>NW_026126583.1:3750000-4350000 GCF_943737965.1 Phodopus roborovskii | reverse complement strand
GGTGGACATCCCTTTTGTTCTTAAGCTGCTCTAGCAATTACAGGTAGCATTTCTAGACATGATAGTGGTTAGAGAATGAGGGGTGCAGGAAGAAACTATTTCCTTTTTCTTATGAAATCATTCCTAGAAACATCCAGTTAGGTTTCTTACGTTTCATTGAGAAGAGCTTTTTAAACATTTATTTCACTTTATGTGTATGAATGTTTTGCTTGTAGGTGTTTATGTGCATCACATGCGTGCCTGTTGGATCCCTTGGAACTGGGGTTATGGATGGTTGTGAGCCATCATTTGCTGAGAATTGAACCCAGGTCTTAAGGAATAGCAGCAAGTACTCTTAAGCACTGATTCATCCTTCCAGCTCCCATATGAACCGTCATATGGCTCTTCTAAACCAGCTACTGTGATTGGTTTAAAAATCAGAACCTACTCATTGGAGCTAGGGACAGGGTTGACTGTCTTTATGCAGAACAGGTGGACGGTCAGCAAAAGTAGGCTTTAACCAAGAAGGGGAAGGTAGAGTACACCTCCATGAGCATCTGCTCATGATAGAGTGACTATGTGATCTGGGTTCCGTCTCTGAAGGTCTTGAGATAGGCTAGTATTTAAGAGGGTATGTAGGAGGGCGACTTGATTAGACAAGGGGTAGCCTTAATCTAACCATCAGATAGTCAGCAGATATGTGGAGTGACTTATCTCCACATTTGTGTAAAATCGACATATACACGATGCAGTAGGTGTGAAATTGAGTACTCAGAAAAGACAAGGCCTGGGTCCCGCAAATTTATATTCTGTCATTAGACTGAGTCTACCTACGTGCAGCAGAGTGAAGACTGGCTGTTGCATCTAGTATCTTTTGAAATAGTTGGCTCAGACGTGAGTTTATCTCCATTTACTTCTTACTATTAGAACTGTATTAGTAATGTTACACTGACTTGCCTTGCAGTGTTTCTTGGTTTTTTCTTTGAGGTTTGAAGATGTGTTCTGTTTTCTCCTTATCTCTCAAAGCTGGCAGCACTGATGTGTGTTCTACTCATCTGCATTGGGTGTCCTGTTTCCCCTGAGTAGAGACCCTTAGGGTTGGGACTTTTTACTTTTTTTTTTTTTTAAATCAAGTCTCTGATGTCCTCAGGAAGAGTGCCGATTCCCAAAAACTGGCAGTGGACTCTATTTATAGTACAACTGTCCCCTTCCCCTCGTCATTCTCAGCTGTCAGGGCGGTCTGGATCACGTGGTGTACTGGCTTGCCTCTGGCTGCCCCAGTACTGTTAGCTTTTGCAGCTGCCAGCACTTACTGTCGCTTACATTTTAACCTGATAGACGTATAGACTTGTGTGAACAGAGCAACAGAAATAAGCATCCATGCAAAAACCTCGCATTGTCCATCAGCCTCTGGGCCCTTAATGTGTTATGGGTGTCTCAGAAACAAAGGTTTTTAATTTGCGTATTTAAGAGAAGTGGATTCTGTTCTCATCTGTACAAAGTTCAGGCTAGGGACACTTTTAAGTGAGATACTACAGAGTTCTTATGTGTGTGAAATGGTTTGGTCTCTAAGTGCTTGAGAAAACACCCGTGGAAAAGCCATCTTTGGGTTCCAGAGAGTAGCAACCCCCCCCCCCTTATTTTTTCATAATTGTAATTTCCCCTGTTCAGTGTGGGAGAACACGTTAAAGCAAACCATACCATACCCTGGGCATCCAGCCATTATTAATAGAAAATGAAGGCTGCATCTGATGAGTGGTTAGCTGATGTTTACAGGTCGAGGGAAAGGAGGGGAATGTGGACAAGTCCATTTTCCTGGGTGATGGCTTTTCCATTGTGCACGTCCCGCCTGTGCCTTTCCTTTGCCACCCACTTGGTTCCCTCCACTTCCTCCCTTCATTGTGCTGCTTCTGCTGTTTCTTCCTCCTCATCTTTTTCTTTTTGGTCTTTTGGTGTAGTTCAGAAATGAAAAGCCCCTTTTCTTAAATACATTTACAAGGCACGCTGCTGAGTTAGTTTTTTTTTTTTTTGAAATTTTGTTTTTCTTTCTTTTTTTGTTAAGGATTTATTTATTTATTATGTATATAGTATTCTGTCTGCTTGTATGCCTGCATGCTAGAAGAGGGCACCAGATCCCATTACTGATGATTGGGAGCCACTATGTGGTTGTTAGGAATTGAACTCAGGATCTCTGCAACCGCAGACAGTGCTCTGAGCCATCTCTCTAGCCCTAACTATTTCCTTAAATATATTTTTTTTTCATAACACTTATTCCCATCTCTTTGAAAATTTCTCTCTCCCCTTTAAAGACAATTCCGGTGACTCGGGGGGGGGGGGGATGGTAAGGTTAGGTCCTTGGGGAGTATAGATTCTTGTTGAATCCTGCTCTTTCTAACTTTAAACACAAAAGTGTGTTTGGTTTCTTTTTAATGTTTGTGATGTTTTTGAGTCAGAATCAAGATTCATATAGAAATGTTCATTTGTCCCATTTTTGAATAATTTATGGGAAATATAGACGAGATAACAACCTTTAAGACAACTTACAGCTGTAGTTTGTGTTTAAATTTAATGTGCATGAGTGTTTTGCCTGCATGTATACGTGTGTACCATGTGTGCTTGCTATGTATAGAGGTCAGTAAAAGTTGTCAGGCTCCCTGGAACTAGAATTACAGGTGTTGCCAGCTACTATGTAGGTGCTGAGAACCAAACATGGGTTCTCTGCAAGAGCAGCAAATGCTCTTAACCCTCTCCCTAGCCTCAGATTTTAATTTTTGAGGTCATTTAATGAATTCCAGGCTTGCCTTGAACCTTGCATAGAGCTAAAGATGACCTGTACTTTCTGAAGCTCCTGTCTGTACTTCCTGAGGATTGTAGGTGTACCCTTCCAGCGCTCCGTTCTTTGTGGCTTTGTTTAAAAACAGTCCCATTGCATATAATTTCAGGAAGTCACTTGGGGGGGATTTCTGTGGTGTGGGGCTGTATCAGAGGCCATGCTGTCACTGCGCAAAGAACCTAGGCCAGAAGAATGGTCTTGAGGCCTGAAGGAGACATTTGGAAAAAAAAGACATTTAAAAACCATGCACTCATCTGTAAAATGAAAAGCTGTTTTCCTTCTTAGGCCACTTTTATTTTCAGAGAGTCTGTTGTGTTCAGCTGCAGTGTTTGGGCTTCATTCATAAGCATAACAAACATGAACGAGATCAAGAACACATGGGGAGAGTTGGTTGTGCCTTTGCTTGCATCTTTGGCTTTATATATAAATATATAATATATAACATGTGATACATAATGTATAAATTGTCAAAACCTTAAATGTGTGAAATGTTAATTTTAATTTCAAGATCTTGTTTTCAGTGTAATCTCACTTATGTGCTTTCCTTTGGCTCTGCTTTGTTGGCTAAAGTCAAGAGCTTATAAAAATGGCTAATTTTATATTATAAAAATTAACCTTGTTCAGGCTTGGTAATGTTGTGGCTGGTATGGGAGGAAATTTGCTAAAGGCAGATGTTGTCTGATCAAAACTACTCTTGTTCTTCCCGACCCTCTTCCTCCTTGTGCATCCTTTGAAAGTTAAGAAAGAAAAAAGCTAAGAGGGAAACATATAGCCAATAACTAATCTGGACAAATAGGTAGGTGTATGTAGTGAGCCATTTAACCTTGGACCTTCAGTTGTCTCGTTCCTTTGGATTCCTCATATGACTGCTTCTGGTTGGATTAGGAATGGTGGTGGTGTTCCCCACACATGGAGGGAGGCTGGATGGATGCTAGTGGGCCATGCTAGTGGACAGTATTTAATTTTAAAAAGTTTTTAGTGTCTAAGAGTCTGGCAAATACTGCCACATACAGCCTTGGAATGAAGCAGGAGCTGCCTCTTTAGATAATGAATAGTCTGTGCTACCATCCTTGGAATTCCTTGGTTTCTTACGACTTCCTGGCTCTAAGTACATTGTCAGCCTGCTGACAGTGCTTCAGAAGTGTCTTACTGTAGGTATCCCTTCCCTTATTGAAAATAAATGGCCTTGTCACTTAGTATATACTGATTACAGTTTCCCCTCACAGTACTCCTCAAAGCCCCCACCCCCTTCTACTTCCCCTCCCATCTGGACCCACAAAGACAGAACAAACTATAATAAAATAGAACAAAAACTGTCACATTGAAGTTGTTCACACAGAGGGCCTGGTGCAGACCTGTGTGCCTCCTGTGCTGGCTGCTTCAGTCTGTGAGCTCCTATGAGCTTTGCTCAAGCTGCCCTACGGGCCTTGTTTTCCTGGTGCCCTCTATCCTCTCTGGCTCTTACACTCTGCCTCTTGTTCTGAGGGATTTCCTGAGCTCTGAGGGGGTTTGATGGAGACGTCCTATTTAGGGGTAAGTGTTCCAGGGTCTCTCTCTGCATATGTCTGGCTGTAGGTCTCCGTGTTTGTTCCCATCTGCGTCAGGAAGAAGCTTCTCTGGCGATGACTGATCAAGGTCTTTGAGGACAGCAGGAAGTCATTAGGAGTCATTGTGTCATTACCCCCCCCCCCCCCTCTGTTTTAGACCAGCAGTATTCGGTTTTGCCCTAGGTCCCTGGGCTATATCTAATGTCTGGTTCTTGGTCACCCTACAGTCTACAGTCTACAGTCTGTAGACTCACAGAGGGTAGGTGCAGAGTAAGGGACTAGAGGGAACAAATGGATCTCATTGTGGAAGGGAAAGAGATTAGGTAATTATGTACAGATGGGAGAGGCTGGAAGGTGCAGCCGAAATTAAAGGGTATTTGAGGGGTGGTATGGAAAGCTAATATAGTAGAAACTTGCTAAAACATACATATGTGAAGGCATTCTAAGTGGAATCACCAAATAATGGGGGAGACAGAGTCCCATTATTGCCATCTCTTATCTCTAAAGGAAGCTTTCGGTACCAGGATTGGGTTACATCTGATTTGGTTTGGTCCATGGGAATTCCCAAACAACCCAGGCTGTGGCCAAGACTACAGGCTGCTCTCTACAAACTGTTGCCGGGGTCCTGTCGGTGAAGACAATACCGACTCATCAGTGAGCCAGATATGCAAGGAATGTTGCCCGCTGTGTTTGCTATGGCCCCTGCATTGGTGAATGGACAGACTCTGGAGCCCAGGAGAATTGGTTCTGTGTCCTGCTTTCATCATGTATGTTGTATGCTTTCCGTTTCCAGGGAATGTGTGACTCCTGTCAGTGTGCCAGGGGCTACATGTAACGCTCTTCCTATTGTCTTCCTCTATTTTTCGTCTCTTTTCACTCTCTTCCAGCTGGTTATTGTTTTATAGCTTAAATTTTTACATTGTACACTCGATAGCACACTTTAATGTAGGGATTCTAGAGTTTGGGGTAGGGGTGTGTATCAAACAAACTTTATGCACAGTTAGATATGGCTCATTATTGGTGTCTGCTTAGACTCGCAAGAAAAGATAATAAAATTTGCCACGAAGGGCTTCCCGCTGGCACTGTTAATAAGACAAGGCCCACACATGTACATGCCAAAGGTGTCTCTTGTGGTGGAGAGTTGTAGGCTGGGGAAGACAGCTCAGTGGGTCAGGTGCTTGCCTTATAAACCCTAGGTCCTGAGTTTGATCCCCAGAACCTGTTTTTAAAAAGCCAGGCTTGTGGAAAAGGATCAAGATGGTGCTGTTGGCTGTGGTGACTGTAACTTCAGCCACAGTGCCTGTCCTCCTGCCCAGTGAGGCTGGGCCCACAGAGGACCAAGAGGAGGCATGAGGAGTGGCTGGAGAGCCACCTGGCAGGCTCCACGACTGGGATCTTGAAGAAACAGGTCCTGAGCCAGGTGTAGTGGTGGTGCAGGCCTGTGATGCCAGCACGGGCAGGCAGGTGTCTGGGAGTTTGAGGCCAGCCTGGTCTACAGAGTGAGTTCCAGGGCAGCCAGGCCTGCACAGAGAAACCCTGTCTTGAAAAACCAAACAAAGAAGCAAAAAAAAAGAAACAACAAAACAGACCCTGGATGCCAGGAAGTGCCTCGACAATACAGTGACCTGCCCTGGGTCCGCAAAGGGCCTGAGTGCACTGGAAAGCATGGAGACAGCAGTGGCCACTTTCCAGCTGGGCCCAGGCACACAGGGATGCTCAAAGACAAACCCTGCAGCCTGCCCAGGCCCAGACCCAGGGCGCAGGCCAGCCCGGTGAAGTGAATATGGGAGATGAGAGGTTTGTGGCCTGTGAAGTGAGGGAGGCCGACAGGACATGTGAAGACAGTTGCTGTTCTTGCTCCTTGGGAAAAAGTGAATCACACTGCCCATCCATAGAGCCAGTAACAAACACGAGTACTATATCTGCACCCTCTTCCTTTGAGAAAACAGACCACTGAAGGAGTCGCGCTGACTCCCGAGCTGCAGGCTAGCCCAGGCTTTGCGCAGGTGCAGGAGGCCCCTTTAAGAGACGGGCTCTGTCTATTCCCGCTCTCTCCACCATATCTCCGGGGAGGCAGACAGATCTCTTGTCTCTCTCTTGACTCTTTCCCCTCTCTGTCTCTCTCCTTTCTTCCCTCTCTCCCTTCCCCCACTCCCTTCCCTTCCCCACTCAAACTTCCTTCCCATGTAAGTTTTGCCTGATGTCAGATTTGTCCCTCACTGGTCATGGAACCAAACTCTCCCAAGAGCCCCCTCGTGCTGAATTCTTAACACGAACCCAGCATCCACCCCATGTATGAACTGCTCGAGCTGGTCAAGGGTGTGGTTCTTCGGATCTAAAGCTGCAGGATCTCCATGGCAACAACAGGATATTCAAGAGGAGTCCAGTGAGGGTCCAGTATTGACAGTGTAGCAGAAGCCAGGGGCCTCACACGAGACCAATGACTCCTTGCAACGACCATTTGCCAATACAGATGTGTGTGTGGACTAAAGGGTATACTCTGTGGCTCACTGTGACACAGCTACAGCTTCCAAGACAAGAGGTTTTGTTTGTTTTTATCCTTTTTTTAAATTTAATTTTTTTTTGGGGGGGAGTTTAAAGTGCAGAGGACAGATAAGAAGCAGATGAGTGGGGTTGGGGTACGTGATCTAAAATCCACAGAATTGATAAAACGTTAAAATATCACAAAGGCGAAGGCAGGAGAATCTGTAGGGCACGCTGCTTAGCCAAAGTAGTCTACTTGTCAAGTTCCAGGCTAGTGGGAGAGACTGTCTCTTGTCTGAGGGCACAACACAAGCACAGAAGCAATGCAGCATCTCTTTCAGCGTTCTCGAAGTCCTAGTGTTTGATCAGCGTGTTAAAGGTGCTTTGTGGAGACTGAGATGGGCAGTACCTTTAAGGTGGAGTCAGGCATTCACAGAATTGAAGCAGGCGAATTCTCCATCCACCTGCCTCCGCCTCCTGTGTGCTGGGATTGCCACCAATCCCTGCCGACTCTGGCTAGAGTTTTCTTCGAGCTCAGTTCTGATATAGCTCGCTCCCCACTGCACAAAGGGTAGACATCATTCCTGCCAACTTACCTGTGGTGGTTTGAGAGGAAATGGCCCCCATAGGCCTACAGGGAGTGGTGTCAGTGGAGGAAGTGTGCCACTGGGGTCACTTGGAGGTCTTGATGCTCCAGCCACAGCTAGTATGGCATTCACTTCCTGCTGCCCATGGCTCCAGACACAGAACTCTCAGCTGCCTCTCCAGCACCGTGTCTGTCTGCATGCCGCCATGCTTCCAGCCATCACAACAATGGACTAAACCTCTGAACTGTAAGCGGCCCCAATTAAATGCTTTCCTTTACAAGAGTTGCTGACTCTTCACAGCAATAAAACTCCAAGAAACTGACTTTAACTACTTTTCCGCCTAGCTTTTATTAAGCAAACGTTCGATTCTTGAATGTGTTTAAATTTCCCTTTTTCTTTTGTTGATTTGAATTTGGTTAGGGAAAAATCGGGCCTTTTAGTTTTGAATCTCTTTTAGTTTAACCTCAAAAAGCCTTTACCTTTAGAACCAAATTGTTAATCCCTGGCTCTTAAAGAATGGAAAATGAGAATTGTTTTCTTTTGGAAATAGGATCGTTGTGTGGGTTCCGCCTGTGTTATCTTTCTTAAGGTGCACACTTGGCATGACAGGATGGGAGTACACATTCACATGGGTGTATGCGACTATGGTACAACACATGAAAAATATTACATGCCTGGGCACGAGACTGTGGGTTTGGTCTCCAGCAGTGTAAAGCAAACCACACCAAACCAAAGTCACTTTGAATATAAACTTAGTATCAGACTCTGAATTATACTGTTACAGCATCAAAGAATGTTCAAATGAGGAAATACCAGGTCAATAAAATTAACTTTCCAAAAGAAATGGGAAAAGTTTAAGTGATATATTTATAGTATATTGGGGAAGCTCGTAATCACAATTCCTACTGACTTGAGAAAACCCCACAATCTGCAAAAAATATACTCATTACTGTATAAACTAGAAAAAAATTATTAGTAGTTTGTTGTTGTTGTTGGATTTCTAGGTTTCCTCTGTATATGAAAAGATGGCAACAGCCAGTTCTGATTTTACAAGATTTAAATGGAGTGGTTTATTGTTTTGGAGCATGACACCCGTGGCATAGTCATGAAATCTGAAGTAATGACTCATAAGAATGACTCTGACCCATAGAGTTTTAGGCATCAGGGATTAAAGTGCCCCAGAACATATCTGTATTAAATTGCATTTCCAAACAGGTATGTAAGTAACGACTACTTGGGAAAAGACAAGAGTGCATTGTTTTTACATTTCAGAAATTGTGTTTCCCTCTCATTTAGTTTAATAGATTACTATCCAAAATAATAATATCCTCACCACCGCCACGTTAGGGAGTTAGCCCTTTCCACTTCTGCCACCTTTGTCCATAAGTGGTCTGCAACAAAGATGCTAATATACAGTATTTAGCTAGTGCTAGGTAACCACCTCAGGCGTAGGAGTGGACCTGAGACTTAGGTCATCTTAGGTTTCCAGAAGCATGAAAAATCTACCAAGTGCCACTAAATCTGGGAAAGGGGGTGACACCGTTGGTTGTTGCCAAGAATCCCTGTTTGTACATTTGTCCACCAAGTGCCATTATATCTGGGAAGTGGGGGGGGGGGGTTGTCAAAATCCCTATTTGAACCTTTGTTTTTCTTAGCATTCCATTTTATTTATGAACTATCCAAAGAATTGTAACATTAAAAGTCTTGAAAGGTGCAATGTAGTAAAGAAGACACAGCTTGACAAAAATGTTTCAACTGCTGTGATTACAGAAAAACAAACAAACAACTCTAAAACCCGGTGTTCTCTCCCATTATTTAAGCCCAAAACAGAGATTGGGCACATTGTGCATGAAAGGGACTGGATGGAGATTATAAATGGCCTGTGGGATGGGAAGCACCACATTAGATTCAATGCCATTGGCTAGCTGTAGAGCAGTGTAATTCATGACTCCAGGAGACGAGTCTAGTAGTTACTCTGTAAACAGGAGCAGACTGCAAACAGATCTGCAACAACTCTATCCAGAATGAGAAAATAACGCCACAAAATTCTCTGAATATCCCAAAGCTTGTGTAGATCAGGTTTCCTTGTCCACGTGTAATCCTGCCAAGTTTGTTTGGGTTCTACTGGAAATATGCGCTCGGAGTGAGGTGCTGTGGGCATTTCCAGTGACAGTATCAGAAAAGCATGTGGGTGGGGAGGGGTGGCTAGATGATTTCGTAACAGGAAGTAAATACCTCTTTAAGTCTTAGGTATTGAAGTTACAGTTATTTTATAACATCCAGATTGGTTTTGTTCTGTGTTCTCTGGAGTGATGGGATGCAGATGCAGTATCGTAAAGATTATGATAGATTGGGCTCCTAGAAATCGCTCACATCTAGAAACTATTAAGAATTATCCATTCATGTAGCATTCTATGTGCAGACTTCAGAAATGTAATTGAAAGAAATAAAGTTAAGTGTAACTAGAAGCTATAGAATAGAAAGGTACTTAATTTTCATGGAGCCCAGCATTAAGCACCATCATAAAAAGGATTTCATATAGTCCCTGCTTAATGCCTGGATGTTTATGGTTTTGAAGTATGCCATTGTAGAGCAAACTACTGACCAAGATTGAAAGAAGTTATTTTTGACTTTGAAATGAGTGGAATAATTAAATGTGATTGCTACAGGGAAAGAGAATAAATAACATAAATTTAGAACAAATTTAGATAATCCCTTTCCAAAATGTGTCTTTAAAACATTCATAGGAATGTATGTTACTTTATTTTCTCTAAGTCAGGAAAAATAGTCTAGTATATTATTTACTTTTTGGGACCAATAGCTTCTTTCTATTTTCAAAATTTTAAAGTTACATTTACTGTGTGTGTCCTTGTATTCATGCATGCCATGACATGTGTGTATAGGTCAGAGAGCAACTTGTGGTAGTTGGTTCTCTCCCTTGACCATGTGGGTCCTGGGGATTGGATGCCTGCCCTGAGCCTTGGTGGCCAAATATCGAGCCTTCTCACCAGCCCCAATGGGTTCTTTTTAAATATATCAATATTACCGGGTAACAAAGGGATAGCTGAAAATAACTTTATTAGAAGTTTTAATGGCAGTTTTAACTTAGCAAACCCAAATTCTTATTCACCATTTTCCAGGTTTTGAAGAGACTTAGGCAGAAATCAGTAACAGTCTTTGAATGATTTGTATATTTATAAAATGCTGCCAAACCTCCATTGGTCAGTTTCGAGGAGTGAATGAATGTCCAGTGTCATTCTGTGTAAAAAATGCACGTCCTCTTCTTCTTTTTTCCCCCCAGAAGATCTTTAAGGGAAAAAACTGTAATATGGATAATAAAAACCCAGAGACAGTTATTGGGGTTCAAGCTGAAGATCAGAAAAGCAGAGCAGCCAAGCCAGTAGCTCTTAACCTCTACCAGACTGAAATGACAGCCCTGTCTCCAGGGTTCCTCAGAGACAATGCTCTCCATGAATCCCCAGAGGCAAGTGCTCCCTGTCTGGAAAGTAAATCTCACATGAGACCCTTTGCTTCTTCCTTTTATAGCTCCCTAGTGCTGAGATTAAAGGCGAGAGCTCTGTTATTCTTTTTGGCCGATTCACTCTTGTATAGCCCAGGGTGTGTCTTGGACTGCTAGAGAGCCTTCTGCCTCTGTCTCCCGAGTCCTGGGATTAAAGGTGAATCCCACCACTACCTGGCCTCTATGGCTAGCTAGTGTGGCTGCTGGGATTAAAGGTGTGTATCACCACTGCCTGGCTCTATGGCTGTGGCTAGCTTTGAGTTTTGACCCCCCAGTGGCTTTATTAGATCATATCACCACAAAAAACAAACTATGAAATATAGCCCTTGCACATGGGATTGTTCTAATAAGGAAGTAATACTAAAATGGAGCTTAGTGGACATTGGTAGAAGTCAAGGTCACTTCAGTTTGATTCCCCCCCCCACCTCCTGTCTATTATCTACCATGACTGAATCAAATACTTTTTGTAACCCTGTGAGATTTATAGGTGCATGGCCTAAGGAAGCGCAAGGGCTTTGGGGTCAGGCCAACTTAACTTTGAGGTTACCCCACTGATGATGGTTTTTCAACCTGGGAAAGTAATTTAACCCGAGAGCTTGTGACTCCCCCTTTACAAGTGGATGGAAAGGATGGGAAGTTGTGATTAGATATGAGAAAGCCTTCAACCGAAAGCATGTTCTGAGGTCAGTATTGTTTCAGTTGTAGTAAGTTTGAAAGTCACTTTGAAATTTTGTAGACCTTGATTGTTTAATGTATCAAGTTCATCTGTGCTCTTGATTTCCCATTTAGAAAACCAGCCTTCCATCTTCAGTGATCTGTGTTTTGGGGTATGTGAATGTTTACACAAGTAAAATAAAATAATACATAAAATCAAATAAATAGTAAGTTAAATTGCAAACAAAAGTACTTCTTTGACACCTATTTAAAAAATAGTCCTGTCTTGGGGTGGGCTCCATCAGTAAAGTGCCTCGTACGCAAGCACAAGGACCTTAGTTTGGGTCGGCAGTACCTGTTCTTAAAAGCCACGACAAGCCAGCATTGTCCCAGGCCTGGGAGGACGGGACATGGCAGGAGGACTAACCGGCAGCCAGGTTAGTCAGTGAGAGTCCCTGTCTCAAAAAACAAGACGGAAAGGAAGATACCTGGATACTTTGCCCCTACATACACATCACTCAGGATCACGTGTAAATACACATGTCTACATATAACATCAGTGAAAGAAGCAAGTCCATCTTGGCTCTCATTCCTATTTATCAATCTCCTTTCTCTCATTTTATAGTTAGCCTCTTTAAAATACATTCCTTTTATGGCCTGGAGAGGTGGCTCAGAGTTTGCGAGCATGTATTGCTCTGGCAGAGGACCCAAGTTTGGTTCCCAGCATCCATGTAGCTCACATTTGCCTAACTCTTGTTCCAGGAAGGTCATATGCCTCTGGCCTAAAAGGGTGCCTGTGTTTACATGCACATATTCACACACAGACAGACATCATATGTATGCATCATTAAAAATTAGAGTGAATTATACATATAACCCTTTAAATACTCCTTTAAAAAACTCAGTTACCATATTTTCTTTTCTAAAACCGACCCAATCCAATCTTACAAGTCTATGAAAATTGTAAGATCCAGTACTATAATCTGAGATGCTGCGAGGTGTTTGCTTATTGTCATCAAATCTATCACTAGCCATGCTGGGAATATTCTTTTGTAAACTCTGGAAGTTACATTTACTGTAGATTTATCTTTTGGAGGCCTAGACTCACATTTATTAGCCCTTCTGGTTTTAACTTAGTATGCAGCAGTAAAGCTAAAGTCTGACGTGAATGAAAGTGACTGCCAGTGGTTTACTTCCTGTTGTTTCAGGTCTACCCAGAGCACTGTGACTCACCTAGCTGCCTGTGTTAGCTATAATTTATTGAGGCACAATTTATTATGTGATAAACTTTACCCATTAAATGTCTGTAATATGTGGTGATAGCTTGGCCGTCCATCACTCAGAAGTTTTTTCATGGTACTTTGTAATTCATTTCTTGTCTACCTTGAGCGTTAGAGAACCAGTGAATTGCTTTCAGTTATAGATTACTCTTCATTTTGTACAATTTTATCTAAATGTCATATAAATTACTTAAAATTATCCAAGTTTTAATTTTCTGTACATTTTTGTTAGTATAATATGCTGTATGAGTGATTATTTTCTAGAGAAACTTTATGATATCCCATCTATTCCTATCATTGTGTTTTTTTGTTCCATCTTGTATTAGCCACTTTTATATTACTGTGATAAAACATGACCACGGCAACTTACACAAGAGTTGGTTTGGATTTGTAGTTAGATCTGTGCTTAGAGTACATGATGGCAGAGTGGGGGGAAGGTGGCTGGAGCTGGGAGCTAAGAGCTTACATCTTGATCCAAAAGTAGGAAGCGGAGAGAGAAGTAGGAATCATGTGAGGATTTTCAACCCCAGAACCCACTCCCAGTGACACACTTCCTCCAGCAATTGCACACCTCCCAAAGCTACCCAAACAGTACCCTCAACTAGGAATCAAGTATTAAAAAATCTGAACCTTTGGGGGACAACCCCTACCTTGTGTTGAGAGACAACTGGCTCATTTTTTGAGGACTGGCAAGTCCAAAGCTTTTTGGACAAATTGACAAGCTAGAATGTATTCATAAAAGATTATTTTACAGTCTTGTGAGATGTTTATAGTTAAGTGGCAGGATTGGGGCTGAGATAGGAGCTGGTGTAGTCTTGACTCTTAAAACCGTAAGGCAGTATGGAAATCTGGGTAGGCTTTCTATGTTAGAGTCATAGACAGTATGAGGATCTCAATTTTGTTCTAGTGGCCTAAAACTGCCTGGATCAGGCTTACCCGTATTATCCAGAAAAGTGCTTAAGTCAACTGGTTGTAGATGTTGAATCCATGTATAAAATATGCTAACAGAAACATCTAGACTAAAGTTTGACCAAAAAGTTGGGCCTCATTGCACAGCCATGTTGGCATTTAAAATTTGACCATCTCTTGAGCGGTAAGCCTCTTTTTGGTTGTAAGCCTAGCCTTTAACGGCTGAGCCATCTCTCCAGCCCGCGGTGTAAGTCAATTTGACACACAAAACCAGCCAGTAGAGAGGACCTTGTGTTCTTGGTGGCCACCATCCTCTCTGGCTTTTGCACACATTCTGCCTCCTCTTCCTCAGATTTACCTGAGCCCTGAGGATAGGGATGTGTTGGAGACATTGTTGTAATCTCACATAGGAGGTTTATTGGAAAAAAGAGAGAAGGAACAGAAAAAAAGGGGCAGAGAAGGGGACAGGGGCTAGTTGTACTCTTTTTAAAAGTCCTTTGGTAGGGCTTTGTGTGCGTGTGCGCGTGCGTGTGCGAGCCTATGCATGTGGGTTCACATACACACATGGAGCCAGTGGTCCACAGGAATACTGTCTAACTCCTTTGAGGCAGCCTCAGCTGTGCTCTCTGTTTAGATTCCTTGGATTCTCTGTGATAGTTCTGAGCTTCATCTACTCATTCCTGAAAGATGCTCTACTGTGTGAGCATGAGGTTAGTCATTCTTTTGATGGAAATGAACAATTTCCAGTTCTTTCTGATGTGAATAATATTGTATGAAATTTTCTCTAAATATATTATATCTTGTGGTTGTGCTTAGCAACATACTGGTAGCTGCTTGTTTTAAAACCTTGTAAGACTGCCAAAGAGGTCAGTGGTACTACCATTTTCCATCCTCACTTGCAGTATTTCAAGAGTTCCAATTATCCACATCCTCTTTAGTGTGTAGTCAGGTTTTAAATTTAGCTGTTCAGATGAGTGTCCACAGGTGCCTTTCTGCTTAAATTTGCATTTTCCTGATGAGCAATTTTTGAGGTTTTTGTTTTTTCTTTTTCTTTTTCAGAGACAGGTTCTTCCTATGTAGCACAGGGTGGCTTCCATCTTGGAATCTTCCTGCTTCAACTCTGAGTGCTGGGGATACTGGTATAAGCCATCAGGCCTGGCTCTTGAATCCCTCTTCTGACTTGCCGTGCCTGTCATCTTCGTTTGTGGTGCATGTATAGATTTTTTTTTTGCCCGTGTCTTTTCACTGGGTTGTTGTTGCTAGGTTTAGGAGTTGGTGTGAATTATAAGCATCATGTTCTATTCTTCAGCTTCTTATGTTTCTTCTTTAAACGTGTATGATTGTTGTATACGTGTGAGTGCTAGTGTGCTCGTGACATGGCGTGTGTGGACAAGTCTGAGAATAACTGGAATTACATCAACCCTTCCCTCTTCTGCGGATCCCAGGAATCTCCCTCTGGTCTTCCCTGAGGCTTATGCTCCACCTTGCAGGCTCTGTCATCTGGCACCTGCAGGCCTGCTCAGCGCGTGCTGCAGACTGCTTATTCATGACACACTTGCTCCCCCATGGAGGGCTCTTAGACTCCAGCTTTTGTTGAAGCCTTGGTTTTGGAATAAACATGAAAACATCTTTCTTGTTGGTACCCTATGTTTGGTGTCTTCCTTCTCTGATCTATTTTCATAATGTCACAAGTTATTCTAAAACCCATTCTGTTCATGTTACTACTTTATGTGCTGAAAAGTCTTCAGTAAATAACCACTTCCCAAGAAACACCTCAACCCTAGTCCATGTCCTCTCATGGAATTTCCATGTTACAGGATATGGTGAGGAGAGGAGTCAGGCTTTGTAAAGGAATAATCCCAAACTTGGAAGATTTTGGCATGACTCATTATTTATGACATCCTATTATTATTACTCATGGTTTTTGTGGTGCCTGCTATATTATCCCAAGCACCTAGCATAAAATTGGGACACAGGAAACTTCAGTACATATTTCTTCTTGGAGGAGTGGGTAGGAGGGGAAGCTTTTAGGGTTAAAACAGATATTGGTGCTACAGAGTGACCTTAGGAATCTGGTAGGCAGCTCATAAATTTTTGAGATGCATTGTTTTTTTAAATGATGTAATTTTATAAACCCCTAAATTTAAAGATAATGTACAAGAGGAAGATTCTTCTTTGTAACTAAGAAGTAACTTTTGAACTGGAAGCTGAAGATGTCTTGAATGGTGAAGGTATTTATTTTCTCTGATGTATTCTGTGGCAATTCTGTTAGGACTTTGCTATTGTCTTGCTTAGAGAAATAGATTTTTAAGATTTATTTGTTTATGTGCATTGTTTTCCTTACATGTATGTCTGTGTGAGGCTTCCAGGTTCCCCCCAGAACTACTGGAATAACAGTTGTGAACTGCCATGTTGGTTCTGGGAATTGAACCTAGGTTCTCTAGAAGAGCAGCCAATGCTCTTAACTGTTGAGCCCAAGAAGCTAATTTCTAAGTTAAGATTGTTTTACTCAGTGTTCTATTGCTGTGAAGAGACACTGTGGCTGCAAGTCTTATAAGGAAAGCATTTGATTGGTGTTGCTTACAGTTTCAGAGGTTCTGGAGAAGTTGAGAGTTCTGTATCTGCATGTTCAGGTGGCAGGAAGACAGAGCCACTGTAATTGTATATTCTTAGAAATATATATGTATTTGTTCAAATTAGTTTTCTTCTTTAGTAGGCTCTTGAAGGTACCATGTCAAACTGTCATCATAGCTAATACATAAACCAAGTATTCAGAAGACAGAGTAATGCAGACATGGGATATCTTTTGTTGATTTAACGCCTAGAGCCTGGTGGTGTGCTTAGGGTTAGAATTGTATCAGCATTTCCATAGTGCAATGGAAATACCGTAAAGTTAGCTGTGGCTTTGAACACTTTTAGTTTAGGGATGATTATTGTTGTTGAAATCTCAAAGGGTGGCTAGTCTCTGTAATTATCTTGTATTCTTTTATAATTAGACCCAGTTGTGTTCTATTTAAGACCTTCCAGGGGTTTCCCATCATACTGAGGAACACTCCAACAGGTCACCCAGACTTAGGGACCCCTCTTTTGTCCTTGCTGCAGCCACCCCTGCCCAGGCCTTCCTTTATACTTCAGTTCTAGCCCTCTTCTGCCACTCCTGTTTGTACTCCTGTTTTTAGACCTGTGTTCCTTTCTCAGGTACCATTGTTAGCCACGTGAGAGAAGGTCTTTTATCCGTCCCTGCTCCTTGCTCATCTCCTGTTCCCTGGGCTGCTTTTACTGTCTGCTCTTTGGTCAGTAGGCTCTCGAAAGCCTTTACCTTTCTGTTTGCTCAGCCAGTCACTGCTGTGACCCTGTGCAAGGTGACTTATGATGGCACCCTAAGTGTTGGGAAAAATGACTATCCCTTTCATGATTATTCTCATTGTAGTAAAGTGACTAACAGATACTAATTCATACAGTTGCCATTTAGATTGCTCAATAATTGATCTGTCTTTTCATTATGTGGTACAGAATTCAACTACTGTAGAAACAGATACCCTGTGTCTGGAGCTGGTGTCCTGATATAATACAGTCCTGCCTTGCATTTGATCTCTTATGTTGTCATTGACTTCCAGTTATTTAAGATAGATAGCTGAATAATAATTGTATTATAAATAAATTTGTATTAATTCAAAGGACTTGCTAATCTGTTGCTGGTGTGTGTTGTTTTCTTGTTGCATTAATTCATGGTGATACAGGTTGAGAGCCCCAGACCCAGATGTCAAGAAGCTCAGGCTTCTC
Source organism: Phodopus roborovskii (assembly GCF_943737965.1). Taxonomy (NCBI): domain Eukaryota; kingdom Metazoa; phylum Chordata; class Mammalia; order Rodentia; family Cricetidae; genus Phodopus; species Phodopus roborovskii. Next base: position 4,332,424 of record NW_026126583.1, on the reverse strand, counting down.
TTGTATTTGTGCTGGTATCAGCTCCATGGGGGAAGCGCCGGACTCTCACTCCCCTAATTCATAAAATAGTAGGCTTAGACAAAATAATCGCAAATATCTGCCTCTGTAACAGTGTAATATGTAATTCTGGGCATAACCCAGTCATCTTGCGTGAGTATGCCATGTTCATGATTAGTTGTTCAGAAATCATTAAATCAAGTTTGTTTCACTTAGCTGAATGAAAAAACTTCAGCAGAATATGGAAATGATTTCTATTATTATTTCACCTCAGATATCAGTTGTTTTTGGCAGTAGTTGTGGTAAGGACACCATACTTAATTTATGGGAGGCATTCATTCAAAAACAGTATTATTTAAGTGAACTGTAACAGTTTATCTTTAGGGTGCTCATTTGACTTTAACATTAGTTAAAGGATCCCTAGTGTTTTCTTGTTTGAAAATCATTTAGGATAATATTTGCAGTTTTAGCTTAAAGTGTCTGTTTTACCACAGTTTTTAAAAGTAAAAATCATATTATTGTAGGAACTTGCTAATAAAAACATTGTGGCATTGCCAGAAAAGCTGGAAACAAGGAGGACCTTAAGAGAGACATACATGGTCCCCCTGAGAAGGGGAAAGGGACAAGATCTCCCAAACAAGTTGGGAGCATGGAGGGAGGGGAGAGGGAGTCAAGAGAAAGAGGAGGGAAGAGGAGGACATGCCGGAGCAGGAAGATTAAGTCGGGAAGACTAGAGGAGAGCAAGAAAAGAGATACCATAATAGAGGGAGCCATTCTAGGTTTAAAGAGAAATCTGGCACTAGGGAAATGTCCAGAGATCTACAAGGATGACCCCAACTAACAATCTGAGCAATAGTGGAGAGGCTACCTTAAATGCCCTTCCCCTATAATGAGATTAATGACTACCTAGAGCTATCCTAGAGCCTTCATCCAGTAGCTGATGGAAGCAGAAGCAGACACCCACCCAGTTGTGGAGAGGGAGGAGTGATGAGCACAGGGGTCAAGGCCAGGCTGGAGAAACCTACAGAAACAGCTGGTCTGAACAAGTGGGAGCTCGTGGACCCCAGTCTGATAGCTGGGAAACCAGCATAGGACTGACCCAGATTCCCTGAGGAGGACTGAGCAGTCTATGGGGTCTCTAGTATTTATCCCTAGTACAGGAATGGACTTTGGGAGGCCATTCCACTTAGAGGGATGCTCTCTCAGCCTAGACACATTGGGGAGGACTGGGCCCTGCTCCAAATGATATGACAGATCTCACCCTCCTTGGGGAGCAGAAAGAGTGGGGATTGGGGGGCGGGTCATGGGAGGAGGGGAGGGTGAGGGAAGTGGAATTGACATGTAAAACAAGCTTGCTTCTCATTTAAATAAAAATATTATCATTAAAAAAAAATCTTGGAGCTAGATTAACATAGCCACTGAAATCAGTGCTTGACTAGTCCTGAAATCTACTCATTTCAGAGAGCTTTCACACATCTAGAGCAGCCCTCCTGAAGCAGTGGAGCTGCCTTTTGGGAGTTTGCACTTTCACTGCCTAGTACATTTTTATTCACTTATCCATCCACCACAAAACAAAACAAAGCTGAATGTCTGCACCAGTTCAAACTAGAAAAACAATTAGATTCTTGTACTCCTTTAGGACTCCTCTGTTCTGTCTTCCCTTCGTTCTACCCTCATCATAGTACTCCTCCTTGTTTTCCATGCTACATGTGATGCCCATCATATAGCCACATGAACATCTCTCTGCCTTTGCATGTATACATGTATGCATTACAGGCTAAGCTCCAGATTTGAGGGATACCATGACATTTTTTTCTTTCTTACATTGGTGGCTTTGTTTAAAGTTACACATTGTAAGTCCATCCATTTTCTTGCCAATTTTGTGAGTTCATTTTTCTTTAGAGCTAATTAGTATTTTATACATTTACCAGGTCTATTTTACATATTTGCCAAGTTTCCATTGTCCGTTCTTCAGTTGATGGACAACTGGGTGGGCTCCGTCTTCTTGCTTTACTGAATAGAGTAACAGTAAATAGGAGGGTACAAATATCTCCGTGGTGGGATATGGAGTTCTCTGGGAATATGCCCGGGAACGAAATTGCTGGGTCATGTGGCAGTTCTGCTTTTAATGTTTTTAAAGTGAATTCCATAAAGACTATATTAATTTGTACCCTCACTAGCAGTGAATAGCTTCTTTTGTAATTCTTTATTGACATAAAATACATACAAAATATATATCTTTAAAAAAAAGTGGAGCTCTGGTTGGCCTGGAACTTTCTGTGTGGACCAACCTGGGTTGAAACTCACAGAGATCTGCCTGCCTCCCCCTGTCTAGTTCTCTGGGGCATTTTGTTGATTAGTGACTGATGTGGGGTGGTGCCACCCTGTACCTGTGGGTATGGGTTGTATAAGAAAGCAAGCTAAGAAAGCCATGGGGAGTTAGGCAGTAACCATTACTCCTCTGGTCTTTGCTTCAATTCTTGCCTGGTCCTCCCTTTATGATGGAGTGTAAGTTGTCAGCTGAAATAAACACTTTCTTCCTCCAGTTGCTTTTGGTTGGTGTTTTATCATAGTAACAGGAAACAAATTGACCTAAGCTGTTTTTCTGAGCCTTCTTCTGGGCAGCAGACATCGAGGGGCTTGCAGGGTTCACTCAGATCCCATGCGTGTTGAGAATGCGGTGTCCCGGACATTAGCTTTGATCCTGGTTCTTTGTCAGGCCCTTCTTGCTCTGATGACCTGCTCTGGTCTCACCTTGACTGCAGCGGAAAGGTTACAGTGAGGTTTGGAGATCCTCTTCCAGCTTCACATGAAAGTCAGTGTGGCTAGAGTTTGGGAAATGAATGATCTCAGTATTGTTAGATTTAAGACAAAGTTTCATATGAATATTCATTAAAATAGTCTCAGGAAGAGAAAGTGATGTGTTAGTTAGCTGGGGATATACTTGAGAACCGTTCTGTTGTGAATTCTGATACCTGGATTCCCTGAGAAGCTGCGCTGAACAACTGTTGAGTGAGAGAGGCCACTTGCTCCCATCCCAAGTGCTTGGGTAGTGTTGGAAGGACAGTGATTTGTCATTGTTATCACATCCTCTTTTTGTTTCTGCCATGACCATTATTCTCTGTTGTCCTAAGGCTGGTGTAATTGTGTATTTTCAGCCACAGTTATGATTTCATGCTTTTCAGCTAAAAGGCTTGGTTTGTGTTAAACATTTAAGCAAGATGTTTTCTCTTTCTGTTTCACTTTGCCAGGACCCATCTGTTCAGTAGATCTTAACAAAATGTGTGAATTTGCCCATTTGAGCACTTGTCTATGATTTCTGTTTACATTTCTGAAGGAAGACATAAACGCCAGATTATAAATTATTGACATTTGGAGTCACAGAAATCATGATGGACAAAGCAATGAGATGTGGTACTTTCATTTGGTTAAGTCTTGGTATTTAAATGTGGTAGAATATTAAGGTAGACATGCAATATTATTGCCTGAAACTGTGTGATGTGACTACTATGACTGTTTGACCATTGTCCCTTGCTAGCCACAAGTTAATGGAATGAAGACATCCCCTTCCCCAAACAAAATCTGAGGAGGGGTAAGCCCTGAATATAAATAGTATTTCTAGAAGATCTTTGCATATCCTTGTACATACTTTAAATTATCTCTAGATACTTACATCTCGTACAATATAAATAGTTGTCATGCTTTATAATTTATGGACTTACAACATAACAAACTAGTATGAATGTCTTCAGTGCAGATGTAACAGTCCCACTTTCCTTCCCCTGAGTAATTTGGAGCTGCGATTTGTTGAATCTGTGGCTGTAGAGTTAGTGTGGGGGTGTCTACTGTTGCTTGTTAGTTCTAGTGTTGCTTAGTATCTTGATACAGTGCAGGCATCCTATACACATTTGCATAAATTTAGATATATGACCTCTATAAAGGAAATTTACAAAGGGAAGAATTTACAAAGGTAATTTTATCCTATTCATTCAAGTATCTGTCTCTAAGATGGAGCTTGAGATACAGCTTTCAGAGTTGGAGAAGTAGCAAGGAACAATGACTTTTATTGTCACTGAAGATGGTGTATATAAAGAGCAATGTAGTGATTTTGACTGATTGACCTCAGATGTTTTTGAGCAAAAAGCCTTTTCCTCCATTGGTCTAATCTTTGCTGCCTGTGTTAGAATTAAGTGAATTTATTATATATGTGTATATATGTAACATATATTTATGTTGCATATAAATGTATATGGGGTAGGTGGGCGCCTTGGCACTCATGTGGCGGTCAGAGGACAGTTTACCACAGTTCAATTCCTTTCATCATGTGGGTCCTGGGGACCAAATTCATGTTGTCCCTACAACCTGACCATCGTTTAGATAGATTCTGATTTCACTTTTGTTTTTTGCTTTCCTTCCTTCCTTCTTTCCTTCCTTCCTTTTTTTTTTTTTTTTTTTTTTTTTTTTGTGGTAGGGTTCCTCTGTGCTGGAATTCACTTTGTAGACCAGGCCGGCCTTTAACTCAGAGATCCTCCTGCCTCTGTCCATAGTTTTAATGATGTTTATGACAGCCTGAGCAGTTCAGTGGTCAGGACATCATTCTTGCAGACAATGTAAATGCTCTTTGTTGATGGTACTCCTGTAAAGCTTGCTGAGTTCTCTTTCCCTCCAGAGCTACAAGCTGTCTCACCTATAGTTCCTAGATGTTGATTTTGTTCCTGTCTGTAGGTAGCTACCACGCGTAACAGTTACAGATATGTCTGTAGGTAGCTACCACGTGTAACAGTTACAGATATGTCTGTAGGTAGCTACCACGCGTACAGTTAAGAAGATTGTGTTGCACTCCTCCATGGATAGCAACACTAAGAAGGGCACACTTGAAGCTTTGAAGAAAAACTGCATTCTTGAGTTTCTTTTTCTTTTTCTTTTTTTTTAAAGATAGAATCTCTATGTTGGGTGGTGGTGGCACATGCCTTTAATTCCAGCACTCAGGAGGCAGAGAGGCAGGTGGATCTCTGAGTTCAGGGTGGGCGTGGTATACAAAGAGAGTTCCAGGGCAGCTAGAACTGTTGTTACACAGAGAAATTCTGTCTTGGTCTGTCCTGGAACTAACTGTGCAGCCACAGGCTCCAGCCACAGGCTCGTTTCAAACCCTTATTGATTCTTCTGCTCTAGTGTTGGGATTTCAAGTGCGAGCTACCTATCTGTCCTTTCCCTTCTCTCTTGTGTGGCTTGGCTTTTGAATAGGATCCTTTTGTGCAGACCCTGGCCTGGAATCTGCTATGGAAACCAAGTTGGCCTTACATTTGATTGATAGGGATCCTCCTGCCTCTGCCTCCAAGTATTGGTATTAGAGCGATAATACCCATGCCCAGCTTTCCTTTCTTCTTGGTGCATCCATCTTCCTTCCTTCCTTCCTTTTTATTGTTCTCCTTTTCTCCTAGAGCAGCTACCATTTTGTTTTGAATAGCATAACTTATGATTTAATCTAGTTGAACTGTCATTCATCTTGGGCAAAATGAATGACTCTAGGCAGTCTCCTAATGGAAATAAAAAATGATTTCATTGGAATACATGTGCTCACAATTTTATTATGATGGCTGACTCATTCCAGGGCCTGAAAGTGAGGAGCTGACGTAGCAGGGAGCCATTCTGCTGGTCAGGAGCAGAGCAGTGCTTAGAGAGGAGCTGCCCCAGTGCTGGACCTGAGTTCACGGCAACATTTGACACAGTGAGAAGGAAGAGCTTTGAAGTCACTGCCCTTCTGGGAGCCCAGTCTTCCTTAAGGCCTGGTAGAGAGGCAGATGGTGGGGTAGATCTATAGCAATGGTTCTCATCTGGACTGGTTTTGCTTACAAGGCCATGTGGCTATATTTGGAGATATTTTTGCTTGTCAAAACTATGAAGACTCATTCTGTCTTTTGTTATTGTTGGACAGTGATACATCCTACAATCCATAAGAAAGAATTACTCAACTCACAGTGTTAGTAGTGCCAAATGTGAGAAGCCTGTATTAAAGCATTATCCTCTCAGAGAGGAGTAAATAGGATGCAGAATTTTCTAGCATAAGATTCTGACCATTCAGAGAAAGTCTAGTGAAGAGAAAATGGGAGATTCCATTTTAGTTACTGGGTTAGAATGAAGTTGGTGTACTAGGTTTTATGACATTATTTACAGTCTTTGTCCAAACTGAAGAGGAGTTTAGGATCTAGCTAGGTTAATTTCTGTGCGGGACAGTTTGTTTTTACACGAGTAGTACAAATTCAGAAACTGCTTGTTCTACTTTGCTATTGGTTGTGATGAACATCGTGACCTAACGCATTTGGGAGGAAAGGGTGTATGTGGCTCCCACACTTTCCAGTCAATAGTCCATCACTTAGAATTCAGGATAGGGCCTCAAGGCTGGGTCCTGATGCCAAAACCGTGGAGGAGGAGGATCCCTTCCTGGCACTATGGCTCATGCTCAGTTAGTTTACATATACAATCAGGCCCACCCACTGGGAGATGGTGCTACTTCTCAGTGGACTGCTCAATGACACAGTCCCTTACAGATGAGGTCACAGTGGATCTGATTGAGGCCCCTTCTCAGGTGATTCTAAGTTGTGTCAAATCAACGTTGAAAACAAACCACACTGCTAAAGCCAATTTGTACCCATGCTAAAGAAATGAGAATTGTCATCAGTTAAACCTGCTTTGTAAAGTGGGCTGTAGCAAGCATAGTAAAAACCTAGAGACAGATATTGAAGTTAAAGCTGAAGATAAGAGAAGTTCTCACCTCTACCAATGCAGGGTTCCAGTGAGTTCCTGTTTCCTTGTATTCCTCCCTCGGCCCAGCCATACATCATTCCTGCCTCCATCTTCCAATTCTGGGATTAAAGGCGTGTCATCCCAAGTGTGTGAGCTCTTGTTTCTCTTTTAGACTGCTTCACCCTCATGTAGCCCAAGGTAGCCTTGAACTCACAGAGATCCAGCTGCCTCTGTTGGCTGAGTGTTGGGATTAAAGGTGGCCACCACTGCCTGGTCTCTGTGGCTGTGGCTGCCTTTGCACTCTGATCTTCAGGCAAGCGTTATTTGTTACATCATAGACAAAGTGCCACAACAGTCTGCTTCTGCTGGTGCTGCCATTGGCAGACCTGTGCTTTCCTGTCGCTGCTATCACAGTTGGGCTTTCTGAGACGAATTACAACAGACTACACCTACTTTGAATATTTAAGTCACAAACCTCTTAGGCCCTGTTTGCTTTTTACATTGAAAATAGATTTTTTTTCCATATGATATATTCTAGAGTTTTTCTGACTCCCCAGCTCTTTCTAGATCTTCCACACCCTTTCTTTCTCATGAGAAAACAAATAGGCATCTTAAAAAAGAGAGAGAGAGAAAGCAAGAAACACACGAGACACAGATTTGCACACATAGTATCCACATAAAAACATAAAACCAGAGATCATAGCATATAATAAAAGCCTGTAAGGCATAAAAATTCCAGACCAAGCATTGCAAGACAAAAAAATTCTCCAAAAATACCATTAAGTTCGTTTTGTGTTTGCCATCTGCTGCTGGGCATGAGACCTGCTCTTAAGTGTGGTTTGTGTACTTAGTGAGGCTATGTTGGAGAAAATGAATTTTTCTTTTGTAAGTGGTTCTTGGAGATAGTTTCTAGATTAGGGATGAGGATTTGTGTCCACTTCCCCTTGTCAGCGCCGGGAGCTCGTCTGAGTTAGACTTGTGTACCCTGCCGCAGTCCCTGTGAGTTCCTATGTGTGTCAGTCCTATTGTGTCTGGAAAGCCTTGTGTTCTTGGTGTTTTTCATCTCTACTAGGTCTTAGAATATTTTTGCCTCCCTTTCTGCAGAATTAGGACACTGTTTTACATTTAGTGATTTTGGTTTCTTTTTTGACGTAGTTGATATAATTGAGAAATGGATGTGGTTTTCTTAGGGCAAAATGAGTCATAAGTTAGGATATATAGATATTTATGGGAAAAGATTAATATAGCAAATGCAGAAGAAAGGAGAATACTTTGAAAAACTCATTTATTTTCAACTTTTAAGGCAAATAAATTATAGCTCTAAAATTGCGTTGTTGTAAAACACAGAAAACCAGATAATTGGTATGTTTTCTGTGTCTCATTTTTAAAAGACTCTAATTGATGTATTGTTTATATTGCTCACTAAACACAGTGTTTGGATGGTAGAGAGGAGCCATGGATGCATGTGATAGCAGCTCTGAGATGTGCTGTGCTTCTAAAACAATTACAGTGCACGGCTGCCAATGGTGATGTCACCGTCAGCAGAGAAAGAACGCTTGGAAACTCTAATAATCATGAGGGGATTGAGGGGGGTGGTGAAAAATTGGACGCACTGTTAAGATTCCTACTGTGTTCCTCTGTTCTGTTGCTTTAAATGCTGTTTACAACATTTAATTATTTATAACTTGTAAATTGTATTTATCCTCAGGAAAAGAGAATAGTGTTTGCAGGGTAGAAGCCTTTGCTCTTTGTTAGAGCAGCTGCGCACCGGGACTGAAATAGAGAGAAGAATGCTGGTTTCTTTCCATACTGTGCCTTCCTACCTGCATATAGCCACATGCTGTGACAGTGTTAAGTAAGACTGACCTAACTCAGCTGTGAGTTTTAATACTGTTTATATATTAGTACTGTCTTACTGGGAAAGGAAAATGGCTGCAATATTGATGTATGTGGAAAACAAAATCAGCAAAAACCACAGTGCTTTCCACAGGTGGGAAGAGTTTAATTTAAAACTAGTTTTCTGCCTGAGTGGTGGTACTGGTCTGTAGTCCCAGCTCTGGGGAGGCTGAGACAGTCCTGAGCAGCCTGGTCTCCATGGTGTCCCCTGTCACAGTGACCCTCTGCGCTTTTCTGAATGTCAGAGGCCCTCTCTATCAACTGTCCACAGCCTGTTGGGCTGGTTTGCTGTTTTTTCTTTCTTGGATCATTACCTTTCATACTGGATTTGGAACGCACGTAAGAAAAGATGATGTTGCCTGGTGCTTCTTTTTAGGCAGCAAGGAAGCCATGCCATCCTTTGGGGTAGCCCACAGAGAAGAGTGGTACCAAGTCTAGGCACTAGGTGAGTTAGGCCATGAACTGTCATAGACAGGTGCTTAAGCATCTATAATAATTTGTAGGTAGTAACAGTAACAGTAGGGAGGTACACCAGCTTCTGTGGCTGGCTGTCTCAGTCAGCCCTGTTTAGCTCAGGCTCCATTAGTTTCCTGTTTCATAGTAAGCTTAAACTGAGTGACAATAGCCATTTGGTCTCCAAATTTCCGATCCATCCTTGTACACAAATGACTGATTATTTTTCTGCAGGAGAAGCATTTTGTTTCATGCATTCATACATGTGCGTGTTTATGTGTGTATGTGTGTGTGTGAGAGAGAGAGAGAGAGAGAGGAGAGAGCTATGTATGATATGTACTGGCTAGCAGAGGACTTTGGGGGGGGGGTGTCTTCTCCCACCACTTCTTATATACTGCTTTGTGGCAGGGCTTCTCCCTGAACCAGGGCTCACATTTGCTTTGCAAGGCTGGAAGCCAGCAAGCCCCAGTGATCTTCCTGACTCTTATCCCTTTGACATTGGTGCTCCAGGATATGGGATGCCTGGCCTGTTATGTGAGTGCTGGGATCTGAATTCTGGTCATGATTGTGCAGCAAGTACTATAGTTCTAAAGTATTCCATTTCTTAATACAGATATCTGTAGGGAAGGATGGGGGATATGGGGAGAGTGAGCATGTAAAGTATGCATCCCCATCTAGAGTGTGACACAGACTCAAAACCATACATTATTGCATTTTTCCAAGTAGACTAATGCTTTGTGACTGAACTGTGATGTGATGCCTGTTGTGTTTATTATGTGACTGTCATGGTCTTTAAAATCGTGATCCTTACTATGTTTATATTGTGGTTAAAGCTTAAGTCCATGGTCTCAAGAGTACCTTGCTTGTATTTTGTGGCTCTGTGACCCTTGGGTACATTATCATTAACCTATTTTACCAGTGCCCTTCTGGGGAGAGAAGTATACCAGACTTTCTGTTTGAACATCTAATTCTTTTGAAAAACTGTCATCTGTAATTTAAGAATGCTGTTTACAAGCACATGTATGAAGACTGCCCTACTTTTCCTGTGTCCCTACTTGAAGACTGTCTATAAATAATTGCCACTTATAGTAGCTATACTTGTTGCAAATAATTTCAATAAGGGCCCTGGTGGCCCTACCATTCACCTTTTTTCTGCTGCTGAACTATCTCTTAGAAAGCTGACATTTGTCAGACAGTGGGTGACATTTGTCTCTGTGCCTTGGCATGGTTCATGCTGATCTCTTTTCATGTAAAACCTCAATGAACATGACTAGAACTAGACTTTTGTTGGCTATGTTAAAAAAATGACTTAATGTAACTTAAACTAATGAGTTTTTTTTTTTTCTTTTCTATATTTCCTCATTGTAGAGGAGAACTGCCTCTAAGTATCATTTTGAGCAGAGCAGTGATCTCTAGAGTAACATTCAGAGGGTGAGGAGTAGAATTGTTATTTATTTAAAAATGAAGCAATAGATTTTTATCAGCACTTTCTTCATTATATTTTCTCCCCCAAACTATTTCATTGTTTATTGATCCGCTTTATTATTTCCAAAATATTTAATTCTTATTAAAAAACAAAAAAACAAAACAAAAAAACCTGTCAGTTGGGTAGTGGAGGCACATGCCTTTAGTCCCAGCACTTGGGAGGCAGAGTCAAGCAATCTCTGTGAGTTGGAGGCCAGTATGGGCTACAGAGCGACTTCCAGATTAGCTAGGGCTGGCTACACACACAGAAACTGTGTCTTGAAAAACCAACCAACCAACCAACCAACCAAACAAACAAACAAAAAATCATTTTCCTATTTCACTGATCTATATAAAATTTAATATGAAAGGTACAATTAGCGTTGCATGTTGGTTTGAGTCACCATTCAGCAAGAGAAATAGAAACATACCACATATACAAGTGAAAGACCCCATAGTCCATGGACTTCGCTGCCGTTTTTTACCTAAGGCATTGGAAGTATTTGGTTAGTTTGCTGATTGTTTAAAAGGAGGCTAGGAAAGTGTTCTCCCTGGTTGGAGTAAGTTGCCATGCTTCAGAGAACACTTCTAACTTTATCAGTCCTTATTGGCTCACCTACTCTTGTCAGTCCTAAACAGTGCCAATCTTCATGTTATGTCAGTTACAGATTGAATATCCAGTAATGTTTCTGTGTGTCTGAGGCTGTGGTCTCCAGGGGATTAGCAAGAGGCCCTTTTTGTTTTTAAGTGCCTACCTTTGCATTGGTTGTTATAGGTGAAATATATAGGTTGGTATAGTGAAATGTACACTTTATTTCAGTGTAGTAGTTACTCATATCACTGTATTGAAAATAACCTTAGAGGACAGCTTAGGGGGAAGGGTCCGATTTCCCTGTTGGCTTCTGTAGTCCATCAAGGTGAGAAGGGGCACACCATGGTGGCCAGAAAGCAGACAGGAAAGACAGGCTAGGGATGGGGTCTCTCTTAGACGTGTCATCAGTGATTCCCTTCTCCAGCTGTGTCCTCCCACACAAAGCTTCCATGTGGTCTATTGTGAACTGGTTACCAGGTGTCCAACAAGGGAGCTTGTAGCAGCATTTCATATGCCAGAACATTCTGCATGTGTCCCTGCAAGACTATGGCATCTCATAACACAAAATACATTTAGCTCATTTCCAAGACCTGCCAGTCTTAACAATTCCAACAATAGTTTGACAGTCAAAATCCAAAGTCTCTTGTAAGACTCAAGGCAGATTCTTTGACCTAAGTCCTTGTGAAAATAAAAGAACAAGTTGCAGACTTCCAATACTTAGCAGCAGAGGGTAAACATTTGTATTCCGAAAGGGCAGAATAGGTGAATACGAGGAAGGGTTGGGCTAAAGCAAGACCCAAACCCAGGAAGACAATATCACATTGTGTACATTGTATAAAAGCTCTGTGTCTTGCAACCAGAGTGCAGTTGTTCAGGCAGCCCCTCCCCGCTTTGTAGCAACTTACCCTCTCTCCTAGACTCAGTGCAGTTGCTGCTTATAGCTCTCCTTGGCCGATCTACTTCCTGGTTTCACCAATGCCCCAGGGTCTTTTGTATAGCTTTGATTTCACCCTCTCAGATTCACACTGTTCACTTAGACTATGTCTGCTGAGGTCCTGACTCTGCTATCTATTGCCTGGCCTCCTAGGCCTGTCCTGTGTATGAGAGAGAGAGAGAATACACGTGTGCGTGCTGTGTGCATGTGCGTGCACTCTTGCGTGTGTTTCTCCTGCCTATGTTTTAGTACACCCTGCATGTGCCTGGTACCACAGAGTCTAGAAGAGGGCATCAGATCCCCTGGACCTGGAGTTATAGATGGTTGTGAACTGCCACGTAGGTGCTTAGAATCAAGTCTGGATTCTCTATAAGTAAATCAAGTCTGGATTCTCTATAAGTACAGCCAGTTTTCTTAACTGCTGAGCCGTCTCTCCAATCCCTCCCTCGGAATATTGGAATTCTCTATAACCCCACAACTCTTGTGTTTGTTATGCTTGGAAACCCAGTATGATGGGGATGACGACATGGCTAGCTGCCTGTGTCGGAGCTGGGCCCCCCGGCAGTGGAAACATTGTTATCTGAGTGCCTAGGTGACTGGGCTCAAGGAACCCTGGGTACCCTTGTGTAGTGCACTGGGGGGCTTTTTGCTCCTCGGGCAAGTATGTTTCTTTCATACCCTGGAACCTAAGATAGGTAATTCCTGAGAGACCCTCATCACACATTTTCTTTCATCCCATGCAAAGTTCTTGACTTTATTAATTTGAGACAGGTTCTAACTATATGACCTAGACAGTGCTATCTTCTATATTTGGAGGATAGGTGTTCTTTGGTTGTTTTGTTACTGGCTCACAGCAGGATTGAATACGGAGCTTTATGTGTTGGAGGGCAAGCCCTTAACCACCGAGCTTTTGCCTCAGGTTTTGGCTTAGTTTTAATGACACTAATTTCTTTGGAAGTCATGTGTTGTGCAGTCCCAGCTTTACACAGACTTCTGAGCAAACTACAAGTTTTCTCAGCCCTCTTGATTTGATTCGCACCCAGTTCTCATTGTAAACGTCGTTGAAAGTAGCTAGAAGTGGTCATGTCACCATCTGAATGCTTCAGTGTCTTCTGATTCCTCAGCTAGATGACTGTCAGCTTCCCACAAGTTTTCACAGGTGTAATCTGAGCAGTTTCTCACCGCAGCATGCCATGACCAGCTTCTAGGCCAGCCCTCACAAGAGGAAAGCTTTGTTCACCAGGGGAACCTCCTCAGCCTAGCCTTAGTGTTCATGTTCCTGTTGGCATCCTAGTCTTCTGAACTCCACCAGAATCGCTATTAAAAGTTCTGTGCTCCAGCACGCTAGGCTTGCTCTCCAAATTCTCCAGGCAAACCAGGTCCCAAGGCTGGAGACCCTTGTGGAAGCCTCTTTCTTAGCCACTCCTTCTCTGGCTTTCAGTTTAGTTACCCAGTGCCCGACAGAACCATCTTAAAAGAGACACATGGTTTTCACAGGCTTAGAAATTAGCAACATATTTCATGCTGTGGGAGCCAGAAGGCAGAGGGCTAGGACGACACCAAACTAGGTAGCTCCAAGATCCTACCTTCTCGAGCTAGCTCTCACCTCAGTCTCCAGAACATCTCAGAGTAGTGGTACTAGCAGGAGACCAGATCAATGCGTGTTTGTCACAGTGAGCCCCTGCTTCAAAATGTAGAACTCCAGAAGAGTTGTTTTATACTGCTCCAGGTATTGTGTAGTTGGGCACACTTGTATTTTTCTGGATAAGCCAGGTGATTGGAGCACAAGATGCCAAGACAGACAGTAGTAAATCAGGAACTGGCATGAATGGCATGTGACAGACAGCCAGGGGAGGCAGGGCCTGCTTCTGTTCCCATGGAGCACAGCTCTGTTCCCACAGTAAGGTCGAAGGTGAAGTCAGTACCCACCCCCTCTTCTCAGTTTACAGTACAATTGTGCCTTCTGGCAAAAAGGATAGGCCTTTTCCTTTTGGATGCTGTTTGTTTGCTTGTTTGCTTGTTTGTTTATCAAGACAGGGGTTCTCTGTCCTGTCTTGGAACTTGCTTTGTAGACCAGGCTGGACCCCCCAACTCACAGGGATCCTCCTACCTCTGTCTTCCAAGTACTGTGATTAAAGGTGAGCACCAAATGTTGTTTATAAAAGTATCATTTCAGTCAAGTGTGCCTTCAAAACATGAATAGTGAGAAATTGTTTTCCCAATAAAATATTTTAATTTATGAGGCAAGGCACCTTGCTGCCAAGCTGATGGGCCTGAGTTTGATCTCCAGAATCCACATATTGGAAGGAGAGAACTGACTCCACACAAGTTATCCTCTGACGTGCACCTATGCGCACGTGCAAACGTGCACAAAGCATGACACCCCACGCTGAATGTTACCATCACTTCTTTACCCCCTCCCTCCCTTCCTATTAAAGATAGGGTCTGACTATGTAGCCTTGGCTGACCTGGAACTTACTATGTAGACTAGAGTGTCGTGGAATTCCTCTGCCTCCCAAGTGGGATTAAAGACACTCCACCTGCTTGTGTTTTAGAAACCCAAATTCTTGCTAAGGCATGGGGTTTGGTTTTGATAGTGGATGGAAAACCTAAGACTATTTTGATTCCAGAGGATGGCCCTCCCTTCTTTTTTGTTTGTTTTTTTGAGATTAGATTACTTACAGCTTTTCAATGTAGCTAACCTTATTTATCTATGTAGAATATAGGAAGTAGAAGTATCTGGAACATCTTACTCACTGCCACTGTTATCTACCTGTCTTGTTTGTTTTTAGTTACTTACTGTACTCACTGCCACTGTTATCTACCTGTCTTGTTTGTTTTTAGTTACTTACTGTATGCATTCATAGACTGTTCTAATCTTCAGAAAAAGTTTAGCCCATTAAAATTACTTGTATATTTAAAGTTTCATATATTATTGTCTTCCCTTGCTACTGTGTAATTGTATGCAGGATTCCTTATATGTTATTTGTATATGTCTTATTTATGCATTTATGTAATTTTCCCTATTGTTTTCTGTGAGGAGAACCAGTTTTACCTAGCCCTTGCTAGTCCTTCCATCCTGGTGGAAGCAAATAATGGAAGAGCGAAAAAACCGGCTTTAGCCTGCTAGTGAGGTGGCTTGTTTTATATCCCAGTGCTGGAAGTGTTGATATTGTGGCAGGGAAGCTCATAAAGCTAAATTAAACAAAGCCACATCAAGGCATTGTGTCAAGGCAGAGAACCAGACAGAGAGAGCCACACTGTTCACCATGTCAGATGAGCACCTTTGAGGGGATGGGAGAGCATGCTGCCTAAGAGAGCGTGCTGCGTAATAAAATAAGACTAAGGTCTGCGATGGAGTAGTTTTCATGTGAAGCGGGAATTTAAAAAAGTGTGTGTGTGTGTGTGTGTGTGTGTGTTTGACTTTTTGTTTTCATGGAAACAGACAGAGGTAAATGTTTCCATGTGGTTAGATGGTAGAATTATGGCATTAAAAAAAAAAAGTCTCAGATGGCTTTATATGTATATGTGTAGCGTGTAGCTGTATCAGTCATATGACACTAACTTGGTTTTGACAGAAAGTAAAAACAATGTTTTTGTTTTTGAAGAACCAAATACATCCTGGGTTTAAAAAGTAACTTGTTACTAGAATTTTCTAGGCTGTTTTTTTTTTTTTTTTTTTTTTTTTTTTTTTTTTAAAGAATTCTGTTTGGGGGTAGGGGTGGGGATGGAAGAATGTAGAACACTGGTCTTGGTCTTTCTGTGCCCTGGTGGTATTGGGGGTCATGCAGCAGGAAGCCCAGCAGCAGCAGGTGAGTCAGAGACACCTCCCCCCCCCCCCGGGTCTTACACAGCCTGTCTGTCTGTCTATGCTCCTGAGTTTCCATCTGTATGTTCCAAAGCTTTTGCTTCAAGTTCCTGGTTTGTCTGGCTTTATTTCTACCCTACAAATAACTAATGTAGTCTTTTAGTTATGACTAATGAACGTAAATGGATTAAAACTGCACTAGAAAGGCCAGGTTTATATCCATTCTGTATGTACAGATATAAGAAAAATAAGCATACAAAGCTTTGTTACTTTCTATAACAACTTCAGTAGGCTTCTATGCTGTTTATTATGTTGATGGTCCTGTTTGAAAAAAGGTATCTACCAGTTCATTTAAAAAAAAAAAAAAATCCCTGTGAGGCTAATGAGTTCATGAATTAAAAGATGATGAAACAGCTGGGAATAACAGAAAATATAGATTGCATAAAAGATGGTTGCTGCCTTCCACCACTTTTCAGAGAATTTTTAAAAGTAAGACTATAAATATGAAAGTAAATACACAGTATTTATTCAGTGTGATGGCTAATATTGTCAACTTGGTAGGATAGCATTTGAGACAAGCCTGGGTGATGGCAGATGTTCTTTTGCATATATGTTTCTCTTATTGGTTGATAAATAAAACACTGATTGGCCAGCTGGGAAGATAGGTGGGGCTAGGAGGTGAGGAGAATTCTGGGAAATGTAGGCAAATGGAGTCGACATTTGGAGCCTGGGAGTGTAGGATGCACCAGGTAAGATAAGGCCATGTAGAAATACATAGTTTAATAGAAATGGGTTAATACTTAAGACAGAGCTAGGCAGTAAGAATCTCACGCCAAAGGCCAACAGTTTCCTAATTAATATAGCGTCTATCGGGACCTACAGGGCCAAGAATCTCCTGTAACACCTGTAGGGGTGTTTTAACATTAAGTTGAGCAGAGAAGACCCACCCTAAATATTGACAAATACGTTTCCAAGGGCTGGGGTCTTGGCTGAATAAAAAGGAGAAAGGGGAGTGAGCTGCAGAATTCCCCTTTCTCTGCTTCCCTGCTGTGGGTGCAATATGACTAGCTGCCAGGATTTCCCTGCCAAGATGTCTGTAAGTAGTGAGCCAAGATAAACTCTCTATCCTAGGATGCTTTTGTCAGGCGTTTTGTTGCAGTAATGAGAAAACTAACTGATACGCTTGGGGTTTGGGTTTGAGATAGTCTTATCACTTCCAAGAATAACTTTAATGCCAGGGACCAGCAGAAGAGGCCTCTAAGTAGCTCAAAAGGAACCTGCAGCTTTCAAGCATAGACATTTCAGGTATTTTAGAAGTAGCAGTCATAAAATGGAACCCAGCCAGCCTGGGACCCCTGTTTCCGTGAGCATTTTTATGAATATAATTTATTATGTTCTTATGTACTCTTACAATGATAATCCAAGACCATTACGAAAAAAATATTCAGTGTTTATTTGGTTTGTGATAAGGCAGGACATATTACGTGACATCCCCAATTACTGAAGTAAGACTTATTGCCAAAAGAATCAGTTTTTGGGCATTTATAAAGCTCTGTAACCTGGATCAGTACATGAGCCACAACCCTTAGAAAATGATTATATTATTTTTACCAGCTATAAAGATTGAAAATGAACTAGACAAAGTCATAGACTTCTAAATAAATATACCTATAGTAACTCCTGGTGGTGGGAGGAGATTAGAGACAGGAAAAGGAGCTAGGTGACTGTTGCTAAGTAGGACACAGGGGCCTGGGTACTTGAAGAATGGAAGGATTGGATCTAAGAGAAATTGTGCAAGAAGCGATTAGCTGGGTATGTATAAATGGCTCAGAGGGACTAAGTAAAACCGTGCTCTGGACTGTGCAGCCTTTGGTCTGGGGGCATGTTCATTACCACTGCAGAAGTGGGGCACTGCACATTGTGCAAGGAGGAGGGCTGGCTTTGTTCTAGAGTGCTGAGTTGAGCTGGCAAGAGACCTGGCAGGAGCTTGGATGTACTCAGGGCCTGGAGCTCTGAGTGGCTCTTTTCAGCAGATCCCCAGGCAAGCAAAGACAGGCATACTTTCATTGTTGCCCTGGTAAATGCTGAATAATTACTGCTTGGTTTGTAGTTCTTTTCAATTTTGTGGGATGACTGCATTTACTTGGAAATAAACTTTGTTCAGATACTGCATTTTTACTTATCAAAGGAAAGAGACATGTTCATAGACTTTCAGTGGGAGCGGAAACGGAGGCCAGTGGGCTACCCTGGATCCCTGTGCCTGCTTGGTCTCTGGAGAAGTCATACCAGCTCACCGTTCTACTGCCGTATAGTGCTTACTTCATGTAGCGTTAAAAGTACGGGCATTAATAGTTACCATCAACCTCAGGAAAAGTTCCCACCATGTTTGTCCTGTGGTTTTGCATATCTTGCTCATGACTGACAAGCTACAAAAGGATATGCAGTTTCTTGCTCTCATTGTGATATCTCTTTTGCTGTGTCTTTGAATGTTTTGTTTAGGCAAATATTCCAAATTTATTAGGTGAGCATTGTGGAATGCTGTTTTTAAAGTAAGATGCTACGGTTGTATTTCCTTGAGTCAGGTTCTTTTTTTTTTTTTCCTCCCCCAAGACAGGGTTTCCCTCTGTTGCTTTGTAGATCAGGATGGCCTTGAACTCACAGAGATCCGCCTGCCTCTGCCTGCCGGGTGCTGGGATTAAAGGCGTGCACCCCCACTGCCCAGCCCTTGAGTCAGTTTTGATGGCTGGGTTTCTGATAGCAGCAGGGAACTTGAGAGGTGACTGAAGATGGTAGTCTTCATTGTAGGTTGGACTGTTTACAGAAATAATTGCTTAATAAAACTGACACTGACTGCCTGAGAGTTCATGGGCTAGGAGGTGGGTCTGAGCGGAGCAGCGTAGGTGATTTGGATCAGTACCATTTTTGTTTTCTGTCTCTAATAACTACTCTGAAAATTAATGAGCTCCCTACTAATTAATGAGTAAGACATTTTTCTCTATCCAAATAAAGAAACCATAAAAATATTCTTTTTCCAGTCTGGATATAGTCAACTGAATTCCTATAACCAAGATGTTTGTACAAATCTAAGCATATGTTTTTCTAATCAGAAATGTTGACTCATAGACCTCTTTGAGCTATCACTTCCCTGAGCATATTGCAGGAAAAGCAGCTGAGCTACAGGGTTTGTGCTATACTAAGTTTTATTTCTAGAGTTGGAAAGGTGCCTGCCTGTCTTTCAAAGTGCTCAAGCCTACAGGCTTCTGAAAAGAATGTTTTCTCAGTCATGACTTATTCAATTTCTGATGACTATTATCTTTTTTCTTTTGGTTCCAGAATAAAACTTATTTACTGTCCCATTTGTGCTCTGTGGACATAATTATAAAGCAGTTGATTTTGTTAATGATGTCCTTTTAGGATAAATGATTTTATCTTAAAAGTTTGGAATGGCATCAACTTTTCCTGGTTGCTACTATTATCTCTCTAAATTATCACTTTTGCTCTTTGCTTTTTTCTCACCTTCTAATCAATGCATTTTGGCAATTTCCTCAAAATATATGCTTCCCTGCACACAGTATAAAGGAGAAGCCACTGATCAGCAGGTTTAAACTATTGATTGTCTTTCACTGTCAGGCTGAGTTTGAAATTTTTAAACAGTTCGACCCCAATGAGAATTTAAAAAATTAACAAAGTGAGTGACAGAGAGAGAGAGGGGAGAGAGAGAGAGAGAGAGGAGAGGGAGAGAGGGAGAGGGAGAGAGAGAGAACATGTGTGTAGGTAGGTCACAGGGTAACTTCTGGATGGTTTCTCCTTCCATCATGGAGGTTTAGGAATTTTACTCAAGTTTTTGGATTTGGCATCAATCAACCTTTCCCACTGAGGCATTTGCTGGTGCAGTGTTTTTAAAATTTCTTTTAAAGATAGGGGTTATACCTGTGTATGGAGCTTTGTTTGTAACACACAAGGAAATAACCTGCAGTTAAGCATGCATTCATAATAGTAATGGTGAGAGAACACAGTCTATTAGAAAGTATGCATGAGGCTTATGAAGTGAGTGTTCTTGCACAGTGCTCCCCATTTGTGTGACAGAGTAAAGAGCAGAGATGCCTTGCTTGGCTCAGTTCTGATGACCACATTCCAAGTTAGGTTTTTACCATCTGCTGCTGACTCTCCTTCATGCTAGCTTGCCTACTTGCCAGTTTGACTCACCCCATTTGAAATGCCTGTAACAGAACTAATGAATATTTGGTGTTGGCCATTTCTGACACAGGCCAGGCCAGTCTCTTATAGTGTGTTTACTTTTTCCTGTAGTAACCATGACCTATATTTGCTTGAATATAGAATACTCATTATATACCAGATACTGCCAAATACTACAGATAAACAATTCCATTTGTCTCACAGAGGAATATTCTAACACTGACCCTGACATCAGTCTGACCCAAGAGGCAGTGTTCCAACATGAGTCTTCCAGCTCTTAACTCCAGTGTTCCAGCTGCTGGGGTTGGATGGTTTGATTGTTTTTCCAGCCTGGAGTGTATTGACCTAGCATTTGATTCTAATCCTATAATATCAAATCTACGTCATGAATTTGCTTTCTCTGTGTCAATGGGTCTTCTTGTTGCTGCCTTCATATGTAGCGACCTTTGCTAGAAAGTGGGTTAAATAAATGAAATCAACATTCTATCTTGGGGGTTAAGTGACTCTCTCCAAGACTGTGAAATTTCATTTAATTCTATACACAAATACACACTTGTGCATGTTCACAAGCACACGGAGACATGCAACACACCCCCAACCCTCAGTGTATTTGTGATGCTTTTTCTCTCCCCAGGAGAAGTGCCAAGTCAAGTTGTCATGTGAGTTAGTGCACTAGTCTGTGATTTTGAAGATTGGGAAAATGAACTACTAGACAGGTTTTTTTTTTTTTTTTTTGAGCTTTTTACTGCTTCTTATTTCGATTAACAGTTTAACTAGGTTCTTTTTGTTTGTTTAAAACAACTTAGATGTTTGTAGATTTGTTGTTGAAAAAAAAAAAGGCTAAAGGGGGCTGTTAAAAACACTGGACCTGGTTTCAGTTCCCAGCACTAACATGGTGGTCCACTCATCCATAAAATGAATAAATCTAAAAGCAAACAAAAAAGAAGCAGGATGGCCATGTGGTATCTTCTTTCCTTAGTGAAATGCTCAAAGAGTACTGTAGAATTGATGCATGCAGCACGAGAGAGAAGCGATTTTCAACCAGTGCAGTACACGTTTACTCACAAGAAGATGAGTGATTCGGTAGAGAAATGGTCAGGAACTAACTTCCTTTTTAAAGGGATCGGGTAGAGAGCAATGAATTGTTCTGGGCTTTTCTGTGCAGCATCTGGACTGTGTTCACCTATTTTAAAATCTTCTTTGAGAGTACTTTAGAATATGGCTATCAAACTTTGATTCCAAGGGCTAAATAGCAAATATTTTCTGTATTGTAACTCACTTTGGCACCCTGCTGTCAGCCCTTGGATATGAACTACTGGCAAGGGTTTGCCAGCCTGATGTAAGCTCGGGCTATCTGGATAGGATTGAGAATATCATTTGAGATGTGTCTGTTATATTGTGGTGGGCATGAGTGTAGGGAATCTCTTGACTAGTGGATGGTGTGGGTGGGCACAGCTTACTGTGTGTGGTGCCACACCTGAGCACACCCGAGCGGTCCTGGTATGTGTAAGAAGTAGAACAAGCCAGTACGCATCATTTTCCATAGTCTCTGCTCAGTTCCTGCCTCCAGGTGCCTGTCTTGAGTTCCTTTCTGATTTGTCTTCCTCTGATGATGAACTGTACCCTGTAAGTCAAATAAATACTTCCCCACCCCAACTCCTAGTTGCAATTTGGACATGCTGTTTATCATAGCAGTAGAAACTAAGTAAGCATTAACCTTTTCCTTTCTAATTTTGTTTTAGACTCTAAACGTTTATTCCTTGTTGTTTCCTTGTCACTGTTTCTGTAGCTCATCTCATCTATACTGTCCTGAAAGGACTGACCTTGAGATATGGCCCTGCTCCATTACTTTTTATATTTAAGGTGTGTTAGTGGTTTCTTGATTCCTTGTTTGATGTTGAGTCTTTAGAATTAACTGCGTCTGAGCATCCCATATGCTAAAGACCATTCTTACTTTGCTCTCTGAGCCCACACTTCGATAGATTATAGCTTATGATTGGTACCCTGACAAATTAATATTAGTCATGCTAGGGTGTGGAAGTACAGTGTTAAATATAGGATTTAAGTTTGTGAAACTTATAGCTAAAATTCAGTGCTGTCATCATACTGAGTACCGGTCACGGATCTTTAAAGAAACACTGGCTTGGGCGGTATTCACCACACACTGGAGGAAGGAACTGTTGTTTATGGTTTTATAGAGGGAGCTAAGAGGGGTGACTGTTGGGAGTCGGGTAGATGCAGCCCCCCCTTTTTTAAACACTGCTGTATTGCTTCCCTAATGAGCTAGTAGAGTGAAAAAGGCAGGGGAGGCCGGAACCCTGCAAGCATAGCTTTAACCTTCATTCCTTTCCCTGCCAAGGTTTCGGGTCCTTTGTATTTTGTTGTTTGTTTTGCCAGATAGTTTGCGAACTTGGCTGAACTTTGAAGACAAGTATTTGAGTATTGGAAGTAGGGAAGAGTTGAAGGCTATTAGAATAGGAACAGGGCAGTGTTTTCTCCTGGGTCCCCATCAGCTAGGTGCCTTTTGATAGACTGTGCCAGGGACCCCACCCGCAAAGACAAGCTTCTTCAATGTGGGGATTTATTAAATACATAAACAAAATACTGTTTTTGTCAGCCGTCTGCTGGAAGCTAGAAAGGAACTTATTATAAATGTTCAGTTTCAGAAAACTGTCGTTAGTGTCTTGTGTATGCACTGTTAATTGCTTGAGAGGAAAAAATTCTATTTTTTGGTTCCCTTTTTTTAATCCAAGCCCAAATTGTCATTTCTTAGAATTCTGTTTTTAGCCAGGCTGTCTATAAATGTTGACCAAGTCATGTACAGATGTCTGATCATAGTACCTAATAATTAATTTAGTCTTAACTTATTTAGTCTACAGGTTCTTAGGGGAAGAGAGTTCATAATAAAATTCATATTTTGGGGAAGAATAGATTGTTGCTGTTGTCAGTAGAGGGATTTTACATGGTAAAGCATATCATATATAATGGAGTTATTTACTCCAGAACTTTTTATTGAAGCAACTGTGTGTATCAGATTCTGAATGACTTCTTTGCCCCAAGCACTGTTGTAGTTGTCCAGAATGCATGCATGAATAAAACAAAGTTCTCTGTCTCCATAAGTCCTCATTCTATTAGTAAGCGCAGAATAATAAACCGTCAACATGGCGTAGAAGTGAGCTACAATACATGAAGTGATACATGTTGTAAGAGAGAAAGAAAAAGCAAGAGAAGGGACAGTCTGTGGGCTAAGGGTCCGGTGATCAAGGCAGGCTTGTTGGTATTTGTGCAAAGATTTGAAAGACATGAGGGAATAAGCTAGGCAGCCATTGTCTTTCAATTTGTGTATAGAGCTCAATTAATTTGTGTCCCTAGTTATATAACTAAGACATTTATGCATCTTCATTTCATATCTCAGCCTTCCCTATACAGAATGGTCTGATTTAAGTGGCACTTGATTATGGTTCAATTAAATATAACTGATATATTTGAGCTTATTGTTGAAATATTAGCTCACAGTGAAATGTTAGGCTGACCACTGGGAAAGTCGTGTTGTACTATTTATGTTAACCTTTTGTTATGTGGAAATTCTCAGTTGATGTATTAGAAAGGAAAGAATTAGCACCTTAGGCAGAGCTGAAATAATATCTGATGCTTGTTTCTGAGCTGGGGCTATTGTGGCCCTTATTCCTTCCTGACAGTAAAGCTTCTTGACTTTTTGGAAGGCTTGGACGCGGACGCAGGCAACCTGTCCTATAGATGTGCCTTTCTAATGAGTTATAGGCTGATCCTGATACATCGGATCCTCCTTTCCACTCTCCTCAGAGTGGAATATTTTCTGTCATCCAGAAAGGAACGTAACTTGCCCAAGGCTTTTAACCCAGTGTTCTGTGACTCCCCTTACCACTTCTCTCCTCTTCTGCATATTTCTTACGTTATTGTTTGGAAATAATCAAAATACATTGTCTTTTAGTACTTAGTATTCCTTAGTCTGACACTGGTATATTTTACTTGTAAAATTTAAACTCTGAGATAACTTATAGGTGTTGACTCATGGAAGTCCCCACAGGCCTTGGCCTGCTTTTGTTAAGGTAGAGTACATTAAACTTCCAAGCCAGGAAACCCTTTGAATAGACTTCAGGGATGTTTTAGAGGTGGCTGGGGAGATGCCTCACTGGGTAAGAGCATTTGCTACACAAGCATGAGGGCCCAAGTTTGAATCCCTGGCCTTTTTGGGGTGGGGGACATTCATGACTATGCATGCTTGTAACCCGTGTGTGTGTGTGTGTGTGTGTGTGTGTGTGTGTGTGTGTGTGTGTGTTGGAGGCAGGAGGATCTCTGCGGATCTTTGAGGCTTTCTAGCTGTCAGACTAGTTACATGTTTCATTGAGAAATGGTGTAAATTTGGCAACCCCACCAACCTGCAGCAGCAGGGGTGCCATTTTATAAGAGACCTTTGTGCAGGGCATTAGGCAGGGAGTGGCAGGTTAGGACACCCCGTGTTGTCCTAACACATGTGCACAGGCATGGACCCTGAGTATTTGGAGTTGTGTGGTTGAGGTTGCATTGCTGAATGAAGGTTTATCCGCATGCCTTTATCACACCAGCAAAAATCATATGAAAAAGGGAACCCTCCTCTTGTCTTTGTATTGCTCATTTGTTCTTGAAAGCTCTATTCAAGTTCTTTACTTGAGCTCTCTGGGTGGTTACTGTGTGTAATTAATCCATTGATCAGAGCCAGGAAGGTCCCTGATGAGGCCAGTGGTAGGAAAACAGATGCTCCCAGTCTCCCTGTGTGTCTATTTGATACCTGTTCAAGACAGATGAATATTTCCATTTCAAAAATAATAAAATGACCCAGAAAAATGCAATATCCTAATCAAGCAATGTTCTTTCTAAGCCAAAATGTTTTAGATGGATTGTTAACTAGCAGAGTCATTATTTGAAGCTCATGTCCCCTTACCCTGGCCTGAACTGTCCACTGCTGAATGAAATTCCTGATAGTGGTGTGGTGGTGGGGGTTTGTGCAGAAGAGAAGGAAAAGCAGCAGTGGTCTTAGATCATTATCTTAGATCATTACCTGTCAAGAGAAAGGAAAAACAGAGCCCAAGAGCACTATATGGGCTGCTGTATGAAGCTGGCAATGTGAAGGGCCCCCAAATGCCATGATATTAGCATATGCCATTCACTCTATGTTAAGTGTTCTGTCATTTACCAATAAGCACCTGGAGTGGGAGACTTTGA
Source organism: Phodopus roborovskii (assembly GCF_943737965.1). NCBI lineage: Eukaryota > Metazoa > Chordata > Mammalia > Rodentia > Cricetidae > Phodopus > Phodopus roborovskii. The sequence goes on along the minus strand of NW_026126583.1, from coordinate 4,307,098 downwards.
AGAAACTTTTTTTCTGCTTCTAGAGAAATCATGTATAGTACATATAAACTTTGACCTATCACCATATGCTACTTAAATTGTTCACAGTGTGGGTCCAAAAAGGGGGTGGGGGGATTTGAAGAATGGGGTATTTCTCTCAGGTGAGCATATAAAAAAGAAAATTGTCTTCAAAGACCCTAAAAATTTTGTGTGTGTGTGTGTGCGTGCGTGCGTGTGTGTGCGCGCACGTGTGCATGTGGTGTTGCCAGGCTTGGCAGCAAGTGCCTTTACCTGCTGAATCATCCATCCTGCCATCTCTTAGCTTTATTGTGATTACCTTCCTTCATTGGTGTATGCTGTCATCCACTGGCAAAGGAGGTAGGGTCTAATGGAGTCACGGGCTCTCCTTTCTTCCTTCTGTGGATGTGGAGAGAGGCCCAGGGAGATAAGGAAATGCTAACTCAGTGCTTAGAGACTAGAGTCTGATCAAAGAGAAGAGCAACAGGTCTGCTGCCCTGCAGAGCACGGTATGAAAGGCAAGGGAACAAGTGAGGGGAACTGAGAGAGGACCCCAGATTCAGGCTCCTTAGAGGGGAAACATTGGGACAGGGGCAGTCACTCATTGGAAAGGACAGAGCAGACACAACTCCCACACCCTCTTCTAAAGGAGCAAGGGAGTGAAAGTTTACGGATTGCCACACTTACAGTGTTTGTGGCCCTAGGATGTTATATAACTACGAGAAATACGAGACTACAAAATATGCCTGGATCAATTACTGTATTTCTGATCTACTAATTAGGTCTGAGTCTTAGGTAAGCCCAGTCCTGCAGAATCCAAGAGAAAACTTGACTTGGTATTTATAAAAGCAGATAAGGTGTGTGGGAAAGGATGACAACTTTTGCACTGGGGAGAAGCAAATGTTTTTATGTAGACCTTAACTTCTTTGACTCAGACCTATAAATAATCTCAAAATGCCTTATTTTTGGAAGGCTGTTATCTGCATATTTATTATCCATATTTTTCTTTTTCCATAATTTTCCTATTTTCCTTTAAAAGCATGTGACTGTAGTGATGGAGCTGATAACTAAGTGTTACACTGTCAAGTTAGCTTGTTATTCTAAGTCATTTACTTTTGAAAAGTCTTAGTTGTTCCTAAGGCAGCACTTTCAAGGGTAACAGAAGATGAAGGGTTTCATGGTGTGGCCATGTGCATACAGTATTGCAGAGTTGGGGTACACAAATGTGGTTTGCTGGGTTAACAGTGTGTATTTGAGGATCTGATATCCTCTTTGAAATATATAATTTACTGTTTGTGTAAGCAGAACCTGTAGATGGAAGTTCCAGTCCTGCCCAGTCCTAAAGTTGTTCGGTCCCAAATCAACACACAGAGGCTTCTATTATTAATTAATAATAATTACAGACTGGAATGTGTCTATAGTAGATAAGATAGAGTCAAAACTATTTGAAGAGATTCCAGAGTAATAACCCAGAGATGGCCCAGTTTCTCAGCAGTTACGTAGACCAATATGTCATTGACTTTGAATGTGGTCGTCAGCTTTTCTCTGGAACGTTTATAAAGTTGCTCTTACTTTCTGGTTTAGTGCAAGATGAACATATGATTGAACTTTCTTTGCTCAAGTTAGTTTTTAGGTATTGTGGCAGTTATCGATGAGAAGACAATTGTGTTTAGTTACTGTTGCTGTGACAACATACTTGGGAAAGTCAGTCCCCTGTTGCAGTGGTTGCAGTCCTGGGGCCTTTGGCTCCATTGTTTCTGGGTCTGCAATGAGGCAGTGTCATGTAAGTGTGCGCACAAACGTCTTACTTCATGGTAGCCAGTAAACTAATGAGAAGAGGAGGGAGGGGCTGTGGACAAAATATCAGGGCTGCAGCAGGGACTGACTCTTCCTGAGGGTTCCTGGCTTCTGGTTGGTGGCAGTTGTCAGTGATCTTTGGTTTGCACACGCCACTCTGTAATCTCTGCTCTCCCCTTTCCCTCCCTTTCCTTCCGCCCTTCCACCCCCGTTTCTGTCTCCATATTGGAAAGTATCTGGCTATGAAGCCCATGCTGACCTGAAACTCACCTCAAATCCACAATCCTCCTTCACCGTCCTCTGCCTCAGTTTTCTTCTTTCCCAGGATGGGGAGATTCGAACTCCATACGGATCCTGGCAAGCCCTGGCCCGCATGCTCTGGTCCTTCTCCGAGGATGCACACCCTGTCCTGCAGTCCTGCTCTTCTTGGTGTCCACTCCGTGTTTGCTCCCTGTCCCTCTGCTGTCTCTGCTCCCAGCCCCTGTCTTTGTCTGCTTCTTCTCTGTCCATGCTGGAGATGGAACTCAGGGCCTTACACATGTGTGGTAAGTGCTCTTACCACTAAGATACAACTGCAGCCCGACCTCCATTCCTCACTTGCTCTTTTCCTTCTGCCTGTGTTCCAAGTTTCTCTTTTTTATAAGGACTGCAGTCATTGGACTAGGACCTGTTTGGTTCTGATAAAAAGTCATCTTAATTTAGTTACGTGTGCAAAGCCCCTGCTTACCCTTGAATTCATAGTCATAGAGTCTGCACGTTAGGGCCAGGTGCAGGTGTGGACAGCTGGCACAGTGACTTCGGGAGTGTAACAAGGGAGAAGAGGTGAAGGTAAGCATAGCATTGTAAGGCTGCTAGAGTTAGGCTCTGTCTGGGAGGAAGAGCAGGTAAGATGTGTTGTAGATATGGGGTTAGCTTTTCTGCTTTGTGTGTGTACAGTTGATGTACAGTGTCATCTTCAGTACATTGAAGTCATTTTAGGCGTTTACTGGCATTTGTGAGCACATCACAACTACTCTAATGTTGTGGTAACTCCTTTTTAAAAAATTGTGTTTTTACTTTATATATTAATCATTCATTGAAAACATTGTAAAACACATGTTCAGTTTTTTTTTCAGTAACCATGGAGACAGTAAGTGACCCTGTATAATAAGTGGACTTGTAGTTTACTGTCTAGATTTAATTAATGGATGCTAGCTCTGTTAGGACTTGTGAGAGATGATAAGGTATATTGAATCTGCAAGATTATGATAGTTCGTAAGTTTGTGTTTTTGAGGTTCTTTTTGATTGCTAAGCACTCCTCTTAAATAGTTAAAGAAGGCATGTTTACATTAGTATGAGCATTCGGCTAATAGATTGACTGGAGTTTGTGCTAAGTTATTGTCTAACTACACCCATCCCCAAAGAAAGACCCCATTCCATGCTTCATGTGTCTTTATTAGCTTGGGTTTGCAGATAGGATGTGCAGAGGCATGATGCCTTCATTTCTGGGGCATTTGGCTTGAGTATTTCAAAGTCAAAACAATATATTGTGCCTTTCAATCTACTTAGGGCTCGCTCTGTTAGGTAAATTGCTTGGTATTATAGGCGATTTTAGGCAGTGTACTGAAAAAGTATTACAAGGTAGTAAATGCTTAATTTTTGAGTGAAAAAAATCAAGAAAATTAGATTATTTAGATCAGAGGTCAGTTGTACAGTCAATGGTCATTTTAAAATATTGTCCTGCTGGAACCTTAATGTAGTTAAGATGGGGGACATTATTGATTAGATTAGGCCTTGGATCCAACCACACACACACCCTTAGAAGAAGATAGTATAGAGATAGAAGCAAACGAGATGGTGATGTGTACTCATAGGAAAAGACTAGATTAGGCTACCACAATCTGAAGAATGCCAAGAATTTTTTTGAATCCACAAGAGGATGAGAGAGGGGCGTGGGGCAGTTTCTCTCTTGTAGGCAGGAAACTACTTCACTCCCACAGTTATGGTAGTTGTGCAGCCCTTTGGGCTCCAAGGCTCACTCTTAACAAAGGTGGCCTCTTGCTTCCTTCAGGCTCTCTGGCGGTTGAGAGTCACTCTTGTATTTGGGAATGGGCTGCTCGCCATGCTGTTGAAATCTGTGTGTCTTAGAGGCTCGCTTCTAGGTTTTCATTGTTTTGCTTGCATGCTGGAAGAACAGGGAACCTAATGCCCTACTCTTGCCATTGGCAGACATAGAACCTTCTCCGGTGAGGGTGTAATTTTAATCTGAATGTAATTGTGATAGAGACATTTTAGTTCATGCAGCAACTAGCTATACAGATCAGCTGGTATAGCATAACAGACGTCTTTTAGTTAGTTCTCTTGACCTTGTCCATGGCTAATCTGTGCGGGCAGGCAGCTCCATTTCAGCCGACACAGGAACTTAGGTTTCTGTCTGTGGCTTACCCATGCCCCAGAGCCCTCCCGGAGTCTGCTGGTCTCATGGCTTACCCGTGCCCCAGAGCCCTCCCGGAGTCTGCTGGTCTAAGTGCCTTTCTGGGCAGTGGGTGGGAAGTGTGTGGCATGCGGCATGGGCTGGTTCATACCAGCTCTGGAAATGGCGTGTATGCCGCAGCCATAGTGGTCAGGACCAGTTGTACTACTTCAGTTTCCTTCAAGAGAGGTAAAGAAACGTAACTACAGTGTATGCACAGGAATTGAAAATCAAATTCTTAAAAATTTGGCCAGTCCCTGGCAAAACAGCTCGTGGCAGTTTTTGTGTATTCATATAAAAAATAAATCAATTTTGCCTCATATAGTGTTCATGATTTGGGAAGTGAGGATTACTTTCCCTGTGTGTATTCTAATCATTTCTCAGCCTTCAGTGTTGTTTTGAGTAATGTCATTTTATGATTTGTTGTCCTGTAAAAATGAGAATTTCTCTCTATAACTTAGGATATCATATTACTTTTATAAATCAGTGAAAATACTTAGTTTTAAAAATTTTAATGTAAGGTTTCAGTGTCTGTAAAGTCATGTTTCTTCAAAGATTTTTTTTGTGCCTGTCACTTTATTTGTAGTCTGAGCTAGCAAATACTTCTTTCTGTGGTCAGTATATTTTTAGAGACTGGGCTTTCTTGCTAATTTCCAGGGATACTAAGTTGGAAGATTATTATTCCTGTAGTAAATACAAAACTATCAATTGATTATTATTATTTTTTTTTCTGGTATGATTTCTGTTACTTTTTGGGGTCATTTCTACTTTATGTTTATATCCATGTCTTGGTCATAGCATGCCTCTAACATATACTAATATAACAACAAAGTCTTTATTATGTCTACAAGAGAAGCTTGAAATAATTGGGCCGATAACTCTGGACAGTGTTCTATTTGTGTAAACTGAAGATTATTGGAGCATATGAAGATTTGCTTTGAGATAACCATTTCCCCCATGTCTTTCCCCCCCCCCTTTCCCAAAATTTCAGCTAAAGTTTTATTGTTTGACTAACTTGATGCATAGTTTGGAATTGGCTTTCTGTGGCTGAAACAGATTAGTGTGTTCATTTCTCTAATAGGTAACAAACAGAACACTTAGTGTTTTCCAGGTATTAGGTGAGACTTTGAGCCTGCACATAGGAAAAATTGTACCTATATTTTGGAATCTGCAAGCTAGGGATGGGATTAGATTAGGACTCCAAAACACAGGAAGAATGGATTTATTCGGGTGTAGAAAGAACCCACAAGAGCCCAGTGACGATCTGATATGACTGTGTCTCACAAGAAATTAAATTAGATCAGGAAGAGCAAGCAGTGGACCCTTCCTTGGTAGTCCATTGCAGGGTCACGTGGTTGTTTTCGTCTGCTCTGCTGTTGGCTTGAGAGTGTACTGTTGCTTTTGATGATTGATTGTTAGCGACCAGTGGAGACAGCGCTCTCTCTTCCCCCCTCTCTCTCCTTCTCTCTCTCTCTCTCTCTCTCTCTCTCTCTCTCTCTCTCTCTCTCTCACACACACACACACACACACACACCTCTCTTTCATGGAGAAAACACTTTTTTTTGTTTTTGGTACTTGGGAACAAAAGGACACAGAGAGCTAGATAAATTAGAATGCATTTTAAGTAGAAATACAAAAGTTTTCAGCAGGGAAACATGGATTTCATCCTCTTCCCCTTTGTTTCTAGGGTGTTTTCTTTAAACAGTTCTTTTCATGTCTTACTCGAATGCAAGTACTGGTGTCAGCAAAGTTGAATCTCCTTCCATGATAGGCTATCTGGGTTCACTTTTATAATATGGCTTGGAGTTGGCTTTTCTTTTTAAAGTTCTTATTTTTCTTCCTTTTTTTTTTTTTTTTTTTTTTTTTTTTTTTGGTGTGGTCTTAGACTGTCTGGAGTGATGCTCATTCTTACTGGGAAAATACCCGGAAGTGGCAGCATTGTGCTGTTGTTACTTGGCTCACTTTGATTCGTAGCTCTTGCTGCTGGTGGCTGGGAAGAAGAGTGACACTCAGGAAGGCTCGAGTGAAAACCTCTGTCACATCACAGGACAAAACTCAGTTATCCACTAGGAGGGCATACCATATGGCATAGTCTTCAGGTGTTTAAAGACTGACAGCCTGGGAAGGAGTACCTAGTGTAAGTTAGAGGAGATAAAGCTGAATATACAACAGTATCTATTATGACCGCAAGATATAAATATAAAAATTAGTAACTCACAATTTTTATAATAGTATAAAAAAGTAGGTTATTCTTTTTTAGTTTTGCACTTTTGATACTTAGACATTTGTGTGTTTATTGACAGAGCCTGGTGTTGTCTGGACTGGCTAGCCTTGAACTCTCTCTGTGGCTGGGGGTGACTTTGAACATCTGATTTCATGCTTCTGCTTCCCAAGTGTTAGGCTCACAGGCATCTGTCACCATGCGTGGCTTATTTTTAATAATATAATTGGGAAAATTAAGTGGTGACTTCGTAGCCTTTTTATGTGTGTATCAGAAGTTTAAAATTCCTTTCATTTCCTATAGGATATCATAGGAATATGGAAGTTTTAAAATTTTTTTTAAAGGTTCCTAAAATTGAAAGAGAATTGTTTGGAGTAGGCGAGGCTTAGACATTTGATGAAGGTGAGGTTATTATTTATTTTGTGTGTGCTCATGTTTGTATGTGTGTGAACACATGTATGGAAGGTAGAAGACAATTGTGAGAATCAGTTTTCCTTTCATCATGTGGGTCCAGGGATCAAACTTGGGTTGTCAGCTTCAATTGCAGATGCCTTTACTCGCTGAGCCATCTAACTGGTCAAGGTTAGCTTCTTAAGTCAGTTTTAAACTTTGATTCAAGATCAACATTGCAGAGATAATGGTAGTGCACAGACAAGTTGAAATATAGTGTTTAGGAAGTGGTTTTGGCCTAAAAAAAATGCATTTTGACAAATGTATATTTGGTATGTATTATAAATTGGGGAATAAAGTCCATAACCCTACCTCCTAGAAAGAATCACTGCAGAAAGTATTTTGAATTCTATTGTGACTGATATGGTTAGCTCTTCGTAATCTCTGAATACATCCTGGTTGGAGTCTCTTTATCAGGAAAGGAAGATGAAATACAGTATGTATTTCACTGTGTCTTAGAGCAGAATAGTGGTATAGATTATCCAAAAGCCATTCATGCTTGGCATTAGAAATTTATCTTAGCATTTACTTAGAATTGTGTGTATACCTAGATGGAGCCCAGCACTCAATAATAGCATCTCACAAGGAAACTTGACTTGGATGGAGCTGTGAGATTGTCTAGTTCTGTCCTCCCGATTTCCACCCACACACAGCCTTGTTCATCTCTTCTGAGAGGCTTGGCTTCCATCAGGAGGAGGTGGCTGAACATCATGTCTGTTTTAGCAGCCACATAGGTTTTGCTTTTTTCTGATTGAAGAATTCGTCATTCCTTACTTCTCTAAAGCCTTACTAGAGGCGGTCCTTGGTAGTTTTCTGAAGTCCAGATTTCAATTAAGCCTACATACACTTGAGGCTTGCTTGCTTCTCAGCTTCTCTTCATTAGTGGCTCTGAACACAAGACAACATTCTGGTTGTCTTGTGACATTCTTTATGGAGAAGGGCCTGCGTCAGGAAGGTAGTGATAGAGTCTGTATCGTGGTGTTTTCGTCAGAAAATAGAGATTCTAGGGAATGTAAGATGATGAGTATGGCAGACGTGTGATCTGTGCACCTGGGTGGGTCTGCTGTGGGTCACACAGAGATAGCGGCAGCAGGAGTTAGTGCAGGTGTTGCTGTGATTGTGGCAGTTACTGAACATAGGGTCTCAGGTAACAAAGACAGTTTAGATGCTAAAATTCTCTTAGGGTCTTGTGTAAAGTTGTACACAGCGAAATGTGAGCCTGCCGTTTTGGGAAGCGACTTTACACTGACTGTTGAAGACTGACTTGAAAGATTTTAAACGTGTTGTCTTTGCCAGAAGTTAAGAGAAGGAAGTCCTATCAACCAGCTGCTATGTTGGTTGTTTTTTGTCAACACAAACTAGAGTCACCTGGTTTAAAGAAGGCCCCTCGCCTAAGGAATTACCTCCATTAGGTTGGCCTGTGGCAGGCATGTCTGTGTGTTACTTTTCTCATTAATGATTGATGTAGGAGGATGCAGCCCACTGTGGATGGTGCCACCCCTAGGCAGGGATCCTGAGCCATATAAGAGAGAAGTTGAACAAGCCATTGAGGAACATCCCACCAGGTCTCTGCCGTAGTCTCTGCCCCCAGGTTCCTGCTTTGGCTTCTGTCAGCGATAAACCAATGTGAAAACATAAGCGGTACAAACCCTTTCCTCCCCAAGCTAATTTTGGTCACTGTTTGATTCTGGCCACATAGAAGCAAATTAGGATAGCAACTCATCTATTGCTCCCGGATCTGAGAAATCATGGGGGGGGGGGGGGAGGGAGAGACAGAGAGAATAAGTGTGTATGTGTGTTCGTGTTCTGTGAATGCAAAGTTGCAACAAAACCAATATCTAAAGAAGACTTCTTGAAGAGATCTGAGTGTTGACTATTAAAGGCAGCTAAACCAATTTTCCTTGGTGCATAGAGGATAGAGTTAAAGATGCCTGAGAATGTAAGCGGGTTCTTCTTCCCTCTGGTTTCGTCCATTTGCTTGTGGTTGAGGTTAACATACCACGTGCAGCAGAGCCTGTGATAGACAGACAGTCATTGTCAGCCCAGCACGGGAAGTTGTCTGTGTTTGTGAATTCTCAGGCACTATCCACAATAGTTCACTCTGAAACTCTGGGCGGTGAAACCCTACAATCTGTTTCATTTGCAAGCTTCCAGGTGATTTTTTGGTACTTGCTAAAAACATTGAGGCCTTCCACTAGTACTGGTTTGCATTCATTATTTGTGCTGAAACCTACAGATACAGAAATAATCTTATAATTTGAAAATTCATAACTAGTTTTGTTGTAGCTTGAGAGTTTGCTCTCGTAGATTTCTCTCCCCACATTTAAATTATGTCAGCTCTGTGTTACTGAATCCTTGAAGCCATTAGGAATAGTACACATTTCTGCACTTACATAGTGAGCATTGTAAAGTGACTTTTAAGCTGTTAGTATTCTCAAGGATTAAGAGTAAAGCAGTTTGACTGCTATGAACAACCCTAGTCACACTGAGTAATGGTCAGGAAGAAGCAAGAGATACTTGGCATTAAAGTACTCTCCCCAATCTATTAGTGTCTGCTTGTCATTTTCATTAGCCAAGAGGAAGCAGACTTCGGTCTGTTTCAGAGCTCCTGCCAGGCAGGGCTCCTCATTGACTTAGCATCTTGGTTAGAGACAGAATTACCAGGTACTGTTTAGGGTTAAGGTCTGCAGACTCCTGGAGGGTTATTTCACTCTATTGGCTGGCTCTTGGAATGGCCCTACACAGGTGATTAAATTCATTCTTTCTATCACAGAACTAGTCAGAAGGATTTAAGGATTTGGGTCCAACAGGAACACACTTTATAGCTTATCATTGCTAGCTCAAAAGATAGAGCAGTTGAGTGAGCATTGAGCACTGTCACTCACCCCAGGGCCATGTTGAATTTCTCCGTTAACTACATGTCCTCAGATAGTCCTTGTTTTTTGCTTCCACTTTGACATGAAGTCTTAAGAGTCTCATAACATTTAGAAATTGTTTTGACAGCTTAATGTGCCATTCTTACTCTTTTTAAAAAATGGTTTCCAGTTATACTAATTTATACAAAGTTTTAGAGACTTTTTTTTTTTTTTTTAGATCTTTCTAGAGAAATACACGCTATTGAGTTTTTACTGTGCTCAATAAACGGAACTAAGTGAAACCAACATGTAAGTCACTGTTCTTAGACTTGCTGGCTTAGAATTCCAAACCTTTATTATGTCCTACTTCCTCTGAGTCAGGAGCTCAGGTGTGAGCTTGCTGAATGTTGTGGCTCTGTGGCGAAGCTGGCAGTCATTTGTCTCAGCGATTCCAGTGCGCTGGGCTGCACTGCAGCTTCAGCATCTGTTCGTCTGAGGGCTTACTTACATGGCTGCTGGTTAGAAGCCGCAGTTCCTCCCTGACTGACTGCTAGTGAGTTCTTGTAACTCCTTTGGCCTTTCATGGGTGAGTGTCCTTAAGACAAAACAGCCGGCTCCCTCCAAAGAATTTTTCTCTATACAATCTTAGAGGAGTAAGTAGTATCCAAGCCCTGTGCCTCTTATGACCCACTTTTGGAGGTTGTAAGCTGCTGCTGTTGTTTCTGCCATTCTCTTCATTAAGAAGCAAGACACATGGAAAGGGAATGGATGGAGGCGCCAGCTTTGGGGGAAGAATATGAAGGAATCTGTAAATGTGTTTTTTTGGGTGTCTTTATGGGGCTATGCCCATGTGTATAGGTGCCCATGGAGACCTGCAGAAAAGGTTGTGTGATCCCCTGGATTTGTGAGCTGCCCGATAAGGGTTCTAGTGATGGAACTCGTCTTCTGCAAGAGCATCTCTCCAGCCCCTGCCTCAGTAGGCAAAGGCACCTGCTGCCAAGTCTGATGACCTGAATTTGAGCCTCAGGACCCACATGTAGAAGAATAGAACTGATTTCTGCAAGTCTCACAAGCAGACACAGAACAAGTAAATACTTAAAACAAGGCTGTAGGAAGTAAGTCTCACAAGCAGACACAGAATAAACAAGTAAATACTTAAAACAAAGCTGTTGTAGGAAGCAAGTCTCACATGCATACACAGAACAAACAAGTAAATAGTTAAAATAAGGCTGTAGGAAGCACTTAGCAGAGCTATTTCATTGGCAGCAAATTCATAGCCTTTTGTTTCAGGAAGTAACTTCCATCTATAGGGCTTGGTTGCTAGAGAGGAAAGGGAACTTAGAGGGGTAATGTTCTAGAAATCTGCAAATGCTCATCGCTAAGCATGGTGAGTACCATCAGAGCATGCCTGTGAGGAAAGTGTGCAAATCTAGGAGACGCTAACCGGAATGGCAGAGGTAGAGCTTGACTAACACACATGGAGCCCAGGAATAGTCCAGAGTAGAAAAACAGACTCATCAGGGTACTGTTTGCTAACGTTAGTATTGGCTCAAGACTGTGGTCCTGCAAGTAAACTTAGAAGAAAACAAACTGCTTCCAAATAACTGTCCTGTATTATTTGTAGAAACACAAACTAGCATACACCAAGGTAGAATTCACAGTGAATGGTATTCAAACAAAAATGATAAGTGGTGTTAAAAGGCCCATATACAGAACAGTCCGTGAGCTAAACTGACACAGCAAGTGTTTGAGTGACAGGATCAACTGCAAGGAAGTATAGGCCTCCCATGCTTACTTTGTGCATGTTGTTGGAGGTGACGCATTAGCATACCAGGAGCTTTGCAAGAGATTTTATGTGTGCATGGACCTAAATTGGGACTCTAGAAATGCCAGAAATACTGGGACAGATTTTTAACATTTAAACACTGAAGAACAAAAAGAGTTGTAAACCTGAGTATACAGTGCTTGCCACAGCCAATATGGAGAGCAAAAGAAAGAACTGAACTTCGGTGAGGTATAATTTCAAGTGACTTAATTTGTGTATGTACAGTTGGTGCCCCTAAAGAGGACTTGTGAGATCAGAGAAAGCATTTGAAGCAGTAATAGCTGGCAACATTCTCAGTGTTGACTATAAATGTCAAATGGTATAACTCTTGAGTATAAGGAATGTGGAAGAACATATCAGACACCAGGCTGCAGAGAATGAGCTGGAGAAACGCTCAGCTGGAGAAGTGCTTGCCTCGAGAGCACAAGGCCTTGAGCTGACTTATGGTACACTCATAAAAACGCTTGCTGTGGTGGCATGTACCCGTAATCCAAGCCCCGGAAGGGGAGGCTGCCTGGAGAGACCCTTCTGTAAGGTAGTGGGCAGATTTTCTCAAACCCAGGGTTGTCTTCCGGCCCCCACATGTGTGCCTTCCCCTCATCATGCATTAAAGGGGAAAAGCAAATTGCTTCAAACTCCTCATAAAATCTAAGAGGCAGCGGGGCGGTGTGTGACATGCTCAGTGCTGAGGGATGGCAGCGCATTTTCCAGAAACAGATGATGCTGGAAGGGCATCCTCAGAATTCTGAAGAGAAGACTGATAACCTAGAAGTCTACATGCAGTGAAATGTCACTGAAAACAAAGAAAAGAAGGCGTTCGTAGACTCACAAGCAGACAGACTTTATTGTTGGCAGACGTGCACCACAAGAAGTGTCTCAGATACTATGGCAGAGTGAAAATAATCTCACATGGACTGATCTGTAGAGAGTAGTGAAGAGCACTGAAGATACAAGACTTACAATTCTCTCAAAGTAATCTACTACTGTTCATAGCAAACCTTAAAGATGCTCGAACGTAATTTGAGGAAATTTGATAGACTCTTGCTCTTAATGTTATCATCTTTTATTTTCTTAGGTTGGTTATATGAGTTCAAATTGCGCTGTTGGATTTGATGTTTATGCATGTGCATTTTAAAAATATTTAGTGTGCATGCGTGTGTGTGTGTGTGTGTGTGTGTGTGTGTGCGCGCGCGCGTGTGCGTGCATGCAGGCATGCATCTTACATACATGCAAATACCCAATGAAGCCTGGAGATAGTGTCAGATCCCCTGGGTGTGGAATTACAGGCAGTTGTGAGCCGTTTCCTGGGAACTGAACTCAGGTCCTCTGAAAGAGCAGCAATGCTCTTAAACGTCTCTGCTGTGTCTCCAGCCCTCTATACTTTTTTTCCCCTTAACTCCCCCCCCCCCGCCCTGAGTCCATAGCTTTTTTTCCATGTTATTTTTCAAGTGGTTTATGTGGTATAAGAGCATTAAGTAGCTGATTGGGAGTGAGTATGTGAAGTCATTTGTTGGAGGAAAATCTTACTTTGGAGAAAAGTTGGAGGTGTATTAAGTATTTTAGGGTTATTACCATAAAGCAGGACTTCTGGTAGTGGATCTGAAAGTGGCCTTTGATGTTTAACTACGTGGATTCCAAAGCTGTAGCGCTGTTGTAGTCAACAAAAGCTAAATGATTCTCTTACGTGCCTCTGACCACATCCTGAGAAACGTTTCTTTAAGCTGTGAGGACAGGGAAGGGTTTCTTAATACCCCTGGGATTTGCATAGTAGTATAGTATAGTATAGTATAGTATAGTATAGTATAGTATATAGTAGTATAGTATATTATATAGTAGTATAGTTTAGTATAGTATAGTATATAGTAGTATAGTATAGTATAGTATAGTATATAGTAGTATAGTATAGTATAGTATATAGTAGTATAGTATAGTATAGTATATAGTAGTATAGTATAGTATAGTATATAGTAGTATAGTATAGTATAGTATAGTATATAGTAGTATAGTATAGTATATAGTAGTATAGTTTAGTATAGTATAGTATATAGTAGTATAGTATAGTATAGTATAGTATAGTATATAGTAGTATAGTATAGTATAGTATAGTATATAGTAGTATAGTATAGTATAGTATATAGTAGTATAGTATAGTATAGTATATAGTAGTATAGTATAGTATAGTATATAGTAGTATAGTATAGTATAGTATAGTATATAGTAGTATAGTATAGTATAGTATAGTATATAGTAGTATAGTATAGTATAGTATATAGTAGTATAGTATAGTATAGTATATAGTAGTATAGTATAGTATAGTATATAGTAGTATAGTATAGTATAGTATAGTATATAGTAGTATAGTATAGTATATAGTAGTATAGTTTAGTATAGTATAGTATATAGTAGTATAGTATAGTATAGTATAGTATAGTATATAGTAGTATAGTTTAGTATAGTATAGTATATAGTAGTATAGTATAGTATAGTATAGTATATGGTAGTATAGTATAGTATATAGTAGTATAGTTTAGTATAGTATAGTATATAGTAGTATAGTTTAGTATAGTATAGTATATAGTAGTATAGTATAGTATATAGTAGTATAGTATAGTATATAGTAGTATAGTATAGTATAGTATATAGTAGTATAGTATAGTATATAGTAGTATAGTATAGTATAGTATAGTATATAGTAGTATAGTATAGTATAGTATATAGTAGTATAGTATAGTATATAGTAGTATAGTATAGTATATAGTAGTATAGTATAGTATAGTATATAGTAGTATAGTATAGTATATAGTAGTATAGTATAGTATATAGTAGTATAGTATAGTATATAGTAGTATAGTATAGTATATAGTAGTATAGTATAGTATAGTATAGTATATAGTAGTATAGTTTAGTATAGTATAGTATATAGTAGTATAGTATAGTATATAGTAGTATAGTATAGTATATAGTAGTATAGTATAGTATAGTATATAGTAGTATAGTATAGTATATAGTAGTATAGTATAGTATAGTATAGTATATAGTAGTATAGTATAGTATAGTATATAGTAGTATAGTATAGTATATAGTAGTATAGTATAGTATATAGTAGTATAGTATAGTATAGTATATAGTAGTATAGTATAGTATATAGTAGTATAGTATAGTATATAGTAGTATAGTATAGTATAGTATATAGTAGTATAGTTTAGTATAGTATAGTATATAGTAGTATAGTATAGTATAGAGTAGTATAGTATAGTATAGTATATAGTAGTATAGTATAGTATATAGTAGTATAGTATAGTATATAGTAGTATAGTATAGTATAGTATATAGTAGTATAGTTTAGTATAGTATAGTATATAGTAGTATAGTATAGTATATAGTAGTATAGTATAGTATAGTATATAGTAGTATAGTTTAGTATAGTATAGTATATAGTAGTATAGTATAGTATATAGTAGTATAGTATAGTATATAGTAGTATAGTATAGTATAGTATATAGTAGTATAGTTTAGTATAGTATAGTATATAGTAGTATAGTATAGTATATAGTAGTATAGTATAGTATAGTATATAGTATATAGTAGACATTTTATACCACTGCCAAGCCAGCAATTGTACCATGAGAGAGCAAAGCAAGTAAAAGCTGTCTATTTGATGGGGAAAATGGGTGTTCAGCAGACATTAAGAAGCACATCCTCTAAGATTATGCGATTATTTTCTACAAGGGGCCCTAACCCCCTTCGTAGGGTAGTGTCTTGAGGGTTGTTATAGAACACCATTAAAAAACACTGCATTTTTATCTTGCGTATTTATGTATTCATGAATGTGTGTGTGTATGTGCAGCAGAGGTCAGAGGACAGCTGTGGGAGTTTTCTGTCCTTGTACCGTGTAGGCCCCAGAGATAGATAGGATTCATGACTTCAGGCTTAGTGGCAAGTGCCTTTTCCAGATGAATCACCTTGCTAGCTCTAGATCACCAGTTCTGCCGTGTGCCAAGTGAGTAGGTAGAAGAGAAAGTTTATGCTTGTGTTTTTAAATTTTCTGTTGTCCTCTCTGTTTCAGCTTGCAGTGTTTGCATACCCTCTTGACTTGTGAGAATGTCTTGAGACAATTTGTACCCACTGGCTCAGTTTTAAAATGGAAGGTATCAACTTCTTTTCCGTTCTCAGTATTTATTAGAACAACTGGAAGACTTGTAATAGTTAAGCGATTCCAATGTCAGAGAATAAGGGAGTGTGACACAAAGGAGGGTGTGCCTGGGTCATGTCTAGGAGTGTATGACCTCATCCACCTCCTTGTTCCCAGGGTGCAGCTGGTGCACAGCCTTTCTGAGGGTGTGTCTGATCTAAACACCCAGGAAGAGAAGCAGCTAAAGGACCAAGTTCACTCAGGGCAGCCTGGCAGTGGGAGAGGCATTTGGTTCAGAGTGGGATTTTCAGGGTTTTCCAAGAACAAACCTGGCTTGCCCTTGTGCTCCATGACTGTGTGGAACTCTGGAATTTTCCTGACCAGCGATTAAAAAGCCAGTCTCCATTGCTGGGTCTATTCTTGTAAAAGTTCTTTGTGGCCTGAGTCAGTCTGGTGATTTGTTGTGGAGCTTTCTTTAGGAGATACTTGGAGAATTGAAAGACTCTCGTTTAAGTTCCTTGGTTTTTGTTGTTACCCCCTTAATCGCTGTTACAGTTATTTGCAAATCTGAATAAATGTGATAGGTTATAAGTGTCCTTGATGTCTCTCTGATGTGGTTAAATAAAACATCTGCTTCTTTGTATTCACATGTGTGTGTGGAGGTGTTGGGTGCATTTAGCTTGGCTTTTATGTTGGAGAATGTTACTTTATTTTACAGTCAAGAAAACTGGGTTTGGAATTCAGTTTCAGTGTATTTTCCTTTTTTCTTGGAATCTTTTCTCTACTATCTCCTCAATTGAAGAGAATTTGTCACATGCAGAAAGTTTTACACTGGACTCACGTGGTAGCTGATACTAATTGTCCACTTGACATACTTGAGAGAGGGAACCAAAATTGAGGAATTGTCTCCGTCAGCTTGGTTTGCAGCATGTCTGCAAGGCGTTTTCATGGCTTCTGGCAGTGTGCTGGTGGTCCTGAGCTCACTCAACACAGCAGGCCAGGAAGCAGCGCCCTCTATGGCCTCTGCATCAGCCCCTTCCTCCAGGTCCCTTCCTTGAGACCCTGCCATGGTTTCCCTCAGCAACGGATGTGATGTGAGGCCTAAGCAGAAAAGAACTCTTCCCCTCAAGGTGCTTTTGGTCATGGCAAGAGAAAGCAGACTAAGACATCCGGCATCTTCCTCTCTTGGCATAAGTGAGCATGTGCCGAGGTTTGCCACTGACAGCCCGTGACTGCTTCTTTGTGTTATGAACAGTCTCGGCTTCTTGCTTGCTTGTGGGGGGTTGGTGCTGGTGGACAGCAGGAGAGACCCCTTCCTGTAGGAAGTTTGAGCAGGATAGTTTTTGTCTGGGCCCCTGGCTCAAGTAGCTGTATGTCTGTCACTTTTCATTCTTGCCCAGCCAGCATAAAATTCAAGTGTGAAGTAGTCATTTTATAAAACATTTTGTTATGCTGGAAGAGGAAGTAAATGAGGATATGCTAGTTTTATTAGAAATTAGCATGGGTTCAACACTCGGAATCCTCTTGAAGTCTGTTTTAAATGCTTTTTGCTCTTCTTGCTTCATCTTTGATAGGCCTTAGGCATCTATCAACTCTTGGGTACTATTCTTGCTGTTTTTTTCTTCTTTTAAATGATAAAGTCGCATTATTTATTGTGTGTGTGTTGCCATGGTGTGTGCATGCATGAAGGCCAGAGGACAGCTCTTTTGGGAAGTTAGTTCTCTCCTTCCACCATGGTCCTAGGGATGGCACTCAGGTCATTAGGCTTGCATCATTGGGTGGCAAGCACTTTTACCCCGTGAGCCACTTTGCTGGCCTGCCAACTATTTGTTATGTCAGTTTTTAGTAATATAATATCTTTTGAGCTGCTTTCCTCCTAGTTCTTTGAGGCTAGGCTTCCAGATATGCCATTTCTCCTATCCTACTGCAGGCCGTCTGTCTGTGTCTTTCTGGTCTACCTAGTGTCTGACCTTGGTATTTCTGTGGTCCCATCAGTGTCAAGCAGAGCTTCAGTGTTGGCAGGACTGGCCCGAATGCAGTGTCATCATGCTCGTCTCTGCCTTCAGAGCAGGGACTCTTGAAGTTTTCTCACTGCCTTAAGTCAAATCACAAACTTTGCTGTACTCGGCCTTCATCTTGTGGTATGTTCCTATCAGAACAATCGTTTTTATTTCTCCTTTTTAGTAAACACACATTGAGTAAGTATGAGGAGAAAACAGTCACTTAATCCCAGTAAGGCTGACTATTTTCCTTAAATGTGGGATGCGAATGTTATTTTATATCTTGTCCTGTAATCTTCTTAGTTTACTAATCACTAACCATATATAAAAAAATCTTGAAGCCATCTCTTTAAATAAGAAATTGATTATATGGAAATGGTAATAAGAAAGGGCCTAAAACAGTCTTTTCCTTGGGTTTTAAGAAAAAGGTTGTGCTTTACTTGCTACTAAGATATACATGAGAAATAATTGTTATTACCATAATTCCACAATGACTGTTGGCTGAATGTTCTCTTAGTTGTAACTTAGTCCCCCCCCCCCCACCATAACTACTGTTTCCTAGCTAATTGATCTAGTATATATCTGAGGGGGAAGCTTGTGTTTAGAGACTAACATGTAACATGTTTGCTTGTGTTTGTTTTAGGAAAACCTCACAGCACTGGGAGTTCCGAGCGGATTCAGCTCTCAGGAATGTACAATGTCCGAAAAGGCAAGATGCAGTTGCCAGTGAACCGATGGACAAGACGCCAGGTCATCCTCTGTGGGACCTGCTTGATAGTATCATCTGTGAAAGACAGCTTGAGCGGAAAGATGCATGTTCTGCCACTAATTGGTGGAAAAGTAAGTGTAAAGAGTGCTAAATTATTTTAGCATTAGTAAACTTCCAGTCATTTCTGTAATAAGAGGGAGATGGATTTGACTTGTCTGAATGCCTACTTCCTGATGTGTTCCACTGGTGGCCAGTGTTGGTCGCTGGAGCTGTGAAAATAACAGTGCCATTGGGTCATGAGGGAAACTGGACGAATAGAATGCTTTTCTATTGTAGAGTGCAGATGGTGAAGGCATCTGTAAGTAGGACCCTTTGTTTTGTTGAGCTCATAGTGCAGGACACCAAGTGTGTCCATGGAGGGCTAAGATCTGCTGCTGTTGAAGTCAGACTAGACTTCCATTACCTTCTGCATATGTGTGTTCAGGGACTTAGTGGGATTAGCATGTGTAGTTTATTACTATGACTGGCCAATACATTCAGAGCTGGAAATGTTACTTATACATTTGACAGATGTTTCTCACATTACCAGTTGCTTTTCTTTGGGCATGTTAGCTGCTTTTGCCTATCACATATAAAATAGAACCAATTTTCTTGGGGAAGTAGTAAATTTTTTTCTGGTTTATTTATAGACAAGTATTAAATTCTCTGTTGGGGATAACATCGCTATAATCACAAGTCAGTATTTGCTGGTTTTTAAATGATGTAATTTGTTAAAGGTTCTGACTTAGATGAGAAATGGTTTGTTGGAATTGGGGACATATGAAACAAGCATTTCATTTATTTATTTTCCCTCCTGGATGGGGAAGGAGGTAGATCTAGGTAGAGAATGCAATTAGAGGGAACTTAAGCCAGCTTTTGTGAAAATACAAACTTAAAAATATTTACAAATGTCTGACATGTTCTAGAAGTCAGAATTGAAGGTAAGGCTAGATCTGCACAGTGACAAGTGGCTTTGATGTTCTGCAGCTCTGTAGTTTAGTCTGTGCTTGTGAATGGCCTGTGCTATTTGCTTTCCCCTATACACTAGCCCTGGGAAGGCTGATGCTCAAGCCTCTTCACAATAGGTTTTACCCCAACTGAAAGGAAGGTTTAGATCGTCATTCTTCCATCTTGAAACCACTGCTTGTTAACCTTTGTCAGAGTATTAAGAGTTGTTGAGTGAAACTATGTATGTAGTCAAGGATGACCTTGAACTCCTGATCCTCCCACCTGGGATTACAGGTTTGGGATTACAGGTGTGTGCCACCACACCTAGTTTCAGTTTCATGTGACATTGGAGATTGAACCCAGACTGGACACATGCTAGACAAGTTTTCTAGAGCACATCAGTGGCCCATTGAATGCAATTTATTATTTCACATTTTGCCTTTTCATGGATTAATTTGTCATTAATGTTATTATCATAGAGGAGCATCTTAAAATGCAAGCATATTTAATGTTTGCTTTGAACCTAAAGTCTGTCTCTTTATGGGAGAAGTCACTGTGTTTGATACTAAGAAATGGGGAGTTAGTGTCTGTACCTAGTGAACAGCCTATGATTCCATATCAGGAGATACGGAAGAGAGAATTTTGTAATGAAAGAGGTGAAAAATCTTTTGACATATAAAGTAGGAACAAGATTATTATACTCAGAGAGGTAGAAAAGCACGGGGAACATTCAGGTAAGGTCAGAAAATCCGGCTATAATTAGCATTGCTATTCAGAGTCCTGTCCTGTTTCCCAGGCCTGTTATTGGATAGATTTCTACTATTGAGTGGATTGAAAGTTAATAGCTTCCGTTTCTTACAAGCAGATCTTGTCAAACCTGCTTGTCACCGTCTTTAAAATAATGGAGCTTGTTGAAAACCAAGTCTCCTAAAACCTGTTGACCCAGTTAGGAGAAAATAATTCTCTTTTTGTAACTTGAGCTTTTATTAGTGTTTGTCTGTTTCTTTTCCTCATTCTGTTTTAGTTGATAAAGGAAACACTGAGATTAAATGCAAGAAGCATTTTCCGCTCTTTTTAACTTATATATGGAAGAGCTGGACATGAAGTGTTGGGTAGATTGGGCATATCTATTGTATCTGTCAGTTTCCCCCATCACCGGGGCATGATCAGTCTACAGTTTTCAAATAGCAAGCGGCTTCATTGTTAGAGAAAGCTCACTTGGGCCAGGGAGTTGTTTCCATAGGCAGTGGCAGTTGCCAAGCCTGATGTGAGTTCAGTCCCTGGGACCCACATGGTGGAGGGACAGAACTGATGCTTACGCGGTGTCCCCGACCTCCATATGCACAGTGGCCATTGTGCACACACACATGACTGTCATTCTTTACAAAGTTAAAGTTGTTAGCAAACAAAAGTAAAAGAATAAATATCAGGTGGGTAGGTAGAAGGCAGAAGCAGGTGGCAAAACATCAAGCCAGCACAGCGCCCAGTAGATGCTTCTGGGGCAGCCTGATTAGAGGAGTGGACATGCTTTAGGATCGAGGCTTTCATTGTATGAGTTTCATGTTTATATAGTTTTCATTTCTAATGTTCTAATCTGCAAATATTCCACAATTACTGTAATTTTTAAAGTAATCTTTCTACTTAAGAACATTTGGGTTGCTTCCAGGCTTTTGTTATTACAAACAACATTGTTGACATAATCGTAGAGTGATAATCTTCCTGGTAAATGCATTTTTATTTTTTAAGGCAAAAATTCTTGTTTACAATAAAATTTCTAGTATTATGTAGAAATGTTTTTGATGGTGAAAAAAGTGAACAGGCAGCTTGTCCTTGAGCCTGTACAACACTGGGTGTGTCTCACTTTCTGCAATTCTTAGTTTAGAAGCCCACACTTGGGCTTCATGAGTGTATCCTGCTTTCTTCTTAGTTACCCCCCCCCATTTTTGCCTCCATGTGTAAGCCTGCATTAAAACATTTTTATTAAGCTCCAACTCTGCTTCATAAACTGGCTACTTTCAATTTTTTCTTCACTGAAGCTGTGAATCCTAGTTTGGCCTCAGTGAAGATCCTGGAGAGTCTAAGGGAAGCTTTCAGGCTGGTGAAGGTGGTGAGGGGCTGTGTCTCCGTGCCTCCACCTCTAGAACACTGAAGAGACAATTGACAATGTTTCGTGTGACAAAGTGACAGGAGCTTTGGGGAATGCAAGAGCACCACAAAGAAAACAGCAACAAAAAAGATTGAAACACTAACTTTGAGTTGTACCACGGTAACATAACTGCCATAGTCATTTCTCGTATCATATGTGCACTATGCGGTGGTAGATCTTAGAGTTGATTTCCCTCTCTGCTCACTCTGTAGGGACCCTCCGTGGTGCTCTGTTCTTCTTTTGTTTAATATTGGTGACCTGCGGCACAGAAGAAGTAACTGCATTGGCATTCACTGGTTCTTATTTAAAGAGTTATTGTTATTTGTGTGTCTGTAAGTGTGTGTACATGTATGGGAGCAGGTGAGAAGAGGGCTTCGAGTGTCCCTTAAGTCATCCTCTGCCTGCCCCTAACCCTGCCCCTGCCCACACTGGAGCCGTGCTTGTGGTATTTGCAAGGAATGCCTGTAAAATCTGTCTCCCGGCCCCGCTCTTGTGTACTTAGACTGAAATAGTGACACATGCCACTCATGCCAGCAGCTTTTAGCCAGAAATTATTTAAATTGACTTTACTTTTGTAAGGGGTCTGGGAAGTGCTGAGACGGAGGTGGAGTATTTGGTGAATGCCAGTATCCTTGATGCAAAGGCATTAAAAAGGCTAGCAAAGATTCCCAGAGGAAAACACCACACAATAGGTCAGACACTTGCTGAGCAGTGAAGAGCTCCACCCAATTGACCTCCTGGAAATATGCTGATCTTGAGAGTGGTCCAGAGCACCTCCTATGCTTCTAGGAGGGAAGCATATCTAAATGACAGGATGATCCCGTTTGCTTGACAAGGCGCAGTTTCATACAAACTCTGAAGTACATGTCTGATTGTCTTTTTGTATTTTCACCATGACTTTATTAACTTAGTTGGTGTATATGATGTCACTGTATGTGGGCACCACAGTGCATGTGTGGAGGTGGAGGACAACTTGGAACACTGGTTTTCTCCTTCTGTGATAGAGGACTCAGATCAAATGAGGTTGTTGGGCTGGGTACCAAGTACCCGTACCTGTTAGGAGCCCCCACATCATTCTTTTGCATTGAAGGTTTATTTTCTTTTTAATTGTGTGTGTGTTGGGGGGGGGTATGTAGACATGATTACAGGTGCCTCTGGAGGTCAGAAGAGGAAGTCAGATCCCCTAGAGCTGAGTTCCAAGCCGTTGGGTTCTCTGATGCGGTCGATTCTGGGAGCAGAGCTCAGGTCTTCTGAAGGAGCACAGCTTCCTCACCACTGACCCATCCCTTCAGCTCCAGTTCCTACTATTGTCATTATTGTCATTTAGTTTCCAGTTTCCTGGCTGATGAGTTCCACGCTAAGCAAATTAATTTTCTACATTTCTAAATATTAAAAATGTTAATTTCCCTTAGTGTTTGCTAGATTTCATCTCATAGATTTTAACATCTATTTGTTTAGTTTAAAAATTTTAGGCTATAATTTTTGTCAAACCTGAAATGTCTAGAAGCATGTAGTTGAAAAGTGTGTCATGTACGGGACTGGGTTTGTAGGTGTGATAGAACGCTGACCTAACACACACAGGCTCTGGCAGTCCTCAGCACTGGACCAGCATGCTATTCATCCTGTAAATATACACAGGTTTTAAACCAATTTTCATTAGTGATTTCTGATGTGGTTACATTTTGAACAGTATCATCTAAACAGTATCATTATAATGACAGTTTAAAAATCCCTGTGTATATTCTTTGTGAGTTGGCCCTTTTTGTCAAGAAAATGCTAAGAGTTTGTATAATGTGTTTTCTTTAAATTTTTTTCTCTTTGTGATTACTGTGAATGGGAGTTTATTATTTCTAAGAGGAAGAAGCCCAAAACCTTGTTGTAAAGATACCTATATGAAGAATAAGAAAGGAAGGGTCTGTACCACTTTAAAACAGGGAGAAGGGAATTTCACCTAGGTGGTAAATTCTAATGGAGAGAAAAACCCTCCTTTCTTGTTTCTTTGTAATTAAATTGTTGAGCTGCAAGGATGTGTCTGTAAGTGGGGAGAGATGCAGAGCTAGTTGGGTGCTGCATCCAACTTCTCCTGGCTTACTGGTTTCTGTTGTCTGTGTCTTTCACAGGTGGAAGAAGTCAAAAGGCACCAGCACTGCTTGGCCTTCAGCTCGTCGGGGCCCCAAAGCCAGACTTACTATATCTGCTTTGATACTTTCACAGAGTACTTACGGTGGCTACGGCAAGTCTCCAAGGTAAGCGGCGCTTGTGCAGGCCCTCAGGTGCACCAAAGATTAGAGAAGTTAGTGTTTGAAACCTAATACAGGTGAAAATGAGCACCTCCACCCCCCAATAATTTTAGTTTAGCATTACTGCCTTTGTCTCCTACCCCGTAAGCATAGCTTTTTTTTTAAAACCTTCCTTCCTTCCTTCCTTCCTTCCTTCCTTCCTTCCTTCCTTCCTTCCTCCCTCCTTATTTCATTTGAATAATGTCCATCCCTCCACTCCTATTTCCCCCACTCATTCTCAATTTCATGACTTCTTTAATTATTGTTGTTGGTGGTGGTGGCGGTGGTGGTGGTGGTGGTGGTGGTGGTGGTGGTGTGTGTGTGTGTGTGTGTGTGTGTGTGTGTGAGAGAGAGAGAGAGAGAGAGAGAGAGAGGAGAGAGAAATACAACCTACTGAGTTCAATTAGTGTTGCCCGTATGATCATATGTTTAAGGCCATAGATGTCTCAGAGTTTTCATGGCACTAGGTTTCTAGCACATCTCAAGGATGCCCCCAGTGTCCAGTTGTCTTTCCCAGTACTCTCTCCTTCCATCCTCCCCCATCCTGTTCCTATCCCCACCCCCATCCAGGATCTGTCCTCCCCTCCCCATCAATGCTGATATCTGTTTCCTTTTCATGAGATTCATGTGTTCCCTAACATGGTTATCATTTACTTTATGGATAATATCCAGTTAAAAGTGAGCACATACCATGATTTTCTTTCTGGGATTGAGTAACCTCACTCAGGATGATCTTTTTCAGTTCTATCCATTTGCCAACAAATTTCATGATGATATTGTTTTTAACAACTGAATAATACCCCATTGTGTAAATGTACCACATTTTCTTTATTAATTCTTAGGTTGTTTCCAGAGTCTTGCTATGATGAATAAAAACTGCTGTGAACATAGTTGAACAAGTGTCCTAGTGGCATGATTGAGCATCTTCTGAGTATATGCGCAAGAGTGATTTAGCTGTGTCTTGAGGTTGATTGATTCACAATTTTCTGAGAAACCGCCATACTGATTTCCAAAGTGGCTGTACAAGTTTGCAGTCCCACCAGCAATGGAGCGGTGTTGCCGACTTTCTTTAGACTGCCAGATACCAAATAATGACATGGAGTCTTCCTATTAATTATAGAAGCTTGGCCTTAGCTTAGGCTTGTTCCCAACTAGCACTTAAAACTTAAATTAACCAGTTTATATTAACCTATGTTTGCCACATGGCTCGTTATCTGCGCTGTACCATATTTCCCACCTCCTCCGTGTCTTGCTGGTGATCCCTGCCTTTCTGATTTCTTCCTTGAGTTCCTATCTCTGCCTGGAAGTCATGCCTATCTTCTCCTGCCCGTTATTAAACCAATCAGATGATGCCTTGGCAGAGACACATCTTCCCATTGTACAAAAAGATTATCCCACAGCAGAGGAGTGATCCCCTTGCTCCACATACGCTCCAGCATGAGCTGTCACTTGTGTTTTTGATCTTAGCCATTCTGACAGGGGTCAGATGGAATTTCAGGGTTATTTTGATTTTCCTTTCTCTGATGGCCAAGGATATTGAACATTTCTCTAAATATTTCTCAGCCATTTGAGATTCCTCTGTTGAGACTCCCCTCTTTACATCTGTGTCCTGTTTTGGCATCTAGTTTCTCAAGTTCTTTATATATTTTGGAGATGAGCCCTCTGTCAATTGTGGCGCTGGTGAAGATATTTTCCCATTCTGTAGGCTGCTGTTTTCCCATGAAAAAAATAATAAGTAAAATTCATTTATAATATCTTATGAAACCTCATAGTCAGTCAGTAGACTGGAATTACAATCTTAATGTTTCAGATAAATTATGTAAGGTTGAAACTATTTTAGTGATTAGCCTAGGATAGGATAAATACAAAGACATAGAACATGCTAGGAAACTTGCAAGCTTCCCTCTTCTGGGTATAAACCATGTAGCTCTGTGTCTTCTCTCCCCCTTCTTTTTAAAAAATTCTGCCTTAATGAGTAACTTCATTCTTTTTATCTTATTGTGGTCATTTATCTTCTCCTATTTCCTTGTGTGTGTTGTGTGTATGTGTTCATCCTGTGAAATACTGCACCAGTGTGTTAAACTAGAATACCATTATAAATAAGATAAGTAACTGCTAATTTTTTAGATACTTTTTGAGTCGGCATTTTTACATCTTATTGTGAAATGATGGGCTGGATTGCTACACTAAGTGCTTTGGTTTTGGGTGTGTTTTAAATGATGGTCTCTGGGGTGCAGGGACATTACCACAGAATTTCTGTAATGTTTTTAAATTACAATCCAATTTGTCACCCAAGTTCAGTATGATTCATACTGCTGCTTGGTGGAGCTGTTTGTCAAGAAAGGGAGAAAGAGGGTAACTGTTAATGGAAAGCTAGAGTGACATTTCCGTGGCACTCCCTCATTTGAATGACTGCTGAGTTGCTGTTCTCTATTGAGTGCTGGCTCTTAGGGTCTTTAGTTTCTCCCTCTTCTAGAAAGCATTGGCAGGTTTTTGTTGGAGGAGTTTAGAAGGGTGTCCTAACCTAAGGCAAATGTAGGTCCTAATGTTCACAGAGCATCGCTCTACACTGAACATGGGAAAGCTAGCAGCTTCCCTTCAGTCTCACCTGTGGAATGACTGTGATGTAAAGGGAGGCGCGTACATTTGTCTAGTTGTTGGAACATTCATCTCTTGCTTGCAGCCATTCGGAGGCACGTATTAAGTAATATGTTTTTGTATTTAAGTGGCTTTGAATATGTATTCACAATTAAGTGACACTGTGGCTTCAAGATAGCAAATCAGTTGCTGATACTCTATTTAGAATAAAATTCCAGAAAAGAGTCAGAGTGAGATAATTTCTTTCTACTGAGATAATGTTCTTAAACATAAGCCTTTTCTTTAATTACTCTGACATAATTTTATAGACATACGGAATTATTGTAAAGAATACAGTTTCCATATGCCCCTTGCTTTGTTTCCTGTGTATGTCTGTAGTCGTGGTGCATCTCCTGGACGAGGAGACTGACCTTACTAGCACATCATTCTGTACTGTTTTCAAGACTGTATGTTCTATGGTTGCTGTTCTCTTCCCTTTTTAACCCAAGGACCACAGTTCACTTGATCACTGTCTCCTCTGCTGCACGGCAGCCTTTTCAGTATTTCCCATGACTGACAGTTTTCAGGAGTGTGGTTGAGTTGTACAATGTCCTATATGGAAATACTTTTGATCTTATAGACCAAATTCAGAGTAATGCGTATTCGGCCAGAGGTGAGCCGCTTACACTAAAAACAATTAAGATACAGATTCCTAAATACTAGCAAAGATGTAGAGAAGAGCATACATAAACTGCCATGTAAACCATGGCTGATTATTTTGATTGAAACAGTTATAACAGAAAGATTAATAGTCTTGCATGCTGAGCACCATACAGTTTGAAAGTTACAACTCTAACTGTGTCAAGCATTTTCTCAGTACTTTCTATCTGCCAGGTCTATGGTTTACACTTTGAGAATATAGCAAAGAAAAGTCTAGTGCCTATCAGATGACAGGATTTACTCTGTAAGTAAATGGACAAGAAAGAAATGAATGTAGAGAGATGGCACCATGGTTAAATGCACCCACATGGCATCTCACAACTCACTGTCACTCCAGTTCTGATGCCCTCCTCAGGCCTCCTTGAGTACCAGGCAAGCACGTAATATACATGGAAGCAAAACACCCATACACAGAAAATGTAAAATAAATTAACTAAAACTGAAAATGTGTAAAAAAAAAAAAAAAATCGGATTTTCATCATATGTAATACAAGGTGCTAGGACAGAGTACTGGGGGAAGGCGACATTTACAAGAAACACCATGGAAGCGGAGTGTGATGGTGTGAAGATCTGATGGGGCAGGATTTCAGGGTAGAGGGTGAAGATGTGTGAAGGCCATAAGCCTGCAAAAGTGGAGTTGTAAATAAGGAAGGGAAGTCACGGCAGGCAGAGGTCTTGTGCTGTGGAATGACGTAGAGTTTCAGTTGTGTTTTCATATAATGACAGAGCATCACAGCATTGTTTTGTAAAGTTACCTGTGTGATAGATAGCTGGGCAAGACAGAGAAGTACCTGGTTCGTCTAGCAGAGGTGACAGTGGCCATTGGGAGAGAACTGAAGCGACCTGGGCAAAGACCCTTGGGGTTGGGTTACCAATAAGTTAGGAAAAGGAAAGAGTAAAGAATCGCTTTTTAGGCCTGCGGATGTAGCTCAGGGGTAGAACATGTGCAGGCCCTGGATTTAATCTCTAGCAGCACGTGCATGCGTGTGCACATGCGCGCGTGCACACACACACACACACTATTCTAGACCTTTACTTTGAATTGTGATGAGTAAAGCCTCAGTTGGACATCACAGCACTAACTGTATTCCATATAGACAGTCTGAATGTTCAGAGAGCTTCTATTACAGGAGTAGACAGAGAAGCAAGGCACAAAGAGATAGATTCCCGAGTCTTCTCTTGAGAAGAGTGTGGAAATATTTATTTCTAGCTTGGTGATTGTGATTGTCAGGGTTACTTTGGCTAACCTTTCCCAGTTGTGGTTGGCTAGTGTATTTTCTCCACTGTTTAGTGCGGTAGTCTCTCAAGTGAACCTCAAATTATGAATACATGGACACCAGACTTCTTCAGTGAGAGGCAATGGAGGAGGTGGGACATGGGGAGGGATTGTGACGTGAGCCCAAACATGGTGGCATCAGAGTAAGAAGTTGCCCCTGCGAGTCTCCTTTGCACTGATTATGGCTGCTCCATTAGAAAGTGTTTGATACCTAAAGGCAGGAATGGTGACACACATGTATTCCTAGCTCTGGAGAGGCTGAGGCAGGAAGATCACAATTTCAAGGTTGGTCTGGGCCGCACAGTTAGTTAGAGACCAGCCCAGGTGACAGGCAACCATGTGTACAGGTAGCCCAAGTACACGAGACCTTGTAACCAAAAGTGCAAAAGAATGTATTTAATATCTATGTTCTGAAATGGGATGTCACTGCGTGTAAAACACAGTGTGACACGTGCATATGTAGACAGTGTGACACATGTTCATGTAGAGAGTGTGACATGTGCATATGTAACGCTGTTTACATTTATAGTTCCAAAATGTGTTTCCAGGAGGGAGGAGGAACTCTGATTTAATTGCTTTGGATTAATATTAATGAATTAATTAGAGTGGAACTTTAACATTTCTGTTCCTTTCAGTAAGGCTTTTCATGTTGAGGGGAGCTTTATGCAGGGGAGGTTAGTAATTTGAATATCGGAATAATGTAGTCATTATTATTCCTCTACTACCTGGCTCAGGTTCTACCTGAGATTTCACCTATTAAGCTTCTTTTATGTAATAGATGGAACAGTAATGGTATCTCTTAAGGTTTATGTGAAATGTACATGTGATGGACTTAAACTGGCATAGTAAGTATATATATGTCTGTGGATATGGATGACTAAGCAAATGTTCATTTATGACTCATGTCTGCCATCATCAAGTGACCAGGCAGTCATTTAAAGTTTTGTTTGTTTATGTTATTTCCAGCAAATGCAGGAACAAAGGTTTTGTTTATCCAAGCAAGGTATATTCTGATGCTCTCAATCGTAGGAGCTGTTTTGGGAAAGTGAGAAGATGGGGGTTCAGGAATGGCGTAGTGCAAACATTAGGAACACTGTCTTTGCTTTCTACAATCTTAAATGCCCGGCAGCTACTTGAGAAAGTCTCAGACTGTACAAAGGGATGCAGATAAACTGCAGGACACCTGGCCGGCGAGTGTGTTGTAGGTCCGGGGTTCTCCATCACTTCCAACACTTCATTTCAGTTCAACTTATTTCATCATTTTATTTATGTAGAAATGAGTGAAGGAACTCATTGGGGTAGAGTTTCTATATAACGAGGTTCTAGCTACTCTGTTTAATGTGTTTGGAATAATCATGATTCTCTCTAACTCCTAATTCAGGGAGAGTGTGCTGGGACTGTAAACAGAGGGTGGAGTGGGCATGGCCTCTACTCTTCACTTTGGTTGTTATCTACATCCCTTATATGTAGTATTAGGAAGCCAGGCACTTTTTAGTCATATTCAAAGTCACCATGAAAACCATTTCTAAAGAAATATAAATATTGGGAGAACACAGGACTCATTTGGGAAAGGGTTTTTAAGAAAAAGCAACATATAGAAAAATCTAAAGTTCAGATTTTAATGTTCCTTTTTTTCCTACCTTAGTTATAATGAAAAGACACATTAGCCAAATTACAATGGTTTTTAAATCAGCATGCACCAGATAAGTAATTTTAAAAGGAAGGTCTCCATTTCTAGTGTACGTGTTCGGACTGTAGCTTGGAGAGAAGTGCTGTTGTTGTCAGTTGCTTTTTGTGTTGGGCGTGTGTTAGTGAAGAGTCCTTTGGGACAATTACAATATTGGTTTTAAAGTCATCTCTAAAATATGAATGTACAGCATCCTTTAAAAATTTAGTAAACAAACTGTTGTATGCAATTTAAAAGGGGGGAGGGAGCATTTATTCACCACCCAGACATATGTGTAGTGTTTTCACTGTGGTAGGAGGGTCAGCATACTTTCAGATGTCCACATTTGTAGCCCATTTTAGAGCATGCTCTGTTTAGACATAATGATTAATTCCATGATGTCTTTTCAAGGTTGGTCTTTCAAGTAAATCTGTAGCCTTGATTGTATGTTAATTTGTAAGTTATAGCCATTTTTGTAGCATTATACTATTAGTCTGTTTGTGTCATGGAAAGTTAAATGTGGATTTGGGTCACTGGTTTCGCATTTTGTATATATTTTTTTAACTTTTTGTTTTTTGTTTTTTGAGGTGAGTGTGTGTGTGTGTGTGTGTGTGTGTGTGTGTGTGTGTGTGTAGTGTTGGGGGGGGGAGGTCTCACTATGTAGCCTAGGCTGACTTGGTACCTGATATATAGCCACAGGCTGGTCTTTAAATTGTTTAAATTGTTTTCTTGCCTCTGCCTCCAAATGCTGGGATTGCAGGCAGAAGCCATACCAGCTTTTTGTTTTTAACTTTAATTACAGATGTGCCAAATACTCTGAAGTAATGTAATATTTTTAACACTAATATATCTGTAACACATGTACCATACATTAGAATTCATGGCCACACTGTTTAAACTGTATGCCTCCTCTCTTTGCATATCTACAATACAATATAGGCTCTCTGTGTGTGTGCATGTGCAACTCTATGCAGTGAGAAATATCTTACAAATACAACCACAAAATCACTTTTTCCCTTGTGTTTACATAATATTTCTGGTAATGATTATTTTTTCTAAAATTATTTATGTGCATGAATGTTTTGCTTGCGTGTATATATGCACACCTTCTAGATGTGTAGTGGTGCCTGTAGAATCCCAAAGACCACATTTAGGTGGAGCCAGGAAATGAGCAACAAGTATTAACCCCCAACTATCTTTCCAGCCATTTCAGATAAGTGTGATTGCTGTTACAAATGAGTTTTGAAGATTAGTGAGGCAATTGGAATGTTTTCAGGTTTGAGTTAGCTAAAGGAAGTTGGAAATGACTTACCATTTGTCACTAGCTTACTGACTTTGAGCAAGAAAATGACTGAATTGAAAGCATTGAAACCCACAGGTAGAATTATAGCTTGAATAATTCTGACCTCAAATGTCTCAGGCCCCTTCTCCCACCCCCAATTTTAGAATATTTGCACATGTATAGGGGTCGTCCTCAGGGGAGACACCCTGGATTCAACTTTGGAATTGAGTTGTTGTATGTACTATATTTACAGAGATTGAAGGTAATTTGGTAGAGTATAGTTAATGCCTCTTTATTTTGCCTGCTGCCTGTCACATGAGGCCATGCAGGATAGTTTCCACTTGTCACGCAAAAATTTTGGATCACTTTAGATTTTAGAATTTCAAATTGAGAACACTCAACCTGCACTGTTTCTAATAGTAGCCCCTTTGTTGTTTTCTGTGGGAAAAGAAAAAGATGCTTCTGGAGGACCCCAGTGACCTCAAGCTAGCCTTGTTTACCTGGTTAAAACACGATGATTATCAACCCAGGCTTTCATCCGGGCCTCTTAGCTTGTCTGGGTGTCTGTCTGTGCTCCTGTGGCCAGTGTATTGGCAGCTGCAGCCAGAGTGTGCATGTCACTGGTCACTGCTGTTACTGCTCCTGCTGCTATATAATTCTCTATAGAACCATAGTATTTTAAACCTTGGGCAGTGGTTTGAAAAGGGAGTCATTACTGTGAAGGGCAGGGGCAGACTGCATGCTGAATTAACGATTACGTGAAATGATGACTAAGTGACACCCTTTAAATAAAAAATGAGCTGTATGGTAAACCACAGTGAACTTTCAGTTTCATGTGGTAAAAATGTTCTAAGGTCCAGATTTATCCCAAAGAACATTTAATTGACCACTTGAGTCAAGCCATTGGTGTGCAATAGGATTGAGATGGTAGTTGCAAGGGACAGTTTAGTGTGACTTAGTCATCTTTAATGCGTACCTAATGCAGCCTCAAGAGTCTTATGCTCTTAGCTTGGCCTGTCCCTGGTGCTTCAGGGACCCTCTTCATTTTGTAATACTGGATCTCCAGCACTAAGTAGCATTCTTAGAATCATTGTTTTGTAGAGCCCAAGAATTTTCTGGAAACTCTCATTCACACTTCATGCACATTCCTTAAATAATGAAGGGTCTTTTGACCAAGGGCAGTCCACCAAATCTGTAGAACCAGAAGTGGAGCAAAGCCTTTGCTTATCTTAAAAAATTGCTTTTGTACCAATTCTGTAGTAACAATTGAGAAATAAGATTGAATAGGAGACATTGGGGCATAAGAAGCTTAATAAGGGCAGGAGTAAACTAAATCTTGAAGGCTGACTTTGTTACTTTTCTATCTCTTTGATAAAACACTGAACAAGGCAATTTATAGAAGGAAGCGTTTAATCTGACTTAATGGTTTCAGGGGCTTAGGGCCCATGATGCTGGAATCTTGATTGCCATCCATGAGGTGGAGAAAAGGAGGTACAATCTGGGAATGGTGTGAGTCATTTGAAACCTTGAAGCCAGCCCTCAGTGACATGCCTCCTCCAACAAAGCTATGCGGGACACTATTCATTCTCATTCAGACCGTCACATTCTACTCCCTGGCCCACACTTACTTGTAGCCATATCCTAATGCAAAATGCATTCAATGTAATATAATTTAAAAACTTCAAAGTCACTTTTGAGACTCAAGGCTCCTAATTATAACCCCCAGTAAAATCAAAATAAAAAAAGCAAATTACATACTTCCAACAGGCAATGGCACTGAATGTACATACTATCCCAAAAGCAAGGAAAGGAGGCATAATGAAGAAATACTATACCAAAGCAAAATCGACATAGACCAGGACAAAGTCCAAATCCTGTAACTCTTGCTATCAAAGGACTTGATGGCTCCACCCTTCCAGCTTTGCTGTCTGCAGCCTGCCTCTCTGGTTCCACTCCTTGTGTTCAGCTCTTTTTGGCAGATTTCCCACAGCTCTGCATCTCTAGCATCTTGGGGGCTCCAATACAATCCAGACTTCACTTTCATAGCCGCATACAGTAGTTTCTCGAGAACATCCATGGCCCTAGGGGCTCTTAACTGCAGAGGTATAGTCTACATCCCCTTTCTCTTGTATCCTTATGACTCTGAAGCCAGAACCATGTGGACAACATTGCCAGATTTGACTGCCAACCTGGGATTGAATCATGTTTGCAAAAGCTTTCATTTTTAAAAGTGAGGTCTTATCCCGAGGGCACCCTCTCTTTATTCCATTTCATATCAGACCTCTCTTTGTGCTTGTCTTTCACCAAAACCTTGACTCTGAGTTTAAATTCTCTAGTGTTCTTTGCAAACTATGCATTTTTTATTTCTTTTTGCCCACTTGGTCTTTTTCATTATTGAGCAGAATGAGAGTGATTACTAATAACCATGTGTCAGATGGTTGGATGACAGACAATATCAGGCTATCTTAAAATCTCCAAGGAAATTATTCTATTACTTTTCAATTTAGCTCTAGGCAGATTTTCAAGACAAGGGCAATTGCCAAAATACTGCTTGTCTCTAGCCAAGTGTTAATATTGTCCCCCCTGCAGCCTCTTGAACTGGGCCTCTAGTCATACTGCTCTCTGCGCCAGACTTCCAAACTCCTTTTAGAATGACCATCAACAACTGCTTACTGTGTTCAACTGATTTCCTAATCTAAAGTCCCAAAGTCTTACACATTTCTCAAAACACAAACAAATAAACAACAAAACCAACATGGTCTGGCCTGTCACCATAATAGTTTCCTCCCGGGCACCAACTTCTGTCTTACTTTTCTACCTCTGTGATAAAACACTATGAGCAAGATAACTTATAAAATATTGTGTTTAATCTGAATTACGGTTTCAGGAGTTTAGAGTCCACGATGGAACAAAGGGACAGCTGAAAGCTCACTACTTGATTGCCATCCAAAGGCAGAGAGAGAGAGAGAGAGAGAGAGAGAGAGAGAGAGAGAGAGAGAGAGAGAGAGACAGACAGACAGACACACACAAACAGGGAATGGAGCGAATCATTTGAAACCCCAAACCAGCCCCTAGTGACACACTGGCACGGCCACACCTCCTAATCCTTCCCAAATAGTTACACCCACTGGAGAACAGGTATTCAAATATATGAATGAGCCTATGGGCCCATTTTCTTTCTTATTACTGCACCACAAAAGAAAGGAAAATGTATTCCATGTGGAGGTTAATTGTGCAGGGAGGTGAAGCCATGGGAAATGGAGAGCTCGTCATGCTGCCATCTGAGCACTGTGGAAGAGACATACAGAAGGATACACAAGAGCACAGGCTCGGCACACAGGCATTAATGTGCACTGTGTTCCTGGGTACATTGTTTTATGCGAGTTCCATTGTGGAAACGTAACTACAATTTACCAAATAGTGTAAGTAGATTTGCAGCACGTGCTTTACTATGGAAAAATCCACATTAGGATTTTTCTCTAATTACCAATGAGATGTTAGGAATTTAGAAACTTAGAAATTCTACTCTGAACTCAGCAGAAATATGAAGTATTTTGGATTGCACAAATTTGTTTTGTTGTATGCAAAACTGATAGCATTGTAAAATAGTAAACTGATCCCTTCATAGTTACAGCTGTGCTGTTTCCACATTAATGACCCTTTTGCTTTCTCTGTGGTGACTGTCTCCCAGAGGAAGGGCGTTCCACTGCACTGCGAGAGTTTTCAGCTTAAATTACTTAACTTTATTTTCTACAGAGTTTTGGAACCCAGTTCTATACAGAGAGCAGAGTCCCTTATTTGTTACTGTCTCTCTCATAGCAATAGCATTTTGATGCAGTGCCTGTTTGTCAGGAGTATTGTTTTCCACCCTCTCCCTGCACCTCCCTTCTCTGTGTCCCGCCCTCCCTGTGTTCTTCCTCCAGCAGGTTGGAATTAGCCCCCTCGCTACCCTGCCTAAGAGAGGGATGGGGAAGGAAGCACCTCTCCTTCCTCTGGGCTGGGTCCTGCTCTTCCAGCTTCCAGCTAGTGCCTCTGTAACTGCAGATCTTGCTGGATGGAGCGTGAGAAACAGGTTCCTTCAGAATTAGCAAAGGCTGTGTATAATTAATACTTCAAAATCATGCAGATTCTGTCTAGATGGTATTATATTTAAGGAGACAATTTAAAGCTACATTTTAAAGTCACAGTGTTATTTTAGTATCAGAAAGGTCCCAAGTGTAAGGTAGTTGCCAAAATGGCAATATTAATTGTAATTCTTCAAAGTAATTGTTCTCATATTTGACAGTTTCTTTGAATTCTAGCCATATCAAATAATGCTGAATTCACAGGTATACAATGTAAGATTTAGAAAAAAAAAAGAGAGACCTTGCATATGTCTTGATTCACATTTCACCCTCAGTTGTCTGTAGCAGGGGTTCTCATCCTGTGTGTCTCAAACCCCAGGTTCGAATGACCCTTTCATATCAGGGCGATATTTACATTACCATTCATAACTAGCAAAATTACAGTTATAAAGTAGCAACAAAAATAAATTTATGGTTGGGGTCCCCACAGCATGAGGAACTGTGTCACAGCCTTAAGCAGGTTGAGAACCACTGGTTGGTGTTGTGGAAGCTTCACCCCAGCTCTTGGCATCCAGACACCCAAAGAGTCTGGGATGTTGTGGTGGAAGTTTCACCCAAGCCCCCTCGCCCATCTCCCTCCAAACCCTGCTGCATCTTGGAAAGCCTGCCAAATGATGAGCCCCCCACCCAAATAGATGTGTGGTTTTCTGTTCTCTTTCCCGTCGTCCCTACTCTGGGGGTCTGGAAAGCCATCCGGGAGCGTTGTATCTATTAAACGTGGTCTGATTTGGATTGCTGCATTGGCAGAGAGGCTTATCAGAGTACCACAACTTTTCAGTCAGTAGTGTTTCAGATGCTGTTAGGGCTGACGTGTCAGTCCTTATAAGTGAGCCGAGGTCTTGATTCCTGTTTTGCCCTCTGGTGTAACAGGATATAAGTCTACTTCCTCCCCCATTTGCTGGCCTCTAAGCATTGTAGAATTACCATGGTCTTAGTGTCCTTGCGCTGACTAACCTTTTAGTTAGCATGGTGTTTTCGGGAGAAGCATCCCTAGCAATTAATTCCACCTGCTTTCTCTGTCATTTGGTTCTCAGTTCCCTGGCTGGTGGCTCCCTTCTGGTGTTCTCTGGTGTGTTGACAGGTGCTTTGACACCCTGTGAGCCGTGCTGTCCCAGCTTCAGACATTAGGTACCAAGTGAACCACTTACCCATTGGTGTGAGGCCAACACTACATTAAAAGTTCTCCTAGCTTTGTGTTTGTTTTCCTTAGTTATTCATAGGTGCGTTTGGTTAATTACAAACTACAATTAATGGAATTCATGCTATAGCTACAATAATGTGCATGCTTCATAATAAAGATGAACACTTTGCTGTTGTCACCTACTTTCTGGCAGCCTTGGGAGAGACTGCTGACAAGTGAGAGTTGGTTTCATAATCAATGTAAGATCTCTTGAGATGTTGCCACCCCCACTCTGTCGAGAAAGACATCGAAGTGTAAAGTACTTGTACTACTGTATGTAGTACATTCTGCTGCCTTGCTCATTTTGTTTTACTTTCATTGTTTTACAAAAGTGGTTTGAAGGGACCAGAGCTAAGATTCACTGACAGGGTTACGCTACATCACTTGTCAGCAGAATCCAGTTCAGTCACGAGTACACTAAAAGTGGTTTCTAAGCAGCATGTTGCCGTGCATTGCCAGGGGATCAGCCCCTCCACACCTTAGTGCTGAAGAACACACACTGAACATGAGGTCCTCTAAGTCCCCAGATGCAAGTTAAACTGATATCACAGTTGCAGGAACTATTGTGTGGAGTCTTTGAAAGTTGGTGGAATATTGTTGTTTAAGGAACATAGCCTATTTAACCAGGCTTTGGCATCTATTCATATTACTATGCAAGTGTGCACATGCCTGTGTGTGTGCATGCACACGTGTGCACATATATGTGTGTTTTGATGATGGTTTTTTTTTTGTTGTTGTTGTTGTTGTTTTTTACAGTATCCCTCGCATACACAAGGCTATCCTCAAACTCATAGAAATTCACCTATTTCTGCTTATAACTAATTTATTGGTTTTCAGTATCTGCGGTTAGCCAGACTTTATAAAGTGATAATTAGCACCAAGAATTTCAGTGTGAAATGGTCTGGGCCCAATACATCTGTACAGTCCGAGGAAAGAAATGTTTACATGTCATGGACCAGTGGAATTAGCAGAAATCATGCTACTTAGGATGGCGCTGGCAAAAGTAACGGTATTAGAATGCCTAATAAAGATTGATAAATGATATTCTGCTCACACCTTTCCAAAGCATTGGTGGTGGAGCTAGATCAGATGAAATTGCGAATTATTATGAAAATCTAGTGAGTTCTCCAGAGACTGCCCTTTTAGCCAGGGGCCTAGCTTCCTAACCACTAAAGGTTGTTAATGACTCATGCAGTTCACAGCAGTCTTTTAGTTTCTGTGCAGAATTCTTAGTGCTATTTTAGGGGCTTGGCCAAGCCTTTCAATCATTCTGCTTTAAATTTGAGCAGAAAAGGGCTGGATGTGACTTCCCTAAAGTGCAGAGGTCACCACATGTCACTAAGTGTTGCT
The DNA here is from genome assembly GCF_943737965.1 of Phodopus roborovskii. Lineage (NCBI taxonomy): Eukaryota > Metazoa > Chordata > Mammalia > Rodentia > Cricetidae > Phodopus > Phodopus roborovskii. Next base: position 4,269,073 of record NW_026126583.1, on the reverse strand, counting down.
GTGCCCTTTCCTTGCCTGTCAGCCTGATGAGAGTTAACAGTCATGTCACAGGAAGGTGACAAGATTTGGAAAGCATAACAGATAGAAGTTAAGGCCAGGACAGATTTTCTGGTATAGAAATTCAACTCAGCTAGACTCTGCTGAGAGACTTCTTGGCCTGAGAGTCCCAAGGGTAGGGAAAGACACACTTTAAAGAGTGTGCCAAGAAGAGCAGAGTGTTAAAGAATATATGAATGTCTGTTAGTAAAGTAGAATGTCATTGTTCTTGCTTTTTAAGCCCCGTAACAGTTAGGAGGAAATATGTGAGGACTAAATACACTTTCTCATCAAAACTGGAAAAGATGACAATCCAAACAAGTGGTTAGAATTCATAGTTATATTAATATGTATTGTAGGGTTTGTTCATTCTTACTCTAATCAGCCCTCCCTCCCCCCACCAGAGAGAGGGGAGAGGAGAGAGAAAGTGGCTATGTCTGTGTTAATGCAGAGACATATAGGATTCTCTAGAGCTAGAGTTACAGGTGGCCATGAGTTGACATATATGGATGCAGGACTTGAACTTGGGTCCTCTTAGCCGCTGAGCCATCTCTCCAATCCTGATCTTATTTTTTTTTTTTTTTTTTTTTTTTTTGTTAATCTCCTAAACCATAGTTATCTTAAATTGATCTGAAACTTGAATCTATTCACATAGAGAATTTTCTAAGACACATTATTTGTACATCACCTGCAGTGATGGTGTTCTGGATGAGGGGTAGTTGTTGATCCTATGGAGTCTTTCTTGACTTTAAAATGAGAAGTATGTTATTGCTGATGAGGTATGTGGGAGGCGATCCATTGGTGTTGATGATCAGGTATGTGGGAGGTGATCCACTGGTGTTGATGATCAGGTTTGTGGGAGGTGATCCACTGATGGACAGATTGATGAAGTGATTCAAAGCCACATAAGTAGAACACAGTTAGGTCATCTTGCACACACTGGTATTGAGCTCTCGTATTGTGGCTTGGATTCTGCTGGTACATTAGAGTACTGTGCTTCTGTCAACGGGAGTTTTACATTTCAGCTATGAGTTTCCTTGAGAAGTGTCCTCCAACTCGAGGATTTTAGGCATTTTCCACATAGGCTAGTTTCTTTCACATTCCAGATTTTTATAACTTGTTTTGCACTTTTCCTGCAGACTTTCTAAGGTTTGAATTAGTGTGCCTCGGTTATTCACTGGTAAGACTGCTTTTTTGGATGAGATATTCCTTGGTTGGTCTGCATTGATGTACTGACATGTTTTGGTTTCAGGATATGTGTCTCCTTGGCTGTCCGCTGCCCATGGCTGTGACACACTGGATTCCTTACTGTAGATGTTCCTGTTTCTATTTGGTTCCCATGAGACCATGCTGTCGATTTTTATCCTATTAATGTGCTTACTTCCTCCTGCTTCCAGCAGGAGCAGCTTGCAGTCCAGAATGAGGAATGGAGCAAGGACAATTTGACGTTCAACCATTTTCTCTTTGTCCAAAGGGAGCAGTGTTTGGCTTCTGTTAAATAGAACATGTTTCCTTCAAAACTTAAGGGAACAGTATACTGGATAGGCCAGAGGCAAATCGGTGAAGAAGTTGATTCTCCTCTCTGCACAGCATCTTGAGGGGCATAGAGAACACTCCCTGTGGTTACTTCAGTGAACACGGTAAGGCCGTGCCTGTACAAGCATACAGCCTAGAGACATAGGAACCCAAGAAGCTGCATAAGTATGTTGGTGATCATGTCACACTTTTCAGATCTGTTTGAAGTCTTCTATTAGTTCTTATATTGGTCGAAAATCCTCCAAAAGATCTGCCTGTGGCCCCCACCTCTCTGTGGTCTGAACGTAGTTCTTGATTCCCGCTGTGTTAGCATGTGCTGAGAAACACCCCTGGCTTTTGGCTTCTTCCTCTGACTGGTGTTCTTCTATACATTCCTCCTGTTGCCTTTGTTGTTCTTTGTGGCTTGTTACCCTGTCCAGGGTCAGTGGTGCTGAGGATCCAACAAAGGGCTTTCCTCATTCTGGGCATGTACTACACCACCAAGGACCCATCCTTTTTTTTCTTTTTGATTTTAAGATAAGATATTGCTAAGTTGTTCAAAGTGTCCTTGAACTCACTATGTATCCTAGACGGGCTTATAGCTGCTGATTTTCCTGCAACTATCAGGCTTCACCACCAGGCCTGGGTACCAATTTTTGCCATATTTGTAAGCTAAGTTCAGTGAGTGTCGGGAATCTTCCTTTTGCTTGCTTAAATTATACCAAGTTATCATAAGTATTCAGTAAACAAGTGAATGAAAATTACTTTGGAAAAATTAAAGGATCATGTTAATTTCTTGTGGCCATTGCAAAATTAACAAAGCTCAGATGACAGAGAACAATAGAGAAGTGTTGCCTCACAGATTTGGAAGTCAGAAGTACAAACCCAAGGTGTCACCAGGCCCTTGCTTACTGCAAAGGCTTAGGGGGAAACCATTCCAGACCTTTTCCAGCTTTAGTAGCTCTGTGTCTTCTGTAGCTTTTAGCCATTCCACTGTAGTTATTCCATGGTCATGTGACATTTCTTGTGCATCTCAGAACTCCAACCACATCTGTCACAGGATGTGTGTGTGTTTGTGTTTAGGACCCTTTTGCATACTGTCCGGCAAAGATCTGTAATTACTCTTTGGGAACATAAGGCAATATCTACTGCTTTTGAATAGAGGTATGTATTTTGGAGGTTCAGCATTTGCCCATTACAAAGGGTTATGGGTGTATGTAATTCACCAGAGGAGGAAGAAATGCCAGGCACAACACAAAGTAGAAGGAAGCCAGAGGCTACTCCTTTTCTCACTTCTACCATTTTTTAAATAATATTTTGTTTTTGTTTTTATTTTTCTTCTTCAAATAAAATATATATGTGTTCTCAGACACACAAGGAAGAGTACAAAAAGCAGGATGATGTTTCCTTGGCTGCTGTTTTAGCTCAGTTGTAGATTCCTTACCTAACATCTAACATGCATGAAGCCCTAGGCTTGCTTCTAGGTCGGTCAGTCAGTCTGTCGGTCTGTCTGTCTATGAATCTATCTGGTTTCCATGTACCAGCCTTCCCAATTGTTAACATACTGATAGTTACCTTGTATCTTCTGTTGTCCCTTTTACAAGTAAGCAAACAGTTTAGATCAACTTAAAATCCTCTCTTCCATTTCCCATTCCTATGAACAATCACTTTTACTGGTTGGCTATGTGATTATTACTGGTTAGTCATTATTAGATGTGCCATTATGCATATGTAATGTGTGGAGCTCTATGTATTATGTTAAAATGTTTTCAGGACTAATATTATATGTAGAGTAGTATTGTTAGCTTTTAACTTTTTCAACTCAGTGAGATTTTATTGTTCCTTGAGGCAGCATCTCATGTCTGATTAGCCATGTCAGCAGCTACTAGAGCAGTCTGTACTGTCAACATTTGGAGCACAACCAATGGCTGCTCTAACCTGCAGTACTTATCTTCCTTTGTACCCAGAGGACCAGGATACTTTGCAATTCTTTCATTTTTTTTAAGGGAGTTTTTTTTTTTTTCTATTTTTTAAATTAAAGTTTTATAAGGAGGGAAAAAAATAGAAAGCACAATGCCCAAACTACAGATTTCCACTTGAGTTTCAATTTGAGTTTAAGCATCATATCCTGTAGGGAGGCTTTCCTGACCCTCAGGCTTTGTACTTTCTATTATTGTCATTAATTGCCTTTCTGTGTTGATTTCTACCCATTTCGGGTATGTCTTGTCTGACTGTTGGACGTCAGGATACATCCTATCTGATTTACTACTGTTAGCTGCTCAACAATTATTTTTGAATGGGTGCTTCTACCACTCAGAACTTCAGCCCCATTTCCTACCACGGCTTCTTGTTTAGTTCCCAGGAGAAGGAACCCTTCCTGGCTCTGGTCCACTTGCACTGGCTTTTTATGTACTGAGATCTGCTGCCCCCGCTCCCTCGAGCCCCAAGTCTTTTGGTTTACATCAGGAACTTGACTCTTTGGAATTTTCCTTTTTAATGGTGCAAATTCAGGGAAAGCAGAAATTGCTGAGATGCAAACTGGATCATTTGCGAGGGATCTGTCTGAGCCTTTCTGCATCAGTACCCTTCTGCTTTCATATTACACCATAATTTGTCTTTAATTTCAGATACGGTCTTAGCAGAGTAGTTCAAACGTATTTACTTCTGAATAGCTTTTTAGTGCCAGGGATATTTGGGTACCCGTGAATATAAAATATGAGTAATTCTACATTGTAGCAACAGCAATAAAGATGATAGCAGTTTTTATTGATGCCTTTTGTGGGCTACGAAGGTAGAACTAGATGCCATGTTTATACCTGCTGCACAGACATGAAAACTGAGGCTCGGTTACCTGTTTCCTTCTGGGCTAGAAAAAAGAGACCTAGAATTTGACAACAGAAAGTATATCAAGTTGATCACATAAAGAGTAAAGTTTTTCTGCAAAGGTATAATGATGACAGAGGTTGAGTTAGGCAGTGGCTTAGAACTGTGCTGTTACAGCATCTGCCAGCAGATAGAGCTGAAGCGGGCTGAATCTGAATGCTTTTATTATACATTAATGTTGTGCTTCCTGGAGTACTGGGGAGAGCACTGGAGAAGTCCAGGTACCCAGTACTTGTTCTGTCTCTATCATGATGTTGGTTTGTAGTCTGGGGTTCTGGCCTTGGTAGGAGTCATTTAGCCAGGGAGACACTGAATATCTAGGCAAGTGTTTATAGTGCTTGTTTTGTGAAAAGCATGCATGAGGCAGAACACAGGAGTTTATAATTATCTTACTGGACTTTGTGGAGTAACAACTGTAGGCGTTTGTGTCAAGTGAGTAATGGAGTCTGAATCAAGGGTACTGCAATGAGAACAAAGCCATTGATCTCCTTTTCTCGATCTGTCCTCCTTTAAATCAGTGCACATGGCTCCCTGTCTTCCTGTCTAGCCCCGATTGTGTGTTTCCTCCAAACTCCTGTGTTAGTTTGTTCAGAATCCTATTATCTGGTATTTCCAGGAATAAAATTACTTGTACCAGTGACTAGTGACATTTAAACCTACTGAGATAAGGTACTTTTTGGAGGCACCCCTCCCTGTACTGGTCACTGTAAGCATGCTCCAGTGTGATCTTTTACGAGGTCAGGCTATGTTATGTGTTGCGTACTTTTTGGAGACACCCCTGTACTGGTCACTGTAAGCATGCTCCAGTGTGATCTTTTACGAGGTCAGGCTATGTTATGTGCTAAGTGCATATTTACTTCATCTGTTTGTATTTGGACAAGAAGTACTACTTTGATGGTATTCCTGGGTTCCCAAAAGGGAGCATCTTTGTTCTATCTATAGACAGTAGTCACAGGAAAGGTGAATTAAATTTATTATTTTTCTCTCTAGGTTGCATCTCAGCGTATAAGCTCAGTAGACCTCTCCTGTTGTAGCCTTGAACATCTGCCTGCCAACCTCTTCTACAGCCAAGACCTTACTCATCTCAATTTAAAACAGAACTTCCTAAGGCAAAACCCCACCCTCCCCGCTGCCAGAGGACTTGGTGAGCTACAAAGGTGAGCCCGCAGGGTGTGGGAGCTCTGGGAAGGGCAGGGGCCAGTACCAGTTATCACTCTGAAAATTTCCCCAAGACTTCCTGCCTTTAAAACTATGAATTGTAGTTATTCATTGGGTAGATTTACATAGGGGCAGTTCTTTTTAAACAAACCTCACTGCTGGGATGTCTGCAAATAGACTGTGAAAAGTTAGTGGTATTTAGTGTATGTATTCCTTCTAACTTCAAGAGTCTGTTAAGGATACATTTTTTTGTTTTGAAATTCATAGGTCAGTTTTTTTCCCCCCATAAAAAGACATATCTTAGAAATATAAGAACCAAGGTTTGAATCCAAAACACTGTAACATCTGGGTATCAGTATGTTGGAGTTGTGTCAGTAGGAGAATCTGCCCCATTATGACTAGAAGTATCTCTAAAAGAGATCCGAGGATTTGCCACATTCCTTTCTGTCCTGTCTGGAGTAATGACCAGTCTTTATTCCGTGGGAAATGAAGACCTTTGTTGGTACGCAGGTAGAGACTACCGGAAGAGGATGTATGTGTGTTCAAAGCGCAGTGGGGTTCATATCTTCTTAGGTGGCTGATACAGTTAGAGAGAAAGCTATGCTAAATCAGTCATTGTGATTATGTATGGTTTTTAGCACCCGGAAAGAAAAATCCCACCAATTTTATTGTAAAATTTGTACATGTAATTGCAAAATAAGATAGCAAGTTTTAAAAATGAAGATTTTAAAGTTAGCAAACAGATTAATAGGCTTCATTGCGCCATTTCCGTGCGTTTGTACACTTTGTTCTAAATTTCCCTCCTCTCCATCTCATCGTCACCCCTAATCCTTAGGAGAGCGTTTTTAATTGTTCTTTCAGAAAGTTGTGAACATTCTGTGCTTCCACACCCAAATTCAACAAATGGTATCTTAGGATAGAAAGGGGCATTAGGATTCATCTTAGCTGAGTCCATTCAAGGGGTGAGGTCGACAAGATATCAAGGCCAATCCAGGTTAGCAACCATCTGAGATGGAAGTTAGATGCTGGCATTGGAGAGTGACTCGAAGGGATTTTCAGCTATGTATGCAATGTTTCCTTCTTTAAGAAAAAACAATATAGGCGTAGATATGGAAAAAAAATGTTAACATCTTACAAATGGAATTGTGAATACCTGGATGACATTATTTTCTCTGTTCTACTTAAGTGTTCCGTAGTAATCCAGAATTAAAGCCCACATAAGATGGGTGTCTTGTCACACACAGGAATATTCACATCACCTGTGAAGTGAGTGAGTGTCCAGATGTCCCCCAGTTGGGTGGGATCCTGGCCTCACCTTGCCTCTGGCTTCTTTCAGACACCTGGTGCCCCCCCCCCCCCAACCCTTTGACTCCTGAGCTGTGGTCTGTGAACTCTCCCCGGTTCACAGAACCTGTCCAGTTTCCCTGAGCACAAGCTTCCCTCAGTGCCCTGTACCCGCCCTGTCAGCTGTACCTGGGGCTGGAATTGTGTGCCGGATGAGGACTTGCTCTTGTCTCCCACTGCAGCTAGCCTGTTTCTTGACTAAAACAAAATGAACTGTATAAAAACGTTCTTGTGCTTTAGAAAGTGTAAACTCATTCCTCATTAAAATAATGCTGCATGTAGAATTTTAAAAATTCTACTGAGGTTTATAACGAGTAGTTCCCTGAATCTCCAGTACATTCTTGCACCTAAGCCCTACTTTTGAGCAAGCCACTTTTGTGCCATTTGGATGTATTGTTTTCTGTGATCTCCCTAAATACTATACACATACTGCCACGGTGAACACTCTGTGCTGGGCTGCCTTGAGAAGGTAAGCCTTGGTTCTTTCGTTGTAGCACACCCTTTGTGCCTCACGCTTCCCGCACACTTCTTCCCGCATTTCTTGATATGTTGGTCTCGTTTTTGACCCATGGCATTCACTGTTACCATGATAGCATGGAACTATGTACATTTCTGGTGCCGGCTTCTGGTCACCTCCTCTTCATATGTATCCTTCCCTTCTTCCTTGCTCATGTAGGCTTCCTGGCAGGACTGAGCATTCTTCCTAACCCCTGTTACGTGGAGACTGCTCCCATTCCGTGGCCAGTGTAGGATTTGCTCTTTTTGCCTGTTACATAGCAAAGACAATGAATACTTCTTTCCCCCAGGGCCTGTCAGTTTTAATTTGGCTTCTGGGTGGTGCATGCCAAGATTGAGAGAGCTGAGTGGGGAAGAGAACCAGAATCTCAAAGTTAAACATGTGGATTTTTTGTCTAGTCCTCATGTTTGCAAAACAATTTGTTTTGCTGTGCCTGTATCTTTGGTCCAGTAATTCTCTGGTTTAGTTTCTTCAGGAATAAATTCTCTGGCTGGAACTGGGGAGAGAATATGGCATCTAAATGTCTTCTTATATAATCTTTTAACACTTTTTTAAGTAGATGTGTAACAAAAATACAGGACAGGCATAGACAGGCATAGACAGGCATGCGCATCCTGCTGGGTGCCTATCAGATACACATATTCACGGAACTACTGCCCGTATTGAGAAGTCGATTGTTACCAGCACTTGGCAACCCTTTCTCTGCCCCCTGGTTAACAATGATGCACTCTGTCCTAACTTCTGACCCTGACTCAGTCTTACCTGTTTATATACATGATATTAATGGATTATATAGTGAGTGTATCCAGCTTCTTTCATATATTACTCTTTGGAAAAAGAAAAACATAGTGTTTATCTCAACAGTTCAGACTGGCCAACTCAGTGATCTGATTTGTGTTGGGAAGTTAGAACGTTAACATTATAAAAGCGCTATTTTCTTTCAGCTTTAAGGCTGAACAGGTGTGACTAAGAGGCTTGGTCTATGAGGTCAGAGATGCTGGGCTGCCATTATGTTGCGCTTAAGAAAACAAACTAGGCTTCAAATTAAATCCTCTGTAAACATCTTACTATGCAGTACTTGTGTGATATATATTATTTAAATTTGTTTTCAAAGTAATAAGCACCCCCACACATATATAGATACATATATTAATGCCAGGAATTAAAGCTATAACATATATTAAGAAAGTCATATTTATACTCAAGAAATCACTTAAGTACATTTTTAAGTTATAGTTTTAGTAAGCTTGTTATTTGCTGACACCCGTGCTTTTAAAAATCATTTTATGTGTATGAGGCTTTTTTGCTATATGTATGTACGTGTACCAAGTGCATGCCCTGTGCATGCCTGTTGCTCAGGGAGGTCAGTAGAGGGCTTTGGGTCCCTTGGAACTGGAGGTAGAGATGGTTTTGAACCATCATGTGGGTTCTGGAGATTGAACCTGCATCCTCTGTAAGGCAAAAGGTATTCTTAACTGGGAATCTCTCCAGTGCCTCTGACAATTTAATACATATAATGGATATAGAATTTAATACAGTATATATTACACACACACATTTACTACATACTTCAGCTTGTACTACCATGGGCACTCCCTTTTCTCTACAACTCCTTTTCATACATTCATGTCTCCCTACAACTTCCTTTCTTTTCTTACATGAATGTCTTCTTACTTAGTTTGTGAGTTCCTGAATTTAACTAGGGCCATCTTGTCTCTAAGATTTACGGCTGTCCTTTGGACCTTGGTAGGTACAAAGGCCTGTGGGTACAAAAATGGAACAGAATGATTGCCCCTCTTGCAGAATCCGTCACAGGCCAATAGCAGGGAGGAATGGGAGCCCCTGAGTGGCTCTTTAATCCATGATTGGCTCATGACAGATCCAGTCTTGTGAAGCCCAGTGGAGGCCACCTGAGTTGCTATTGGAATCATGATTGCAGTGGCTATGACATACCGACTGTATTCCCAAGTCTAAGGTGGGGTGGTATAAATGTCCTGTGTCTCTTTCCCTCATTCTCCGCCATCCCAGCTTGCTTTAAGGAGTGTGAGCCCTTGCATAGTAATTGCCTGTTCCCTAAGTTCTTATCTTTATATACATAGATCAGTGCATCACCACGGAAGCTTCTTTTTCTAGTAGATGGCAAGTAACACAGACCACAGCTGGTCAGCATGCGGAGAATAAGAGACTAGATTGCTCAGTGGGTATTCTGCATCACAGTCCTTGCCCCAAGGCTCGGGGTCATCGAAGAAGAGGAGGTGGACATTTTTGGCAAAGTGCTGTTTAAGACGAAAGCGTAGTTGCATGTGGCAAGAGGATGTCCAGAGATTACTGTGTGCTTCAGTGAGCCTGAAGACATTCTGGAAAGTGTATGTACTGGAGAGTCAGGAACAGTGGACCTTCAAAAGTTCATCTCCCTGTCTTACCCTCTTGAAGCCAGGGCACAGATCGGATTGGAGCACCTCCTCTGTCTTCCTCTCCTGTTTGTTGTCTTTCTGTACAGCTCATTGTGCTTTGTGCAGAGGCACCAGAAATGGAAGCTATGCTTATTTTCTAGACTTAGCTCCGCATCTGTAATGTGTGTTTTGTTTGGGAGAATTGAAGCCATTAGTATTCAGCTATTATCAAAAGATTTCAATTTATTCATGTCAGTTTCTTAATTTTGTAGCATTTAATGTCATTAGAAATTTGTATCGTGACTGGAAAAAAAATCACATATGAAGTATTAATGAATCATTTTTTTTTTTTTTTTTGCTGTAACACTGGAACATGCATTCACAAAAAGACAAGTGTACCATTATATATTTACACATTTCTTTAAGAAGTAAGTTGTTAGGTGCTATTGTTTGAGTGTGATAGTTTATTCCCTGCCCGTTTCACAGAATATTATGCAGTAGCTTATAAAAGCTTGTTATAAAAGCTAGTAGTATAACCTTAACTTTTACACATGATTTTTATCTTATTTACAGTATAATTCTCTCTCCTAAGCAAACAGTTGTTCTGTGTATCCATTTTGCTCAGGTTTTAAGTCCTAAAAGGTAGAAAATCAGTTGCCCCAGAATGACTACATTGTTAGATGGACCATTAGATGCGCGTGGATGAGCAGGCGAGAGAGGATGGGAACTGCACTGGTCACTCACTCCTGTGCTGGTCACACTTTGCAGCAGGCTTTTGTGGCAGCTTGTAGAAGGAAGTGAACACACACACACACACACACACACACACACACACACACACACACACACGCCAAAAAACAAAACAAAACAAAGTAAAGCAAAAAGCACCACCCCTCTCTTAAATACTTCACATTCTCTTGCCACTCCCCTCCAGAGTGTGGAACTCCATTGCCTTCTCCGCCTCTCCAGCCCAGGCTGACTAATGTCCTTCTGCCCTTGAAAGCACACTTCCCAAGACTTCTTGGAGTCATTATTTCCAGTTCGGTGTGCTTATTCCCTCGTTTGATTGGTAAACATTCTCTATACGTACTCCCTTGCCACATACATACACCTCTTACAATGAGCTTTAGAAATTTTCTAAATTGACATGTTTTCATAAATTTCTTGACCATAGGGGTGGAATGTCTCTGCTTTTGTAGTCCCCGTTCCCCTTTATGTTTAGTTTAGGGATGAACAGAGGGAGGGCAGACAGATGCAGAGATTCTGTTGTTGGTTTTCCCACCACCAGGGACAATGAAAGGTTTCCAAAATGCCTTGAGAGATGGAATTCACAGCACTATTTAAGGGGACAGCGTTCCCTCCTTTGAGATGTCTTTTGAGTCTTCACAACATAATGTGGTGCCTAAAGATCAATTTCAGTGAACCTTAGGTGTGTGTGTTAGATTGATGTAGTATAAATAAGTCTGGCATCACCTAAAACAACACAAAAATTGCCTCATGTGGAAGGAGTGAATTAAAGACTTGGCGGACTGAGAAGGAAGAAATTGATTTAGTTCCAACCAGGTAGGAAATTTATAACCCTGAAAATGGGAGGAAGTGGGAAGTGGTGCGAAAGACAGTGAAGCTGAGTGTGTGAGCAGCTTGGTGTGATGTCACAGCGTGAGCCCAGGGGAGAAATGAGGAGGAGGGACTCCCAGGTCTGCCTGCAGTTCAAATCCCTGTCTTTAACAAGTTTTACTTTCTACATGTTTGGTCCCCATAGGATGGGGAGTGAATGAGCCTATTTCCTGCCTTGTAATGGGGGACTTTTGTCATTCCATTGGTAGGAAGTTATGAAGTTATTTATCCTTATGCACTTTAACATTTGCAGGCTTCGTTTAAGAAATTATAGGTTTTTGTTTTTCTCAGTAATTTCTGGAAAGTGATTCCAGTGGTGAAAGTGCTCTTAGCAAACTAGAACAGGATCCTGGTGGCACACGTGCTCTGCTGCTCATCTACAGGGTTTGGAGTGTGGCGCTTAGGACAGGTTGGCCTCCATGGACATTCTCTTGCGTGTGAAGAAAGGTTGCAAAGTTTGGAGGGGTCATCCATGTCAAGGAGTAAGACAGCCAGTGCCACGTGCTGCTGGAGAAAGGGAGACTTCCCAGCACGGGGGTTGAAGCTTGCCAGATGATTAAGGAATGTCATAGAATGTATGGAATGTCCCTCTCCAGTTAGCTGCTACCAACTCTGCAAGCTCTTGCACAGCTGGGCTTTGCAGATGGAATTTAGATCTTCTTGGAGCACTTTCCATTTCATAGGCTTCCCGTCTTCCAGCCCTGATCTCTGGGTCAAAGCGAAGCCTTGAGGTGGCTTAGGGCTCTGGGATTGTGCAGCCCAATCTTTCCTTTCACATGGCCTGTTTTCTCTTCTTCTGAAAAGGAACTCAGAAGGAACAAGGGACGTCTGTCACCCAGGCTGTGTTAACTTTGTCAAACTGTTGACGTCTTGGAGTCATCTAAGACACTCTTTTACTTTCTCACACTTATGGATTAGTATGTGGAGAGTATAGGGACTTGAAAAGCCTCTGGTAGACAGTAATTCAGCTACTCTATTCTGCCAGACTTCATTTTTTGATTTTTAAATTTAGTTCCTTGCTGTATTCTTCAGCCTGACGTAGTTTTAAGAGTCCAGTGCTACACATGGCATTTTTAGGTGTTTGGTGTGCAGAGTAACACTCTGCATCTCCTAGGGGACAAGAATGAGTGTCATGGCATGTTAGCGGGTGCTCTACTTTATGGCAGTGGGTGATGAATATCTTTGGGACTTGGGACATAGGGACATCCTTAGCATCATTACTGATGGCTTATGAAATGTGTCTTTTTGGTATGTAAGCACATTGTTGGAGCAGAAAGTTTGTTTACCTTTCTCCTATCAGACATGCACAAGTAATTCCCCATGTTCACACAACACTTGTGTGACTGTTGTCCCAGAGAGTTTGTTTTTGTCCTGAGTGACTAATTTTGATGCTGTTTGCCAAATACTGTTCAGATGGGAATGGGAGGTTTGGATGATGGCATTGTGCCCGCAGGTTATCAGCAGTGGAATGTGTAAAAGACAGAACGCACCCATCTCTTTCTGGTGGTGTTTTGGACAACGGGTAAACAAAGCAACTTAGAGAAAGCATAGCTTTGGTTATCCCCTGAATTTGAACCATTCTAAGCATAGGAGGAATGGCAGAAAGGGGAGGTGTTATTTTTGTGATTAAGTACAAATGCTACATCCTGGGGAATTTGTTTCATTTAGTTTGAAGATTTTCTGGGTAAATATAATAAGTGTCTCTCTGCTGAGATGCTCTGTGGTTAGGCATTAGCCAGCTTTTACCATCACAGACATTCCTTTTGTATTTGAATCTGGCCTACTTAGTATTTCCCAAGTCTACCCTGTAGTTTATGCCCTTTAAATCAGTGTTTCCCAAAATAACGTTCAGGAGGCACACACACTAGGCTCATATGGGCACACACTAGGCTTATATGGGCACACACACTAGGCTCACACTGGGCACACACGGCTCACACTGGGCACACACATGGCTCACACTGCACACACGCAATAGGCTCATATGGACACACACACTAGACTCAGGCTGGGTACACACACAATGCTCACACTGGGCACACACACTAGACTCACTCTGGGCATACACTAGACTCAGGCTGGGCACACACACTAGGCTCACACTGGGCACACACAGCTCGCACTGGGCACACACACTATACTCACACTGGGCACACACTAGACTTACGCTGTGCACATACACTAGGCTCGCTGGTGTTTCCTGGAGTCACTTGAGTCTCTTCTATTACCTTAGGCTTCGGTCAGACCCTCCACTCACAGAGCCAGAAGTCTGTATGATGCTGTTCTCTTTAAATGTTCTCCCTTTGGTCGTCATCTGCCTTCACATCCTTCTGTGAGATCCCCTCTGAGCATTCACAGTGTTCTTCTTCAGGAAGTTCCCACCTTCTACTCCCCATGGCTGCAGCCCTTTCCTGAAACACTCTGGGGCCCTGGGGCGTACATCTATGTCTTGTTTCTCGTTTATGTACTCCATATCAGCAATGAGAGCTCAGTGAGTGGCCAGCCAATGGTGCTTTGGGGCCAGAATCCCTTGGTAGCTTTCCCTAGTGACCTTTGGGTGTTGGATTTTTCTCTTTTCACTGTGAGATGTGCTTAGGCTGGCTGTGATACGGCCCTTACACACTCCTCTCACAGCACATTTCTGTGGCTTTCGCTCATGTTCATTTTCTCATTCCTTTGGGGATGTGAGGCTTTGATGTAGAAGGTCTCTGGTTTTCCTCCTATGTTGTTTCATGAGTCAACTGGGCTTTTAACGAAGCACACATCACCTCCTTGTGGTGAGAAGGGAAATGGTGGTCTGTTTTCTGTCTTGTCCAGAAATCTTCTAACATTATTACTTGTCTCACCTGTGTGTATTCGATATGAAGCTTCTCCTGAATAGTGATGGCAATGAAATTTACTGTTGGGCAGGGAGAGAGAGAGAGAGAGAGAGAGAGAGAGAGAGAGAGAGAGAGAGAGGAGAGAGAGAAATACAGAGAGAGACATACAGAGAGAGAAAGAGACAGAAAGAGAGAGAGAAGAAAGAAAGAGGCCATGGTCATATAAAGAAAAGAAGCAAACTCCTAAGAGATTTTAACATACAACATGACAACATACTTCTTGATTCTATGTTGCCAGTTTGTAAAAGCATCAGATGACATATTTAGAAATCCACTGACTGCTTTTTTCACACAATGTCTGTCTTATGATTTAGAGTGTTTTTTATTATTTAATTTATTATTCTTGTGTGTGTTAGTGGGGGTGTGTATGCCATGCTCACACATAGATATCAGAAGTAGGTTCTCTCCTTCTACCTTTGCATCAACTCCAGAGATCAAACTGGGGTCTCCAGGCTTGTACAGCAAGCCCCTTTCCTGCCAAGCCATTTTGCCAGCCCTGGAGTACTTTTCTATGTAACCAACTCACTGAACTCTTGGCAACTTGCCCCTCTGTACCTTGTGCCATGGTCCTTGGAGCTCTCTTGTTCATCTTGTTCATATATAACTATATATATATATATATATAGTTAACCTAGAGAAGGATCTGATTAGTAAGTGCTCTATTATTTGAGTAGTAGTAAAGAAGGATTAAAATATAAAGTAGTATGTCAGTTGTAATTATTGCTAACATTGAGTGTTCGTTTTCTTTCTTTTGTTACTTTAGAAAATTTATGTCTGGAAGCTCCTTGGTCGGTTGATTGACCCACCTCGTGGGTGCACAGCATGCACCCCTACTTTAGCTGTGGCACCTTATTCTGGGTGTGAATATCTGTAGCAAATCTTTTTGTACGCATATTTTAAGCCAAGTGAAATACTCATATATTTATTTTTATTTTCTAGTCATATAAGAAGGTGTCATGTTTATTTTGCTGGCTCCAAGATCACTTATGGTGTTGAGAATTCAGACAGGGCGGTTTCTGGGTTTCCGTGTATTTTAGCTCAAATGTTGAGTAGCTAGTTGTTCGCCACATTTGCGTCTGTGTACTTCTGAGTCCCGGAGAACAGGTGGTGCTCCCTGACCTGTGGCTGGTGGCCCGCTCAGCTTCAGCTTTGGGGCAGAAGGGCGTACATAAGTCCATGTGGACCCAGTTAGATGTGGTAAAGGGCTGACGTGTGCCAAAAATCATGAAGGGATGAAAGTTCAGTGATAGGGCAGTGGCTCTGTGGTGCAGTGACAGTGTGCACGCCAGAAGATGAGTCATACATTCTGAGGAGAAGATGTTCCTAGTGATGCTAAGGCTGGCCGTGGAAACCACAGTCACAGATGGCCCAGAGAAGACCACGGGTGGAGGGTATTTCCTGTTACCACCCCCCCCCCTGCATCCAGGAGCATGAGGTGGGTGTACTGTGCAAAGTACTCTGCTTCTTACTGTTATGCACATGTTGGTTGTTATGCCATACCTGACACGATTCAGGATCAGGTTTCCAATGAGGTAGAGCAAGGGCCTCAGTCTGAAGTGTACATAGAGGGAAGTCAGCTGTGTTGCTGAGTGGATTCTCTCATTGATTAGCTTACCATAAAGAGGGCTTCAGTCCCCTCCCAAGGTTAGTCTTTCTAAAGAGAAACCTAACTGTTTGCAGTAAATGGTCTTACTCAAATGTTTTACTAGCTGAAAACCTCAGAGCACAAACTAAATCTTTTTTACCCATGCTTTTCTGTGTTGTATTTACATTAAGCAGCAGCAGTGTTTCTCTTATTCTCCCCATGTATAAATTTTTAAAATAAGCTTCATAAAAAATGATTTACATAGTAAATGGTGTTTATGTAATCAGCTATTAAAAAGAAAATAGACTATTTCTACCAGTCTACCACAAAGCAGATGTCATGAGAGCAGAAAGAGGATCATTAGGGGGAGGAAGGAAGCCAGCAGGGGACAGGGAAAATTGAAAAGGGCTATATGCAGAGTATATGAAAATGCCATAATTTAGTATGTTAACTAAAAATTAGCAATAAAGAAATGGTAAATGTGGTGCAGAATTAAGATAAAATTGAATTAGTGTGAAAGTGTAAATATTCAAAGAAATTCTAAGTGGCTTCTTTATTCTAGGATGAAGTAAGAAAATCTTCTTAATGGAAACAAACAAGCAAACAAACAAAAGAACATAGGCTCCATAAAGGAGAGAATAACGAATTTGAGCCAGAAAAACTTAAAAACCTATGTGGAGCAAGAGGCACACTGGTTAACAGCACAAAAACTACAAGGAGGGAGTACTTACAACGTAACATGTGCAGACCGTACTCACAGAGCTCCTCAGACTTTTCACAGGCCCAGTAGAAAGATGGGTAAATGACATGGGCGTGTTTTTGGGAGACATTGTGTGAATATCAAAATCTCAGCTTCACCAAGAAATATAAACATAATGAACTCTGCGTCTTTGGTCTCAAAGGGCTCAAACACTGGGGATTTCAGTGACAGTCATTGAAGGAGGGAAGAATTCATCATGGCTGATAGGAAGTATAAGTTTGCAATTTTTGTTTTAAAAATTTGCACCATGTATTGTAATGTTAATTACACATACTCTTTATTCCATCAGTTACACTTTTAGAAATACAAATCCACAGTTCCCTGTCAAGAACTTTTGAGTTCGTCTGTGTTTTAGAGTCAGAGATTGTTCGGATTGTATAAAAATACAGCTCACATCAGTAGGCCTTAGAGACGGATAGACTGGCACATTTTGGTTTCTGGAGAACAGTCAATATTCGTGTCATTAGGTCAACTTTGGTACCAATTGAGTCGATGCCAGAACTTTCACTTTTTTACTTCAGGATCTTTTGGATTTCAGAATTATGGCTAAAGCCGGATGTGGAAATGACATGAATTCTTGGGAGAATGGGATGGGAAAGAGTATGATATGCTCATAACTCATTCTTTACATGCGTCTACAGTTTGCTGTGCTAAAGTGCACATGTGTTATTTTTGTTCTCAAATGAAAGCACCTTTCTTGTACAGTTAGCATGTTCAGTGAGTGTTCTCAGCCCCGGCCGCCTGGCAACTCTCCCGAGGCCACCTGGGCCTCGAAGGATGTTGCCTTTGGGAACTGGTGCAGAATGAGGGCTAAGTCCACAGCTAATTTTACAGCCAGTCTTAGCAAAGTTCCTCCATGGCTTACCGTTATATCCAGAGTTTCAATTTATAAGTATGTTCCACAGCAGGGAAACCCCAACTTAAACAAGAGCCGTGGCTCCGAAATGGAAATCCTTTCACCCATAGAACTGTTTTTAACTAACTCAGTCATGTTGGATAATAATTAAAGAAAATGGACTGGGAATATCGCCCACTTGTTTAACATGCAAATTCCATCCTAATATTCATAATCATAGTAATGATGCAAAGATGGTTCAAGAAATAGTATTAACTTCTCTCTGTTGATTCATTGGTTATCACTGTCATGTTCACTTGGATATGATTAAAAATGGAACTCCTAGGGCAATGGCACAGCTCACTCGAGAGCTCGCACCTGACATGGGTGAGTCCCTGGGTACCCCTCATACTAAGACCTCAGCTAAATGAGGTTCAGCCAGTCCATCATAAGTGTGCTTTGCTCTTGAATGAAAAATAGATAAACTTCCATGTAACCAAGACCATTATCGTGTCTGAAATAATCATACTTGTTTGGTTTTATTTCCTGAACATGTAAAAATACATGTAGCCATTTTATATAATGTACGAAAAGAACTTTGAGTATGTTATTGAGTATAGATAGATTGGGTAAATTCTAAGAAATAGAAAAATCAAGTATGCTTTACAACCATGACAAATAAGCCCAGAAGAAAAAAGTTTATGAAGTTGATAAGAGTTCTGTTTGTTTTGTTTTTGCATTTATTCAGTTCTCTCAACTTTTGACACCATAGAACACTAGCTTTTTTCCTTTCCAGCCCTTGGGTAAAACTGGGTCCACCCCATTTACTATGGAGCATACTTGCCCCCAAGTAGTTCCTTGGAAGCCAGAATGAAATAAGCTTGCAGCTCTGTGTTGCTCTGTTTTACAAATGCTTATAGCTGATTAATAACAGTAGAAATGTTGTGTGCATAAATTGGTGTGTTTGAACTTTTCTAATCGGTTTAAGAAGCTAACTACTCTTCTATTTTGTAGATCTAAATACCCTCAGCTTAAGGGTCACAAAGATATTACTTCTAAATTTAACATTTTTCTTTAAAACTATGTATGGACAGTGTCTTAATTAGGGTTAGTCTTGTTGTAATGAAACACCATGACCAAAAGCAAGTTGGAGAGAAAAAGTTGTTTTAGCTTATACTTCTACATCCGTTTTAAGTCACCGAGGGAAGTCAGGACAGGAACTCAAGCCAGACAGGAACCTGGAGAGAGGAACTGATGCAGAGGCCATGGAGGAGTGTGCCATATTGTCTTGCTTTCCATGGAGCAGAACCAGGGCCACTAGCTCTGGTTGGCTGGTCCCTCTACCATCAATGACCAGTTAAACTGCCCTACATGCTTGCCTACAGCCTAATTTTATGGAGGCATTTTCTCAGTTGAGGTTCCTTCTCTCTGATGACACTAGCTTGTGTTAAGTTGCCATAAAACTAGCCAGCACAGACAGTAACACTTTTGCATGGTGTGTTGCTACCTGAATTTAAGGGGAAGGGACAAAAGTAATGATCGCTCTGTTTCCTCAAAAGCAGTTTTGAGGGCATCTTTTTCTCTCTGCTGCTTTTTGGTTACGTCTGTGAAGCTGTAGAAAGGAACAGGTAAGGACTTAATGACATGGACTGATAGGCAACAGTCTTACATGTTTTAGCACTTTGGACATTTCTTTTCCAGTTTCAGTGCTGTTAGGACATAAATAGAGTAAGGGTGCAAATAGGAAATTGCCGCCAACCTGACCGGTAGCGTTATTACTACTTTCATTCTAACTCGTCTCTGACCCCACTTTGCACCTTTCACTTGAAGCCCCATTGCTAACAGGTAACCATACTTCGTTATACACGGGGTTTATGGTACCTAGTTTGAAGAGGATGCCAAGGGTTGCCTGTAACCAGCCATAGTTACTGACCTTGTCTGAAAATTTTGGCGTCTGTCCAGTACCTGGGCTCTCCTGTGCCAGTACTGAGACACAAAATGTGCCTTGTAGTTTCGAGGGAGTCACCCTGTGTAAATTCTCAGTGCCTGTTGTCCACTCAGTGTATGTACTGTATCATGCAGTACTGTAGCAGTGCATCATGCAGTACTGTAGCAGTGCTTCATGCAGGGTTCGTGTTTGATTTATTCCCCTCTGAGCTCTGCTGTTGGACCAATGGACCTGGGCTACTTTTCTTTGTCTGAAGTAGACTGCGTGCTTTGGAAAGTGAAGTCAGACTTCACATTTTTTTGGTAGTTTGGGAACACTATTGTGGAATTGTTTATCAAAACATAAGGTATTTGAAAAAGCATTCCCGTTGCTGATGTTGCCACTCTTCATAGGAGAAAATTCTTAAAGAAGTAGCATTGTTTTCTACAATATATTTTTTTGACCCATGGCCAAGAATTGTAACTGCTAGTTTTTATAATATATACTGGTAGAATTCTATTGAGTTCTTAAAGTGATGTGTTGAAAGGTGGTAGAGTCAAGGCTGTGTCTAGTAGTCACACAACTTTCTCATAGCCATTTTATTTTATCTATGAGCTTAGGAAATATGATAACTTCAAAGACCTATTTTTGACTTTTTAAAGAACTACCTGAAATTAGGACAATGCCTACCATCTGAGTCTGTACTAGCATAATACCTTGCAATGAGTAATTGACAAGCAGCATGAATTTATTGTTTATAATTCAATAGAGACTGGTATGCCTAAGACCAGTGTAGCAGTAGATTAGGTGTTTATTGGGAGCTTACTTTTAAATCAGTACTTTCTCCTTGAATTCTCACACAGTGGGGTTTTTATAAGGATATTAATCCTATTTATGTGGGTAGAGCTCTTACATTGCTTAAGTATTAGTATAAGAATGTAGGGCTGTGAGAGGGTAGATGTTTATATCATATCATCCACTTAACTTTCTTTAGCTTTGAGACTGTATGTGCTGTGAGATGATGTATATGTAAAATACTGTCTTGGTTACTTGTCTATTTCTGTGATAAACACATAACCAAGACATCTTACAGAAGAAAGTGCTTGACTTGGTGCTCATGGTTTCAGAGGGTTAGAGTCCATGACGATCATGGTGGGGAGACAGGCGTGCTGCTTGCTCTAACAGTAGTTGAAAGCTCACATCCTGACATACAGCCACTAGGTAGAGGGAGATGCTGGGAATGGTGTGAGTGTTTTGAAACTTTAAAACTCCTGCAACACACTTCCTTTAGCAAAGCCACACCCACTAACAGTTCTTTCCTGCACAGTCCTGCCAGCTGCCACCAAGTGTCTAGATGCCCAAGCCTGTGGGGTCATTCTCATCCAGACCACAGATGCACATAGTTCCCACTGCAATGCATGTAAGAAGAATTTTTATACCTGTGTTTTCCCCTCGGGTTTTTAGCTTTTAAACCACCAGCCTTCCCATTATTGTACAATAGTTGTCACAATCATCATTACATGTTTTTACTAATCTAAACTCTCTTCTTATGTATATTAAATCGGTAACCTGTGTGACTACAGTAGGATTGAAATGCTAGTTTAAAGTCTTTTTAAAACAATTTGCCAAATGCGCATGTTTAACTTTTTTCTTTCAAATTAGCCACTTTAATTTAGAGCTGGTTTTGTATACACATTTATCTGGCATTAAAGTCTTTTTTTTAAGACTTATTTTTATTTATGTGTGTGTGTGTGTGTGTGTGTGTGTGTGTTGTGTGTGTTGTGTGTGCCTGTCACGGAATGAAGGAAGACGGAGGAAAGGAAGTCAGAAGCCGCCCACGGTGGGTGTTAGGAAACAAACTGTGGTTCTCTGCAGGAGAAGTGCTCTTTATTTTATGTTGCGTTTTGTGATAGGATGTTGTAATTTCGGGTCTTTTTCGGTGCTGGTACCCTGGCGGTCAACTTTTACCTCTTAAGTGAACAACATGATGAAAAGTTAGCAATTTTGATCTCTGTCTCCCAGAACACATGCTCGTTGCCTCCTCTTATTTCTTTCCATTTTAAGTACCTGAGGGATATATGTATCTCTGTCGATACCCCTGCAGTACTTTTCTAGGAGTTTTAAATCTGCAATGCTGTGTGATCTGTTTTCTGAATACACAGCAGACTAACTCCAGGAAAGCTGACAGGCATAAGTTTATTGTTGGTGCGTTATAGATAGAAGTTGGGCTTTTGGAAGTAATCTTTACTCTCACCATGCCTTTCTTTCTCCTTTTGGGAAGGTTTGGAACTTGGCTGTTCTGAGCTGAGCCAGGGCATGTGAGATGTGGCGAGAAGGAACTTGTGAGATTTACTTGTCAATCAGAGTCAGCTCCCACAGTTCACAGCTCTAGAATAAGAATGTAAGTGGAGGCCCACATACCATGTGTTTGAATGTTTATAGTCAGGCCAGACAAATGTGAACTGTGTTGTTTCGATAATGTCAGATGTACAGCATCCTGTAAGCACAGGTTCAGATTAGACCCACCGTGCCCTGGGCTCCAGTACTGTGTGTAGCAACAGCCTACCGCATCTCATCTCTAGTTCCATTTCTTGGCTTATGCGAGTGTGACGTTGCTGTGGGCCTGTGGGTACACGTGAAGGAGAGAGGGTAGGAACAGGGAAGAGACCCTCACAAGCTCTGGGAACATAACATTTGGGTGGCATCTTGCTTTTTATTCTAATATGGAAAATATTTTTCCACATTAAATAATCTTAAACTCATTGCTTTATGAGAAGCATAAATGAAGCAGGTGAAATAAAATAGTTTTAGTGATAAATTTTGTTTAATCCCGTATACTTGTGGTGGTTTGGGCAGGTATGGACTCAATAGACTATGTGTGTGAATGCTTGGGAGCAGCACTATTGGGAGGTGTGGCCTTGTTGGGAGTTCTTTAGACTACTCTTGGCTTAGGGACCATTGTTACTACCTAAGTTCTCAAGGCTCTGTCATTGAGTTGATTATTTCCTTTTCTTTGTATTTATAGATAGCAGTCTTTCCAATACAAAATGAATGAGGGATACTTGCTAAGGGCCTCGTTTCCTGTTTAACCATGTCAGCTGTTTTTGTCTCTGTCTACTCTTTATTTCCAATAGTGATGGAGCTCTAGTACATTTGTTTGCCTAAGTGAGTTTTACCTTGCCTTGCTGCTTTCTTTTCTTCTCCAGAGGCCAGACCTCTGGCTCCCCTCCTGAACACTTACTGACTTTGAAGTCCTTGTTCTCCACTTTGTGGAAATCTATGTCTAGCAGATCAGTTTCCTTCCTTGGAAGGTCATTATTAATTCTCAACAGTGTGCAAAATTTCTCTTCTTACCAGTTGTGGAAAGCATCTTGAAAGAGGACCATGGCTCTGCTTGAATAGAAGCAGAGGCATCATCTGAGGGAGCTGCTATATTTGAGGAGAAGGAAGGCTGGCGCAAATACCAGTTAAATTTGAGTTACAAATGGTTTGTTTTAGCATGAGTTTATTCCATGCAAAGTTTGGCACATATTTAATGAAGAAACATTGTCTGCAGGCCATATTTAATGGTGTTAGGTAGTTTATCTGGCAGCCCTATTCCAGAGCTCCTTTGCCTCCTCAAAAACTAAAGGGCATCAACTATCTTCCTTTGTAGGAACTCTATATGCTGACATTATACTTAATTAGAAATGTAAAGATTTACATATAAAAACCAAGATAAGATGTTTAGATAGTACTGACATTTTTAAATGAAAACCATTTTTAACTTTCTTTTTATTCATTCTCTGTGTTTTCACACTATGTGTCCCAGTCCCACCCCACCCCCACCCCCAAATAACATAAAATTTAAGAGAGAAAAGAGGAAAAAAAAAAAAAAAAGGAAGAAGGACAATCCCCTGGACACTGCATTGTGACACAGTGAGTCAAGTGGTAAACCCCTTGGTCCATGTATCTTTATATGCAGGCACTCATCACAAAGAATCATTGGTCTGGTTCAAAGCCCTTGGTCCCGGCTACACCACAGACTCTGGACCATCACTGAGACTCTTCCAGGACATCCTGTTGCTACCCTGTATTTTGGAGATTCTGCAGCCTTGGGTTCACAGGACCATCCCCCCCAACCTGTACTCCAGCAGATCGCAGATGGGGTGGATGGTGGGGTGGGCCAACAAAGCCCTGGTTTGGGGCTTGGGTAGTTGCAGGATTGATCAGCATGCCAGCTCTCCCTGTGCTCACTACCAGGATGAGCTCTCCAGTATTGCCCTGGATAGCTCATCCCTTGCATCAATGAGTAAAGGTCAGGGCCGACCAGTCCTCTGCTTTTGAGACCTAAGGGTGGGTCTCCCACACCTACACCTTCTGGGCCAGCTTTGTGGGGTATAGGGGCCACTCTCAGAAATGTTGCAGTTGATGAGGGACAGGGAGCTCTTGTGACCTCAGGGCCAGCTCTCCCACCTGCCTCAGACATTGATGGGTGGGGGACAGTGTTGTGTTAGGGCATCTCTCCCCGCCCATGCTGCCACGTGACAGATGAGTAATAGGGGCAGCTCTCTCATGCTCACAACATCAGAGCTGGCTCAGTCACACCTGCTCCAACACCTGCTCCTACTGTGCTACCCAAGTGCAGGGTCTACTGTCCCAAGTGCTGCAGCTGGTAAGGGGGAGGGTCAGCTCCTTCGCCCACCACAGGTGGCAGCCTCAAGGGAGTGAAAACCATTTTATGTAACACAGATATCAAGATGGATGCCATTGTTTTCTGTTTTTGCCAATCTGTGACTTTGTGTCTGGGTTCTCTGTGCAATCTGAAGTATGTTCAGTGCCCGAAAGAAGCAAAAGCAGCACAAAGCAAGTTTGTAAAAATAGTCTTGACCTTGGGATGTAATGTTAATTGTGTAAAGGACAATAGAGTTTGAAAGTAGAACGTATTCTTCAGTTACCCTGGCTTTACAGCAGTAAGTCTTTCTGAATATGTTTTAGTTTTAGGGAAAACACTGGCATCAGAGTCAGATTTGCTCTGTATCTTTGCTACTCCCTAAGCCTTGAAGGGCTGGAGTTCTACCTCAGTCAGATCAGGTAGTAGAGCAGGGTTATCCTCGAGACTGTGCCATGCATTTGTGACACCTGCTTCTTCTTTCTCTTTTATTGTGACAGGTTCACCAAGCTGAAGAGCCTTAATCTTTCCAATAACCACCTAGGAGCCTTTCCGTCGGCAGTCTGCAGCATTCCAACCCTAGCAGAGCTGAATGTGTCTTGCAACGCTCTTCGAGAGGTCCCAGCAGCCGTTGGAGCTATGCAGAAGTGTGTACTGTAAACCCCAGGGGGATCTGGGAGTCTCCGGGGAAATTGCACATCATATTAATCTGTTATGTTTGCCAAGGAAGTGCTGGCCTCACCTCTAGCAGGAAGGCACTTGTAGGCTGTAGAACTCAACGTGTTAAGAATTTAGGTCTTTAGTCGAGTAGGAACTAAAGTGCAGTTCTTTTGAACAGCACTCCCTATGAATGAGTATATCTACGCATAGAAGAGGTTACTTTCTCATTTTCTGGGCTATTGAATTTTAAGCCTTACAAATTAATTTTAAGAAAAAATAAGTAAGTGCATATTGGGGCAGGTTTGCACTGCACTTAGCACATGTGTACCTTTGCAAGTTGAGGAGATTGGTAACATTTCTCATTTTATAATAGAAGGCTAAGGTCTTCATTTCTGATCTTATTCCCTTGCCCATTGGTACCTTCTGCCTGTCATTATACTTTTGCAGCATTATAGTAATGTGATCTTCATGAATTTGTATGTTGATAAGAAAGTTGGAAAATGTACATTTTTCTGTGTAATTGTTATGTCTTCTTTGATAGCTTGCAGACGTTTTTGCTGGATGGGAATTTTCTCCAGTCTCTTCCTGCTGAGTTGGAGAACATGCACCAGCTCAGCTATCTGGGTCTTTCCTTTAATGAATTCACTGACATTCCAGAGGTATTGGAGAAGGTGACTGCTGTAGACAAACTCTGTATGGCTGGGAACTGTATGGAGACCCTCAGGCTACAGGCTTTCAGAAGAATGCCTCATATTAAACACGTGGACCTAAGGTAACGTCTACTGAGAAATATATCTCAATTGAGTGACTGGCTTGTATTAATGACTAATTGTAGGATTTGTTCTTCCCTGAAGCTTGCTTTAAAATATCCCAACTGATGAATGACTTTGCATTGTGAGGGTTTTCTTTGGTTTTGTGAACCTGACCCGGTGTTAATTTGCATGAATATATAGGAGCCCTGGGGTAGAGGACTGTTGATGTTAACTGAAAATCATCGAGAACGTGGTGGAGATTGTTCCCAGTCTTTCTTATCAGTGTCTTGCCTGAGACATTCGATACTGTGAAATATCTCTTGATTCTTTTTCCCCTTTAACTTAATGTATGCATTAAGTTAAAATGATTTAACTTTTTTATAACCATTCAAGTGGCTCAGAGCTTAGCTTACCATTCTTCACAAAAACATAAGTTCTGTAAT
The DNA here is from genome assembly GCF_943737965.1 of Phodopus roborovskii. Classification (NCBI taxonomy): domain Eukaryota; kingdom Metazoa; phylum Chordata; class Mammalia; order Rodentia; family Cricetidae; genus Phodopus; species Phodopus roborovskii. The sequence continues at coordinate 4,243,118 of NW_026126583.1, read as the reverse complement.
CAGTCTCCTATCAGATCCAAAGTTAGCTACTCCCTCTACTCTGATCCCTTGTAAAAGCTGAGAGCCTTCATTTTTAGTTCAACCACACTGAAACCCAGCTAGGAACCTCTGGCACTGTCTTTGCTGCCCATGGGTACTTTGCCTTCATCCTTTGGTAAATAAGCTTCTATCAGTTTCTAATTACAGAGATTCCTTACACAAGAGGACCTGTTTTTGCATTCCCTTAGAGATGTATTTATTCCATTCTCCATATGTGAGTGTTTTGCCTGAATGCGTGTATGCACCATGAGCATGCCTGGGGCCCACTGATGTCAGAAGAGGGTGTCAAGCCTCCTAGAACTGGAGTTATAGGCAACTGTGAGATGCCATGTGGGTACTAAGAACCAAATCCAGGTCCTCAACAAAGACAAGAAAGTGCATGTAACAGTTGAGCCATCTCTATGTGCCCAAGGAGGATGCTTGTTAAATTTATCTTTTTAAAAGAAAAACGAGCTTGTTATGGATCTAACATCTTACAAAGCAGTGTACATGGGTGAGTCTTTAATGCTGGCTTACTGAGTTTGGTACTTTTTCAACTAAATTACCCCCCCCATCCATCAATCAGAAGTTGATGTTTATTTACTATCTTGAGTAGGTTAATTTCTGTGTTTACTTCTGATCTACAAATTACAGTTAATAATAGAACCCAACTTCTGGAGTTGTGGATAGAATCAAGTTGAACTGCCTAGCACTTGCGCAAAGGTATCTTTCTTGACGTCTTTACTCTGTGGAAAGCGGGACTGTCCTTGCTTCGCTACCCACTTTCCCCTCTCCGCTAACACAGGCGCTTTCTGAGTGTCATTCAGTAAAGTGGCTTCGTTTGCTCCCTTCCTTCCCACTTACATGGTTTGGCTTGTGGACCGGACATCCTGCCAGTGGAGAATTGCTTGGCTTCTCCTCACGCTGCGAAGGCAGGCTTTCCTAACTAGGGTTATGAATGGCATGCAGGGCTGAAATTTTTCATTTGGCAAATGTAAATAGTTGTAATCGATCTGAGTTTGAGAACTTTTACAATGGGACAGGGACAGACATTTTGCCTGGTTAAATTTATTTATAAGCATAATGTTTTTAATCTGACTTATTTGTATAGGTAATTTCGTATTTCAGAATGTAGGTCTGTTTTTCTTTTTTCCAGTGATTCAATGATGTGGCTCTCTTAGAGCCAGCAATGGTAGGCACTGACCTCAGGTAACAAATTTGAAGCCGTTCCAGAGTTATGTGGTCCATGTGACAAAGCAGTCATTTCTCTTGAATGAGATTACAAATGAGGTTGATTAATGTGTCTAGTGACAGCTCTTAGGAAGAGCCTTGAGAAGTCCTGGGATTGTGAGTTTAGTTTGAGTCTTTTTGGATGACATCAGGTAGATGCTATTTACCAGAGAAGACACTGGACATTGTAAATACTGAGTGCATAGGTAACTGTTCCTTTCTGGGTTCCTGTGCTAAAGCAGAGAGGGAACGTGTAGATTTATTTCTAGTTCTGTCCTTGTGTTCAGTTGAAGCTAGTAGAGTCACTGAATTCCCTCTACACACACACAGCTGATTTTATTGCACTTCCTCCCAAAAGATATGCTGCATCAGACTTACAAGCAATCACCTTTCCTTGTATCCCTTCCCCTCATTGACAGTCTTCAGTATAATCAGCCCTTTACCTTTGCTCTTTGTCTTCTTGGGACCAGGTTCCCATCAGTTGCCAGCTGGACCACGAATCCTTTGTTTCCCTTCTTTACATCCTCACTCGTGCCTGTGAGGCACAGGCTTTCCTCAGTTGTATCTGCTTGCAGCCCAGTGGCTTCCAAGTCCTGTGCAAGAGGCTCTGTCTTCGCTTCTCACTGTGTGTTCCAACATGGGCTGGGCAGCCATTTCTTTGCTACTCTTCCACAATGACACTGATGCTGTATTCAGGCACTTTATGACTGGTTGACTGTGCGGGAAAACAGCTGATGTAAGCGTTAGCTTTGAGTAGCAAGCCATGTGCGTGTGTGTGCTCTGATGACTTAGAGATGTAGAAAACAGGCCTGTAGAAAATGCTCTTAGTCTTGCTCTCCCAGTGTTAGCATTCAGTAGGTAAAGCCCTGGTTAAGTACATGAATGTAGCCAGTATGTTACTGTCCCCTCCACTTAGCCCGTGGCACGCTTGAAAGTCACACATTGCTTTGCTCCTCGCTTTGATGGAGAAGCCACAGGGCCACTCTTTGTGAACTGCCAGTCTCTGCTCTCCACACCCTTGGGATTCAGTGGGGTGCACCCGCTTTGTAGGGTCTCTGTATTTTGTACATTCCTACAACATCACAACATATTTAGTTCTTCTATGGAGCATTGCAGAGCACTTCATCTTGTTCTTACCAATACAAAGCCAGAAGTGGTCACCAAGGCCACAGACCAAGTGTACACAGACTTGGGAGACAGGAATTCCTTCCATTTTCGTGAGTGTTTTACAGAATAAGAAACATGTTTTTCTCATGTCACAGATGACTTAGGTGACTGTTGCTCTAGGTGTCCACACACAGGAACCATACTTTTCTTTTCTCGTGGACTTTCTTTTGATTCCTCATTAAACAAAGCTCCTCATCGTCTTGCTGCAAACCTGTGGGTGGGTTGCTGTTTGAAATGAAGATGACAATGCTATTATGGTCATTCAAAGTATAATTTGGGGAAGAACATGAAACATTCCTTAAATTCCTTCAGGCCTGTTGTCTCCAAAATGAGGCAGCTTTTTATTTCTTTGTGCACATTCTGATCATCTATTGAGCATTTGGAAATGGGCACATTTCTGGGCCAAGGCCAAATTTGGAATCTTACAACCCAGAACAAGAAAGGGAGGAACTAAAACCATCATTTTAGGGACATTTGAAGACACCATGTGCTTGCTGCCCTTGGTTGTTGGCAAATCCTCGTGCTGTGCTATCACTCATCCTTGCATTTCTTTATGGTATCTCTCACCCGCTTACATTCATAGCTCCGGTTTGTTTTCTGAAGGACGGAAACTCCAGGGAATGTCTGCTCTTAAACTCCGTGTGTAATTACAGCTCAGGGCTTTCTTACCTGGGGAGAGAGGCGTAACCTACCCTGGTGCCATGAAAGTGACATTTCCATCTATTTTCTTGCAGCGGAGACTTAATTTATATTTGTAATACTGATTTCATATCTTTCTCATATTGATCCGTTGGTGCTTGTCTTTCACAGCTCATCTGCAGTAGCTTCACTCAACCAACTGGTTATCATGACAAAAGATTCTGCCATCTTTTCCTGTTTTGCTCCATTGTAAAATTGATGCCCATCAATGTCCTTCGTTTTATGATTTCTCAATAATCATGGTGCCAGTGTGCAGTAGTAGTAGATGTATTGAAGTAGCTTAGGCTGTCAGTCCTGATCCTAACAGTCAAGAGTCCCTTTGCTACCTTTCCATCTCTGGTGCTCCCATTCAGTATGTGCCTTGAGTTCATTGTCCTTTATAATTGCTGTCTTCTTTTCCATACTTCCGTCTCTTCCTTTAGGGAGCCAGTGCAGTCCCAGTGTGTCTCCGGTGGTTCTGGATTTGTTTCCAATGTTCATTCCAGAATGGCATCTGTGCTCTCCTAGCCTCCTTCTTTGGAAGTGCCTAAGTAGATATGTTTTCTTCTTTTGAAGTGAATTAAGTAAAATCAATATATGTGTTTCTCTTCCAGCCTTCATGGCCTAAATTGTGTTCAGGCCTCTTAGAATTGTAGTTAAAAATAGCTAGTGAATCTTTCCAGTTAAAAAACCGCCGATGCTAAGATTACAGACAGCATGGAGCATTCTAATACACTAATACTTGAGTCCTCTCTCATTACAGCATACTGTTTGGGTTCAGCAGTTTATTTCTAGCATTGTAGCTAAGTAGCTTGTGTTTGTGTCCTTCTTCCTTAAGACTGAACGTACTCAGAAAGCTTATAGCAGACGAAGTGGACTTCATTCAGCATGTCACTCAGCTGGACCTGCGAGACAATAGACTTGGTGATCTCGATGCTGTGATTTTCAACAACATTGAAGTGCTGCACTGTGAAAGGAATCAGCTGGTGACACTGAACGTTTGTGGCTATTCCCTCAAAGCACTCTATGCTTCTTCTAACGGTAAGTGGCAGACTACATCCAAACCGCTCTGTTTACCCAGCCCCGTCATCCACGCCTCACTGACTTTATTCTCTCCTCATTTACTAAAGTAAGTGTTAAATCCTTCCATGACAAAAGGCCCGAGAGAAGAATGCCAGCTGGTTATTTACAGGAACCAGAAGGGAAGACTTTTTTATTCCTAGTTGGTCTTTCATGTCATGTTCAATTGCTCACACTGGTCATTTGTTTCTTCTGCTTAAAGTAAGGGGCAAGGTAAACCGTTCCACTGGCTTCCCGATGAAATACTGGAGGCTCCATTCAAGACCTGCAATTTTGTGTTCCACTGACAATGGGATTACTTGAAGATAAACCTGGGCTATGTGCCCATAGGAACATCATGAGAGCAAAATTCTTATTTATTAACACCCTGACTGGGGTTGTTTATTACTTGTGGGTGTATGGTGTGGGGAGTCAGATAGTGTAACTTAACAGGAGAGATCCTTAGGAGGAGTACGTGATACAAGTAACGCTTTCATTCTGATAGCAAAATAACTTAGGACAGAGGAGGAGAATCCACACACCATTTGTCCAGCCTACCAATATGGACTTGATATGCGTGACTCATCTGCTCTAAGGTGGGAGGGTGCCTGAAATGTTGGAAAGAAGGGAGTTGGTACCACAAAGTTACTCTGTAAGCCTCTCACTGGGACCAGGGTGGGCTGAACCTCTAAATGAAGAGCAGGCCTTTCAGAAACTGCTCTGTCCAAGGAACAGAGCCCTCGGCAGACAGTAGTGCCATTTCCTAAGGACAACCTAATCTGACTAGAGGAGCTCGTTTATGACACACCCAAGTGTGCTGTCTCAGTTGTGAGAGAGTCAAACCGAGGGGCGTTTGGTTTTATGGATGATATGTGAGAATTAAAACTATGCTATTCACTTGGGTGACCTTTTAGGGACAGTTTAGCACACGTAACGGTGAGAAGGCACATAAATGAGTAGGAGCAAAGTGAACCACTCACGGTTGCACTGGAAAATGGCTTTGTTCTCCTGCAGTTCAAGTTGCACTGGGAGATGCCCTGTATTTCCTAAACTAAACAGGGGAAGTCAGCACTTCCTACAGAGTCACGTGGGCAATAACGTGTTTGTGTTCTTCCCCTCTAGAACTTGTTCAGCTTGATGTTTACCCGGTTCCGAGTTATCTGTCTTACATGGATGTCTCAAGGTAAGAAACAGCAAGCACCTCCCTGAACTGCTGGCCCATTGCAGGAGTCTTTGGCTTGTTCCATCCAAGCCTACGCTTAAGGCTTTCCTTTTTTTTTTTTTTTTTTTTTCTTCCTATTTTTGAAGGAAAATAACAAAACTAAAATGTTTTAAAAATAATAAAAGTTATACTTAATTTAAAACTTCATCTACAAAAAAATCAAGTGACTTTGGATGCCGTCTTCCTGTGATTTTTTTTTTTTTCCCCCCTGCACCTGAGTTTTTAAACTCAGGGCTTCATCCAAGCTAAGCAAGTCTATACCACTGAGGTAGCACCCCCAATTCCGGAACCAGTTTGGAACCTAGGTTTACACCTAAAGGACTGGAGGCTTCAGGTGACTCGAAGGTTCAGTAGCCTTTATGTGCATTAATTGTGTGCTGTTGTTCTTCTGAGTTCCTTTTGATCACTTTGTACACACATGTACTTGCCCAACCCTCAGGAGATGCTGGACTCTTAGCTTGCTGCATGTAGGGAGAGCCCCTGACTCTTCTACAGTTGCTCTTCCTGACTCAGTGCCTAAACATACAAAAATAGATGCCCCACAATGGCATAAAGGCATGGCTTTGTCTACAGCACGTATTTACACAAGTGAACTTCAGTAATTTTAACCCACTAAAATCGAAACTCATTTTAAGGAAATACCAAAATTTCAGAACACATAGGGTCTGGCTCTCTGGAGATGCCAACTCTTAAGCTGTGTGAGGGTATGGATTGTGGTGCGTTTGAGATGCCATCCATTGCAATCCCAATGGCAGTTTGAGTTACAAGGCCTAGAATTTTACCTTTCATCATGAAAAGCACACTGATTGGCTATTGTAACTATTAATACCTATTTGTAACTTTAATGTAAACTTAGATATAAAGTTCTTTGAATTGTTTTATGAATTTCCTATTAAATTGCTACAGTGTATTTAACTTAAATCCAGACATTAGTTGATTAAGTTCTTAGGCTTTTTTCCCACCCCTCCTTATCAACTCTGGGTTTAATTTTTCAGTTTTTAAATGAAAACAGGAGCTTATATACATAGGTACCTAAGCCTTATACAGATTTACTTTAGAGACTTGGCTACTGAGTGAGCCTGTTTTCCTCTTACTCATAGAATATAATTGACACATAGTCCTCATTGGAATCCCTTGGTCAGCGCCCTAAATTGGTCCCTTAAATATTGCTCATCTTCCTTTGTGACTCTGGAACATGGCCTTCTCATGTGTCTCTCTCTGTGTGTAGGGGGGTATGGTGTGAGTGTGTGTGTGTGTGGTATGATCTATGTGTGTGTGTCTCTCTCTCTGTGTGTGTGTGTATGTGTGTGGTCAGATCATTTAATAAAGTCATTATTGGTTCAGTTCACTTGTTTCTAGTAACTGTAATTATTGTCCAGTGCCCAAGTAAACATGTTCAAATAGCTAATTCTAAGTCTTAACTATTAGTGCACCATTTCACTTCCCGTCCTTCCCAGTACCTATATTTTCATGATGCCAAGTAGAATTGGGAATTGCTTTAATGCCAATGATAAAAATGTAAACTCAAGAGTAATATTTGTTAGTTGATCGTTTGACTTAACTGGGTCACTTCCCCGAGTACGAGTCCTCTTTCTGAATTGCAGTGCTCTCCAAAGGGATGCTAACGGCTGAGAAGTAGAAATCTCTTAGGATAGAGACGGTGCAGACACTGTGTCTGTATTTGAGGAGCTGGAGAGGTGGCTCAGAAGTAAAGTGGGTGCTGCTCTTGCAGAGAACCGTAGAGTTCACTCCCAGCATCTGTACCAGTGGCACACAACTGTCTGTAACCCCAGCTGCAGAGTGTGCCATGCTTTCTTCTGGCCTCAGTGGGCAGCTGCATGAAACTGTACATACACACAGATGTATATAAACTTTAAAAAATTAAACTTCATATTTGAGGTCAGATTTAATTTTTAAAATAACAATTTTTATGTTCTTATCTTTAGAAACTGCCTAGAAAATGTGCCTGAGTGGGTATGTGAAAGCCGAAAGTTAGAAGTTTTAGATATTGGCCATAATCAAATATGTGAACTCCCTGCCCGGTAAGTATTTCAGATCAAATGAGAGGATACAAAATATAGATGATCGATGATAATATGCTGACTTAAGTAGTTATCTGATGCTTTTTTACTCTTTTGGCTTTTTGAGGAACCCTGCCACCCAACTCCCAAGTAAATTATACATGGAGGCTTATTATGCCTGACCTTAGCCTGTCTTGTTCCTAGACAGCTTTTTCTTATCTTAAATTAACCTGTCTGCCCTTTCCTCTGGACTTTTAGCTGTCCTGTAAATCTTACTTTCTCTCTTATTCTGTGTATGGCTGGCTGGCTGGCTGGCTGGCTGGCCCACCCCTGGTATTCTCCTTTTCTTGTTCTCAGGTTGCTCCTCCTTCCTCCTTCCTCCTTTCTCCTATTTATACTCTCTGACTGTCAGCCACGTCTATCCTTGCCCCTGCCTTGCTGTTGCCGGCCATTCAGCTCTTCATTAGGACCACCAGATGTTTTAGACAGGCAAAGAATCACAGCATCACAGAGTTAAACAAATGCAGCATAAACAAAAGTCACACACCTGAAAATAATATTCCCCAACAGACTTAGTGTTTATCTTATTAGTTGTGTGAATCCCACGAGACTGTTTTCGAATGTATTCATTGGTTTTTATTTCTGTATTGTCATGGGGTGGAGAGTAGAGTAAGCCTTTGTCTTTCAGGCTGACATTGCATATGTGATAGTGTTTATTGGAAAAATTGCAAATAAACCAGGAATGTACCTCGTGGATCTTAATTCTTTCTACCTTACCCTAGATAATTTTCCCCCTAGGATATTATTTTGTTGGTGGTAGGACACGAGGCAGATGGATATTGTTAGATCAGTAAACCTTGAAAGAGCAAACTAGGTGGTCCTTTTCTCTTTAAATTCAAACTTGAAATAGGAGATCTGCAAACGTCACTTTCTTTCTGCCCTTTTTTTTTTTTTCCCATAATGTGTGCTTTTTAATAATGTTGGGTGTGTGCATGGTTTCCACATGGAGGTCAGAGGACTCCCTGCGGTTAGTCCTCACTGTCTACCTCGAAGAAGAGGACTTTTTCATGTGCTGATGCATATATCAGCTGCCCTCAGTTCTCATTTCACCCTTAGAAGCACATGGATTTCATGCATGGGTGCTGCTGCTTCTGGCTTGTACGAGTTCCAGGGATCTGAACACAGCTTGTCATGCCACTGACTCATCTTCCCATCATAATTTGTTCTTTAATAACATTTTTCAAGTTGCTATGTGATGATTTCTCGTATCCATTGATAGAGATAAATCTTTTCCAGTTAAGTAATTGTGACTACCCAGATGGGTAATAAATCATAAGGGAAGTCCTTCCAAGGCTGCCATGGGAACTTGTCTGTGATGAACATGGTGTATACCTCAGTGCTCCTAACATCTCTATGTGATGCCTGGAATTGAAGTGTGGCTCTTCTGACCAAGACGCTGATTAGTAATTTAAACTTAGTTGATGGCCAGTTACTGCCAAAATTTAAGTTCATTTATTTCAACCTTTTTTAGCCAGTCATAGGACAGGGAAAAGTTGTTCCTATCAGTGTATAATAAAACATATCAATACAAATAAGGTAAAAGTAACATTTAGCTTAACCTTTATTTGATCTTTATGACAGACTTCTTGTAATTGACCCTTAAAAGTATGAGTATGGGGAGATGACTCAGTTAAAAGTGCCTGTCATACAAGACCTGAGTTTGGGTCTTCAGTGTCCATACAAAAAAAGCCAAGCATGCTCACATGTGTTTGTAACCCTAGCACTGGAAGCAGACATGAGTGGGTCTCTGGAGTGCAGCATCTAGCCAGTGGGTGGGTGGTGGGTTCAGTGGGAGCCCCTGCCTCAAAAAAACAATAATTAATGAGGAAGATAGACATTGATGACTTATGTTGTCAGTCTCTCTCTCTCTCTCTCACTCACACACACACACACACAGAGTGATCATCTGAGATGTAACTGTTTCTAGTGAAGAACTGTAAATTTGACAACAAATGTAAAATATTTATAGTGACACTAAAAGTATTTTAGACACAGTGAGTCAAGTGATAAGAATTATTTCATTTTACTTTTTAATGTGGCACCTAGAGAGTTTCCAAATACACATGTAGCTCTCATTGTGTTAGAATATTGCTCTCATAAAATAAATCCAAGTTACATTTCAGTCCCTGAAATGATTAATTGCTCTTTGTTCTTCAGCCATCGTAATATCCATAAATCTGATTCATTTAAAAACGCTTTCTGTCCCCAGAACATTAGTTAATTGAACATTTAATAGACCCTCATGCAGCAGTCACCACTAGAATGAGAGGTAGACAGACAAACACAAACCATGCCCTGTGCTTTTAGAAGAGGAACGTGAGAAAGAAAAATGGCCACGTTTAGGGAGGAAAATTGTTGGAAAAGCTTTTACCATTATCTTTTTATCTTTCTTACTATTCTCCTATTTTGTCTTTCCCTCCTCAGTTCCACAGGTGGCAGGCACATCAGGGGCTAAATGTGCTCACACTCTATTACACTTTCACACACTAATAAATACAAGGTAACCGAGATTTTCCCATTTTCCCAAAGCCAATGTTCAATTGGCTCTGTACCAGTGTAGGCTTTTGTGGGTCCAGACAAATGCTTATTCAAAGGAAATGCCAAGAGTTATATTGCCATAGAATTCAATGTTTCTCTGCATTTTTTTTATGCAAAGCAAAAACAATACCTATTGCTTTCTCCCTCAGTGTTTAGCTACCGATTTTACACAAACCCAGTTGGTGGTCTAATATTCAAGCAAAACTGATTCATTAGAATTGATTTAGTATTTAAAATTTGTTTCTCTAAAGAAGGTATATGACGGGTATTGTGGTTTAATAAAGATCAAGAGAAACACAGGTTCAACAAAACAAGTTATTTATAAATGAAAATACATAAAAGAGAAGTAGTATTTTAATGCTTAGACAGCATCCAGAAGGATTAAACTGAATTATCATTTGATACTAATACTGCATTCTGTTCTCTTTAGAAGAGTATCTACTGTGGAATAGGATGAAACTATGGATCTCTAAAATATACAGGCATTAGGGAGACAAAAGGGGAAAACTAAATTATGAAGTAAAATGTAACATTTTCTGAGATGTATTTAAAAGGCTTAATGTTCCTGAAGACTTTGCTTACTGTTAGTCATCTCTGTGAAGATTGCTCAGCCGTGTTCATTCAGACTCTGGAACACATTAGCCTTGTGGGTCTGGAGAAGCATACAGCCTTGTAAAGCTCACCTTGTCAGTCAAAATTAGACCAAGCTCTTCAGTGTCCCTTTCTATGAAACAGATATAGAAGGCACTGAAATACAAATAGCTCCAAGTTTATATTAAAATAAACCTGCTAAAACTAGGGAAATTACTTAGCATAACTCTGGCAGTTCTTGCATAAGAGTGAGTTCAATTCCCAGCACCCACATGGTGGCTCACAGCCATCTGTAACTCCAGTTCTGGGGATTGTATGCCCTCTTCTGACCTCTACACCAGCAGGTACCCATGTGGTGTACATAGACACATGCGTGGAAAACACATGCATTTACTAAAATAAATCCAATAAAGAATTAAGATGAACCTGTTAGCCTGTACTGAATTAATGTATAATTTGTGAAATGATGGTTATTTAAATCCTATGCTTTTTTAACCCTCATCCCAAATTAGCCCTATATAAATAGTTGCCTTCTGTTTTGTCCCCTCTCACACAGCTTATTTTGTAATAGTAGTCTCCGGAAATTGCTGGCAGGACACAACCAGTTAGCAAGGCTCCCTGAAAGGCTAGAGAGAACACCGGTGGAGGTCTTGGATGTGCAGCATAACCAGCTTGTTGAGCTCCCGCCTAACCTCTTCATGAAGGCTGACAGGTAAAGCTCTTCAGTACTTACCCGCGTCTGTCACAGGGTTTCATCACCTGTGATCTGAGCTCATTTGTTGGAACTTCGTTATCTTTCCTAGGTGTGTGAAAAATTGGTTTAAGTAGCTACCTTTCTGCCATTTTGTATGGAATAGGAAAAGTGGCATTCTGCAAATCTTTACTAATTTCACTGCTCTTTATAGAGGCCAAGGTGCTCTGCACTGGGCTAAACATGTGTCATGGGAGTGAAATGTGAAATCTTACACTGCTCGGTGGACAGGAGTTGTGCAAGCCTTTTTAGGCGTAGCTTAATTATCTGATTGTCTTCATTTCCTGTTGCTGTTGTAAACAGCTTAGGAGAGAAAGGGTTTATTTATTTCAGAGTTCCCAGTTATAACCCTTTATTGTAGGGTATTTCAGGCAGCAGGAACTTGAGACAGCTGATTATATCACAGTCAAGTGCTAGAACAGTGAATTAATGTGTTCATGTTAGTGTTCAGCTCATTTCCTTTACTCCTATGCAGTCCAGGAATCTGCCTAGGAAATGATGCCACCCACAGTAGGTGGGTGTTCCCAATGATTCTTTTTTTTTCTTCAATTTTTGAGGTACTAGAAATTGAACATGGGGCCTGATGTATGTTGAGTATAGACAAATATTCTACCACTGAGCTACTTCCCCAGCTTCCCCTCATATTTGAATAGTACTCCTAAATAACTTGTATCTAAGCATTTGAAGAAGCTGATTTCATGAGGAATTGCAGTAGTTCGAATGCAGTTGCCCTCATAAACTCATAGGGAGTGACACTATTGGGAGTGTGGCTTTGTTGGAGTAAAATGGCCTTTTTGGAGGCAGTATGTTATGTGGGTGCTGGCTTTAAGGTCTCATAATTGCTCAAGCCACACCCATCGTCTCAGTTCACTTCCTGTTGCCTGTTGATCAAGAGGTAGAAGTCTTAGCTACCTCTCCAACACTGTGTCTGCCTGCACGCTGCCATGTCCTGCCATGATGATAAAGTCCTAACCTCTGAAACTGTAAGCCTAAGCCACCCCATTAAATGTCTCCCTTTATAAGAATTGGTGTGATCATGGTGTCTCTTTACAGCAATAGAAACCCTAAGACAGGAATTAATTTAACTGTTAAGAGAAATTTTATTTTCCTTTTGCAATCCAGTGAACATTTAATTGGAGGTTGAAAGAAAACCCACAGAGTAGGCAAATTGTAAATCCTGGCAGCTCCCAGGAGGAGGGGGGTAGAGAGGAAGAGGTAAGAAAGGCTGAGGTTTATTCAGCGGTGGGGATCTGCAAGCCACTGTCAGAAAGGGACGCAGTGGCCATCAGAGAGAGCACCAGAGTCTGAGGGTCTTCAGGGACAGCTTTTCCCAGGCTTCTGGCACATTCAGTCGTCATTTGTCTTAGTTGGCTTCAGCCACTGTGCTGGATGCTGGGGTCATTGAAAATTGTTGACTGTAGCTGTTACTGCCAAGTTGCTTAAACCGTAATGCATAGTTTGAAAAAAAAATGTACAGTGAACATAAAAGAAATTAGAGTGAAGAGAATAGAAAGACAGAAATAGGGACAGGACAGCCTGGCATATTGGTATGAGGAAGAGCACTGGGCTGCTGTGTGACAAAATGAATTTTCTGTTTGTGTTTAGCAGGTAGCTCCAAGGCATTATTGAAACCACATAAATTCCTATGTCAGTTTATTCCATAGTTCAAATCTTAGCAATAGTTAAAAAAATATTTGTTGTGATAATAATAAATTATTGTTTCCCATTCTAGATTAGATTGTATCACTGAGCAATAGCACATGTTGGTCTGTTCTCCCTGTTAGCAGGGAGTTACTTGGTAAACAAATAAGATGATAATCTACTTGGAAATTAGGTGACTTATTTCTCTCTGAAAGCTTGGGGGCCTATCTTTTTAGCATGCTTATGACTTAACCACCAGTTTATGAACTTACTTTTTATGTTCACCTTTGAGTTTTATTTGAGTTACTTTTTAAAAATGGCAGTTCATGCTCTCTACTGAATTGAAATGTCACACTGTATTGTAAATACATGTACACTTATGACAATTAAAGTTAGTATGTATTTTAAAATAAGCATACGCTCATAGCTCAGAGTTGTAGATGGATGTGAAATTTGGTGGACTATGCATTGTTAAGAATTTGGCTCTGATATTGCATGTTGAGGGAGGGCAGGATTTAATTCTGTTGGGTAAACTGAACATCTTTTTGTTCTGTGATGAGTGTTCTCATGATAGAAACACCAAAGGAGTTTCAGATACGTGGCTATCTCCAACAGATGGTCAGAGGAAGGCCAGGTAATTCCCCGTGGGTTGCCAGAGTGGATGAGTCACAGCCAGAGGTACTGCCATCCTTCTGTTCTTTCTCAGAATCTTGGCAGTGACTGACTCCCTGTCCACCCAGGCTCATCATGCACATTTGATGGCCAGGCAGAGTTTCCCAACTGACCCAGGGGTTTTTGTACCTGGTTGGAGCAGACTGAGGATGCTCAGAGGCAGCAGATGGGGGTGGGGACATCTGTGTGCCAATGAGGTTCATGGTATTTCTCATTTGTACTCATTAACTGTCCCCAGAGTATTAGTCACACCATAAACCATAAGCTTGAGTGACTCAGACAGAATATGTGTAAATATCAAAGGAACTAAAAGAGAACAGAAAATCAGAAGAAGGTGATCAATTGACCATGACAACTGGTGCTCCTTGGCAAAGGCAGATATTTCTGGCATTTTGAAGAGCTGGCTTGCCCACACTTTTTCATTTAAGTGAGCTATCTTTGAAGTTCTGGTGTTTGGAGGGATGTGGTAGATTAAAAGTGTTTCTAAAAGTATGCTCTTCAGAATCCTCTAGAGAACTTGCAGATTCCTGGCTTTTATCTCGGTTCCATGGACTTAGATGTTGGAAGGAGAGCTGGGATCCAAATGTTTAATGAGGTCAGCCTTGTGATTCTAGTATGCAAGGCCCACCGAACACTGAAAACTCAATGTGACTATGGGAGGGCCTGCTGACAAATAGATTCCTACAGAAGACTCGGTGGCAGTAGGGACAGCACATACTTCATCTCTTGTGTTTCTCAAATATTTGTATGTGGTGGCTCTTTGGGATTTAGTAGCATCAAAATCAGCTGGCAGGTGTGTCAAAAGCAGAGAGTCAGCCAGTGGGAGTTAGAAGACCACACAGAAAAGTTCCCAGATTTCCCTCAGTCCTGGGGAAGGAAACGGGGAACATCAGAGGATGGCCAGCTATGTGATTTTGGCAGGGTTCTTATTCTGGTGACTAGTGTCACTTGGGGCTAACAGGAATGATCCAGAAGACTTTAACCAAATGTTGTAAATGTTCATACAAGTACCTATGAATACTGTTCAGGAAGGATCATCAAGAGTCCTAAATGTCTAGTGATGAGGAGTCATTTGCTCTTGTATTGGTACTTATGGCATTATCTGTTCTTAAGAAACCACAAGAGTGCATTAGGATGGGAGGTGTACACAACTGAGAATTTCACACTTGCCAAGACCCTTGTAGTTAGATTTTGAGTCTACTCCTGCACCACTTAACATTGGTAACTGAAGGTTGAAGATGAGACTCTGCCCTCTGAGCGTTCCTTGGGTAGTTGTTCTTTATTTCTTGCTCACAAAGAGGTAAAGCTTAAAGAAAGAGAAGTAAGCATGAGGTTTCAGCAAGCAGTCTCCAATTCTACTCCACCCATCTTAGTCTCAGGCTGCATATCAAGCCAAGACAGAATGAGACACTTGGCAGGAGAGTAGAAGGGCACTGGCTTACGACCTGTCTGAAGGGTCAGTCCTTGGGTTGGTGCACTGGCTGGTTTTGTGGGCCAATTTGACACAAGGTAGAATCATCAGAGGAATTAAGATCCTGCTGTATTGCTTTGCTGGGACTGAAGAGTCAGCTGATTAACAAGATACCAGAGCTACTAAAGCAAGATTTTGCATTCCTGGAATATTTGACGTTGGTCACCTGCAGCTAAGAAATTAGTGGTGATTAAGACAAGACTAGCATGACCCAGGGGAAATCTTCTGGGAAGTGTTTCCTGAGTGCACAGAGAAGCTGTGCTCAGGGGCAGCCAGACCTGCTAATGTGTAAACATCACCCAGGTGGTACTGTTTTTGGAGGCATGAAGGGGTCATGGAGAGCAGCTGAGGCTTGACAGTGAGAGGCCAGGAGAAGCCATTGGTGAAGGTGCAGCCTCAGTGGCAGTGAAGCCCAGGGCCGGTGGTCATGGAGAGAGTAATCGTGAAGCCCAGGGCTGATGGTCATGGAGAGAGTAATAGTGAAGCCCAGGGCTGATGGTCATGGAGAGAGTGATAGTGAAGCCCAGGGCTGATGGCCATGGAGAGAGTGGAGCCCAGGGCTGATGGCCATGGAGAGAGTGGAGCCCAGGGCTGATGGCCATGGAGAGAGTGATAGTGAAGCCCAGGGCTGATGGCCATGGAGAGAGTGGAGCCCAGGGCTGATGGCCATGGAGAGAGTGATAGTGAAGCCCAGGGCTGATGGCCATGGAGAGAGTGGAGCCCAGGGCTGATGGCCATGGAGAGAGTGGTACTGAAGCCCAGGGCTGATGGCCATGGAGAGAGTGGTACTGAAGCCCAGGGCTGATGGCCATGGAGAGAGTAATAGTGAAGCCCAGGGCTGATGGTCATGGAGAGAGTGGTACTGAAGCCCAGGGCTGATGGTCATGGAGAGAGTGGTACTGAAGCCCAGGGCTGATGGTCATGGAGAGAGTAATAGTGAAGCCCAGGGCTGATGGCCATGGAGAGAGTGAAGCCCAGGGCTGATGGCCATGGAGAGAGTGGAGCCCAGGGCTGATGGCCATGGAGAGAGTGGAGTCCAGGGCTGATGGCCATGGAGAGAGTGATAGTGAAGCCCAGGGCTGATGGCCATGGAGAGAGTGAAGCCCATGGCTGATGGCCATGGAGAGAGTGGTACTGAAGCCCAGGGCTGATGGCCATGGAGAGAGTGAAGCCCAGGGCTGATGGTCATGGAGAGAGTGGAGCCCAGGGCTGATGGCCATGGAGAGAGTGGAGCCCAGGGCTGATGGCCATGGAGAGAGTGGAGTCCAGGGCTGATGGCCATGGAGAGAGTGATAGTGAAGCCCAGGGCTGATGGCCATGGAGAGAGTGAAGCCCATGGCTGATGGCCATGGAGAGAGTGGTACTGAAGCCCAGGGCTGATGGCCATGGAGAGAGTGAAGCCCAGGGCTGATGGTCATGGAGAGAGTGGAGCCCAGGGCTGATGGCCATGGAGAGAGTGGAGCCCAGGGCTGATGGCCATGGAGAGAGTGGAGTCCAGGGCTGATGGCCATGGAGAGAGTGATAGTGAAGCCCAGGGCTGATGGCCATGGAGAGAGTGGAGCCCAGGGCTGATGGCCATGGAGAGAGTGGTACTGAAGCCCAGGGCTGATGGCCATGGAGAGAGTGAAGCCCAGGGCTGATGGCCATGGAGAGAGTAATAGTGAAGCCCAGGGCTGATGGCCATGGAGAGAGTGGAGCCCAGGGCTGATGGCCATGGAGAGAGTGGTACTGAAGCCCAGGGCTGATGGTCATGGAGAGAGTGATAGTGAAGCCCAGGGCTGATGGCCATGGAGAGAGTGGAGTCCAGGGCTGATGGCCATGGAGAGAGTGATAGTGAAGCCCAGGGCTGATGGCCATGGAGAGAGTGAAGCCCAGGGCTGATGGCCATGGAGAGAGTGGTACTGAAGCCCAGGGCTGATGGCCATGGAGAGAACTTGCTGCTCATCACCATGAGGAGAGCCTATGAGAGGCTGTTGGTCACAGTGCAGCCCAGTTGCAGCAGAATAGCAGTGTTTTGGAGGTGCCCGTAGCACCGATGACCACCAAGATCAGCAGCAGCAGTGGAGTGGAGCAGCCAGAGCCTGGGAGAGGCCGTGAGAGCCACAGAGGGTGGAGCCAGAGAAGATTGTGAGTGAATCCCAGACACTGGGTGATTGGAATTTTGTTTGCTCTGACTGTGGCTGTGCCCTGATTATTCTCTCTTGAAGTAAGAATGCATTTTACTGGAGCCCACAGTTGAGAAACTTGAATTTTAAAAGACTTTGGATTTTTAAAGAGATTGACTATTTTAAAGGAACTGAAATTTTATGTTTGACTCTGTAGAGACTATGGGGCTTTTTAAAGTTATTTAAGATCATGGGGCTGAGTAGAAAAGGAAAGGGTTGTGGCTTAATAGTGATATTTTTGTGTGTCAGTTGACAAGGGGTCAGTGGTACTAGGTGGCTTTGTGGGTCAGCTTGACACAAGCTATAGATTCTTTAGAGGAAGGAGCCTCAGCTAAGGAAATGCCTCCTTGAGGTCCAGCTGTAAGTTCTTTTCTCATTTAGTGATCAAAGGAGGAGGGTCCAGCCCATGGTGAGTGGCAGGTGGTCCTGGGCTCTATAAGAAGGTAGGCTGAGCAAGGTAGGGGAAGCAAGCCAGTAAGCAGCGCCTCGCCATGGCCTCTGCATCAGCTCCTGACTCTGGGACTCTGCCGTGTTTGACTTCCTGTCCTGACTTCCTTCAGTGGTGAACAGCAATGCTGAAGTGTAAGCCAAATAAACCCTTTCCTGCCCAGCTTGCTTTTTGTTCATATTTCATCACAGCAATAGAAACCCTCACTAAGAAAGCTGGTAAAAGGGAAGGGACACAGGAACAGGAATCCCAAAGTCTGAACAGAACACTGGAGGACACAATAGCAATCTGTTCTCATTCCAAACAAAATCGCTTAGGATAGACAGCACATGGTCCCAGTGACTTAGAGTCTCATTAACAGGATAGAGAGCAAGATGGCTTACTTACTGCTCATGCAGAGGACTCAAGTTCACTTCTCACAGTTGCCTGTGACTCCAACTCTGGCCTTCCCAGGCACTGCAACAGACCTACACACATATACACATAATTTAAAAGACCATTATAAATAACCAGATGCCATGAAAATCAACAGAGAAACGGGGAACATATCTATAAGCAGTGCCTAAGAAAAACCAAAGAGAGCATGCATCCTCCCGTAAGTCATTGTGAAGACAAAAATGTAAGGCAGCATTACAGGCAGAGTTAAATATACTGGTGAGCATTAGAGGATAGAAAAAGGAAGTTAAAAACAAACGTGGACAAACGGGAGGAGAGGTCATTGAACTCATAAAACAGAAAAGAATAACAATCACCTCATAAATTAGCAGCATGTTCCCAGGTGGATAAAGGGTAATACTTTCAACTAAAACTTCAGGAAGAGACATTAAAGGAAGGCAGAAAAGTGAGAGTGAAATGAAGAAATAACAGGGTTCCAATAAACAGAGGAAGTCGGAAAGTGCCTCCCAAAGGAGCAGGGTTTGCACATTGAGAGCTTGAAGAACAGAAAGTGGTCAACACGCTTCTATAACACACAACAAGCTCTTAATTGTGTACCTGGAATAACCTTGGTGATCAGCTCTGAAACCTAATAGTTAAATGTGGATTCTGAAAAATAAAACAGTCTACATGGAGTACTGTTCTACACAGCTAACTCTAGAGATGATAATATGGCACAATCCATATGGAGTACCATTCTACACAGTTAACCCTAGTGATGATAATATGGAACAATCCATATGGAGTACCATTCTACACAGTTAACTGTAGTGATGATAAGCTATGGAGTAATCCGTATGGAGTACCGTTCTACTTAGTCTCACTCTACTGATGAGGAACCATGCAGCAACCCCATACATAGTAGCATTCTACACAGCCTCATTCTTGGGATGATGAACAACGAATGTGGCGTAACATTCTTGTCTTAATTACTTTCTATTGTTGTGCCAAGATACCATGACCAAGGTAAGTCTGTTACGGCACCAAACCCCGAGCTCCTCTAGAGACCGAATTTTAGGGTATAATCAAAAGAAACAAGACAACCCAGAGCCAGGCGGACAGTGTGCCAAGACAGAGGAATTGAGCCGTTATCTCTAGAGGCAAGAAGTGGCTTTCTCCTCTGGCTGTGGCTTCCCAAGTGCTCTTGTTAGGAGCTATTGATTATAAGAATTGAGTTTGAAGTGCATGCACACAGGATCTTTAGCAGGTCCTGCTAGGCCGCAGCAGTTTCAGAGAAAGGGGCCCATTTCTATTTTAACGTCTGAATTCTGGAGAGCCATGTTAGGAATAATGGGCTATTGAGATTGATGAGGTTTTTCTCAGTGCTACTCATCACTGTTTGACCATTACCAAGTGATTTCACTTTCTCAGCTTTGGGCTCTGTCTTCTGTGAAATATGAGGGATATCTAGGATACTGAGATAGTCTCGGGAGATGGAAAATAGGAATGTAAGCTGCTTCCCAGAAAGCACCTGATAAATGAAAACACTGGTAGCATTGTATTGCCTTTTTAATTAGATTATTATGTCATGTGGCAAACGTGGCTGAAACATCTCTCAGCACATTAAACTTTCTTTGCCTTTTAAAATCTTTTTATGCTGATATTAACAGAAATCGGCAAGTTGGAGGCTTAAGAATAGTTACCACATCGTAGTGGCCTGAGGCACATAGGCCATCCTTCAGGCTGAAGACAGGAGTGGGCCATGCAGCTTGTCGTTATTCGACTGCTCTCTACATGGAGGATTTGATTTTGTACATTGAAAGGAGTTGTTCCTTGTGGAAGAAGGGAGATACCTAGACCATTAAATCAATTCAATTTGGCTTCTGCTCTAATATTCACATTGAAGAAAGATTATTTAAGAGAATGGCTATTACATGTAATTTTCCTGAGATCGTGATAAAATAAAAAGTTATTCAGTGTTTGGTGACAGCACGGTTGTGCTTTATGTGGTTCAAAACCATCCTTTGCAGCTAGCCCCCCTAATTCCAGGTTGCTTAGCTCCATTTCTTGGAGGAGTGTGGTACGAGGGTTCCCCAGCCTTATTTTTCTGAACAGAGTGGAGCGTTCCATAAAAGCAGGCAATTTCAAGCTGATGAGAAGCCCTTGGAAATAATTTTCTTCCTCTTGTTCAGATGCTGAGAGCTTTTAAAATCCCATTTGAGCTTTCTAGATGAGCATTGATGTGTCAGTGTTTCAAAAACAACATTTTCTCTTTTTCTGGCCTAAAACTATGCAAATATTCATGGATTCATTCTCCCTCAGTCTTTTATGTGCCTTTAACTGCACATTTCCTAGAGACTTATGTCTTAATAGTTGTCAGATGGTTTCCCAGTTGACCTTACTCCATGATATTTTAGGAGCAATAAAATTGCAATTCTTACATTTTAATTTATTCTAATTCTGCACAGAGGAAGTTCTTAACTGGTATATATAAGTCAGGTTGTAGAAAGGGACCTAAAAAATAAGGGATTCTAGTGATGAAACTGCTTTTCTTCCTACTTAAGACCAGGTCGAAAACTGCATGAATGACCTTTTATTTTCTACTCCACAACACATAGCTATAATTTCCCATGACTATATATGGTCTCTACAGCCTAATCAACCCTTCCCCCCCCCCTTGTTTAAATGTCAACAGAATACATGTTTCTTTAATGGAAAATATTCTATTTTGGGGAAGTTGCTTTTCCTCAGATAAGCAGTGAAGTTGGGTGTGCGTATAAATGGGTATGTGTGCAGAACTGGAGTGTTAAATTAGTGAGAGTTTAGAGTGAGCGTAGCGTACTAGGGAGGGCTCCTAATATAGAGCCTTTAAAAAAAGAACTAAGATTAAAAAATAACTGTATCCAACCTTCTGTATTCCTTTAAACATCCTCTTTTCTCAACATATGCTAGAACATCCCCGAACTCATATTGAATGTTTAAGCCAAGATGGATTTTAAGTAATACTTTTATTAATTCCTTGAGAATTTGATGCAATGTGTTTTGATCATATTCATCTCGCCTTCTCCAACTTCTCGCAGATCAACTGTCACCTCCCAACCCACCCAACTTTGTGTTCTCCTTCTCATATGCTCCCTCCTTTTAACTCAAGGACTCTAATTTGTGTCTCCCAGGCACTCTTGGGGTGGGGGCCGTGCCCTGGAGCCTGGCTAGCCAGCCAAAGGCCACACTGTTAAAGCAAACTGACTCTCCCTCTCTGAATAGCTATCAAGTATCAGTAGCTCCTCACCTAGGAGTGGATTTTATGTCCTCCCCATGCTGGGATTTTCCCCCTAGCTTAAGCTTGCAAAGGCTTTATGGGTGCTGTCACACTGCTGTGAGTTCAAATGTTTATCTGCCCTATCGTGTCCTCCACCCCCGTCTCTTACAGTCTTTCTTTCCCCTTTCTTCATCATCCCTGAGCCTGAAGGAAGGAGTGTGATTTGGATGTCTTTATTTATGGCTGGGCCCTTCCCTGCATGTTGACCAAGATGTTTTTGCACCATGAGAATGGTGCATTTTCTTACGACAGATTCTCATGGTGGGCAGGTGGAGCTGTCCACAAACTTTGGTGGGTGACCCCGTGCGCTGAGCAGTCCATACCTGCTTGTTGCACCTGCTTAGCCTGTTGTCTTTTGAGAGCAGAGCTATGGCACATTTTGCTCCCACCTTGTTCTTCCTCTGTTTGGATGATTTGGAATCTGATTGCGGCAAGGGTTCTCTCCATATGCCTGCAGCCAGGACGTGTCTTTTTGTTCCTGTTTCTAAACTCAGCTCTCCCACCTTTCCTGCTTGTTAGCTTCTGGATTTTCTGAGGGATCTGAACTTGAGCTCTGGCTAATCAGTGGACTTTGCTGCATTTTGTCTCTGTAGCCTGAGATTCCTGAATGCATCTGCAAACAAACTGGAAACTCTGCCTCCAGCCACACTTTCTGAAGAGACAAGCAGTATATTACAGGAGTTGTACCTGACGAACAACAGCCTCACCGATAAGTGTGTGCCCTTGTTAACAGGACACCCACGTCTGAAGATCCTGCACATGGCCTATAACAGGCTTCAGAGCTTCCCAGCAAGGTAATAGGGTTGTAAAGTGATGTTCTTACCTTGTGTTACAGAAGGGGAGGAGTCACAGAGGGAGCTGTAGTTCGAGTAATATGAGTCCATTCCTCCATTATCTATAGTGACTTTTTTTGCAAGCTGAAATCAACAAGCATTTCCTTAGGACAACTGTGCTGGTTTTTCTGATGTGACTATCTCCAAAACCCAAACCACTAGAATATTCTTAAGATTTTCAAGTAAGATATGTGTTTAGTAGACTTGTTTTCTTTTGCTTCTCTTTAGCTATTCAGTTTAATTTGAAAAACTAAACACAAAACAGTTGTGTATTTTAAGAGCTGGACTGTGGGGACTGGAAGGATGACACCTGTTGCTCTTGCAGAGGACCTAGATTTGGTTTCCAGCACCCACATAATGGGTCACAACCATCCACAACTCCAGTCCCAGAGGATCCAGCACCCTTCTGTGACCTATACAGGCACTGTGCATGTGGTTCACACATGTAAATGCAGGCAAAATGCTCATACATATAAAATAAATACAAATTAATAAATTATTTTTTAAGTTGACAATCAAATCTTATCACATAATATTATCCTGCTGGACAATGTAATCAGTATTTCTCAGAATATATTTTTTTCTAGAGTGATAGAGAAAGTGTTTCTTTATTGATGTTTACCTTTTAAACAGGCTTTTGCAATTAAAAACATTATTGAGAGAGAGAGAGACAGGTGACTCAGTAGTTAGGATTGCTTGCTTCTTTCAAAAGACCCAAGTTCATTCCCAGTGCCCCAAGTCCAGCCCAACCATCTGTACCTCCAGTTCTAAGAGTCTAGTACCCTCTTCTGTCCTCCCCAAGTGCCTACATGTGTGTGCACATACACAGACAGATAAATAAACAGTAAAATTTTAAAAAAAAAATATATGTTATAGGATCTGGCTCATTTAGTGCTTAATGCAAACTCCCCTGTTGTAGCAATTTAGTAATAACAAGTTTGAGATTATCTTGAACTATACCTGTTCATTTTATATACTATTTAATAAAACAGTACACCTACAGCTTTTCATTTATTTGAACACTTAGTTCATCCCCGTGGGTAAAGTGATTGCAGCGCAAGCATGAGAACCCAGTGTCAGTCCCCAGTGCTCACAGAAAAGCATGCATGCTGACACGTACTATAACCCCAGCTCTGGGAGACACACAGGCAGATCCCACCCGCTCACTGGCTTGAGAGCCTAGCCAGTTGGTGCACTCCATCCATGTTCAAGTGAGAGATCCTCACAATTTTCTGCTTTCCTCATAGTAGACTACTATCCAAAAGCCACAGTGGGGAGGGGTAGAGGAAAACGTCCAATGTGACCTCTACTCATATATACCACATTATACATAAAAACCATGAAAGCAAGATGGTATAGCACTGCAGAGTGCCCAGGGCTCTGTGTTAACACCACAAAAAGGAGAAGAGAACGAAGAAGGGAAAACAGACAGAAACATAGTATTGACTGCACAGACATAGGAACGACTTGCCGTTGGAAAAAACGGCTCTGAGAAGGTCCAGTATTTCAGATCTGTTTGGGGAGCAGCGGCACACTGTCTGACTTTGCAGAACCCCATACACCCAGCCTTCCAAGAGGATTTACTCTGTTTCCATTTCACTGACATTTTTCTTACAAGTTAGGACTTGGAACACACACCTACACATCGCAGAAGCAAATAACAACCTTCTGGTGTTCTGTTGGTCACTACAGATCGGTACTGTAAGATCAAAACAATATGCCTTCTGCTGCCCAGAGTGACTTCCCAGTCTGTTGAAGCTCTTGCAGAAGGTGGCGATCCCTGTTTGTGTTGATTTTTGACATAGCTTTGGTTTTGGTAATACAGGTTTCATTCCTGTGTCCCCTCATTTGATGTTGATGGTTAAGCTGTTGCTTCTGTGATCTTCAGGGGAATGCATCAGTAATGCTTTGGAAAGGGGCATAGTCACTACATAGTAGTGTGCCTAAAGGGGCTTCTCTTGTCCGATATTTGATGGTACCTGTGTAAATTCTATATGAAAAGTGATCACTGACTCTGAGACTACGCCCCCATTTACCCATGCCAGGTGTTAGTCACCAACCTGAATTATACAAAAGATTTTTATGTACTTGGTGAAAACTAATCTTGCTATGTCTTCCCTCCCATAGGGTTGTGATATGTAGTGTCTCCTATAGAAATGTCTGTCTCCTTTAGAATAGACCTCTAACCAGATGTTGTGAGCATATTCCAGCAGTCAAGCCGTTGCTGAGCCAACTTCTTTCTGTGTTAAGACATGAATACTTTTCCTTCCTTGGGCCTAATTTCCACACCTTCCATCATTTCTCATGCCTCATTACTCATTGGTTTTTTCATATTTCTTTTCAAATGTAAAGAACATGTTAAAATAATATATGAATTCCAGCTATCATAAATTAGCTACTTCAAACTCTATATTGTTATTTATAATATAACCATATAGCCTGGTGGATATATTGTATAATATCAAAATAAATGGTTTGACAAGAAAACTTAGTTATTGTTACATCTGAGGCATATGTTTATATCAAGACAAGAAAAAGATAACCTTTAACATTTGAGAGTTGATACAGCAGTAGTGTTTCTTGATGCATTTTTTTTTTAAACAAATAGAATCATGAGTAGAAAAAATACCAGGGACTTCAAACTCATAAGGATTCCCACAGTCCTTATTCACTTATCACCAGGGTGGGAAAGGATCTAAGGAGTGGATGCTCTCACGGTGAAGAACTTGCTTTGTCCTCCAGGCTGATGGAGAAACCATGAAGCTCTGCTCCTTAAATTGTCCCCTTGTTGCTTACTTTAATTATTAAAGTTACAGATTTGAAAAATAAATATTTTTAAATACATTAAAACATGTGACTAAAGTTGACATGATCCCTCTACACAGATGGTGAAGACTGGGAAGGAGTTTCCTTTGCAGCCATTATTGAATTGAGGCTGTCCAGAAGAAATGAATTCCATAGCAAAAAGATTTCAAGAGAAGAACCTTCTTGTTGTCAGCTTAAGCGTTGAACTTAAGTTTTTTCCTATAAGAGAAAAAGAAGTGATAAAGCATTTTGCTACTGAAAAGCAACAGTGCAAAGCATCTATAAAAATGATTATTATAAGTGAATCTTTAGTCATAAGATCGTTTTCTCATCGTGTCTGACCATTTAAACTGTTTTATAGTTACTTGGTGATTCTCCCATCCATTTCCTTTAGTAAAATGGCAAAACTGGAGGAACTTGAAGAAATTGACGTCAGCGGGAATAAACTGAAAGCCATTCCAACAACGATCATGAATTGCAGGCGTATGCACACAGTGATTGCTCACTCCAACTGCATCGAGGTCTTTCCCGAAGTTATGCAGCTCCCAGAAGTCAAGGTCTGTGAGTGACCATGAACTCCAGGCTCCAAGTCAGTAGACCTGGCTCCCCAAACTCTAGGGCTGTGCCGTGTGGCTGTCTTGTACTCCATGCAGGGTGACATGCCAGCACAGACACTTCACATTGTTTATCTTTGCTTCCGTGCCTGGCTTAGTAGAATGCAGCTCTTAGATGTGGGTGTTTCCTCTTTTACTGTGCTATTTGTGCGCATGCTCTTTTTAACTATTCTGTTTATAATACAAATAGATAAATTGTGCGAAGTCCTGATTTTCATTACTTATGCCTTAGTGATTTTTAGTTGCTGTGGTAAAATAACCCCAACAAAGGTAGCTCAAGGGGGAATAGATTGGTTTTAGCTCACAGTTTGATATACTCCATCATGGGGAGGAAGCCAGTCCGGCCTTTAACTCCCTCTGTAGCCAACTAGTTTTCAGCCATCCAGTGAGAGAAGCCCGACACCCATCACAATGTGAGTAAGCTTGGGCCTGCTGGACCTTGGCCTGGGTCCATGCCTAGGCCGTTGGTGGCTGCCACATCCCAGAAACCAGTGGCTGTGGAGCTGGTCTCAGCTCTTCCCTGTGGGGCCACTGACCTGCATGGAGGCCATGGTAGTTATGCAATCACTACATCTCCAAGCTATAGACTATAAATTATTTTTAATCAGTGGCTATAAGAAGCTGAAAATGGATAGACTTCCCTCCAAAGATAGATTAGCTCTTAATCAGCATGGAAGGATTGCAGCCTGAGTCAGCACTGTGGTTGAGCCTGGCTCAGCTGTACCCAGCAAGCCCGCCTGGTGTTCTTGTCACTAGTATGCAGTGATAAAGAACGAGTGTGATTCATTGTGAAGATCTTCACAATGTGGGGAGAAAGCTACTTTAAGTGGACAAGACAAAAGGGTTAGTTTAGTTCTTCAGAAAATAGGGCCATGGAAAGCCATGAGGTCAGGATGCAGATGGGTAGAGTAGTTGCTTGTGTATTTGAAGTCAGGCAGCATCTGTAATGCATATATGGCAGCAGGGACCAGGAACCAGCATCCGAGTCCTAGAATCAGGAAATGTTGTTCTGAAAGCCAGGGAATCTGATGCCAGTTCTCTTTGGAGGCAGAGCACCATCAGAGGGCTCAGGGGAGAAGCAGCAAGCAGGGCTCTGGCTGGCTATCTTCCATCTGTTTTTAAACTCTAGTGTTCCCAGGTGCTTCTGAATTCAAGGCTGTACCCTTTGCTGCAGAGCAGATAAGAAAGGGACCAGTGCTAGCTAGCTTCATGTACATACTCAGCACCTGCTTACAGACACTCCTTGTGCAAAGGGGCACTGTCCGTGACCCTCAGAAACAGACGTGGGCTGATCTCCTTTATGCTGTTTGCCGGTGGATGAAGGGCAGTGCACTCCTACTCTGAGGAATGTGGAGGACAGCCCGAGGTGTTGTCATAACTTCCTTTCAAGTCTTTTCAGTCAAAATGTCATGCTCATTTTGTGTTTTACTGTTTTTTATGCCATTTGGCTTTTTTTTTTTTTTTCACTGTGAAAATATTCTTTTATAGTAAAACCAAAACCTTCAGGAGCATGTGCCAGATGCCATGTAACATTGTAACAGACCTACAGCCATTGTTAACAATTATCAGCACAAGGAAATTGGTCCGTTAATACAGGATGCCTTTTCTTTAATTCATAATTTGCAACTAATTTCATACATATTTCAGAAATCCAGTATTTGGAGGAAGTGAATGTTGCTTGGGAGCATATGCACATTTAGAAATTAAATATGTACCATGTTATCATTGTGAATTCTTGTAACTAAATCTAAAATCTATCTGAAAAAAAATGAAGTTAGTACATGTCAATTTAAAAGGGCTATCTACAGATTGAGTTTAACTACACTTGACTAATTATATCCAACTACAACTTTATATAGAAAAGCAGTTCTACACTTTGGCTGCTGTGCTGACATTAATGTTGGCTGAATGGTTCAGTCAGATGGTAGCTTACTTCTAACCCACTTATCATTCTTCTCCAAGGCATTGTTTTTCTCCAGGTTTGTTTGTTTGCTTCCAGTAAAATCTCTAATCTAGACCAGTGGTTCTCAACCTTCCTAATGCTGTGACCCTTTAATATAGTTCCTCATGTGGTGATCCCAACCATAAAATTATTTTCTTTGCTACTTCATATGTATAATTTTGCCACTGTTGTGAATTATAAACACCTGATATTTCTGATGGTCTTAGCAATCCCTGTGAAAGGGTCTTCCCATGCCCCCAGGAGTTGAGAACCACTGATTCTAACTCAGACCTTGATTCTAACTCAGACTGAGAAGCCTTTCTGTGGTGATTTCAGAATTCAAGGTGTTTGCAGTCAAGAGTATAGGATGTCAGAGGACTGTCTGCCCAACTGGTTCCTGTCTGACCAGTTCTGCCTCGCAGGGATCAGCTGTTATCACTCCCTAGATCACTGTGCAGTCTTCCAGGGTTGACCTTGCTTCTGTGTTCTTGCATTATAAATCATTTCCTACATGTTCAGTGCAAGTTCAGTGGATGAAGTTTTTAATTACATTTTTCCTATAATATATTTTGATTATGCCCTCCCCCAGTTCCTCCCAGTTCCTTTCCATCTCCCTACCTAGCTAGCTTAGTTTGTTCTCGCTCTCTCTTTCAAACACAAAAATAAAGAATAAAAACAAAAAGACAACAAAGAAAGAAGGAAAATCCCGGCAAAAACAAAAATCAAAACAAGAGACCAGTGAGAAAAAATTGCCAAAACAAAGCAAAGCTACCATTGAGTCTGCTTCCTGCAGGCCAACTACCCCTGGACACACGGCCTGCCCCAGAGTGTGTTTGTGTACCCAGGGACACTCTATTATAGAAAACTGATTTTTCCTCTGACAACGGGTATCACTTGCAGACAGCTTTTTGCCTGGCAATGAGACCTGCTGTCCACTCCCCCTCTCTGTAGTGGGATCCCATCTGATTTCAACCTCTACAGGTCTTGTGCCTGATGCTACGGTCTCTGACTTCATCTGTGTGTCAGTCATGTTGGATCTGAAAGACAGTTTCCTTGGAGTCATCCATCTACTCTGACTCTTAGTCTTTCCGCCTACTGTTTGCATAGCTCCCTGAGACCCGAGGTGAAAGATTTGATGAATACTTTTATCCCCCTTTCTGCTAAGTGTTCCTAAGTCTCTTGCTCTCTGCCCATTGTCCGGTTGTGGGTCTCCCTGGTTAACTCCCATCTGCAGCAAGAAGAAGTTTCTCTGATAGGTTGAGTGAGGAGCTGCTCTATGGGTATAACAGTGTATGCATATGATTATATATAATGAGATGCAGCTTTATGAGTATGACAATGTATACATATGAATATATATAAAGTGAGGCTCTGCTCTATGAGTATAGAGCTCTGTGTGTATATATATATTCATACACACACGCACATATATATACACATACATAATGAGGCCTTGCTCTATGAGTATATACATATGAATATACATATATATACACACATATGTATACACACATATACATATGAGTCTCTGCTCTATGAGTAGAATAGTATATACATATGAATATACATATATATATTATATATACACATAATGAGGCTCTACTCTGTGGGTACAGCAATATATACATATACTGCTATGTGTGACTTTATGGGTTGCAGCATTCAGGATATGTCACCATATTGTGTTCTTTTAGTGAAGTAATAGTCATAGGTTCTCCCCTCGTCTGGTTTCCTATCTAGTTTCAGGTCTTGGACACTTTAGCACTGTCGTGTATGGGTTCCCTCTCATAGAGTGGGCCTTAAATCCAGTTCTTCAGTGGTTGGCTACCCAGTGTGCCCACTATTGCACCAGGATATATGCATCAGGTTGCTGTTGCAGATCTCAGGGTTTGTAGCATTCAGGGTGCTGTCCAGTACCATGAACTCTAGTCAGTAGTGAAGCTTTTATCTTCTCTGTGTTTGATGACATGGTGTTTTCTTCAGCAATGGGGACTTACTATCAAGTTGTGGAAACTAATCAATAGTCTGTGATATTTGGGAGTTCCATGGTTTTTCAAATGGGCTTTGATGTTAGTTGTCCCTTCCCATATTCCTTCCTTTACCCTTCTTTCCATCCCACTCCCTCATTTAATTCTCCTCTTTTAGTTTCCCTTTCACCCTTTTATAACACTACACTCTTAGTTTCCCTTCCTTGGAAGATCCCCTCCCATCAACTGGTCCCTTACTAGGTACCTAACCTCTGTAGTTACTTGGATTGAAACATACATGCATCTGAAGTGTAAAGGCTAACATCCACATACGAGAGAGAGCGTATAACATTTGTCTTTTTGGATCTGGGTTACTTCCATCAGGATGACTTTTTCTAGCTCCATTCACCTAAAATTCCATAATTCTCTTATTCTTAGCTGAGTAATTTTCCATGGTGTAAATATACCACATTTTCATTAGCATTCATCAGTTCATAGACATCTAGGCTATTTCCAGTTTCTGGCTATTATGAATAGAGCAGCAATGAACATGGATGGGTACGTGTCTCTGTAGTGATGTAGAGTCCTTTGGGTATGTGTTCAAGAGTGGTGTAGCTGATCTTGAGGTACATCTGTTCCCTGCTCCCCGAGGAGCTGCCATACTGATTTACAGTGGTGGTACAAGCTTGCATTCCCAGCAGTGAGTAGAAGTTCTCCTTCCCCACATCGTCCCCATGAGCTGTCATTTGTTTTCATTTGGCCATTCTGAGTGGTGTGAGATCTCCAATTAGTTTGGTTTGCATTTCTCAGAGGACCAGGAATGTCAAACATTTCTTTAAGTATTTCTCAGCTAGTTTATTCCTATATCCCATTTTCAAATTAGATTATTTACTTTCTTTTAAGTTCTGTGTCTTCCTCTTGTTTTGCTTTGCTTGGAGAAGGCCTTTGGGACTCATGTTAATATCAGAATTATAACCCTCAAGGCCAAACAGGCACAGATATAAATCAAGGGGAAAAGGTCAGTCCTTAATACCTTTTTCAATTGATTCTTTATCTAAAATACGGACCTAGACTTTCAATGGAAAATGTATGGTGGAGTCAAAGAAAGTGAAAATGTATGTAGCCATGTCCTTAAATGGGTGTGGCAGAGTGACAGGCAGCTACCTTTTTGTATTGACCAGTGCTCATCTACGGCCTCTCAGACCATCTTTCTTGTTTCCATTGTTCCATCAGTGTGTGGATCTGAGCTGCAACGAGCTAAGCGAAATCTCGTTGCCAGAAAACCTGCCGCCAAAATTGCAAGAGCTGGACTTGACTGGAAACCCTCGCCTTGCCCTGGATCACAGAAGCCTGGAGCTGCTGAAGTAGGTATCCCCAAAGCACTGTGCCCACCGCCCCCGAGTGTTCTCTAGCAGTGGAAACAGGAAGCTCCTTTTGACTTAGTACTGTAGGCACAACTGGGAAGAATGCAGAAGGAGGGGGCTGTTATCCAGGATGGGAACATAAATCCCCATGGTTCCTGGTCACACGACTAATGTCTAATGCAAATGTCATTAGGTAGGTGATATGCAGGAAGCTGTTACAAACTAATATCTGGCTTCTTTAAAGAAAAGAAATGCAGAATAGATTCAGTAAGATCCTGCTCAAGTTTTCCTTCTTTTTAAGAGAGTTAATTGTGGTTGTTGATAAAGTATAACCAGTAGAAGTTTAAGGTAACATCAGTAGAAAAGATGCCACTGTGGGAATATTCATCACAGAACTCTAAATGTAGTTAATATAATTAAATTGTGCTTCACAATTACTTCCAGCCAATAGCACCCTGATATCGAGCTGTACTAGTAATCAGATGGAGAGTAGACAAAAAGAAAACTTGTACACCTATCACCCCATGTTTGCAGTTTAACTGTGTGGGTGTGTGAGCACCTGCACACACCTGGAACACACCCCAAAGGATAGGTAACAGATCTTAGCGTATTCTCCCTTCTAAGGAATAGGATTGTGTGAGTGGTCTCTGCTTTCTCTTTGTATTTCTCAGCCATTGCTTGTCTAAATAGCATTCTTGAACAGTGGCCCAGTGTAGTCATTGTTTCTGCCATATATTCTCATACACTGCTGGATGTTTTTGTTGGAAGTCATCCACCATATGTTAGGAGAATACTGAAAAGATAAGAATTTGGGGAATGGACCACGAGTAACCTTTTGGGGCAGCACAAATTGAAGCTTAAAGACCAGCATTAGCTTCCTGGTCAGAACCTATCTGGTCTAAGTGGTGCTCACTTGCTGGCCTTTTAAATACTTAATAGAAAAATTAATGTCTATATAACTGAAGAGTGCCGCCTAAACAAAGTATCCTAGGGAAGACATGGATGGGGACCCGTCCTTTCCTCAGTTTTTAGTCTTCAGTTTCCTCCTATCCTCTAAACAGATAAGAATGGCTGGCATTATCCCTAAGATACTTGGGAGCTAAAAGTACCATGAAATATCAACACCTATTTCCAGAATATTTTATTTTTAATAAAAATCAAGCTTTATTTTTAATAATTTGATCAATGCTAGGCATGGCGGCTCATACCTGTAATCCAACACTTAGAAGATTGAGGCAGACAGATTGCCATGAGTTCAAGACCAGCAGAGGCTACATGGTGATTTACAGGACTGCCTGAGCTACAGAATGAGAGATCCTGTTTCCAAGAGATGCAAAAGTATTGTATCAAGAGTTCCCCTTATATGGACGAGCTATTTAGAGAAAAATTGTACCAAATAAATTCCAGGCAGATTAAAGAGTTAAATATGTAGAATATAATGATTTTAATAAATTTTTTGAAACAGGGTTTCTCTGTGTAGCTTTGTAGATCTGTATAAGCTAATAAATATTTTTATGTCAGAAGGGGTTGAGAAAGTCTCAATAAAAGAAATAAGTATATAAAGACTAGACACAAACACACATGCATGTGTTTTTATCAATTCCTATTAACTACTAAAAGTAAGTCTAAAAGACAAGACAATTGGGAAGAAATAATGGAAAAGACATGACAATTGGGAAGAAATAATGGAAATAATTTAAAGCATTGGTAGTGTTAGCAAAAATAACTCTTGTAAGCCAATAAGAAACACTTTCATTTTGGGCTGGAGAGATAGCTCAGTGCTCAAGCGTATATTGTTCTTGGAGAGGACTCCAAGGGATCCAATGACCTCTTATGGCCTAAGCAGATACCTGCACATACTACATGTGCACATACACAGAATTAAAATAAAATAAATCCTTTTTCAAGAAGTTCTCATTCAAATAGAACATGAGCCAAGGGCATTAATATTTAAAAAAGAAGAAGTTAACACATACACAAAAAGATGTTCAAGCTTATTAGCATATCAAGGAAAAACAAATATTCAAACATGTCAGATTGGTTCTGTGAGAGCCCCTGGCCTACTTAGTACAGCTGTCTTTAAAAGTGGCTCATGCATTCTATAAGACTTTAAAGCACTTACATATGTCAGGGGTGTGGATACTAAAACTTGGTTTTGTTTGTTTTCTCTCTTTTTTCTTCTTTTACTTCCAACCTCCAACCTTTCCCACTGATTCCTCCCAGACATACTCCTGCCTCCCAGTCCTTGAAAGTCTGTGGGATTTAAATGACCCGTCCACGCATATACTCCAGGGTGTGGGGCCATCCACTAGAATGTGGTTAGCCTACCACACCCTCAGAAAAAATGTCATCAGCTGCTCATAGATGCTCAGTTCAAATGAGATAGTTATCAGGGCATTCCCAGTTATATTTGGAATGAATATAAAATAACTTGAAAATATTTATGACATAATTAGAAAGATATGCTAAACCACCATAAGTGATAGATGCATAATAGGTAGGTAGGTAGGTAGATAGATGACAGACAGACAGACAGATGGTAGGTAGATGATAGATAGGTAGATGACAGAAAGGTCAATGGTTGATAGACAAATGGTCTCACAGTTACATTTGCATAAATAAAATTTGTTAAAGTCTCTGCAGTGAGCATATGTTACTGGAGTGACTGACCTCCTATGGTGAAGGCGTTGTGATCTCAGAGTGAAAAAATAATTAGTAAGGATGAATCATAATACTGAAATGTTACCTTCTAGTTGTTATCCCAGACACTGTGTCTTCTTAATAACTGGAGCGTTTCCACACATTGCTGTGGTCAGGAGTTGACAGACTTGCTCTGCAGGAGCTAGAGTGAGGGCACATCGGAACTTTTCTGTGGCTCAAGCTCTTGGGCTCAGCCCCATATGGCAAGATGTTGGAGAGTCTGTCCTGCCATCTTTTCAGGAGACTGTTCCGTTACCTAGTCAGGCTAGACTGGTGAGTGCGTCATTACAAAGGATTGTTGAACTAGGCAGAGACTTTTTCCTGTAATGATTGGAAAGTGGAATTATTTCTGTGAAAATTTTTTGGCCTATAAAGCTTATCAGTGTCTTTGGAAATGTCCTTAGAATCAGAAAGGTGGCACAGGTGTGTGACAGATGGGGACAGCAACATGGCAGCATTTTTATAGAGAGAAAATTTAGTGCTAGCATCCATTGACTCTTTATTGCCTGTTGGTAGAAGTTTCTGTCCTGCAAGCTACTCCCAAGTAACCACACAGAGGCTTAATATTAATTATAAATGCTTGGCCAATAGCTCAGGCTTGTTACTAGCTAACGCTTACATTTAAATTAACCCATATTTCTTACCTGTGCTTTGCCACGTACCTTTTCTCAATACACATGCCCATCCATCTTGCTTTTCTCTATATCTGCTCCAAGACTCCTGACTCTGCCCTTCTTCCTCCCAGCATGCTCAGTTTATCTCTCCCCTAACCTTATTCTGTCCAGCCATTGGCCAGTCAGCTCCTTTACTAAACCAATCACAGTGACATATATTTATATAATTTAAAGGGATATTCCACAGTTGCCTCTCTTTTATTGATAAGATTAAAAAAGTAGAAAAGAGGACTTACCAGTCTACTATGAAATTAAGAATTAATTTTATATTAATATCATCAATGTTTTCCAAGTGAGAAAGTGAGTAGCTAATAATTGAGAATATGTGTGTGTGTGTGTGTGTGTGTGTGTGTGTGTGTGTGTGTGTGTGTGTGTGTAGGGGGGGCATACATCTGAATATGCACTCAGATGACCTGCTCTGCCACTCTGATGTGAGTGGGGAGGTGTACACCTGAACATGCACTCAGATGACCTCTGCCACTCTCTGAGACACAGTCTGTCATTGAACTTGTCCCCAGCCCAGCAATCCTCCTGCGCAGGGTTACAGGTGCTCACAGCCATGCCTGGCTTTTTATATGAGTTCTGGGATTCAAACTCAGGACCTCATCGCTTTACCCATGGAGCTGCCTCTCCAATCCTTAGAATTTTTTCTTTAACCAAACATTAATTTCAGAGAAATTGCAATCATGTGTTTCTGCAAGCGAAGTGAACACTAGTTAAATTTTAACTGGTTTTTAGGAAGAGAATTCTAATATTTAAAATTCTTGGGGTCTTGACAAAAAGAGTTAAGCTTTGGGTTGGCAAGAAATGATGCATATATCTTCTTAGGGCTCCTTCCCGTGGTTGGGACTTCCGTCAGAGATACTAGGTGCTGCATAATAGACTGCTTTAGAAATGGGACACTGTCGGGTCACTGTTCTATTCCCGTCCTTCTGAGCCCTTAACAGGCGAGATAGAGCTAAATCTCACACCTTAGAACATAGAGAACTAGTAACTGACCGTGTTCTGTTGTATGGTATTAGTCTTAATGTAGATGGTCTATACACCTAAGGAAGAAACGGCAAGATTTAGGGAGTGGCAAGTCCTCGGAAATGTTTCTTGGCTATTTGAATGGATGATATGGACAGAAATTGGGTTTGGGGATAAATACTGCAGAATTCTATGACCATCACTTAACTGTGGTATTTTGTTCTTTTCAAATATGGATGTTGATGGTGTAAAAACTAAAACTTAATTTGATACAAGTTTTGTTTCCTTTTAATTCTATTTAAGTATGTGTGTGTTCATGTTCATGTGTGTGCAGATGCACATGGAAGCCAGAGGTCAACCCCATTCCTCAAGAGCCATCCACTTTGTGTCTTGAGTCAGGCAGAGTCTGGGGCCCCATTAGGTTAGGCTGGCTGACGTGGGTCCTGTCTCTGCCTCCTCAGTGCTGGGATTATAGCTGTCAGGCTTGCACAAGTGCTTTAGTCATGCCAAGACTGAGGGAAGAGCAGACATGTAAGTCTGCCAGTCTAATTGCTGCTCTGTAGTTATGGTGAAAACGGCTCCTCATGCCAAGTGATGCCCTAGTTCTCATTGTCAATGTAAAGCACCTGAGGAGCAGGTTCTTGATGCTGATGAATATTTCATTCACAGAAGATGCAGCCAGCAGAGGCGGTAAGAGGAGAGTGCTCAGCGGCTTTCATTTCTCAGGTAAAGGTGACGGTTCACTCTCCTATCCCTAATGACTCCTGCTGCCTTCTCTCTCCTTAGTAATATCCGCTGCTTCAAGATTGACCAGCCTTCAGCAGGAGATGCTTCTGGAGCCCCAGCAGTGTGGAGTCATGGTTACACTGAAGCTTCGGGAGTGAAAAACAAGTATGCTGCTGAGTGAAACTTTGAACCCCAAAGTGCCTTTGTCTGCCTCTGATCTTGGGTAGAAGGAGAGGTGGTAACACACATCCTTTCCTCCTGGAGTTTCTTAGTGCATGTTTCTCAGGAGTGAGGCTCACCCCTCAGTGTGTAACACCAGGCTGAGTACCTGCTTAGCATCACATACTTTCCTTTTGTGAGAGATGTTGCTAGGATACAGTGTAACTGACGCATTATACCTTTGTAAGACTGCAGTGTTTGGAAAAGGTGGAAGTATTGAAATGTATCTCTGCTCCTTTGAAAAGCCCTTTATCTTTCTGAGAAGCATGTTTACCAAGAGAAAAGTAGCTGATTGTACTCTGGTCTCTTACCCTGATTGTCTGTACTCTGGTCTCTTACCCTGATTGTCTGTACTCTGGTCTCTTACCCTGATTGTCTGTACTCTGGTCTCTTACCCTGATTGTCTGTACTCTGGTCACTTACCCTGCTCACTGGAATATGCTTGCTGTGCATACTAGCTTGGCAGCCTTGTTTCTTGACTCTTTCCTATCACTGCTTCTTGCCACCAGGAGTAGCTCACTGGAATTTCTTTTTCAACTGTTTTCACCAGCCACCACTCTCTCCACTACACATGTGGGTTTTCCTGAGAGTTCAGTCAACCTGATCACACATGTTTACATTGTATGAGGAGGTACTGATGATCAGGAAAGCAAAGAATCCTAAAAATGGAGTAGTCATAATTTTTTTTTTTTTTTTTTTTTTGACTAAAGCATAAGAGCATTGTTGAGGATAGTGAATGAATAGAAAGTGGAAAATGATCCAGTGATAAGATTATTTCCTGGGTGTAGTTAGAACCAGTCAGATAAAACAACACTCCCTCCCATCAAGGCCTGTCATCCCCAAACCCAGAAGGTAGAGGCAGGGGAATTGAAAAACAAACACGTACCCTCACACCTGCCTCACCTCCACCCTAGACCCACTTAATCCCGAAGTTCTCAAGTGTCCACAACTGAGGCCAGCAGACTTCCCGAATGCTCTTGGGGTTGTACTATCATGCCAAGTCCCTTTCTGGGCATAGAAAAGGCAAAGTTCAGAGATTGGCATACTCCTCAGGACGCTCGGGATGCTTCTGTGAAAACACATGTCACACTAAAGGAGTCGTCTCAGGAATTACAGGATGAGGTTCTTTCTAATTCCAGAGCATTTTTTATCTACTTATGTATGAATGTTTAGCAAACAACAATTAGACCTGGTTTTCGTGCGTATTTTACTTTTTAACTCAAGATTGAGAA
Source organism: Phodopus roborovskii (assembly GCF_943737965.1). Taxonomy (NCBI): domain Eukaryota; kingdom Metazoa; phylum Chordata; class Mammalia; order Rodentia; family Cricetidae; genus Phodopus; species Phodopus roborovskii. The sequence continues at coordinate 4,205,647 of NW_026126583.1, read as the reverse complement.
AAGTGTGTAAATGGCAAACGTACAGGCCTGTGAGCTGTCTTAGAGGGAACAGTCTTGCAGGCTGTCAGCTGGATCAAGAACCAGAAGGCAAACAGCAGCTCCCAACCCCAGCACACCCAGCCCTCACTGTGTTTCTAGGCTTTTGACTCTTTGATGTTTCCAGATCTAATCACATGTGTTTGGAGGCATTGTTTTTGAATTTTTTTTTTCTGGGGAGGGGTGTTTTTTTAGATGTTTGGTGTGTATTATTCCCTTAGAAATGAACTGGTCATTTCATCAAGGAATTGGCCATTTGTTATCTCAGAGGCAGGGAGAAATCTCAGTGGATCTCTGTTCTTTCTCTCCTTGTCTCTTTCTTCAGATCCTCAGGGAAACCCAAGCAGGGAACTGCACTTGGGTATTTGGGCCCTTCTCAGACCAGAAAACATGGGAAGCTTTGCCAGAAAAGGAATCTGAGTGACCACCTGTACTACTCACAAAACAACCCTATATTATTTTACCCAATGGAGGAAAATAGAATTTTAAGATACTTATAAAACTCGAACTTTCTTTCAGAGTTTCAAGCCTTATATGAAAGTATCTGGTCAGTTAACCCATTTCTGTACAGGGTGATGATTGGGATTTAGTTTCATTGCTCTGCATTTGGATGTACTGTTTTCCTGGCGCCGGTTGTTGAAGATGACCATGAAGATGCTCTCAGCATCTTGGGCAAAAAAATATCTTGTAATCACAGAGACTGGCAGCACATAGAGGGCTGCACAGGTTAAAGCCAGATGGGTACCAGCACTGAGAGTGGGAAGGGGACACAGACCCCCACACTCACCCAAGAAGCAATTGCAAAGGAAAAAAATTAGTTTTCTCCAGTGGAGTTATATTAAGCATACTCGAGGTAGACCCTGTGACTAGAGTTGGCCAATACAAGATGAACTCAATGGTATTTTTGTTTGAAAAATTATATATGTATCTTGTGGATGTAGATGTGATAGCTTATTTCTGGGTTGGCTATTCTGTTGCTTTGATTTGTGTGTCCAAGACCTCGCTGTTTATTCCATAATAGTTAGTTGGGTTCTATAATTTGAAACCCAGCATTGTTCACTTGTTCAGGATTGCTTTAACTATCCAGGATCTTTTGTGCTGGTATATCAATTTTAGGATTCTTTATTGAATGCCTGGAATGTTTGTGGGGATTACATAAAACTATAAATTGCTTTTTGTACCATAGCTATTCCAGAAAACAAATTCTGCAACCCCTGAGTATGAGTAGTCTTTCCGTCCTCTAGTATTTATGACTCTCTTCGTTGTCTTAAAATTTTGGTTGTAAAGGTTTTTCACTTTTTAGGTAGGTATATTCCTATGTGTTTTATTGTTTATTTGCTTGTTTAATATTTGTGGATTTTAAAGCTATTATGAGCTACTTCCACTCTTTCTCAACATCTCAGGAATCTTCTTGGTGTACTACGAATGTTGATTTTATGTCTTACCTTGCCAACCTTTGGTGGTTCTGAGAGTTTGTTGTGGGGTAGTTTGACAACTGCCTTCCTATTTGTATCCCCTTTGTTTCTTTGTCTTGTCTTACTGCTGTAACTAGACTTGAAGCCCTACACTGAATTTCAGTGGAGAGAATGGACAGCCGTATCTCATTCCTGAATTTACAGAAACCCCTACTTTGAGTTTTTAAGGTATTTTTATAGACACGCTTTCTGGTGGTGTGATAGAAAACACCATGGCTAAAAACAACTTGGGGCAGGGAAGGTTTGTTACAGTTTAAATAGTCCATCAGGACGGGAAGTCAGGGCAGGAACTCAAGGCAGGAACCTGATGGTGGGAACTAAAGCAGAGGCCGTGAATTCTCCTCACAGGCTTACTCTCTGTGGCTTGCTTAGCCTGTGTTCTTGCACAACCCAGGACCTCCTGTCCAGGAAGGAGCACCACCCTCAGTGGGCAGGGCCCTCCCACATCAGACATTTAGAAAGCCCCTTAGACTTGCCTGCAGGCCAATCTGATGGAGGAATTTTCTCTGTCAGGTTCCCTTTTTCTGGATTACCCAAGCTTGTGTGAATTTGACAAAAATAAAAATAACGCTTTGTGCAGTTGAAGAGAATTCTTTTTTTTTCTAGTGTGCTCCCTTTTCCCCTTCCTTTTTTAGATCATTTTATTCTGTGTGTATGTCTTCCCTGTGTGTATGTTTGTGAACCACATCCATGACATGCGTGTGGAGGCCAGAAGAGGCTATCAGATCCCCCTGGAAGCACAGTTACAAATGACTGAGTCACCATGTGAATGTGGGAATTGAACCCAGGTCCTCTGCAAGAACAGCAAGTGCTCCCAGCTGCTAAGCCAGCTCTCCAGCCCTTTCTTTACTTTTGAGAATGCCATACGTGTATAAAATGAAGTAAGAACATGACTACCCTCCCTTTTCCCTCAATTCCACACATATCTCTCACAGTACCTCCCCACTTCATACCTATTGTGACCTGCTTTCATTTGTAAACTATTACATCCAGTTAGTGCCATCTGTATGGGGCATGCACTGGGGCATGGGAACCTGCCAGTGCCACACCTTCAGAAAGGAGCGTGTTCCCTCCAGCAGTCACCCACTCCAGTAACTCCTCAGTGGAGGGGAACGTGAGTCAGTTGACCCTATTTATGCCAGCATTTTGGGGTGGGTGAGTGCATGGTATGTTTGGTTTTTGAGTAGGTGGATATCGTGTTTTGCTAAATATGAGATTGTCATCTTTTTTTCCATTTTGAGTGTGATATGGTGAACTTCATTAGTTGTTTTTATTTTTATTGTGCCGACTAAAATAACAACAGTAATCTCACTATATAGTTCTGGCTGGCCTGGAACTCTCTGTAGGTCAGACTGGTCTTGAACTCACAGGGATGTTTATCCTTATCTCCCAGGTGCTGGGATTAAAGGTGTACTCCAGCACACCCTGCTCAAAGGTTTGTCTATGTCTTACTGCCTGTCTGTAGTGGCTCTGTGCATAGGAGTATAGGGGACAAGTCCCGAGTCATTGGATTCCTGCTAGAGCTGGAGTTGTTAGGTGTTCTGATAGTAAACTAGTAAACTCGTCATCTCCAAAAGCAGTTTGCATTCTTAACTCTCCATCTATTTTTATTTTTAAAAATGTTAGCTTGTCCTTGTATTTTATGATAAATTCCACATTGTTATGATAATACCTATACTCTTTATGTGCTATGGAATTGTTTGGTGGTAAGTTGTTGAGTATGTCTGTGTTCCATGTTGAGTATTGATCTTCATTTTCTCATGTCATTACTTGTTTTTGATGCCATAAGGATGCTGGCCTCATAGAATAAGCTGCAGAGTCTTTGAAGTTTGTATAGAATGGATTTTAGAGCCTCCTTAAATGTTTGGAGGCATTCCAGCCATTGGGTTTGGAATTTTCTTGAGTTTTAACCAAACATCTCATTTCTTTATAGTGTGTGAGATGTTTTCTTTAACATCTCCTCTTAAAACTTACTTACTTAGACATTTCAAAGAATTTGAGTATTTTAACTCATTTTCAAATGTATTGGATCTTGGGGTAGATAGATTCCAGGCTTCTTGAGGAGCCATCACACTGATTTCCATAATGACTGCACAAGTTTGCATTCCCACCATCTGTGGGTGTTGTTCCCCTTTCCCTGCTTTTGTTGTACTGATCTTGACCATTCTGACTGGTTTAAGATGAAACTCAAAGTAGTGAGTGTTTCTCCATCATTTGTGTTTCCTCTTTTGAGAACTCTCTGCTTCACTCTGTAACCCAATTTTGTTATTGCTTTTTGTTTTCTTGATGTCCAGTTCTTCTAGCTCTTTATATATTTAAATATTAACCCTCTATTGGATGCATAATTGGTAAAGATGATTTCCTATTCTATAGCCTCCCAGCTTATTTGAATGAAGCTTTTCCCTTTTGTGAGGTCGCATTTGGTTTTTACTGCTGTGTGCTATCAGTGTTCTGTTCAGGAAGTCTTTTCCTGTCCAGTGAGTTCAAGACTGTCCTTCACTTTCTTTGCTACCAGATTGAGGGTATCTAGCATTATGTTGAAGTCCTTGATCAATTTGGAGTTGAGTTTTGGTATAGGTTGATAAATATAGGTATCTCCATTTTTCTTCATGCAGCCATCCAGTTTGACCAAAACACCATTTGCTGAAGATGCTATCTTTTCTCCAGTGTGTGGTTTTGGCTTGTCAAAATAAAAACAACAACAACAAAACTTTGGTACCCATAGGTGCATGAACTTTTATCTGGGTCTTCCATTAATTCCATTGGTCAGTGTGTCTGTTATTCTGTCAATACCGTGCTGGATTTTTTTGTTTAGTTGGTTTTTGCTATAGTTGTGTAGAGCAAATGGAAATCTGGATGGTGATACCTCCAGTGGTTCTTTTATTATTCAAGATTGTTTTAACTATCCTGGAATTTTTATGTTTCTGAATGTAGCTGAAAATTGTTTTGTTTTTTTTTTGTTTTGTTTTTTTTTTTTAATTTCTTTGAAGAATTGTGCTGAAAATTTGAGGAAGATTGTGTTGAATCTGTAGGCTGCTTTTGGAAGGAACATTTTTCAAAATATTAATCTTATCCATCCATGAACCTGAGAGATCTTTCTGTCTCCTGAGATTCAAAGCCTTAAAGTTTTTATTGTACAAGTCTTTCCCTTGCTTGGTTAGAATTACACACACACACACACACACACACACACACACACACACACACACACACACAGAGCCATTGTAAAAAGTTATTAGTTCCCTGATTTCCTTCTCATTCTGTTTGCCATTTGAGTATAGAAAGGATACTGATTTCTCAGTTAATTTTGTATCCTGCTACATTGTTGAAAGTGTTTCTCATCTGTAGAAGTTTCCTGATAGAGTTTTAAGGCTCTTTTATATGTAAAACTATATGCAAATAAAAATATTTTGACTTCTTTCCCTAATTTTTTCATTTCTAGTTTTATTTCAGTTTGAGTTTTCTTTAGTGATTCTATTTGTACTTTGATGTCTTGAAATGTTTTCATTATTTCATTCCACTGTGTATTATCACAGTCTTCATTGGGTCATTTCTTCACATCCTCTTTAAGGTCCTTGAACATAGTCATAATAGCTATTTTGAAGTCCTTGTCTTTGCTTTGTTTCTCGATGTTGCTGGGCTCTGGTGGAAGCATATGTCTTAGGTCTTGTGTTTTGCACTTGTGTCTCAGCATCTAGAGTTAGGATATCTGAAGCAATTCTAGGTGCTGATGTGTGTGGTCTTGTCTCTGTTGGGTGGGTGTTCCATTCCCTGGTTTCTGCTGCCCTCTCTGGCTCTTAGGAAAGTGTTGTGGCTATAGGTTCACTGGTAGAGTACTTTTGCAGGTTTGTGGGTGGCAGAGAGGACTAAATATGGGGGAAAGAAAAAGTTGAAAAGACCATGGGAGAGAGATAGAGGGTCCCCTGTACATCGAGAGGCAGGCTCCCCAGGGAATGTATGTGTGTGAGGGGATGTTCATGAAGCTAGGACAGAGGAAGCATCTGGAGAGGCAGGCTGCTACAGAGCTGGGGTGAACGTGGCCAAGCTGACCCAGGGAATGGAAGGGTTGGGGTGGGGGGTCTGCAGGCAGACTGCTGCTACAGGGCTGGGGTGGGTGAGACTAATGAAGGACAGTTGAAGCCACCTACTTGTGTCCCAGCTGGGTGTGGCCTCTGAGGTTCAGGTAGGAAGTGTTTTTAGGTATTAGTGGCTAGAAGGTGATATGCTGGTGTTTACCATTTTACTTGTAACCTATTTGCCTCATTCTAAATGTTCTTTTTTATGTCCAGCATCTAGTCACATCTTGCTTTTTAAATTTGGTTTAGATTTTTCTGGATTTGATGGGTGGATTTTAGGTCTTTTATTTTTATCTAATGAAAATAGGTTAAGTTTAAATTTAAACTTATCTTTTGTTTTGTTTTCCTTTTTAAAAATCTTATTTTTTTTCTTTCTCTTGATTCTTTTGAGTTAAATGTTTTTACTCCCATTTCCATGTAATCTTCTTTTATTTGTGTTTGTATATGCATGCATGTGTGAATGTGTGTGTGTTGCTTTCTCTCTATCATCTGTGTGTGTGTGTGTTGCTTAGACTTTATAGCATAATAGCAGCTTACCTACAATTCTGTATTGCTTCACAAACATCTCAACTTGTGTCTCTACCTCTCTACCTTTGAGCTTTTGTTGCCTTGTATTTTCCTTCCCCATTTGCTATAAAATTCCAAAATATACTGTTAGTATTTTTGGCTCAGTGCTCTGCTTGTTAAAGTAGTGTTTCTCAGCATCAGTACCCTAGACAGTTTGAGCCAGATGGAAGGTGTTGTGGGAGGAGACCATGATGCTTATCATGGTGTAAACAGCATTTCTTGCCTTCATGTGGTAGGTAGGTGCCACACTCCCATTGTGGCAGTAAAACATGTCTTTCTCACTTGTTATTTGTGATGTACCCCATTGTTCTGTAGAGATCAGACATCCTTTCATATTTCTCACAGTGAAATCTTCAGGTAGGAAGTTCTTTTGTTGTGCATCTGCAATGTCATCAACCGTAACTTTTTCAAGCTAGTTTTTGGTTGTTTGGGTTTTGGGTTTTTGTTTTGTTTTGAGGCAGATTTTTCTGTCCCACCAGCCAGCTCCCAAATCACAACACAGAGACTTGTAATAATTATGAAAGCTCAGCTGATAGCTTAGTCTCGTCTGTTAGCTCTTATAACTTAAGTTAACCAATTTCTAGTTATCTACGTGTTGCTATTTGATTTGTGGCATTTACCTGGCCTTCTGCATGTCTTGACCCCTCTGTGTCTGACTGTCCTGCCAGCTAATGCCTTTTTAGCTTTTTATTAAACCAATCTTTGCCTTGGCAAAGATATGTCTGAATAAAAAGGAAAGGGTTTAACATATAGAAACTATATATAATAAGAACAGTTATCAAGTAAGATTTATATACATAGTTTCCAGTGCATTTTTCAGAGAAAATACTTCATTATTTATCCTATCATGATGAGTTCAGAATTCTGTACCTAATTTACCTTTTATCAAACTAAGGAAAACTATAAATATCTAGTCTTCAACTCCATCAAAGACCGCAGAAGGATATAATACTGCCTGAATAAACAGGAAGTGCAGTGCAAGCCACTTCCAAAATGACAGACATCTGGCTGCCTGGACAATCACCAAAGTTTCCCTGAAACATTAGGGCATCCATCTTCAGCCTACAGGTCTATAATATCTGACAGACTTTTCTGTGAAGCAGGAATTTTTAAAGGACTTTCCTACCCTGTCTTGGCAAAGTTTGGCAATTGTGTTTCTTTGTGTCCTGCTATTTTGTACAATGTACTGATAGCACTCAAGGCAAGGGTTGATCCTTGCCCAAATGCCCAGCTTTTGCCGTAAAGAAAGCAAATTCCATACGGGAGGTTCTTCAGTGCCCATCATCCTTTTTTGAAGTAAATTGGTGCTGCCAAGAGCACATGTGTCTCACTGTCATGAAAAGCATTATGTTATTAAAACATTTTAAATGCCATATTCTTTGGTCTTTGAAGTATTTGAATGTCACCTATCTATCTAAAATATATCTGTATAACCTTGAAAACATACCTAACATTGACTATAAGTTTGATTGTTATAAATGACTATTAACATGTATTTCTTTATTATCCTAAATAAATTTTAAGGACTAAAACTTTATATGACAATTTAAAATAGCTGTATGGGTACAATACCTTAACAAGAACAGAACATATACACAGTATAACCAAAATAACTTTAAATTTGTATCAATATACCAAAATCCACACCAATGTAAAATATTTGGAACTAATGGTTGTTTATAAGTACATTCAACAATCCACCCTTTTATCCCATCATTTTTATACTATATCCTCCTTTTTTCCTTCAGAAAGCAATCTTGAATTCAACTCTTTTGTGTAGCTTGACCACAAACCATGACCAATAACAATCTGGAACCAACCCCCCCCCCCACACACACACATAAACAAATGATGATAAACATCTATAACCCATCAAATAACCAAAAACCATCTACCCACCTTGGGAATGTGGGCATTGTGTGCTCTAGACTTCTTTCTGTTGTCTGGGGGACACTGACATCTTTAGGAGACCCTCGGAAAATTGGGATAATGGTTAATTCCTGGGAAAGTTAGCTACAATATGTGGTGTCCAATCTCTATGCAATGGAAAAGTACAAGGCTTATCTGAAGTCCTGGCTGGAGTACTCTGTGAGGCTGGACCATCTCAGCCAGCAGCCTTGAGCATTCTGGATACAGAACTCTGCCCAAATTTCAACCAAGGCACGCTGAGAAGCTGGATCACTTGGTGTCTTGTCCCCTTGTTCTGAAAACACAAACTTTCAAAGGCAACATACATGTTTGCATTAACACAAGTATGGAATGTGTGGTGTGCACAATCAGTTAAAGATGGTTTTTTATTTTATGTTTTTGAGCAGCTAAAAGGCGTCTGTCAACTTTATAAGTCAGTTTGACTATATAATTAAACTAATATAAATCTCCATCCATATGAAAGGATGGTATGTAATAAATACTAAGTCATGAGCACTCTGTAGCCAACAAGATTTATCATCTCAGAGCTGTTCACATGCAGAGGGATCAACTTACATGTCACCTGTCCTGTAGTCTTTTTTGGCTTCCCTCCCCCATATCTGTATCCAAGATCCTTAAGAGGTCTCTCCTAGTCAAATCTAATCTCTATTAACCTGGAAGGGATCCATAGCTTTTTGTTTACTGTGGAAACAAAAGCATGACCTCTCTCCAACACAACACTTTCCCGCCTTCCATTTTGAAATTAAGATATTTTCAAAATATAGATAGGTTGGTTTAATTTAGCAGTTTCCATAATCTAATGTCTCTCAGCTATTTTTTGTACATTCGCATTAAAAAAATTCAAAGTTTATATGACACCATATGGGATCCAGACCCCCTATGTATTTTCCATCCTTAAGTGGCTTTTTTTTTTAAATTATTATTACTTTACTATTTCTTTGAAGACCTTACTTACATTTTTACATTTTACTATTTTTGTTTTTGTCTATACACATTTTTTTTTCCTTAAGCCTACACACATTGTCAAGCACTCTGTAACCTATGTAAAGGTGTCTGTACTGTGGCTCACGTGAGAGACATGAGTCTAGGAAGTTGTATTTGGCTCCATTCTTGTGTGTTTAGAACCTTTCTTTTTAAGCTTTCTCGGGCCTTATGTGGATATATATGGCCAGATTTTGGGCACCATATGTAGGTAGATTTTTCTGTCTCTCTTGCCAGCTCCCATATTATGGCACAGAGACTTATTAATTACAACAGCTCAGCCACAGCTTTGGCTGATTAGTAACTAGTTCTAACAACTTAAATAAACCATATCTTTAAATCTGCCTTCTTTCGTGTGGCTCAGTCACCTTTGCTGTGTACCCCCATGCTGCTGGCTGGTGACTCCATCTTCTTTTTTCCAGTGTCCTCTCTGCCCCCCAAACCCTGCCAGCTATTGACCTATCAGCTTCACTGTATACAAAAAAAAAAAAAAAAAAAACAAAAGCGAAAAAAAAAAAAAACCAGTTCACTGGCTTGGGACCTTCACTGCTTTCTGCTTAGTACTTGAAAGATGCTGTTCTGTGGTCATCCTTTTTTGCCGCAAGGACTCTGCTGCAGTTCAGGGTTTGTGCCCCACCCCACCCCACTCTCCCGCCTTCTTCCTGATTGTTAGCAATTTTGTTGTGCTTCGGTTAACCTTTTCGCCCCTGTTTCTCTTACTAGTAGTTTGTTGAGCTTCTTATATCCGTAGAGCTTCTTATATCCGTAGGTTATAGTTTTCATCAAGTTTGACAATGTTGGTGTAAACTATAAAGGTCTCTGTCTTCTTTCCAAACCCTCATTCCCATACACTGTGCTGTCTGACATTACCCAACCACTCTGCTTCCAAATCCCCTTTCTCTGCTTTGTCTTCCTTAGCTTCCTCAGGGCTTTGTTGGTAGCTTGGGCTGGCCTTGAACTTTGGCTCTCTGACTTCACTCTTTCAAGTGTTAGGATTATGTGTTTGTGCTCTTGTACCTGGCTTCTTGGTTTCATTTTGGAGACAGACCCTTCCTTCTCGTCCTCCACCACAGCCAACACTGTGTCTTCTTCCTGAAGCTCCAGTGCTTTACCAGGAATTACCTAGCGCCAGCACCACTGGCTGAATGCTGATCTTCTGCTTTCGAACATTGCACATTCTTTATCCTCTCCCCATGTTTCATTTGTCACTCTGTTTTGATATGGAGGTTCTCCTTAATAACTGTTTATTGTATGCATGTGTGGGTAGGAGGTTATGTTCTAACACTATCCGCATTCCTCTTACTGTCCATTTTTCATTGCCATTGAAAATGTGATTGGAGCTGGAGAGCTGGCCGATGATTCCGGCTCAGTTCCCACTCCGGCATCCAGGCAGCCTGCACTTGTAGTTGAAGGGGGGTGATGGCCTCTAGCCTTGCAGGCATCTGCACTCATGTGCATACACCCCCCCCCCGATACACCCCACACATACACACACAATTAAAAGAGATTCTTTTTAAAATTAAGAGATAGTGTGCGGAGAAATCATTATACAGTTGAGAGTGTTGCAGAGAATTTGGGTCTAATTCTAGTACCCACATGGCAGCTCATAACCACCTGTAATTCCAGTTTAATTAGTTACCTTCCTCTGAACTCCACAGGTAACAGGCATACACATGGTACACATCCATACATGCAGGCAAAACATTCACACATGGAAAATTTAAAAATAAGTAACTAAAATCAGAAGAGAAGTGTGAGGGAAGGCAAGCAGAAATCAGTTGATACGAACCATGTGGGATCTGTTAACCCAAATCTTTCTGAAGGCAAGAAGGGAGAAACCAGAGCATCCGTTAAAAGAGGGAGGGGGGATTGAGTTGGGCAGAGGGAAGAAGAGATGAATGGGCTCATCACAGTAGTACTCTTATCCCGCAGGTTATGTGTTGCCGCGCTGTCTGTGAATAACTTCCGTGACAACCGGGAGGCCCTCTACGGTGTGTTCGATGGAGACCGGAATGTAGAGGTGCCCTACCTTCTCCAGTGCACCATGAGTGACATTTTGGCTGAAGAGCTTCAGAAGACGAAAAACGATGACGAATACATGGTCAACACATTTATAGTCATGCAAAGGTAACGGACTTCTTGTAGTTCTTGTTCTGTTTGTTATTTTATTCATAGTCTCACTGTGTAGCCAGGCTGGCCCAGCTCCCTATGTGCTGTGTTATAGTTTATGTCACTGTGTCTGCTTTCTTGCTCTTGTTAGGGAAGTTTGCGCAATAATCGTGGTGTCCTTTTAGCTGACTGCTGTAGCCTCATTCAGTTTGAGATGCATTGACACTCATTCTGAAGTCACTCATCTCTCAGAGAAGGGGCCTTACTGGCCTCTCCTGGTTCCATATTTCATCATATGTAACACCCAGCCTCCCCCAACCACAGGCTCCTTAGACCTCCTCTCAGAAGGAACCATTGCTATCCCAATTTGTTGACCAATAGGAAATGCTTTCACTGTTTTGAAACCGAGCAGGTCAAATGTAAGGCTAGTTTTAGAACACTCTAATATGCTACCTGCTTCTCACTGATTCAGTGGGGGAAGCAAGTGGTCAGACTCCTAGGCTGCTGCCTGTCCTCCTGCACCAGAGGTTCGGGTCGCTTCGAGAGCCCTTAGAGATAAATGTTGTAAGGACTCCCTCATTCAAAGAGTTTTTCATGCATTTGTCACATGCAGGCATACATACACGCACATGTGCAATATGTACCATGTACATGGGCATGTGTGCATGCATGCACACACACTACACATAAACCTCTAGCAGTCTCTGGCTACAAAAAACCCTTCTTAAGAGACTCTATGTATTTGAAAAGTAAGGCTGTCTTAAAAGTGTGTACCAGTCAGATCTGGTCATGTTCTAGAAACCAGAATTTAGGAATCTATATACTAGGCCCTCTTGCAGGGTCTGTTAGTTAACAGGGTATAGAACCAATGAGCACTTCAGTTTTTAGAGTAACTGCCTATTCCTTGTACCTAGTTGTCAAATGCATGTGGCTAGGCCACTCCCGGTCACTATTTAACTTAGTGACTCAGGGTCTTTCCTATAAGACAGGCAGGTTTCTGCCTTGTTTTGTCTCAAGGCTCATTAAGGGAGGGGATTACATTGGTGGGACATGGATGGGAGTTCCTTGTTCTTTATGGTGGTCAGTGTTTGTAGGTGCTTCAAGTATTCAGTACGTGTTTGGGTTGATGGACAAATGAAAGGATAAAGCATACGCGCTTGGTGGTTGACACCAGAATGCTGTCCCTGTACATTTTGTAGAATAAATAGTACTGATCAGGACAGCTTGGCTGCACATGGCAAGAGCATCAGTGAGCAGCAGAAGGGCGGTGCTTAGGGTCAGAGTGTAGTGCTGGCGATGGAAAGCCTGTTCTGGCTTGTATGGGAACAGAGAGGATTTGGAGAAGTGGGTGGAAGAGAAGCAGCACTGTCTTGGTGTTTTGGAATGTATTGCTGGGCCATCTAACTGACACAGGGCAGGCGGCTGGGCACAGCAGGCCAGGACTAGCAGTGTGACTTGTAACAGAAGGTGACACTTCCCCCCACATATGAGTACACACCTCTCTGTGTGACGGTGTGTGGTGTCAGGTTCCCCGGACCTCTTCTTCTGAGAAGCTGAGTGAGTGGCTTTTGTGGAAAGGGCAGAGTCCCCATCGCTGGCCCTGTGCACTGGTATGGTCTTTGTTGTTCTTGTTGTTGTTAGTTTGTCTTTGGATGAAGGAAATGTGCTGTGGCATTTGAATGCTCACCCTTCTCTTTGGGCTCAGGAAACTGGGAACTGCTGGGCAGAAGCTTGGCGGTGCTGCCGTCCTGTGCCACATCAAGCATGACCCCGTGGACCTGGGAGGATCCTTTACCTTGACCTCTGCTAATGTTGGCAAGTGCCAAACGGTTCTCTGTCGAAATGGGAAGCCACTGCCTCTGTCCCGATCATACACCATGAGCTGTGAAGAGGAGCTAATGAGAATTAAGCAGCACAAGGCCATCATCACTGAGGTGAGGCGCTTTCCCTCAGAGCAGGGGGAGCAGTGCCCTCTGGTGGAAGCTCCTCAGGAAGCATTTGTCTTCAGAGGAAGCTCTTGATGTTGAAATTAAAATTCCAAATCCACAGGGCTGCGAGGGAAATTCCTTGGGGCTGTCTGTAGATTATATAGACTATCCCTATAGTTTATTGTAGAGAAATAAGGCATTTGTCGGTTGCCATGGAAGCAGGAATGCTTCATGAGTACTGGCCCAGTGGCTCTCTAAAGGCACTTACTGGTTGGTGGTTGAGAGCTCGACCTCTCAGCCTGACCACTTTCAGGATATGACCTCTAAACCCTCATACATCTGTGTTTACGTATGTGCAAAATGGGAGCCTTAGGTCCCTGCCTCACTTCACATAGAGGGTAGTGTCTGCCTCAGTTTAAGTGTTTCTCTTTTGCCGGGTGAGTTCCCTGGGCGCAGGAGGCCAAGTGCAAGGCCCAGAGATGCATTTGGTCATTACAGCCTGGATACTATTGCCACATTGAGAGTAGAAGCTAGATATGTGGCTAAACCACTTACAGTGTGGGCACAGTCCCACAAGGCTTGTCTGGTCCCAAATGACAATGTATTGCTGGAGGGAAGCCTAGCATGACAGAGCATCATGATCCACTGTCAGTGAGACTTCCAAAGTGGCCTCGGTGGTTCTTGGTTTACTGTTCGCCAGCATGCTGGTCACCACCATTAGCCTGGAAATGCCCATAAAGAAGCCAACCCCCTCTTAGTGATCAGACTCCTAGAACAAGTCATTGTTGGGGGTTGAGGGGTGAAGGCTAGTTTCCAGAAGAGAAAAGGAGATGGTGTTGACACCCAGGAAGGACACCAGTGTGCCATGAGACCGTGGAAGTGAGACATGCGTACTTCGTTCCTGGCTGCTGCAGCCGCTGAGCATGAACGTGGATGATGAACACAGTTAGGGGAGCAGACAGGGTGTTATACAGAACAGTGCACTGAGTGGCTAAGCCAGCGTTACATGCCAGTACCGAGAGTAAGATGTCTGCTGCATGACTCACGGTCTGCAGGTCAGCCGTGTTGTCCCCTCCTCTGTGCTGCGGGTCTGCCTCACTTTTGCTGCTCTGCTGAGTCTTCCCAGTTCTGTGCCCTGAGGATGCCCTCACAGCACAGGCTGCCGAGAACGCTGAACGGTGGGGGCCTAGGGCAGCAGGGGCCTTCAGATCCCACACCAGGCAGGAACAGATTCTATTCCTGGAGTTAAGGGAGTCTCTCGCTGCTGTTTTACTCCTCGTAGTTCCTGGACTGCCACCTTCTTTTAGGCATGACTGCTGAGGTCATGTCCGTGGAGAAAGGTACCCAGGAGCAAGCAAACACTTGTAAAGCAGGCGGGGCTGAAGGACAGGGGCTCTCTCTGACAAAAGCTTGCTCACCCAGAAGTTGCGTTTGTTGTTGTGGGACTTTCTGTGGGAGAAGTGATAGCACTAGGAACGTGGGGTGGATTGGCTATAACCCTAGGCCCCTCAACCCTGGAAGGCAGAGAACCCAGCTGCTATATGTAGCTAGGATTTAAAAGTACTCATCTTTTGCCCAGGCAAATGGCCTGGATTTGGCTGCTGCTCTAAACAGCATGAGCCATCTGAACTCAGAGAGGGAGGGCTCTTTGCTCTCTACCTTTGCCCCTGGAAGTTGGGTTCAAGGTAATCATAAGAAAGAGTACTCCTGCTGGACGGTGGTGGCGCACACCTTTAATCCCTGCACTTGGGAGGCAAAGGACAGGCAGATCCTTGAGTTTGAGGCCAGCCTGGACTACAGAGAGAATCCCAGGACAGCTGGAGTTACACAGAGCAACCTTGTACAAAACAAAACAAAAAGAATGGGTACATGTATTAGCATCACCTTTCCAAATGAGATTTGCGACCCAGCTGCAAATGTCTGGGGGCCCATGCAAGACTCTCGACTGTCCATGTGCTGGCTGTGCTGGTGGGCAGAGGCATGAGGTTGAGCCATCCTGTCCACACAGGTGTTTCTCTGGGTGGTTTACCTCTTTAGAAGCTAGTGAGCATGCATGCCATGGGAGGCTGGACATCCATGTCGTGAAGAGATAGATCTGGTACAAAGGTGGTCCCTGCTAGAGGAATGGCTACAATGCTTCTTTTCTCCTTGCTGGTTCCTTACAAGCCCAGATCTACACTGTAAGCGCTCCCTATAGACCCTTCCCTGGGATGCCCTGCAACATGCCCTGTGGTCCAGTCAGTGATCCAGAGGGAGGCTGCTCAAGTAGCCACGTGTGCTGTGTGCTCACTGTCTCTTTGGGAATTCTTCTAGGACGGCAAGGTGAATGGAGTGACTGAGTCCACACGCGTCCTGGGCTACACCTTCCTCCACCCCAGTGTGGTCCCTCGCCCCCACGTGCAGTCTGTGCTTCTGACGCCACAGGATGAGTTTTTCATTCTGGGCAGTAAGGGCCTGTGGGACAGCCTGTCCATTGAGGAGGCTGTGGAGGCCGTGCGCAATGTGCCCGACGCTCTGGCTGCTGCCAAGAAGCTGTGTACCCTGGCCCAGAGCTACGGCTGCCATGACAGCATCAGTGCTGTGGTGGTGCAGCTGAGTGTCACCGAAGACAGCTTCTGCTGCTGTGAGCTCAGTGCCGGAGGGAGCATGCCACCCCCTAGTCCTGGCATCTTCCCTCCCTCTGTCAACATGGCGATGAAGGACAGGCCCTCAGACGGGCTGGGCGTGCCGTCCTCCAGCAGTGGCATGGCATCGGAGATCAGCAGTGAACTGTCCACCTCTGAGATGAGCAGTGAGGTGGGCTCCACGGCTTCTGATGAGCCGCCGTCTGGAGTCCTGAGTGAGAACAGCCCCGCGTACCCCAGTGAACAGCGCTGCATGCTCCACCCAGTCTGCCTGTCGAACTCCTTCCAGCGCCAGCTGTCCAGCGCCACTTTCTCCAGCGCCTTCTCTGACAACGGTCTTGACAGTGATGATGAAGAACCCATTGAGGGTGTCTTCAGCAACGGCAGCCGGGTAGAGGTGGAGGTGGACATCCATTGCGGCCGGGCCAAGGAGAAGGAGAGACAACAGCACCTGCTTCAAGTGCCAGCCGAGGCCAGCGACGAGGGCATTGTCATCAGTGCCAACGAGGACGAGGCAGGTCTGTCCAAGAAGGCAGACTTTTCTGCTGTGGGGACCATTGGACGTCGCAGGGCTAATGGCTCTGTCGCACCCCAGGAAAGGAGCCACAATGTGATAGAGGTTGCCACAGATGCACCCCTCCGAAAGCCGGGAGGCTATTTTGCAGCCCCAGCTCAGCCAGATCCGGATGATCAGTTTATCATACCCCCAGAGCTGGAAGAAGAAGTCAAAGAAATCATGAAGCATCACCAGGAGCAGCAGCTGCCGCCACCACCGCCCCCGGCCCAGCCGCAGCCACAGCCGCAGCGGCAGCTGCAGATAGACCACCTGCCAGACTGTTACGACACACCGCTATGACCCAGTCTGAGTGCCGATTAAACAATAAACTAACCAGAGAGACTGAGAGTCTCCCAGGCTCACATTAAACCAGGGGTGTTACTCCGTGCCCTTCTCCCAGACGCTGCCCCCTCCCCGCCCCGCCCCGACCCGTCTCTGCAGCTCATCTGTAGGTTCTCTTTGTATTGGTTACTTTTAACAATTACCACTTTCTCCTAGTGACACTTTACCGATATGATTTAAATTTGTTAACTCTTTTCCCTAACATATCAAATGTGTAAAGACAAAGAACAAAAGGTTTAATATATTACAGAGAAACAATTAATGATAATGTAATTTTTAAAAAATTGCTTTTTGTTGTTTTATTTGGAAGGCAGGGCAAGTTGCCATTGCTAAATGACTTAATAATATTGTAATTGTGTATTTCTTTGTGGGGAAAGGCTTTTTTTTTTTTTGTCTTGAAAATGATAGACATTTGTAGAATATGGAGACTAACTCCTAGGAGTTGCTTTACTCTGTCAGGTGACTTAAGTCACTGGGATTCACTAATTTTCTCTGAGAGAACAGTTGATTGAGAAATTTCTATTGTAAATAGCTCAGTGTTGCATAGTGAGGCCTAAAGTGTTTGTAGTCTTGGCATAAGAACACAGCCTAAGTAACTGACTTCCTACCCCTCTGGAGAGCCCTCCCTGTCCCACCTCGCTCACCTTCAGCGCAGGCCATTTGGTCAGCGCGTTTCTGTGTAGATAATGTGCTTCTGAGGTCACTACACAGGAGCCTGCTCTTGTGACCTCAGAACCTTTTGCAGACACTTTTTAATTGTGTTCCTTACCGCTGCCACAATCAGCATGACTATATAGAGTCCCTTAGATCATCTACACATCGGAGTTATATTGAAGCAGAATGCACAAATGAACATGTCATAATTTTTGTTATAATAAATACGAAATTTACAAACACTGGACCCTTCTGCTTTTGTCTCAGCACCCAGGTGTGTCTTACAGACAGTCATACCAGCTTGCGGTTGGAAGGGATGGATGCAAGGTTGAGATTAACCAACATTATGGATCGCAGTATTGTATGTTTCCTTAATATTCAACAAGTTCAAATCCCGAACCTCACTTTTGCTAGATAAGCATGCTATCTGAGCTGTGTCACCAGCCCCCACAAAGGCATATTTATGTATTTATGTCAAACAACCTGCCTACTAAGTTGGTTCTTCCAGATGACTTCACACAACCCTGTAACAAAGCTCCTGTTTCCCTTGGTTTGTTCACAATCCTTGATCTCTAGCACCAAAAGGAAAACAAATCCCACCAAAAACAACCACCCAACAGTGTCCTTCTCAAATATGTCCTTTTAGACTCTATGTGAGTGCTAGCAGTACACTGTACTTCAGGGACTGAAATGGAGAAATCTTTTAATATCCCTTTTTAAAATCCCACTTCCTTCCCTGTCTGAGATAGGGCTTCACTGTGACAGCCATGGCTTGCCTCGCCACGAGCAGCTGTCCCCTTGCCTCGGATGCTGAAGCTAGAATTAGAGGTGCGGCCACCAGACTCACCCATGCACTTTTAATGGGAGGATAGCAGTGCAAAATTCTTTTCAGATCTAAGTAAAGTTAGAAAATCCAACTCATCTCTGAGAACTTTGGAAACTTTTATAGTTGAGAATTTATCCAAAAGCTATTAAAAATAGATATAAAACTGGTAAGCTGTCTTTTCTGACGTGCTATTGTAGACTTTGTGGTTTTCCTCATTTGTTGACTTGTTTGAAATTACCGTGAGAGCATCCTCCCATGTCATCAAGGAGATAAATGGTCTTTTCTTTAATCATTTTAATATATATTACTTGAACCAAAAATAAAATGCAGAGGATTTGGGTTTAAAAAAAAAAAATTCAACAGGTTCAGCTGCAGAGAATGGGGTAGTGAAATTGACTTCTGATGAGCCGTGGACACAGCTGGTGTTATCCTTTTCCTTTTATTGCTGTGCAGGGTAGACACTGAAAGGGTCTAGATGGAGACTGCGTGGGGGAGAGCCCAGGGAAGTGTCTACTTCAGAGCCAAGTTGGCTCTCAGTTCTTCCGGGGGGTTAATGTTACCTTTTATTGTACAGGTTGATGTACCTTTTATTGTAACTGTGCGAATCAAAAGCTGTGTGTGGAGACAGGCGGCTTCCATTTCCATCTGTCTCCCTTCAGGCCTGCCCTGTGGCCACAGGAGATGGCTTAGCTCACTCCAGCACAGTGCTGGACGCAGTTCTGAAGGAGCCGGATTTCTGGACTGTAGCAGAGGCCGTCTGCTTTGAACTGGAAGTGGAGTCATCTCATTGGCCCTGATCCTGATTCTCTAGCCCTTCCTTCCCGTGCAAGTCATGTGGGTCATGGGTCAGAGAAGCCACACCAGAGTCTGGTTTCCCCCTGGTGCCTTATTTCCTGTCAAGCTAGGCTAGCTTTCCAGTTTTTCCGTGCTTAGAGCCTCGCTTTGGGCAGAGCTCACTTGTCATCTTTGTGGAAGAGGCCTGGACCGAAGTGTGGCTCTAACAGAGGGGACAGAGCCTGTGGTGGGTGGTCAGTGAGTACTTGTGGCAGCCACCCGCCAGGACCAGAAAAAAGATGTGGGAGAAAGCAACAAGGCATGTGATGTGTTTGTGAATCCCCGGGTCTCACAGTGCTTGCAGCTCTGTCCCTTGTCATTGAGACACCGTGCACACACTTGGGGTACACAGTACATGAAGAGGGGAAGTGTCTTCTGCTGCATCCATGTGAAGGGACTAGGGAGCTACAGACACTGGCAAGTCTCCATGCTCCATGCTCTTATGGAGGAGCCTCCCCAGGAAAATTTCCTCATTTCTGTGCATCAAGATACCTTCTAATATTGTATGCAAAGCTGTTTAGAAAACTGAAGTAGGTTTTGAGCATTGAAGTTCTCAATCAATACTTGAAGACCCCTGAAGCCATGACATCTACACAATGATGATTAAGCAGAAGGGTTTCCCTGCACGGTGTGGTCTCTGCTTCCAGTGAGGACATCAGACCACTGGGAAGAGTGAAGGGAAGAGGAACCATGAACCACGTTCAAGCTCTAGGGAGGGTGGTGACTCTGCTGGGACCTGGACACTGGCTCCTGTTGGCTCAGCCACATGCTGCCAGATATGGGCCTCTAGGCCTATTGCCCTCGTCTCAGCCTGGCTCTGGTGAGGGGCTCCAAGTCAGTTTCTGCAGGGGGGCAACCCAGTGGCTTGGCTTTTTGGTGGTGGTGGTGATTTTTTGGTTGTTTGGTTCATAGCTTTTGTTATAGCACCATCTACTGGTGGGTTTAGCTTTGGGGAGGACATGAGCTCCCTACTGCCAGAAGAAACTGTTTTAACAGTTTCACCACCCACCGATTAAGCGTGGAGGAGATGCTGTGTTAAATCCTAGTGTCTATTCTACTTTTGTCAGTTTCTGCTTTGTAAGGTGGCATCATTAGTGACCACTTGACTCTTAGATTAGGCAACCGTCCCATGGGAAATTAAAATACAGAAATAGATTGTAATCAGAATTATAATTCTATCCGGCGTCTGTCTAGCGCTGCATTCCCTGGGGTTAGGAGACAGCAAAACAGAAAGCTGTGGTATGCTTGAAATCTTACAGAGTAACATCTGTGAAGTCACGCTGGTCCTGACCAAGGGCTGTTGGATCATGTTGACTCTTCTTGGTCACTCATCAAAGGGTCTTTTGAACTCATCCCTGATGCAAAGCCAAAGGGTCTTCATACAGATGGGGGTTGTATCGTCTGTGGCTGCCTCTCCAGTGACCAGGTTTGTAACTCACTAGGGCCTTATGTGTAAGAGCCATCACTATCCCAACATACAACTGGGCTAGTCAGAAAAATCTATTGCACAACCCAAGTGCCTTCAGAAGAGGCAAATGGAAGAAAAGGTGAGCTGTTGGTGAGGAAAGTCTCCTTGTAGTTCTTGTCATTGAATACTACTTTGTTCCAGTTCATCTCCGTAATCCCCATGCTGTACAAATGACTCTAGGCAAACTGCTTTCATCGTCATCACTGATCTGCCCGGTGCTGATGCTGAGCCATAGCCCTAAATTGTTTGTGATATTTATTATTATTATTACTATTATTATTATTATCATCATCATCATTATTATTTTCCCTACCCCTTACCTTACCTGTTATTTCAATTAAAACAAAGTTCACACTTGACCCTGCTCAGTTTACGGAACATAAGAGCTCTGCCTGCCTGGTCAGCCATGATGGAAGGGGGGGTCCAAGCCCGCCTATTTGATTTGCATATTCACTCAGCCTTAGTCAAGAACCCATGGCTGGCTCAAAACCAGCACAGGACCTGAGGTGTCTGGGTGAGGTGTGCTGATGGCTGCTGGTCTCGAGAGGCCATGAGGGCCTAAGCCAGCACCAGGTTGACTCTAGCCCCACATAAATGTCAGATACCAGAATGGTGTTCCTTCAAGATGGCCCTTTTCCCTTCTAGAAGACATTGAACACTTCAGGAAATGGGCCAGTGGCCCTCAAACTGCTTTCCCTGTTCTGGACTGCTCCCTGCCTTGAATTTACCCATAAATATGTGCAGCATTTACTGGTATTTGGTTCCAAGAACACAATGTTCTACCGTGTGTAGAAGCCACAGAATGCATGGAGAATGTTCTCCCTCCCTCCGCTTACAACTGGAATTACTCTTGCTATTGTTACTTTCGAAGGACAGAAAAGTGCTGCTGGCTTCACACTGAAACCTTTTGCTTTCTAGTCTTCCTGTTCCAGTGAATGTGGGCTTTCATCTAATGGCTAGTTCTGTCTGTTGAAAGGCCATTAGAATGGCAGTTGAGACTTTTTTTTGTGTTGTATGTCCAGTCCTTGACCCTTGAACTCACCCATACCCACTTCCAAGTCTTTAAGGAAACTGCCTACCCAGGAGGGAGAGCCTAGTCCCTACTCCAAATGACTTGACAGATTTTGTTGATCCCTCCTGAAAGGCATCACCCTCCCTGTGGAGTGGGGGGGGGATGGGAGGATGGGGAGGCATGGAAGGGAGGGAGAGGGAACTGGGATTGATATGTAAAATAATAATAATAATAAAAGAAACAAAAAAGGAAGAAAGAAAAAGAGAGGAAGAAAGAAAGAAAGAAAGAAAGAAAGAAAGAAAGAAAGAAAGAAAAAGAAAAAAAGAAAATTGTCTCCCAAAATAATGGCTGGAGGTGCCAAAACCAGCTTTGGACTAAGTTGCCTGTAAGCCAGGACTAAGTCAAGCAATGTCCTTTACTTACCTCCTGATCTGCCATACTTTTAACCACAG
Organism: Phodopus roborovskii; assembly: GCF_943737965.1. Lineage (NCBI taxonomy): Eukaryota > Metazoa > Chordata > Mammalia > Rodentia > Cricetidae > Phodopus > Phodopus roborovskii. The sequence goes on along the minus strand of NW_026126583.1, from coordinate 4,183,778 downwards.
AACACCTCCGTGGGTTAAAAGCATCTTGTTTTCAGATGAGCCGTGCCTCCCAGGAGCAGCGGCATGCACTGGGACAGCCATCTGTCACAGGTAAATGCATGCCTCCTTTCCCTATTGTAATGTCACCCACACCTTTGGACCTCCGGTTATCATTGAACTTCTGTAGGACTCTTTCACCACCAGGGCCTGCAGAGTGTCGATCTGCTAGAGGTGATATTTAAGCACAGTATAATTGGAGGTGGAGGGGGTCCTACTGTAATACAACCCCCTGAGCACGAGGAGACGAAATTGCATTGAAACTCAAGGTCCATGCCACTTCTTCCAAGAAGATGGGTTCTAGAGATAGTCTACATGAGTTAAAGGCCTAGGGAAGAGCTGGAGTGGTCTTGGTCATGCAGATAGTGTAGTGGTCTTTTTGACTGAGCCTCCTCTGGTCCCGGTTGTGGGAGCTTAAGGACCATCCACCCCCACACCGGCTATAAAGTTAATGCAAAGCCACCAAGACTGATAAATATTTCTGGTTATGGAGGCTTGAGGGAGCATCTGGTTATACGCCACCCATGGTCCTGCCTGTGGGGACAGGAATGGCCTGGCCTTCTGTAATGCAGATCACCAGGCTGTCCATCAATCAGTCACCTCCATCCCCTCCATCCCCATCCTTCTGGGTGCAAAAACAGGTCATACATGTTTTTCCTTGGAAAGACAAGCCTACATGTTTAACATTCCTGGTTTCGCTAGCGTGACCCGGGAGTGCAGGGGCGTGTGTACCCACCATGCTTGTATTCTTCAGAGTACAATGTGCAGGGTTTCTCATGTTCTTCCCCAGCTTCCACGTATCCAGAACAAGATAGAACCTTGGGACGGAAAAGACACAATGTAAGTGGCAAACAGGCTGGTGTGAACCACAGAGCCACTGCCTTTCTAGTCTGAGCATCCCAGGACACGTGTGAGGAGTTCCTCTGCTTCCTGTTTGCAGGCAGAACCCAAGCTGTATGGTCTGTGTGGTGGTGGTGGTGGTGTAGTGAACACTTTCTCAGTTTCTGTTACCAAACCCACGAAGATAAGATAAGGCTTGACATATGTAATAGTGTGTTACCCCTCACATATGGGGAAAAGTTAGGTTTGATGTTTCTAGACCGCTATGACTGGTAATTTCTGTACAATGTGACTGTACACAGTTAACTGGGATACTTTTTCCAAAACAGCACAGCTAAAGTTTCAAATAATTCAAATTGTGTGTGTGTGTGTGTGTGTGTGTGTGTGTGTGAGAGAGAGAGAGAGAGAGAGAGAGAGAGAGATCCTGCTATGTGTCTGTGTGTATATGTCCGTGTACCCTTTTTCTTCATCCTCCTCGGGTATGGGGGTCTAAGAATAGAGTTTTAACAATAGAGGCTTCTTGCCTTCTTCATAAGCTGAGTTACCCCCCATAAGTCCATAGGGCTCCCACGTTGTGAAAGTGATGGGTAGATGGAGTGCCTGAGGACAAATACTAGATCACACGTGATGGTAATCTGGAGAGGCATGCGTATCCAAAGGGCACTTAGAGTGGTAACTTGTGCGCAGGTGAAGAACTTGGACTTGACCCAGATTACAGATTGCCAACTGCCAAAGCCAAGCACAGCAGGGCCATTGAAAACACTCTGTGACATTTCTGCCCCAGTGACCACACTGTTCCGTGAGGGGTAAGACTGACTCCTACCTCTGGGGAAGCAAAAGGGACTGTTGTCCATACTCTGCTGCCCAGGTGGCTTCCCTGACGCATGAAGAGCCCTAACCACACTGCGTTCACCTTGAGTTCCACCAGCTGCACCGGGCAGACAGAAGAACTCCTGTGGTCGGCTTGCAGGGGACACAGGAGGATCACGGGAGGCTGGAAGTGCCCTGTGGGTGTCGTTCTGCACACCAGACACCTGATGAGCCATCTCACGGCTGTTCCCAAACAAGTGGGTTCTGCTGCTCACCTCTCCATGCCAGGTCCTTGGAGAAAGTGGACACAGAGTCCCCATTGCTACCCTCTAGCATGCCTGTCCCTCTACCCATCTGCTGGCATGAACTCAACACCCTCCATTTACCAGAATGTCCTCAGCCTTGACATCCCTCATGCTGCACACTCACACAGGCCTCTCAACTCCAGCCCTGCAAACCCCTTGGTCCTGGTGACAGTGGCTGACTTGCTATTGTACCCATGGTCATATTGAATGCAGCCTCCAGGGCACACCCCAGCTTCTGTGCCTCCCTGTGAGGTGCCTGGTGCTCAGACTCCAAACATGAGTCCCCGGAGCTGCTTGGCCACTATGACACATGGACCTGGACACTTCTACCCATGCCTCATGGGTTCTAAACCTCTATGGGCCTCAATGCTTTGCTCAGCCATGGTTAGGGCTTCTTGAAGGAAACGAAGGAGACACCTATGTTGATCTCCCTCCTTGGTCTTTCTTCTTCAACCTTCCTTGTCCTGCCTCAGCTCTGAGAATTCCTCCCCAGTGGAGACAAAGAATACCTATGCCCCCAGAAAGTTCTAATGTCAAACAGAGGTATGTATAATTCTACCACAGTTCAACCAGATAATCAGGAAATTTATTGGGCTTATCTACAGGGCATAGAGATGGATTGTGTACAGAGTGTGGATGACCCTAAGGCAGCTGTACCACAAATTCTTCACACAGCATGGATGGCAGCTCCCCCATACCCCAGCCTTCCTTAGTTAACTGTCCCCAGTCTATATATTCCAGGCCACATACAATTAGGGCAGAATTACAAATGAATGGCTGGGACAGATGGCTGAAATCTCAGGCAAATGTTCAGTGACCCTTCCCATGCTCTTCTCTAAGGGGTGTGGTTATTCCACAGATCTGCTGTGGGGGGGCACAGGTACAGCTGACGTTGGTAGTGTTTTGCTTGGAGGGCCGAACTTTCTGACATACCTGCAGCTCCCCAGTATCTTGGGACCTCATGCCTCTGTTCTGTCACTGCTTGGGCCTCCGTGCCCTGTGGGAGTACGTGACAGATCCCTCCCATTTAGGTTGGGCTTGCTTTGGTCCATCCACTTCCTGCTCTCCACAGGCAGGTTTCATCCAGGTCCTCACTGAACTGCAGTCCACCCTACAGCCCCCAGCCCCCTCAGCTAACTCAGAGGTGGGTTCAGCAGTTGGTGGCTTGGTTAACATCATTGTTCTCTTTTGTGGACAGCCTGGGCCTGTCCCCTCCTACTTTCCTTTGACCTGGCTTCTGACTGAAGTTTCTCTGTCCACTGCTTCCTCCTGAGCCTTCCCTTGACCTCTCCTCTCCACTTTTCCTTGAAGCTTGTAGTGAGCAATTCACCTTGTCAGCACCTGTGACATAGACCATACCCATTGGGGGGTGGAGAAAGGGCCGGATGTGACGGGTGGGGGGGGAGGTTACTAAGTCTGATGAGGGGGCTCCGGGACCTCTCTTGCTTGCAGCACGGGGACAGGAGCACTTCCGGAGGCATCCTTGGGACCAGGAACCTGTTGGTGTTCATCTGTCTATGTTGTGAGTTATCTCTCCCTGAATAAACATCTATTCAGCCTATCTGATTCTCCTGATCCTTATTAAACTTCAATAGAAGCTCATGGTGTGGGGAGGCTGCAGTCAATCTTGTCCTGCCCTTCCCATCAGCCTTTGGCATCACATATCCACCAGGTCCCCTCCTTCACCAAATCTTGGCCACTGGCAATCAGCTGACTCTCCCTACCTTTCTTCTTCACCACACCCTGTCAGCTATGGAACTTGTTCCTCAAGCCTGCCATAGCCACTGGCATCTTGGAATCAGAGAGGCTGTGGTTGCCTACCAAAGACAAGAGCGAGGGAGCGGGATGGGGGAGGTAACCAAACCCTCGCCTGAAATTCTAGCCACTCCGGTTCTCATGTCCCACCCCGCAGTGTAACCCTGCTAGAGCATGGAACTGGATGGTTGCCTAGGGTTGGGGACCGCAGTCGTCCAGCTCAGGCTGTGGTGGGGGGTTCTTCAGTGATGCAGCTGACCAAGAACTCCACACTCTTGCAGGCAACCCCAATGAACTCATTGTTTCACCAGGCTGGATTTGAGTGGCATTGTTTCTTTCATCCGGTATTGGTGCCCACCTGGGGTCCATAGGCCAGGAAAAGTTCCCATCTCCTGCGGAAAAGTAATACCACCGCCTGCTTTCCCATCATCCTTTGCTGCGGGTTTGGTGCCTTGGGTCTCACTCCCAGTGTTGTCTGCATCCAGGTCCAGCCCATCTCCCCTCAACCCAACTCTCTCCCCTTTTCTCTCTCTCCTTTCTCGGCCTTGCACTTTGGCAAGTACTCTACCACTGACCTTCACTCTTCAGCCCTTTTAGTTAGTTGTTTGTTTTTCAGTTTCTGAGCCAGGATCTCACCAAGTTACCCAGGTGGCCCTATAACGTACGATTCTTCCACCTCAGCCTCCCTAGCAGCTGGATTGCTGGCCTGTGCCACACAGTCCCTGAGCTGCTTTCCACGCACAAGCAGAACACCCGTCTCCTGCATAGCACCAAAGACTGTTCATTGACTCTGACTCTTCTCCTGGCAATCGTTGCCCAGAGCCTATGGGCACATACTTCTGGCAGTGTGCCTAGGACTGTTTCAAGCTTATTCCCCCACATTCCTACCCCATCGACCCCCAGCCGGAAGCAGATCCCGTGAGGACCTGGTTGGATTCTCACTTTCCATTTTTATGGTGTTAGGGTTAGCGCACATCCAGCACTAGCTCCTTCAAATACCATCTGCATAGTGAGTCCCTGTCCATGGGAACTCTGCGTGGATAGCTACTGGGCATTGCAAGCTCATCCTGGACAGAGCAGAATGAGTATTCTCTCCCAACCTGTCTTTCTCATGACAAATGTCATCAGTAATCACCCATTAAAGCTCTCGTCACATCTCAGAGATGTAGCCTCAGAGATATAGCCTCAGTTATCCATTTCTCATCCCTCTACACAGCAGTTCACCATTTACCCATATCCCAAGACATCCTCTCTATCCATCTGCACTGCTACCATGATCTCCCATTTGGGATTCTATAGAGGGTCCCTATGTGTCATCCACCCTACTGATTTTCCACTAGATCCATTATTTTAAAATATAGAAGACTGTGACAGCCTCAGAGAAGTCTCCAATGGCCAGCCATCATTCTAGAACAACACCTAAACTCCTCTTAAGGGCTTACCTACCTGGTCCCATATGATCTCCCAAGCTCTGTTCGGGTAGGCTCTTCCGCTCATCCTCATTCACACCCCCTGGCCCAGGGTTTCCTGACCCCAACACTACCTGCACTTGAGTCCGCGTATTATCTATCCTAAGGGTAGCTTTCCTCTACTCTGCAGGATAATTGGCTCTGCCTCACACCCTTCCTCACTAGCCGCCAGTGATAGCCTTCTGCTATGACAAAAATATCTCCAGATGTTGCCAGATCCACCCCTTGGATGGATCACCCTTGGTTAGCAGCCACCCACCTACTCTTAGAGTTGAACAAGCTCAGCTTCCCTCCATCTGGGGGTTTGCAGTCCCCTCACTGGGCCCTCCCCTCCCTGGATTCTCTTAGTGATGCCCTCTCCCCCATCTGTCTCCCTCACAGTTTGGACTTCCTGTTCAAAGAGCGCCTTCCACATCACGGACTTGTGTGCACCACTGCACTTAAATGTCTTCAATGCCTCTACCACCATCCTGAATGGTCTTGCCTAATTTGTCCACTGTCTCTCCTCCTCGGGTTGTGTATGTTGTGTGGATCTTGGCTATCCGAAGCATCCCCACAAGACAGAATGTGACAAATAGCAAAATGTCAAGGGGATACATCATTTCTTCTCAGCTGTTAACTCAGTTGGTAAAATGCCAGCACTGGGGACACAGAGACTGGTGGGAAAATAAAATAAGTTTGATCACTGGTCACCACATGAACACTCCACATCCTTGTACATGCACACGTGCTCATACTGCATGCATGTCCGTAACTCCCATGTACACTTGTCCGCATATCATACACAAATACATATGTAAATACCTTCCTTTGATGAAAATTCGGAAGGTTGAGTAGCTGGGATACAGGAGTATCTCACAGTCATCCGGACAATGCCAGGGCGCAAGCAAGTGTATAGCATTCTGAGGTTTCTGTGATGAAGCGTTGCAAAACATGTCTCTGTAAGATAATATCACCTAGTACCATCACGGTCACCTTAATGTGTGTCAGTACAACCCATGATATTCACCCAAGAATGAAACCGCCTAAAGACATGTTTCTCAGAGCGAAGCATGTCACACGACTGTATTTGAGAAAATCCTGGGGGGGGGGATGCCTGGCTTGTTTGGAAAGACTCAACAACCTCGGGTGCCGGGTGAGTGACCTCACAGGCCTGGTTAAACGGATGTCACAGGCTCAGGCAGAGGGGCATTTCTAAGACATCGCATCTTAAAGTGCAGTGAACCAAGAGTCTCGGAGGGTTGATTGACCCGGAGGGTGGGAATGTGCCTATTAATAATTATTATCTGCAAGTGTGTGTCTGTTTTTGAAGTACCCTACAGGGTAGGGTACATCCAGTGTCTTTGTGCACAAGAGAATCTGTCATTTTTATGACTGATGAGCTAATGTTGAGTCACCAACTTCTACCTGGATACATCTTGAGGACAGTGCTGAGGAAATAAATTGGGGAAGTCACTGGAAAATTACTGCCTGAGGTCAAGATTCTGGATATTTTGCCAAAGGCTTGGGCTCATAAAAGTACCTTCCCTCCCTCCTCCCTTCCCTTCCTCCCTTCCTCCCTTTCTGTCTCCTCACCCCCTCCCTCCTGCCTTGTATAAACCTTATTTATTACTAAGAGCTGTGGCATCTGCTAGATTCTAACAATGCTGGAACAGGGGCTGGCTCACTGATGCTCTTGCCTTCCATGCGTAAGAAACTGATTTGATTGCTGGAACCCATTGAAAAGCCAATTGTGCCTTTCAGCATCTGTACTAGAAAGAGAGGGGCCAGTGGGTGCATCTCTAGGACTCCCAGGCAGGCCACTGGCCAGTAAGAGACCCTGTTTCCAGAATTCCAGATTAGGTAGACAGTGACTAAGGAAGAACAATTCCCAGAACAGTTGATTCCAACACAACATCCACTTCCAACACAAGAACATGAGCTGTGTGTCGTAGAGAACCGTGGAGCAAGCTGGATGCACACTCGTTAGTGGGAGAGAGTGGCTCCTGTCTGGTCCTCCATCTCCCTCTCTCCCTGGAAAGCCCTGCAAGCAATCTCGCATGCACACTGATGCTCGTGTACCTATCTGGTGATTACTATCTGCAGGTGTGTATCTGTTTTTCCAAGCATCCTGCAGGTTTGGCAGTATTTGGGGCATCTCCCCAGACTCACCGGGGCAGGAAGCTGTATCCCCTCCAAATATGATGTTCCAACATGGGAGCACCTTCATGGAATTTTCATGATGACAGAAAGATGAGCATTATGAACTGAGAGATTCTTACATTTCACTGGTGGGAGCATCAGAGAAAGGTGATGCACGGGAAATAAGAATCTGGGAAACGATAGGCTGATGAACGTTTACTCGGGGAGAAATCACTTACACCAGAAACAGATGACTACCGCAGGTTCCTGTCCCAAGGATGCTCCTGGATGCTGTCTGTCTCCGACCAGGAAGTAAGAGAGTGAGCTGGGGTCCAGGACCCCATACCTAGTCCCCCCAGGTCACGCCCACACCTGTCCCCACGCCACGATGGGCGTGGTCAGTGCAACAGGTTTGTGCGGGGTGGATATCTCACTACAGTTCCCATTTTATTCTGAAGAAAAGATTTAGGCTTTGATGCAAAACTATATACAAAGACAGTAAACATCAGATATGCTCTAGGAGAAGGAAAAGTAAGAAGATACACACTTAAGACCTATTGGCAGTGAGGTAACAAGAGCAAATGGCAAGAACCACACAGGGATGACCTCAAGTCTAAGCCTTAGGTATTATCTGCTAGCATTCTTAGCCCTTCCATTGGTGGAGAACGGGGTCTCCTTATGTTAATACTTCCAAAGGTTTTTATCTAATTATCTGTGTTGGGCCCAGTGTTGAGGTGGCCACGGAACTGCTCTTTGTGAGGCTGAAGACAGCCCAAGAGAAACTCCATGCAATTAGGCTCCAGACCTTGCAACATCCCAAACTGTCCACTGACCTTTTCATCAGCCATTGCACACACAACTTTTCAGGGATTCTGCTGACAGAGGGAGCCCGGGCAGGGGCAGGGGCTGTGTGTGTCCTGGGAACAGATCTTGACGTCTACAGCAGCCGGAACTGTGGGAATCCACAGTTGAAAGGGAGTAGGCCGAGGCACACCCTTAATGTCTTTCTGGGCTCTAACCAGCTCCACTCAGTGGAAGGGTGAGGGCGGGGCTCAGGTGGAGGGGGCTGAGGAAGGCGGGCCCAGATGATCAGTGAGTGAGGGAGGGAAGAGGTGTGGGCCCCTGGGGACACCATCACAGAGGGTGAGGGAAGAGACTTGGAATGGACCCAGGGCAGCTTTGCCTGGACCCCTGTAGTGACTCATGAAAGGTTCTATTATTAGTAAATACAGTCTTGGGACCAGGCACAGGCTACGGCTGAGGTGCTACCTGGGCTGGCTGGAAGTGGGAGGGACCAGATCAGGGAGCATGAGGAAATGGAAGTTACTTGTGAAATTCAGGGATTCCTAAACAGTACTGGGGGCAGCTGAGACTCCAGCCCGCCTGTTTATGAGGAGTTTGCCTCGGTGGGGCTATCAGCACATTTCTCCTCACTTGCTAACCAGTCGATTGCTGAGCTGAACTTATAGCAAGCTCTGTGGCCACCTGTCCCTCAGAGAGAGAGAGAGAGAGAGAGAGAGAGAGAGAGAGAGAGAGAGAGAGAGAGAGAGCCAGTCAGCAGCCATAGGTGCAAAATGTTCCCTTTCCTCAAAGCTCTGTGGCAGCCTGGGTGGAAAATCACAGCTATTGCAGATGGAGGGAAGAAAAGGGATGTTTCTCTTTCCAACTCTTGTTGAGCAGAAAACTCAAGGACCCTACTGAACACTACATCAAAAGCCGGGGCATAATTATTCGGACTGGATGACAGGTCCTAGCAGAAGCTCTGACTGGGGTCTGGCAAGCTGAACTAGGCTGCAGCAGCAGTGTGGCTGGCTGAGTGACACCAGAGCCTTGCTGGCCCGGTGAGCCTAGTCATGGTTAGACTATAATTAGAGTCACTCCTTGGAAGAGGCTCAGCCCGAATATGAAGGAAATGACAGACAGGCCCACAGCAGAGCAGTGCTCCAGAGGTCACCAGGACGATAAGCCATTGCCTCACATGGGACCCAGAAGGTAACCCTGGCAGGACAGAGATGGCTTTGTGAGGGGATCCCCAGGAATGGTTGGAGGATGAGGACTTTCCAGGGTGAGGTCCACAGGAAGGGCCCCTCCACCCAATCCTGTTTGGAAATGGGAGCATTAGATGACGAGCTACCTCCGTGTCTGTGGCCTCGGCCGTGAGAGACTGTCATGGGTCCCTCAGGCTTTCCAGTGCCAGTGCCTCTGGACACAGCGAACACCCTCCTCAGGGGCTCTACCAGTCCTCCCCGTGGGCTTACACCCTCCTCAGGGGCTCCCAGCCCTACCAGCTCCTCCCCGTGGGCTTCTTCGGGTGCAGCTTTCTTAGTCACACGCATCCAATCCCACAGCAGCAATGATTCCGAATGGCACAGTTGGCTTGAAGTTAGAGATGGCATGAAGGGAAGGAAGACCCAAGTTCGTATCCACCAAGTCCAAAATTAAAGGTGTCAAACACAGAGGGCCCTCTTTCACAGAAACAAAGCCTCCCCCAAGTACTGTTTAGTTGCCCTAAGCACAATTAAGGCATGATAAAAGCTAGACTTTTCCTCTCTGTGTAACTTTTCAGAATAGCAAGAGTCAGTACCCTGGGTCCTGCTAGTGGGAACCGATGATTTCTTTGTATGTGTGTTGTTAGTATTCAGGCATCTGTACCGCCTGCCCTTGGGGTTCTGACAGGATACATCCTCAGCTGCAGCCACCAAGAGCACCACCTGTGCACACTCACCACTTTCCTTTTTAAAGGGGCCCTGCCCACCTCCTCCCTCCCTCTCTCTCTCTCTCTCTCTCTCTCTCTCTCTCTCTCTCTCTCTCTCTCTCTGTGTGTGTGTGTGTGTGTGTGTGTGTGTGTGCATGCATGCACGCACATGCATGCAAGTGTCTGCCTCCATTTCTCTTTGTGAAACATGGTCCCATGTAGACTCAGGTGGCTTTAACTCCCTATTCTTCTGCTCCCGATTCCTGAGGGTTGGTATTGTAGGCACTCAACCATACCAGGTTTATTCATGCTGGAGACAGAAACCACCCGGGCTTCCTGTCAACTGAACTACATCCCCAGCTGTGTTAAGGTTTCTAGTGCTGTGATAAAACATCGTAACCAAGGGCGACTTGGGGAGAGGAGGGTTTATTTCAGCTTACAATTATCACCGAGGGAAGTCAGGGCAAGGACTCAAGTCAGGAACCTGGAGGTAGGAATGGAAACAGAGAGTTTGGAGGAATGCTGTTTTCTGGCTTGCTCCTCATGGCTTCCTCAGCCTACAGTCATACACAGCTCAGGACGGCCTACACCGCCCACTGTGGCTGGGTCCTTCACTAAGAAAATGTACTACAGACTCATCTACAGACAATCGGACGGAGGCATTTTCTCAACTGAGGTTCCCAGATAACTCTAGTTTGTGTCAAGTTGAGAAAAATTCCTGACCAGGATAGCATCCCTCGTAGTGGCTGTTAAATCCTAAGCAGAAGCCAGTCTGAAATCGGTTTCTGTATATGTGAGAATCAGGTGCCAAGGCGCATTATTCTCTCATAAGGTTACTCAACTAAGCTGGCATCATCTTTTAAAAAGACAGATCTTTCCTTATCCTGTAGTGTCTGTCACCCAGAGTCATTAATCAGGTGACAGTATACAGAACTATCTGGACTTCTGAGATGTCATCAGTCTGTTTGTATGTTCTTACTACATCACAGTATACGTAACTTTACAGCAAGTCTTTTTTTCCTCAGAATTGTGATAAACCCACAGAATGTATGGCCTTAAACATTTGAAGTGACAGTTCCATGGCATGGTACTGGTTTTTACCCTCACTCCTATTCCTCTCTGGAACAAGTTCATGCTTCCAAATAGAACAAACCACACCCGCGAACCTGCACCCACGGCTCTTTCCACAAGTCCTGGTAACCCTAGCTGTACTTTCTGTTCTTACGGATCTGCGCACTGCCCTACCCTACCTAATGCAAGTTGGATCCCATATTGTAGACTTCCCTTAGTGACAGGTGGAGAGAAGCAAATATACGTAGGTGACCTTGTGGGGTGGGTGAGGAAGAGAGGGCAGGGCAGGTGACGGGACAGGAGAGGGACACTGAACTCTTGGGCTTCCTACTACAAGTCAGATGTCCCTGGTGGGCAAAGAGGCATAGTCCGCCAGGCCAGCTGCTCTGGGCCTTTGGAGGCCTGGGCAGGGGTGACGTCTGTGAACCCTTTCCTGACACCTATTCCTAGACCCAGGGTGTAGCTACTAGAAAAGCACTGGCTCAGATCTCATTGGAGGGATCAGGGCAATGGCTCCCAGGGTGTTGATCAGTGTCTCAGAAGTTATTTGCGCCAATGAACATGGCCCTGGAAATTGGGGCTGAGAAGGTCTCACGTTCCAAATCCTATGTGATCAAATTCTAAGCTGAGCGTAACTCGTTAAGCGGTCCTCCTGGCTACTTTCCAGAAAAATAATACATGGAATTAATTTCATTTTGTCACAGACTGCGCAGATTTAGGAAAGTCTTTTGTCGTGAGCAACAGTAAAAACACGAAGCAAAGAGAAATGAAAGTTGTCTTTGAATCCAGGAATAGGGTCCTACAATTCATCACAACGCCACTAGGGGGCAGAGAGTGATAGCTGTTTGGAACCACAGGAAAATACCCACAGCAGACCGGTGCAAAGAAATGTTAAAGAAAAAAAAAAAAAAAAAAGAAAAAAGAAAAAGAAAAAGAAAAAAGAAAAACCCGAAGTGACTTTGCCAAAAAAAAAAAAAAAAAAAATGTAGCGTGTAGCATTTTACAGTAGTTTGCACTTACTGTATACCTATGTTGAGCATCAGTGTCCCATGTAGCCCAACTAGAAAAGACCTTGAACCCTTGACGTTTTTGCCCCCGCCCATCGGATACTGGTGCAGCATCACACTTGGATGTAACTTTCTTCTGAGCTTGAAATTCAGTGAGTTAAAATTGAATTCAAACCTACTATTTTGCACTTCCAGCTTGGCCACGGCCATGTGTAGATCCGTGTATGCTGTGGTCGGTTTCCTCGGAGAGTGTGCAGCTGAGATGAGGAAAGTGAGAAGCAAGCAGGCAGGGGGGATTTGAACTTAGCAACTCTACTTTCTTGTTTGTTGCCCTGTGATTTTCGAGGGTCCTACACCCACAGTGTGCCCAAGGAAAGTCGCCTCAGGCCCAGCCTTGACGTGGCTTCAGAGACCTTTGAAACTTGCTATGTGATAGATATTTCCACTGGCTCATCCTGGCTCACAGGGTGGAGGGAGATGGTAATGTCACAACCACCTAGCTGCCAGGTGCAGTGGAAAAGCATTGTCACCTCTGCCGGCATCTCCCAGCTGGCAAGGCCTCTTAGCACCTTATCGGAGAAGCATTTGATGAGCTCATCCTGTGCATTGGATTAAAGTACCTTTTGGCTAACCAAGGCCACACTCTCCCCCAAATCCTATGGGATAAACATGAAAGATGACGATCAAAAGATGATGTTACAAACAGAGTTCTCCAAAAAATATCTATGACCCCTGACCTCCACCCGAGGAATACTAATGACTTCAAAGATGAACCAAGGACGAAGACTCGGGAGCTTCCGAACAGCGAACAAACATTAGCACCTGAGGTGCACAGACAGGCTGTGAGGCAATGTCAGGCAGAGGGAAGGTGCCAAGGCTCTGCCCCCCGAAAGGGACTATGGGAGCCTGCAAAGAGGTAGTGGCAGCTTCTGTTGCCTTGGCTATCTCTGGGCATCTGGCAATGACAAAACTAAAATGATCATGCACTTCTGTGAGCTGTGATGTCTTGGATTCCTACAGAAAACAAGACAGAACAAAACACGAGCATGCCTGTGGCGGACAGCCTAAACTAACAACACTAGCAAACATGACAGGGAGCATCCCATTGTGAGTGTAAGTCCACATCCACATCCAAGCGCTGTGATTTTCAGAGAGAAAAAACACTCAGATGAGAAGTCACACGTGTTCACAGTAAAACCATAAAAGAGTAACAAGTGAGGGTAAATATGGCTTGTCCTTGAAGAAAAACAAAACAACTTCTAGAAATGAAAAGTAAGGGTGTTTGAACTGCCTTGGGGGGGGAGGGGTGGCTAAGCAGATGTTTAGACGTAGCTGACAAACAGTCTGTAGTTTGGAAGACAGGACCAAGGGGGAGCCTGCTTCCCATGGATGTTAGAATAAAACCATCATACCCCTAAAAGGAATTCAAGAGCATGGAAAGAAATAGTGCCAAGCCTCACAGATAATTTTTAGGATTAATAGAGCACATGGCTCCTCAGATCCAAGCAGCAGCAACTCGTGAAATAAAAACAATGCCATACCTAGACACATAGACATGGACCTGCGTCTCCTGGGCGGGCGTCTAGATTAGAGAGGGGGAGAGCAGCTAGTGTGACAGCAGGGTTCTCAGTCTAACAAAAACAGAACACAAGGCACAGGCCACACAATAACACCACTGCCGGCCTCAAAACCTAGCAAGGGCTCAGCAGCAGTACAGGGACCTGTCACCAAAGCTGACAGCCCAAGTCAAGTCCCTGGGACCTGTGTGAACTGACTCACTCAGGCTGTTTTTTTAAATTAATATTTTCAATTACAATAAACTATCATTCGGAAGTAAAATACATTCAAGGCCAGCAGGTCTACATAAAAAGTTCCAGGACAGCCAGCGCTATACAAAGAAACCCTGTCTCAAAGTGGGGGAGAAAAAGAAAAATAAAATGAAGTCTTCAATCAAACAAAATTCTTAGCAGGTCTTCTCTAAAACGAAACCCCAAACCCAAAACCACCCCCCCCCTAAATACTTTGAGACAAACCCAAACCAGGCAGAATTTAAAAGAGGAGCGAGATACAGGTATCCTGGGCTGCCTGCATTATTTTTCCACTCCAACTTCTACAGCATCGGAGGAAGGCCTACTGGGAGGATGAATTTGGACCAGTCTAGGCACCTCACTAATCTCCACCCTAAACTTGACTGGGGCGGGATGGGGGCGGGGGAGGGAGAGGAGGGGAGGGGAGGGGAGGGTGTCCCTATGAGTCACCCTCCAGAGGGAGCCCAAACTGTGTGGAAAGTGCATCATCGCCCCCCTCCCAGGACTCCCCACATTCCCAGCGGAGCCCCACTGTTGGACACAGACACTATCTTTGAGGTCCCTTCCCCTGAATTAGAGATTCTAGGTGAGGTGATTCCAGAGATGAACCTAGGAAATGCTGAAAGTTTGAGGCAAGCGATGCCAGGCATTGGAGGCAGCCAATGTGCCGGAGCGGGAGACCACACCATGCCTGTCTGGGAAGAAGTGGGAGGTGAGGTGCATTAGATGGCAGTGTCAACTCCTGTCAATCATAGGTGGAGCCCGCTCCCAGCACTTTCATTTCCTGGCACTTTGGCCAGAAGTACAGGGCGCAAAGGAGTCCCCGGACAACAAAGGGTTCTCAGAACAAGAAACAAGGCGCTAGCTGTTGGCGATGGAGCCAGCCAGCACTAAAAGGGAGGACGGGGATATGTGTGTGTGCGGGCAGGTGAGGTCAGCGCCCTTCCGTTCCCTGTCAGGACAGTGGCCTTTCACAGGCAAACAAAGCACCCCTGCAAACTGATGGCTGTCTTACTCATAGCTGGTTTTCTGTTTCTTGTGACCATTTTCTGACTAACACCCCTGACCCCAACTCTGTGACTACTACCAAGAGAGGTTGTGGTGGAGACTCCCTCGGCTGTTAAAGTGTCCCGGCATGCCATCTGTCTGCTGGCAGTGCCATGTCAGCCAGCCAGTCCAGCAAGTAGCCATACTCTCTGCAAACCACAGAGTTGCAGGTGAGAACGTTACCTCTGTGAGAATGTTATGGAAGCAGGAAATACAGGTCCTTAGGCTTGTTGCTGATGAAATACGGAAAAGGCGGGCACACCTTTCTCTTCCTGCTAATTGCCAAGACTTGGGCACTTAAAAAAAAAAAAGAGGAAGAGAGGGACATAATTAGAAACACACCTTTGCCACTCCTAAAATAAGTTGGTATAAAAGCTTGCAGCATGACAGGGAAAATGTGGAATGGATGACCTCACACGCTGTAATTTAGCCTGGGCTGTAGCCACAGTGGGTGACCTGTCCCGTCCCACAGATAATGAGCCTATTTGCTTTCTTCTTTTGTTCATTTTTATGGTCTACAATTTTACTTGCAGCGTGCAGTACATTTTTAGGTCTCTAACAGCTTGGGCATTCATTATTTGCAGAGAAGGCACCGATCCTTGCTTCCCCTCACTCAGAGGACGGACCTCTATGAAAATCTTGCCGCTATCTGCACAGCTGTTAATGAGACTACCATAAGGAGCTATGACAAGCCTCTCTGTGTTAGGATGGAATTATGTTAGGAAACTCTGTATCCCTAAACAGGCTTACACCTACCAATCTTACCAGTTAAGTATCAGTTTCAGCTTTATCTACCTGCTCCACATAACAACCCATCCCTTTATTGCTCATCAGTCACATCCCATTGGGTAGCAGGAGATGATCCCAACCACACTTTAGTGTTACCATCTATCCATCCTCCTTCCTCTTTTCTTCTCTCCTTCTACTCTTATGTATCAACCATCCATTCATTCATCATCACAACTGCCTTAGAGATAAATACTGAACTAAGGATTAAATTAAAATCACTTAACTTCCCAGGGGTTTAGCATTTAGGAGCATCTTTAGAACTTTAGACCACAGGGCTGATCTTTGTTTCCACACTTGCGTGGGAACTATTGCTCAGAGGGGAAACACTGGAGGACAGAAGTTGAGTTGCTTCTTTTTATTTAAATGAAACTAATTTTCCCTGGAGATGCTTACTAGTTTCCCCACATTTGGTTGTGAGCACATTCAGGGGGAAGCGCGAAACGTGAACTCTCAAGAACATTGTTGTAACTGAGCCTAGGGCTTTGCAAGAGCTACTTTCTCTTATTCACTAACTCTTCTGTAGAGTCGTGAGCATCATGATGACTTTATTCACTTTTCTAGTGCATTGAGATGGCGCAGCTGGGTGTTTGGGAGGATTCTGGGGACTGCACGCATGGCAGTGAGTGGTTCTAGGTGTTTTCTGATTCATGGTCTAAGCCCAGCTTCACCTGGTTGCCTGTAACCTCCAGAAGGTGTCATTATGTATACACGATGCTGTCTCTGCTTCCCCTTATAGAGCTGTCTGTAACAATTGTTACACAGCATTTCTAATTCTTATTAATTCTTAATGACAAAATTCTATAATAACTGTAGAAAAACAATTATTCAAATCAATACAATCAAATAAGCATAAAAAGTTTGTAGTTCCACTACCCAGCTTATAGGAAATGTGCTTTTTATTATCTATGTTTTATTTATGTGTACAGGCATGTCCCTGTTTGTGCATTCTGTGTGTGTGTGCGCGCGTGCATGCGTGCGTGTGTGTGTGTGTGTGTGTGTGTGTGTGTGTGTGTGTGTGTCCATAGAGGCCAGAAGAGGTGTCAGATTCCCTGGAGCTGGAGTTACAGGCAGATGCGAGCTGCCCAATGCCTTGAGTTCCTGCCCTGACTTCTTTTCATGATGGTCTGTGATTGGGACATGCAAGCTAAAATAAACCCCTTGATCTCCAAGTTCTTTTTGATTATGGTGTTTTCTCATATCAATAGAAACCCTAATTAAGGCAGAAGTTGGTGCCAAGAGTCAAGTATTGTAACAAACCTGATTGTGTTTTGGGGAAGACTGTGGAAGGACTCTGGAGCTTTGGGATAGAACAGCCACTCAGTACTCAAAGCTCAGTGAGCTGCTACAAAAATATAGACGATAAAGATGGGAGGCGTGTAGAGGATGGAAGCCTGGCTTGCGAGTTTCAGAAGGAGGATTGAGAGCCCCCTACAGACTCTATTCTGAGTTAAGACTGTATGGTTCTGGCCAACTACAGCTGAAGAATCAGCCACGATGAAAAGACCAGAACCACTGAATTGTATCCTTTGCTTTACTGGGACAATTGATGCTGGCCGGCTGGAGCTCAGACGTTTGTGGTGATTGAGAAGAGGGTCATAAACCTGGGATTGTTTCCTCAGGAGGACAATCCCACAGAAACTGTGGCTCAGAGATGGTCAAGGCAGCAGACCTTGGCAATGCTGAAGAGTTTCCCAGGTAGGACTAGTTTTGAAGGCATGACAGAGCCGTGGAGAAAATTGAAGCTTGGCCCTGTGAGGGTGTAGCCTAAGTGACAGTAGAAGCTCCATGAGGGGGGTCACAGGAAGAAGCCAAGTCTTTTAGGAGAGAATGCCGGTGACGGTGTGGACCACTTGCAGTGGAGACCCCAGCGTTTTGGAGATTTTGGGGCCACGGGACCACCAGGGAAAGCGGCTGCTGTGGGATGGAGCTGATCTAAGCTTATGGGACAAGTTGTATGTTCTGCCAGTGGCAGAGTTGGGGCCCCGAAGATCATGAGTCCCGGGAGTCTGACACCGAGGTTTATACTGTTGGAGTTCAGTTTTTGTTTTGATCTGATTATACCTGTGCCCCTGGCTCTTTTCTTCTGGGAATAAGAAAATTTTGTTTGCTTATTTCATAGGAGCCCACAGTTGGGACACTTTGTGATTTTAGAGAGGAACTTTGGGCATTTTAGAGAGAGTGACTATTTTAGAGGGGCCTGGAACTTTGAAAGAGAAGCAGGAACCTCGATTGAGAAACCGACTGACTCATGGGCAAGCCTATGGCCCTTTCCTGATTAATGATTGATGCGGGAGAGACCAGCTCATTGTGGGCAGCGCTGTCCCTGAGCTGATCGTGTTGAGCGGTGTAAGAAAGCAAGCTGAGCAAACCATGAGAGCAAGTCAGCAAGAGTTCTTCTCCACGGTCTCTGCTTCAGCTCCTGCTTCTGTCCTAAGCAGTGCTTATTTTTCTTGTGACACAAGGGTACATTTTTTTTCCACACCATTGCTTTACACACTCTACCTCTTTCTTGGCATACAAATTGGGTGACAGCTACCTGTTTGTTTTCTATTGCAGACAACCTGCCAGCCATGTCCTGTGGATATGTAGGTGCATTTGTCATCATGAAGAAAAGAACGTTTCATGTGAGTAAACTTAGGTGGTGTAGAGCACGACCCTGTATTTTCTAAGAACTTGTTAAATGAACCCAGGTATTTAAAATAAACACATCAAACATTTTCTGATAGTAAATCATAAAGAAATTTATTTCAAAACACTCCTTTGGTATACATGTAATCTTGCCACTTATTAAAGATGAAATCAAGTTTCCATACTAGTGAGGTGGATATGCTATTTGGTTTTTACATAAAAATAAATCTGGGCTGAATATTACATATTGCAGAATGTATAACAGTTATTTCAGAGTTGATGGATATCTGATTTTATAACTATCAACACTTGAAATGCCATTTTACATAAGTATATACTAGAAAATGGAAAAAGTAGGTTTAAGTCCATTTCAGAAATTGTTAGAAATTCTGTCCTAACCCAAGGCCAAATTTCATATGATGATATATTTTTATTTTAATTCTTATTTTATTTTTTGAAACAGAGTTTCTCTGTGTAGCCCTGGCTGTCCTGGAATAGTTCTATAGATTAATCTGGCCATGAACTCAGAGATCCACCTGCCTCTTCCTCCTGAGTGCTGGGATTAAAGGCCTGTGCCATTACAACCGGATTTTTTTTTTCAAACAAAAATCTAGTCAGCCACTCAATTTTTGAAATCAAACATTCTAGCACAATGCAATCTAAAGATAATTCTAATTTGATTCTTACATTCTAAGAGCTGATGAAGGAAATATTAAGTTTCTGTTTTGTTGTTGTTGTTGCTGGTTGTTTGTTCATTGAAGCCATGATGTCACTATAAGAATAGAGCTTTTTGTGAAACAGAACACTGCAATTCATAGCGTGTGATCGTCTCAAATTGGGGTTCAGGTACTTGGAACAGTATTCACTGTTGTTGTGTGGAATTGACCTCCTGTGAAATGCATAGTGTGTGCTGTGCTCGGAGCAGAGGCTACAATGAAGTCACAGGCTGAGGACACAGGCCAGGGCTGCCAGCGACACTCTAGGTTTACTGCACAGTGACTTTGAAATAATCTGTTGCCATTTTTTCTTGTTTCTTTTTTTTCAACTTCACATTCAGTCACATCATACCACATGAGGGTCATAGCCCACACTTTACGAATATGGGGCTTAGACTATTCTAGAAGAGTCACGGTGCTCTTAGAACCATGCAGAATTCTAAGTGTGCAGCAAGCCTGGCGGCCAGCAGCAGAGCCTCCCTGTGAGGCAGCGGTGGTACTGCCATTCTAACAGTGTAGGCGTCTGTATGGCGTGCGACATGTCCTCAGCCCCTAAGCAAGGCACTACACACCGAGGTCGACTCCTCCTGTCTTCCCTTGCCGGGTTTGGGGCAAGCTGCAATTACCTACCCCTCCAGATGGGGAAACCGAGGACTTCAGACCACCCTCCTTGCAAGCGGCAAACTTGGGAGTTGAGTCCCAGCCATCTTATTCCTGATCTTGGAGCAGACTCAGTTCATTATTGCTGGCAGTCAAGAAGTGGAAAGCAGGACTGGAGAGGAGATGAGGAAAACCCTTACAAAAGAGTCACAGTGGAGAACCTTATGTGAGCAATGGAGGTCGACCTGAGGGGCTCTCCCCTCTCCACCCCTCCTCCCCTCAGTGGCATGCACCACATTTCTTTAGAGTAAAGTGTTAGTGTGTGTGTGTGTGTGTGTGTGTGTGCGCGCGCGTGTGCGCACGCGCGCGTGTGCGCTTGCGTGCTCATCTGTTTTCTCTTTCCATCATATGGATCCTCAGTATTGAACGCAGGTCATCATCCTTGGTGGCAAGCGCCTTTATCCACTGAGCCTTCTCACTGGCCCAAAATATGCTGTTATCTATTCTACTCTTTTATTAATATATTTCATTTTTGTTAATTTTGGGGGTATGGTATATGTGCCACAGTATGTAAGGAGGACAGAGGACCACTTGTGGGATTTGGTTTTCTCCTCTCCAGTGTGGGCACCGAGATCAAACTTCAACAAATGAAACATCTTGCTGGCCTCTCCCTGAATTTCTAAGCTTGTGACTCAATAGCATTAAATTCTTTAATAGAACCATTACTATTGTTCATTTCTAGAACTTTTCCATCATTCCAAACACGAAGTTGGTTCTCGTTAGGCAACTGGGCCTCCTTGCCACCCCAACCCTGAAGCTTCCCCTCTCTGCGTTTATAATTCTGAGTTATCCAAGAGGCTCGAGTACTTGGGCTTGTCATTTAACACAATGTTCTCAAAAATCCTCTGGGTTTGGCTTCCCTCAGGATTCCAGTCCTTTTAAAGGCTCTAGAACATTCCAGTTTCTGTGTATACCACACACGGAGGCTATGCACCCATGTGTGCACAGATGTCTTGGGGCTGTCCCCATCTTGGTGCTATTGTGAACAGGCACACATAGACATCTGCCTGAGCACCTCTGTCGTTCTTTTCCAGTATCTTCTTGGAATGGCACATCTGGTCACGAGGGAATTCTACTTTCAGAGGAACCACCAAATCCTGTTCTGTTTCTTTCCCCCCCCCCCTCTCTCTTATTTAAATTTGAGACAAGCCTGTTTTACATATCGATCCCAGTTCCCTCACCCTCCCCTCCTCCCCAGTCCTCCCTCAACTGATCCCCAGGTAGGGTTAGTCCTTCCATGGGGGAAATCTTCAAAGTCTGTCATATCATTTGGAGCAGGGGCTAGGCCTTCCCCCATGTGTCTAGACTGAGAGAGTATCCCTCTATGTGGACTGGGCTCCCAAAGTCCATTCATATACTAGGGATAAATCCTGATCCACTACCAGAGGCCCCGTAGACTGCCCAGGCCTCCTGACACTCACATTCAGGGGATCTGGGTCAGTCCTATGCTGGTTTCCCAGCTGTCAGTCTGGAGTCCATGAACTCTCCCTTGTTCAGGTCAGTGGTTTCTGTGGGATTCTCCAGCCTGGTCTTGACCTCTTTGCTCATCACTCCTCTGCAACTGGATTCCAGGAGTTTGGCTCAGTGTTTAGTTGTGGATCTCTGATTCTGCTTCTATCAGCTACTGGATGAAGGCTCTAGGATGACATATAAGGTAGTCATTAGTCTCATTATAGGGGAAGGGCATTTAAGGTAGCCTCTCCACTATTGCTTAGATTCTTAGTTGGGGTCATCCTTGTTGATCTCTGGACATTCCTCTAGTGCCAGATTTCTCTGGAAACTTATAATGGCTCCCTCTGTTATGGTATCTCTTTTCTTGCTCTCCTCTATTCTTCCCCTGACTCAATCTTCCTGCTCCCTCATCTCCTTCTCTCCCCTCCTCTTCTCCCCTTCTCTTTCTCCTAACTCCCTCTCCCCTCCCCCCATGCTTCCAATTTGCCCAGGAGATCTTGTCCCTTTCCCCTTCTCCAGGTGACCCTGTATGTCTCTCTTAGGGTCCTCCTGGTTTCCTAGCTTTTCTGGCGATGTGGATTGTGGCTGGCAGTCCTTTGCTCTATGTCTAAAATCCGTATATGAGTGAGTACATACCATGTTCATCTTTTTGAGACTGGGTTACCTCACTCAGGATGGTTTCTTATAGTTCCATCCATTTGCCTGTGAATTTCAAGATTCTATTGTCCACCCCTCCACCCCAAAGTACTCCATTGTGTAAAAATCAAGTCTACTTTCTACTTGATCATGGTGGATTCGATTTGCCAATATTTCATTGAGTATTTTTGCATCAATGTTCATGAGGGAGATTGGTCTGTAGTTCTATTTCTTAGTTGTGTCTTCATATGGCTTGGGTACCAAGCTAACTGTAGCCATGCTCAGCTTGATTGTTCTTCGACCTTGAGTTTTTCCAGAGATGATTGTCAACTGACTGGCTTCTTCTGGAGTCTCTTCCTATCAAGTGTGGGAAATTCCTCATCACCTGGTCATAGAGGAAAGAAAGAGTGACCTGAAAGGGACAGTGTGCTGAAAGGAGTCACCGAATTGTGAAATTATAGTTTAAATTATAAAGTTCCAATGAAGAGATAATGTAGGGGTTGGGATATAACTCAGTTGGAAGTGTACTTGAATAGATTATACAAGACCCTGCGTTTGACCTATAGCACCGTGTAAACTGTTCCTGGTGGTACACACTTGTATTTCAGCACTCAGGAGGTGGAGACAGGAGGGCCAGAAGTTCAAGGCCACCCTGAGTTACAGAGAGAATTTGAGGCCCATCTGATACCTGGTCTTCTCCTCCTCCTTTTTCTTTTAGATTATGTAAAATGGAGGAAAGGACAAGAACAAGATGCCTATAGCAGAAGCTCCTCCTTGCAGTCCTGACTGAAGCTGCTGCCTGAGCATAGAACACCCTGGAACACCCACCTCATCACAGCACCTCAACACAGCCCTCCCCTTCCCTCTTCCCCCTTCTCTCCTTCCATTCTCTCTCCCCTCCCCTCTGCTCCTCCCCTCACATTCATCTTCTGGCCAGGGCTTGGCAGAACCTCAGGCTTCCTTGGGTGCTTCTAGTCTTTGTTCAAATAAGCAGCCTTCTGATGACTGGCTCACACGTGAAGCTCACATCTGGAAATAATCCCAAGCCTTGGCCCAGGCTTCAGAGATGTGTATTCAGGTATAGCCTGAACACCTGCTGGGTTCTCCAGCAGCTGCAGCTATTGAAGAGCCCGGTGGGTGGCTCTGGTCTCTCCCTGGGGCTGAGCCAGAGGGATGGAGAGTGTGGGTGAGCCAGACCTCCCTCAGGAGGAAATCATACTGAGCCAGGAGCTTTGTCACACAGGGGCTTATATAGTATAGAGGGAGAATGGGGAACTCAGGATGGGGTGAGGCATACGACCAATGATATTTCACCTCAGTAGCTAGCTACAGGTGATCTCAGGCCAGGCCTTGCCTATATAGAAGTTACAGGCCAAAGACAGGTCACCAAACTTTAGCCAGGCTCAAAAAGTTCCACTAGGCCTCTCGTGCTGGCCTTATTGACCCAAACACTAGGACCAGGGCAGGCCTTGGATGCCGACACTGAGTTTGTAGGCTGTTGGGTTAAAGCCCAAAGGGCTGTCATTGGGAACACTGGTCAACAGCATCAGAGCTTGCTCCCATCTCATATTCTTCCTCAGATTGCATCACCAGGGTGACAGCCCTGGCCCTGCTCACAGCACCCTCTCCTCATTGAGCGTCACCAACATCCTCATCTGGGCTTTGGCCACAAAAGGAAATAGCATCCCAGCCCGGCAGAATTGTCTTTCAGCCTCTCGATTTGTGGCTAAGAGTTACGGCATAAATGTGAGGGTAAGATATTTTGCCTCAAGAAGTGTTTGTTCACTTAGGGCTTCTAATCTTAAGAAACTTTCCCGCCACAAGGTAAGAGCAAAGGCTGGTTCAGCAGTGCTTGTGCAAAAAAAAGAAAAAAATGAAAGGAAATGTCCATGGGTTCCCACCTGACTGCCAGGCCTTGAGGAAATGGTAGAACCATGAGATAAGGAGCCTCACAGGCAGAGCCGGGTCTACCACGCGCCACACAGCGAGGTGGCTATAAACCCGCTCAGGCTTCCTCCAAACCACCTCTGCCAGTGCCTTGACCTGGAACTCTGCCTCAGACTATGATATCTAAGTACAGAAACCTGGAAGGACTAACTGAAGGAGGCCTGAGCACAGGGCGGACTTCCGCTCGGCCCTGGATTAGGCAAAACCACACCAAACACCTGTCTTCACAGAGAGCTCCTTTATTAGATGGGGAAGAAAAGTTAAAGTGGCTGTGTAGATGGAGTTTCTTTTCCCCTGGTCCCATAGCCTTTTAGCCCCAAATAAACACACAGAGACTTACAATAATTATAAACTGTTTGGCTGATGGCTCAGTCTTCTTATTGGCTAGCGCTCTCTTCATTATTTCTATTAGTCTAAATATTTCCACGTGGTCTCATCTTACTGGAGAAGACTCGAGCGTGTTACTCCTTCAGCATGGCGTCTCCCTGGCAGCTCCTCTCCCCAGAATTCTCCTAGTCTGGTAGCCCGCCTATACGTCCTACCTGGCTATTGGCCAATCATTGTTTTCTTCATCAATAAATAAGAGAAACATATCTACAGAGGGCCATCCCCCATCACGGCTTCTTTCTGACTCGGGCAGGAAAACAGCAGCAAATGACCTTGCAGGTGCAATTTTTAAGAAGAGGAAAGGGGAGGTCTGTGTCACAATGGGCTAGGATTCAGGGGCATGTTTTGATTGAGCATGTCAATTAGGTGACAAGGGAGGCTTCTGATTGCTAGACTTTGATAGCGGGGACCTTGGTAGTCAGCCTCAGGAGGAGGAAGGGGCCCAATAAGGGAACATACATTTAGGAATGTCATCTAATGGTCTTTAAGAAGGCAGAGAGAATTGGGGAGAAAGGCAAGGCCTGCCACAACCACAAGCTTGAGTGGGTTAGTGACCCCTTCACTAAGGCAACTGCCAAATGTGTTCTCCTATGTATGCAAAATAGTCTTCAATAGCAAAATGAACAACGCCCCTCGCCGCCCTTCTGATGACATAGTGGGGTGTGAGCTCGTACTGCACGGACAGAGGATAAATGCTTCTTACACAATGATCTCAGTGCCGTGCACTGGGGCACTGTTGTCCCTTGAGGGACATCATTTTGGCAGTGCCGGGCATCAAACAGTCACCCACTGAGCCACATCCCGGTCTTATAGAGACATTTGAAAGTTTCTCAATTAGGGCATGGGAGTGAAATTGTATGGCAGATGTGAAGATGGCATTCAGGGAACAAGGGAGTAGACAATTCGATATCATCCCTCAGTTCCCAGTGTGGCCCTAAGTCTATATGTTCAGATGGTCCTATGTGTAGGTAAAATGAAAAAAAAAATTCACATGTTCCAAGCCTAAAACCTACCTCCATTTTACATGTTAGTATTTGGTTTCAATATATGTTGGCTTTTCTAACAATGTACCTGAGATTGCCCATACACTTTGCTGTGAAATGTTGCTCGGTCACTTAGAAAATCTCACCAGCAATGACAGCGCCATGGCACAGTGTTTGTCTCTGTGATGTGATCATATTGTAGCCATTGCATCCCTAGTGACCATGTACTTGTGAATAGACCTATTTAGCCCTTTATTTCTGAATGTTGTGTAGAGAAAGCATTTCCACATTTAGTGGAACACAATTTTCTTGTTACTAACTCTCGGTTTAGGAGTAGATTCAGTCATCGGGCCTCTTAGATAGCTCCAAACACTGTGTTTAAAAGGTATAGTTACAGGGTGAGGATGTTGCTCTGTAGGTAGAGCACTTGCCTAATGTGCATAACTTTAGCACAGCACGCACTGTCTAGCACCTCATGCCAGGAATCCCAGCACTTCTGAGCAGGGGCAGGAGGATCATGAAGTTCCAGGTCATCTTCTGCTTCAGAGTAAGCTTGAGGCCAGCTTGGACTCCTTGAGGTCCTGACTCAACAAAACAGAATGACACAACGACCCTGATCTCCTGAAAAGGAAGCAATTATTTCTCAGCCTCTCCTATCACTTTGCGTCTGTTGTCATCATGCTTTGTCTTAGGTACCTGCAAGTTCCAGCTCTGAAACTCTTCTTGCTGGTCCCCTTCTGCATCTGCTCACAGAGGCCTGGGCGAGACTGGGAGGGCACAAGGGAGACACCATTTCCCCCTTGATTCTGGCTGCCTCCTGGTGTGGCCAGCAGCCACCGCAGCCTGGACATATGCAGTTCTGGGTGAGGACACCCTCTCTGTTCCACATCTGTTCTGAAGAGTGATCCCCTGCAGTTACTAACCCTGGAATATCCTACCTTCCTCTCCTTGCTCTTCCAACTCTTCACCTACCTGAGCAGCCAGTTTTCCTGTGCTTGCGACACCGGAGAGGGTCATTATCCTAAGTGGCTATAGATGGATAGAAACACAGATTTGATTTGATTTCCCTACATGACATTTAGGTTATTGCATATAGTTACACACTTGTGTAAACATATTACCTCTGAATATAATTTTGGACTATCAGATGAAGTATTAAATATATTTATTAATATAAAATGTAAAGAAATTATCGTCTATGCTTTTGTATTCCTCTTGCTTAGTGCTCAGTTTATTGAGCACATCTCTCTCTGGTTGCCCTATTCGAGTTCCACTTGTGGGTGCTGTCTGTCTTCTCTAGAACATAAGTTTCCCTCCAGTATTTGAATAAGATAGTATTTACATGGATAATTTATCAGTATATGATGACCCTCTCAGTCTTAGCCTTGACATCCTTTCCTCCTGTAAGCTTTTCTGATGAGTGCTAGTCACGTGAAATGCCCATCTTTGTGAATAGAGACCACTCCTGCAGCTGAGAGCCAATGAACAGCGGACAAATGAGCTGCAGCTCACAGTAGTCAAGCAGACAGCTGAGCTGCTATTAGAGTCCAAACAAAGTAGAAGGAGATCAGTAATGAAGCCTGGAAGGACGCCCCTACCCAAACCAAGTTAAAAATGGAGACTGAAACCTGAATTGTGGTCCAGGTGTTAAGTGGTATGTGGAATGAATAACTCAATTCCAGTTGGAAATCTGGTGTTCGGATTTCCTGTGGCAGAGCTGGTCCCATACAGCCTTCCATGCTTGGATAGAGTCAGACTAAAGGTTAATACTACCTTGGTCATGGAACTTCATTTCAATTCAATAACATTGCTAGAAAAATCGGCCTGCTATGTTTGTAAGTTTGAAAGGTTTTGTGTGTGTGTGTGTTTGTTTGTTTTTGGTTTTTTTGTTTTGTTGTGTTGTTTTTTTTTTTTTTTTTTTTTTTTTTTTTTTTTTTTTTTTTTTTTTTGCTTTGGTTTTAGTTTGTGGTAGCTTTGACTGGCCTGGAATTCACTATGTAGAACAGGCTGGTCTTGAACTTAGAGATCTATCTGTCTGTGCCTCTAGGATTAAAGACATGTAGACCATGGCCAGCCAGTCTGTACATTTCTTGAAAAGTTGCAACATTTGTTTTGTACAACTGTCCATGGGTAAACATATTCAGATGTTTAGAAAAATGACATTGTATGTGTGCAATGAAGTTAATTGTTTAGGAAACTTAGGCTAACCCAAAATCAAGCAAAGAGCAAAGGATGCTTATTTTTCAACAGCAATACTATATCTGTAAGTAGAATGTAATTTGTAAATTAAATATATAGGGTTATTTTCATTTTAAAATTAACATATATAATCAATAAATTTGATGATAGTAATTGTTGATACAAATTTGAATCTCAGGTGTAAATCGGGCTACCTATCCAAATAAAGTATTTTGAAGATGTTTCCCATATAATATTCAAATACTTTAATTTTTTGTCTTCTCAATTATTCTAAAAAATATTTCCTGGTATAATCAGTTCTCATGATGCTGAGATGAATCTTCAGTGTGTGGTGTTATTGTCAACTAGAAGGTACACATGGGAAAATATCTTTTCAGTCTTTTTAAGTAGTATACAGAGTAGTGGCTTTCTTTTGCAATGCAATTTTTTATTAATCATTTTGAGAACTTCATACATGCACACAAGTGTTTTGATCATATTCGCCCCCCACTCTTATCCATCAGTCCTCCCTGACACCCGTCCATTGCCTAAAACAGGTAATGTCTGCTTATTATATATTTACTCTTACAACCACTGAGTCTTCTAGCCACTGAGGGTGGGGCCATTCGGCACATGGTTGACCTGACAAAGGCCACATCTTTAAATGGACTCTCCTCCTTCAGCAGCATCAATTGTCTATAGCTTGTCAGCTAGCTTGATGGTGGAAGGTAGGCTGGCTTGAACTTGTGCAGGAAACCATAGCTGTGGCTCTAAGAACAGTCATTTCTTTCCTTTTACCTTTGCTTGTTTTCAGGGATCGATCGCAGGTCACCAGGATTGCAAGGTGAGTGCAGAGACTATCATCTGCCCCCTAAAGGTATTTCTTAAACATGCGAGAGAGCACAGGAAGAACAAAAGTCAATGCTGTAAAAAATAAATTCATTCACTACGGACATAGTAACCAAAGGTAAATCAAGATATATCATTCTCAATAACACTGGGCAAAAAGCATTACTTACTAGAGCTCAAAGTCCTGACATGGTGAATAACAAAACAACCAATGTCCAGAAACACATAGTTCTAATCTCGATTATATTTTGCGCTTAACATAATGTGAGAAATACTGTTACAGTAACAACTGTCCTGGCGAGATGTGACCACCGGTGAATAGTGGCATGAATGTTACAGGAGCAACCAACTGCGCTCTGATTGAGCTGAAAGCCTTCTCTGCAAGCCTAGGACTCTTAGCTGGGCCAAAGGCTGGTGAGTGGCTGCACCATAGGCTGGAGACCCTGTAAAGGACACTGTATTGCATTGCTCTCTCAGTTCTTATCTTTATATGTGTAGCACGCACCTCCAACTTTCACCCGAGAAGCTGCTTTGTGAAATAGTTTATAAACAGAGAGCCACAACTGCTCAATACAAAGAGATTGTAAGAGCCAGAAGCAGCATCAAGAGAATTTTCCAGACATAGCAGGGCCATTGCTATGTGACTGGGATTATGAGCACAAGATTTGCATAAGAACGAGCCGGCCCAAATCTCAGCATGGATTGGGGGGGGTAGTCATGAAATCCCACCTCTCTCTGAGAAACTACTGTCAACTGATGGACACTGGGAAAGGAGGAGTCATTTTTTTTTAGGAATGTGGCCCCTGAAAGGCTACCCATACTTCATTAGCTGTTCCCATACTACGCACATACAGGTAGCACTGAGTAGACGCAGTAGGGTTTTTGCTTGTCTGTTTGTTTATGTATATGCATGTTCTGCCTGCACCATGTGCACACATCCCTGGTGCCTGCAGAGGCCATAAGAGAGTGACAGGTCCCTGGAACTGAATTACAGATGGGTGTGTGCCATCGTGTGTAAGAAGGAGGAGGAGAAGAGAGAGCACATGAAGACAGAGAGGAAGAATTTGAGGGGAAGTAATGGGAACACGTATGTATATATGAAGTTTTCATTAAATAAATCCATTTTAGCAGTTACTAAATACATATGAGCAAAGCTACCAAAATTCATCTCTTGGAGAATTTAAACATACCTACCTTGACAACTGTATAAAGGATTGCAGTCATAGAGACCATAGTATCTAATCATAGAAACAGAAATCCTCCCCCATCAATGCCTGAGGGAGGTGGGAGCTGAGCCTGATCCGGAAGGACAGGAGAGCTGCCCCTGCGCTCCCCATCCCACAGCTACAACACTTGAGAGCGGCCCGCACCTCAGGTGGGCAGCACAGTAGAGCTGACCCCATTGACAGAGATGTAAGTGAGCCAGCATCAAAGAGCTGTGTGTGTGTGTGTGTGTGTGTCCGCCATTAACTCCTGAGGCAGATGGGAGAGCTGCCCTGCCCCTCATCAGCTGCAGCACTCAGCAGAGTGGCCCCTGTACCACATCTGGGCAATGCAGTAGAGCTGGCCCCAAAGGTGTGAGGCCAGCTCGTCTGCTTTCATGTGCTCAGGGTCAGCGTTACTGCAGGTGAGCTGGCCTCACACCTTTCTCATGGCTGCAAAGGGTGACCTCACCAAGGCAATGCAGGGGGCTTACCCTGATGGTGAGGACAAAGGGGAGCTGGCAGGTTGACCAACCCTGAAACTACAGGCCCAGAGCCAGGGTTATGGGTTGGCGTACTCCAACAGCCACCATCTGTGATGTGCTGGAGCCTGTGATGGGACCAGTCCTGCAGACCCAAGGCTGCAGGATCTCCACAACATAGGGCAACACAAGATAACCAAGAGGAGTCCTAGTGAAGACCCAGCATCAATACTGTTTCAGAAACCAGAGGCCTCAAACCAGAGGACACTTGCAAAATAAAGACTTATGGATAAAAGGGTTTACTGCATGACTCACTGTGTCACACTGCAGCTTCCATGATGAAACTTTTTTCCCTTTTCTTTTTTCTCTTAAATTTTATTGGGTTGGGGGGTGGGATCTACAAGGGCAGAGGGTGGATACGCAGGGATGGGAAATGAACGGGATCAAGAAGCATGATGTGAAAGACAGAATAAATTACAAAAAGAAAAATGATATCTAACAGATATCCTACATCTGAAAACTTCTGCAAAACATCTAAGTCTGTGCATGTACTAAACACAAATCACAAGGGACATTAGAAAATACTTGGAACCACAAAGAAGCTAAAAATTATGTGTCAAAATTTGTAGATGTATTTATTATGAAACGTAAGAAACATTTTGTGGCCTTGTGTGTTTATATCAGAAAGAAGACGAGTTAAAGCTTAATATTCTTACAAGTTAACTGAAAAATTAGAATAAATACTAGAATAAAATCAAGGAAAGAAGAAAATACTGGTAAAAGCAGACATTGATGAGGTAGAAAAGACACATCAAAGAAAATCCACAAAGTCAGACATTTTTCTTAGA
Source organism: Phodopus roborovskii (assembly GCF_943737965.1). Taxonomy (NCBI): domain Eukaryota; kingdom Metazoa; phylum Chordata; class Mammalia; order Rodentia; family Cricetidae; genus Phodopus; species Phodopus roborovskii. The sequence goes on along the minus strand of NW_026126583.1, from coordinate 4,153,057 downwards.
AGAGAAACCAAAATAAACACCAGCAATGTTAACATAAATGAGCAAAATGGGAACTTAATGACGGGTTAGTTTTAGTCATGGCTGCTGGAAAGATGAAGCAGGGTAAGTTTGCTGTAAGTGGCAGCTGCCCTGTTGCAATCAGTGGCCGTGGCATGTCCATTCTTCCCTTGATGTTTAACCCAGCTCTGATCTCTGAACACAGAGCTTCTCATGGTGTAATGGGAGATCATTAACAGAGCCTACTGATCTGGAGGGATCTGGAATCTGCATTGCCAACAGGATCCCCAGTAATGTGGGAGACACCGCCTGCCTGCGTGTGCTGCGGGACCTGTGGATGGCTTCACCTTCTGTGTTGGTGAGGGTTCCTTTTTAGACATTCTGTATTGGCCTTCTACTGTGTATTTCCTAATTTCCTGATTCCTGTCTTACCACCCACAGATGGTAAAGTTGGGATCCATCAGAGTCAAACCCTAAATAACCTTTAAAATCAGAAAGAAAATAAGCCTGTGCCCTCTGTGTTTACTAAGGTAAAAGGGTTTCAATCCTAAGATACCTGCAACTGAGATTAATTTCCTTTCCTTTTTCCTTTTTTTTTTCTTCTTTTGCTTGTTTTGTTCAGATGAAATAATTTATTCTGGATTATGGGAGATGTGCAGGAAATTCATACACAGAATCCCCCCCCAAGAGGGACCTGGAGGCAGAACAAAGCCTCCATAGCCAGCATCGGCCACCATAACTGTCTCGTTCCTTCAATGCTCTGGAAGTGAGAAGAGGAGAGAGCCTTGAACCCATACCCACCATGAGAGAGAGAGAGAGAGAGAGAGACAGAGAGAGAGAGAGAGAGAGACTCCCCCTGTACCCACTGGAATAAGAGATGGGAAGATGGCAGCATAAGGACACATTCAACAACAGAAAGCCTTATATGACATCACCAGAGTCTAGGGATTCTACACCAGCAAGACCTGAACATCCTAACACAGATGAAGCAGAAGAGAATGACCTTAAAAACAACTTTAGGAACATGATAGAGGAAATGAGAAAACCCCTTAAAGAAATGGAAGAAACAGACAAACAAAAAATTAGAGGAAATAGAGGAAAAGACAAACCAAAAAAATGAAATAAATCAACAAATCTCTTAAGGAAAGCCAAGAAAAAAACAGTCAAACAGATGAAGGAAACAATTCAAACAGTTCAAGACCTGAAAATAGAGAAAATAAAGAAAACACAAACTGAGGGAATGCTGGAAATAGAAAAGCTGGGTAAAAGATCAGGAACTACAGATGCAAGCAAAACCAACAGAATACAAGAGATGGAAGAGAGACTCTCAGGTCACGATAAACTACAGGAAATAGAATCATCTATCAAAGGAAATCTTAAGTCCAACAAATCCCTAACACAAAATATTCAGGAAATGTGGAACACCATGAAAAGATCACACCTAAGACTAATAGGCATAGAAGAAGGTGAAGAAGCCCAGCTCAAAGGTGCAGAAAACATACTCAACAAAATCATAGAAAAAAATTTCCCAACCTGAAGAAGAACATGCCTACGAAAGTACAAGAAGCTAACAGAACACCAAAAAGACTGGACCAAAAAAGAAAAAAATTTTAAAAAGTCCCCTCACCGCATAATAATCAAAACACCAAACAACCAAACATACAGAATAAAGGAAGAATATTAAGAACAGCAAAGGGAAAAGGCCAAGTAACATATAAAGGCAAACCTATCAGAGTTACACCTGAATATCTATGTCCCAAATACAAAGGCACCTACATTCATAAAAGAAATATTACTAAAACTCAAATCACACATTAAACCCCTGACACACATAGTGGGAGACTTCAACACCCCACTCTCACCACTAGACAGGACCACCAGACAGACACTTAACAAAGAAGCAAAAGAACTAACAGAAGCTATGACCCAATTGGGTTTAACAGGCATCTATAGAACATTCCATCCGATCACAAAACAATATACCTTCTTCTCAGTGCCATATGGAACCTTCTCTAAAATCAACCACATACTTGGCAATAAAGCAAAATCAACAGATACAAAAAACTTGAAATAACCACCTGTATTTTATTGGGCAACCATGGCTTAAAATTAGAATTCAGCAAAAACCCTACAAACTCATGGAAATTGAACAATGCTCAAGTACATCACTTCTTGGTAAAGGATAAAATAAAGGAATCAAAGACTTCCTAGAATTCAATGGGAAGGAAGACACACCATACCAAGACTTACGGGACATTTTGAAAGCAGTGCTAAGAGGAAAGTTCATAGCACTAAGTGCCCACGTAAAAAAACTGCTGAATACTCACACTAGAGAATTAACAGCACACCTGAAAGCTCTAGAACAAAAAGAAGCAAACTCACCCAGGAGGAGTAAGGCTGTGGGGGCATGGGAAGGTGGGAGGGAGAGGGAACAGGGATTGGTTTGTAAAATAAGATTGTTAAATGAAATTTATTTTTTAAAAAAAAGTCAAAATTATATATTGAAAAAAAAAGGAGAAAAAGAAAAAAGAAAACTCATACGCAGACCTGATAGTTGCCAACAATGACAAGGTGATACACAGCTGTATTTTGCATCCGTTGACAATAGTCTTTGTAGTGAGATATTCATTTTGTCTGCACCTGTGGCACAGACCACGCCCATTGGGGTGGGGACAGGGGCGGAGGTTACAGGGGGAACTAGGTATGGGGAAGCCTTCCCCCACCCCAGTGCTCTCTTGCTTGCAGAACGGAGACAGGAGAGCATCCAGAATTATCCTTGGTTCCAGGAACCTGCTGGTGTTCATCTGTCCTTGTTGTAAGTTATTTCTCCCTAAATAAACATCTGTTTCTCCTGGTCCTTATTAAACCACAATAAGTCTTAAATACTCTAACTGTATAAATCAGATTTCTGTTTGTCTTCAAACAATGTTTCAGAGGTTTATCTTAATTATGGCAACATCATTAGCAGTTGGGTATAAAGTCAGTTTGATGTGTGGCGTAGGAGAAAAAGTCTTACATAAAGCTTTCTAAAGCATGAACTTCAACTTCAAATTCCCTTTGTGTAAGTCAAGGAGAAATTGATTATTTGTTTGAGTGCACCAAATGAGAATTTTCTTCTATTTGAAATGTCTAACAGCAGTAAGAATTATCATTATTGATATTTAAGTTCAAAGCTAATGGGGAAATGCTTATGCAGAAATATGTACAGGATGGAAAATATTTGCTGTCTTGTAGGGATCAGAAAGAGCCTCAAGTGAGTGTTGATGTGAGCTGACCTCAGCTTGAAGGTGAGAAGCATGGCAAAGCCTTCCTCTGGTCCAAGTGTGGATGTTGACGGAGTGTTTAGAAAAAGTCCATCATAGTCTTTTCCCAGCCACCCCAGGCATGTTTGCAGCCAGAGACTCCTCCCCTTTAGAACTGCTTCTACCAAGATAGCTAAACCCGCCCCCTTCACCCAGCAGCGTACTGTAAGCCCCGCCTCCTCATGTAATAATCCCACCTCCCTGTTCAGCCCTGTATAACACACTGGACTTCTGTGAAACGTGTAAACACAGAGACTGATATTGGGGTTCAAGCTGAAGATCTGAGAAGCAAAATAACCAAGCACTAGAGAGTTCTTACCTCTATGAAATCTCAAAGTGAAAAGGGAGTTCCTGTATTGGCAGTTTGTCAGTCACTTTTCTCTGTGTCCTGTAGACTGTCCAGCAGATTCTTTCATGAAGCAGGAACCCTGTAGCAATGTCCATCTTGTATCAGCAGTCACTTTTCTGTGGGTCTTGCATGTTCAGTTTATATAGCATAAAGTCAAACAGTCCAGACAAGATCAGTATCTTGTCTAAATGGCTAGTCTTGCCATATTGGAGGCAAATTTCTTAACATGTTTCTTTGATGTCCATCTTCCTTTCTGACACAGGTCGTGTTTCCAGGAGCAGTTATGTCTCATGTTAAGAAAACCCTAAAGCATTTTAAATGTCATATTCTGTAGGTCTTTGAAAGATTTGAAGAATGCCTATCCATTTCAAATACATCTTGAAAACCTAACTAACTTAAGTTTTGACTATCATAGGTAACTATCTATAATCTGTACTCAATTATACATTATATTTTTAAATGAGCTATATAAACATAAAAAGAAGAGGAGAAATATACATGTCACAAAATTGACCTTAAATTTGTATCAATAAATGAAACTCCATTCCAAAACAAAGTATTTATATCTATACCACAATCCCCTTTTTACTTTTAAAGAGATTGGTTGTGGTCATTAATCATTTATAACCAACCCCATACAAATGAAAACCAACATTTATAGACAATATTTGGGAATTTGGGCATCGTTCTTTCCAAACTACTTCCTGCTGGTAGGGGGCACTGTCATGGGGATCCTAAGAAGATGCAGACATCCTGGCTGTCATGGTCTGCAAGGCTGCCATGTCACAGCTGTTTTGAATGTTGGATCATCTGGGACACTGCTTCAAGGGTTCTTGCTTGATCAAACCATGTTAGTCTGGAAGGAATCCACATCTTTTCATTTTCTGTGGAAACAAAAATAGAAATCCTTTTCCCCAGTAACCTGTCCTTAGACTTAAATTTTGGAGTCAAAGAATTTTTAAAATATATAAATTGGATTAATCCAGCAGCATTTCTTTTAACAGTTGTTGCTATTTCCTCAGCAGTCAAACAATACAAAGACAACATAATACCATATAGTACCCAGATTCTCTTTGTGCTTTCCATCTTTAAGTGGCTTTTTTATTACTCTATTTTTTTACTTATTCTTTTTTTTTTCATTTTTTGAGACAGGGTTTCTCGGTGTAATTTTGGCTGCCCTGGAATTCATTCTGCACACCAGGTTTACTTTGAAATCACAGAGATCCGCTTGCCTCTGCCTCTCTAGTGCTGGAATTAAAGGAATGTGCCACCAATACCCCAGCTATTTATTCTCTTTCTATTATTATTTTTTTTTTTAACCAGCTGCTCATACACACCATTGAATTGTTAGCAGCACTTCTTAAAAGCCTTGTGGGTTTTGTTTTGTTTTGTTTTGTTTTGCTGTTATGCTGAGTCAGGAAACCTCCCTTAAAGGAGCCGTGCAAATCTCTGATTGTCTCTAGCAAAACAGAGTCCAACTGAGAAAAATGCTCCTATCAAGAAGCCTTGCTTGTCTCTGTTCTTTTGTTTCTAAAGTCCATTTTTAACCTTTTGTCAAGTTTTAAGTGAAAGTTCTCGAGTCTACTTTGAAGGCACCATTTTGTTATGATTAGGTTCCCCCACCAGCCTGTCCCATGGCCGCACCAGCCCCAAAAACACACAGAGATACTATATTAGATATAAAGCTGTTGGCCTGTTACTAGTGTTTTTTTTTTTATTGGCTAGCTCTGTCTTAAATATTAACCCATTTCTATTAATCTAAGTGTTTCCACAATGTCTTGGCTTACCAGAGAAAGGGTCCTAAGTTTCGCTCTCTCCATCCTACATGTTGAATCTCTTACTACCTATCCCCAAATCTTCCTTGTCTCCTAGTTCCACCTATCTTGTTCTCCTATTGGCCAACAGGGCTTTGTTCATTAACCAATAAGAGAAACGTATTTACTGAATGCCATCTCCCATCAACTTTCCATATATTCTGTCACAGGAAGTGAGTGGAGTTTGTGCAGTGGAGAGGTGTCTTAGTTGTAGAGCACTTTCCCAGCACTCACAAGCCCTCATTTGGTTCCTGGTGCAAGAATACCAAATAAATAAAGGTAAAAGCAAAATAATAATCGAAGGGAAAAGAAGTACTGCGGTTGAGGGAGGAGTTGATGAGCCTGTTTTAGAGACATGGGAAGAAGCAAGCAAATGGAAGTAGGGATGGCCATGGTGATGCAAAGACACTCCTGCACCCCCCTCCCGTCGGTGCCCATAAAGATGGCTGCACTCCATCTGGGCACAAAACGGTCCTCAGCAAATCACAGGACCCAAAGGTCAAAGGTGTGGCTGCAGTAGGATGTTTGGCTGCCTTAGTCTAAATAACATCAGACCTGAATCACAGCAATAGAAAAATATCTAATACAATTGGAGATACAGAGGGAAGGCTCCTTAATTATCAAGATAAAAAGATATGGTGGGCCAACAGAATGTTTAAAACAAAATAGGCAATGTTTTATTGCCATGGTAATTCAAAATAGTGATCCATCATAGGTACCAGATGCTATCTCAAAAGGATAAATGAAGCTCTAGCCACACAAGCACATTATTTGATGACAAGGCAGTTGCCAGAGCAACAGTTTAAAAAGTTCAAAGTGGCCGTCCTGACCAAGAGAGTTCACACGGGGAGAGCAGCTGAAACTTGCTGCTAGCCTTCCCATTATGTTTGGTTTTGCAAAAGGGTTGATTTTTTTAAGTGTGTATGTGTGTGTGTGTGTGTGTGTGTGTGTGTGTGTGTGTGTGTGTGTGTAAGCACATGCACACACGTGCTTGGAGGCGCCCATGGAAACTAGAAGGGCTAGATCTCTAGGAGCTGTACTTGGAACTGAACTTGGATTGTCTGTGAGAACAGAATGTGCTGGTAACTTCTGAGCCATCTTTCTAGCCCCTATTTGATTTTTAACTTTGTGTATGACTTTGACAAAAATTGGTCATGATCATGTGACCTCATAGTTTAGCCTGTTGCTTCATTTCATTCATTCATTCATTCATTCATTCATTCGCTTGCCCATTTGATCACTCACTCATGTACTGAGTTCCAACTCTTTAAGTGTGAAGTATGAGACTCAGTGAGCAGCTGCTGAGACTATCTGCTATTCCAGCTACCCAAGAAAAAGTTGTCCTTCATATCCCCACAGAGCAGCTTTTAAAGATTTATTTTCCTTCTGTGTGTTTTGCCTGTATGTCTGTATGTGCATGCCTGCTACCCACAGAAGCCTGAAGAAAGTGTTGGATACCCTGAAGCTGGAGTTGCCCAAAGTTGTGAGCCACCATGTACATATTGGGAACTAAAATCAGGTCCTCTGGAAGAGCAAAATGTGCTCTTGACCACTGAGCTATACCCAGCCCATAGCTTATGTCACTTCCTCCAGCCCCTAACAGTGTCTAGATATGGACTCCAGACTGGCCTTGAACTCATGATCCTCCTGGCGCCATTTTCCAAGTGCTTGAATCGCTGTCATATGCCACCACATCTCCCAGAGCAAATCCTGGTGAAATGGATGGACAGGTGATGAAGTCATAAACCCTATTGCTACATGAGTAAGCCAGGATTCGAAGATGGAGACAACTTTCTGAATTCTCTAGAACATTTCTAATCTAATGGAAATAAGTGTAGGTAAGCTCAGAAATGTGACATGCCAGGTGCAAACATCTTGTCTGTCTCAGCTGAGTAGTGACATAGCTTTGAATGTATACTCCTTTCCTCAGCGTAATAAACTTCTCACCTCTAGAATGAAAATGATAATAATGTATCATATTCATTCCATGAGGTTCAATGAGACAGCGTGCCACCAAATACAGGGTTGTAGGCTGGGGTTTTCTTTGGGACTGCACCAGCAGCTTCCCAATGACCACTCAAAGACTTAATATTAATTATAAATGCTTGGCCAATAGCTCAGGCTTATCTCCAGCCTACTCTTACAACTCAAATGAACCCATTTCTATTAGTGTAGATGCCACCCAAGGGCATCTCCTCATCTATGAACTTTTCGTGTTGTTTGCTCCAAATCTGGCTCATAACTCCCCAGACTCCACCCTTCTTCCTCCCAGGGATCTCTTTGCCCCCCTCCCCCCATGCCACCTTGCTTTCTGCCAACCAGCTTTATATTAACAAGGAGAACAACACATTTTCACAATGTACAAAAGATTATTCCACAGCACACAGGGTTCCTTCCTTTAAGGCAGCTTGTGATGGTTTGAATGAGAATGGCCTCCACAGGCCCACATATTTGGATCCTTGATTCCTAGTTGATGGAACTGTTTGGGGAGAACTAGGAGGCCTGAGGTGTGGTCTTGTTGGAAGAGGTGTGTCACCGGGGTAGGCTTTGAGGTTTCAAAAACTCATACCATTCCCAGATAGTTCTCTCTCTGTCTTGTGGTTGTTTTCTTCAGAGCCTGTCTTCCTGCTTGCTTCCATGCTCCCTGCCATGATGGACACGGATGCCAACCTCTGAAAGAGTAAGCACCAAATTAAATACTTTCTTTTATAGGTTGCCTTGGTTATGGTGTTTTGTCACATCAGTAAAACAAAACAAAAACAAACTAAGACACAGCTCAACCCCATTTGTCCCGTTTGGGCTCAAAGATGGGGATTCAGAGCCTGTTGAAGGTTAAATTCTGTACTTGAAAATAAAAAGAGAACTGGTCTAGTATGAAAGAGTTAAAAAAAAAAAAACAGTTTCCTGTAAAATGTCAGGGGGCCTAAATGCCAACGGGAATGGGTCGTGGAAAGCAAGCTGTTGAGGCCAGGAGCCTTATGTCCCATGTCAACTGAGGAAAGCAGAGTGGACCCCAAAATGTAGGTGCTTTGTGGATGAGCAGCTGTCTGGAAAGCTCAGGGCTATGGCTTAACTGGACAGTGTGTGTGTGTGTGTGTGTGTGTGTGTGTGTGTGTGTGTGTGTGTGAGAGAGAGAGGGGGGGGGGAGCCCCACGAAGCTTAAACTATTGAAAACGAGTGGCATCAGATAAAGCCTGTGCAAATACCCAAAGAACCTGACTCCCAAAGCAGCCTGTGACTTTAGAGTCACGTCTCTCTGGTTCTTCAGTACCGACAGCCTCATCTCCCTTAGCCCCTGTAGGCCTCTCAACACGCGGCTTTAAAATGAGGAAACCAGGATACCAGCTTCATTTCCGTGGCTGCAGTAGAGCTCCCTGACAGAAGCAGCTCCGGGGAGGGAGGGTTATTTGGCTTATGGCTCCAGGTGGTGACTTCTTCAAGTTAGAGAGCAGATCACGTACCAGGATGGGGCTTAAATAAATCCCTGTTGAGCTAAGGTGTGCACGGAGCCACTGAACCAGACATGAGCACTGCTGGCTCACACACGGCACTAAGCTGCTGGCACAACCTGACCAGAGTCTGATGATGGAGTTGATAGGAAACTCAGGGTGTCAGGATGCTGGAAACTCAAAATGAACTAATTACTCAAAAAATGCCAGGGTGTTGATGGTTCTCTTCGTTCTTTTCCTCTTCTGTCTTATTCTTAAAGTGTGTACTTCACATTAACTCACACCTACTCTTTGCTTCTGTGTTCCTTCAGAAGAATTCATAATCTAGTACTCCTGATTATTCATCTGCTTCTCTTTAATGTAGACTTCTAAAGTCTATAGATAAACCTAGATAACTATGGATGCTCGGTAAATAAATACATGGATGTCTTGTCTATCTATCCAGATGGGGAGACTCTGGCAGTTAAGGAAGGTGTGCTCAGTTTTTCTTTTTAATGTTGTATAGTGTTTGTCTATAACCGATATAGAATCATCATGAATGCCTGATTATGTAAACTTATGATTTTATAAAGTGGAATTTTCAAGTTTTGAAGAAAAAAAGGCTTTATCTGAAAGGGATTATGTTACTTGTCCTCTGTGTTGGGTGGGATTGTATACCATGAAGGGAGTAGTTTATGTTAGCAAAGAAAATACTTAGTAACCGAAAGCTTGGAGAAGGCCTTAGAAGCCAATGAGAGCCCGTTTGCTCATGGTAGAATGGGGCAGGGAAACTGTTCTTACAAGAACAGTTAAAAAAACCACACAAAATACCCAAGGCCGGGGCTCCAGCAGGGGCCAGGTAGGGTGGCCCCTTCTTCATTTCTCCCTTCCCATACCACTGTCTCTCTCTCTCTCTCTCTCTCTCTCTCTCTCTCTCTCTCACACACACACACACACACACACACACACACAGTCTAAATGTGTCCCCTGTGCCATGAAGGCTTTAAATGAGCATCCAGACCAATCTCAGGCCAGTATGTCTAGTGTCTAGCTGTCAGTCATCTACCGATCTATCTATCTATCTATCTATCTATCTATCTATCTATCTATCTATCTATCCATCCATCTATCCATCCCTCATCTTTCTTTTATTATTTATCTAACTACCAGTCTGCATGTCTGTTTATAAGGTATATAAATATAATGTACTTTTACTGTGCTCACATATAGTGTATAAACTTTTTATAATACATATTATTATATCATATTTTGTGTGTGTGTGTGTGTGTGTGTGTGTGTGTGTGTGTGTGTGAGAGAGAGAGAGAGAGAGAGAGAGAGAGAGAGAGAGAAAGAGTGTGTGTGTGTTTAAGGTGCACAGTAGCCTGGTTGCGATGGATACAATGGGAATCTGGAGAGATTCTAAGCCAAAGGAAACTACTCTTGGGCTATTCAGGAGCCAGTCCTCAAGGCTCCACTCTGAGTGCTATGGTAATAGAGATGCTTTATTCAAATCACTTACTATACACATCATAGTGGTGCCTCCTGCCGAGCCCAGGCTCTCTGCCAGGCACCGTGCAAGTCTGAGATGCTTTTGTTGTGAGTTGCTTAGCATAGCTGAGCTGGAAAATTCTGTTTTGTGACCTCTTTCTCTGAGATGACTTCTTGGATCCACCCAAAAGTGTTAAGATGTGCCTGTGTTCAGGCCATAGGTAACAGCCATATTTTATGTGTCTCCTACTGGGATCCATGGGTCTCTGGGGGTTCAGGATATGATGTGGCTCATGACTTTCCTGCAATATTTGTTTGCATATGTTTTCATTTGTCAATAACCTGAACCTTAAGAGAAATGAATTCAGGGTCATCTGTGGACCACTTTAACACCACCTCTCCATTGATGGGTACCAGTGCTTATAACCCTTTCATCTTCATCCATCCTGAGCAACCAAGAGTGAGGTCTGGGAGGAGGACCACACCAGTGAAGCCCAGGGAGCACGTTCCTGTCAGCTCCCCATAAAGGTTCCAAAGGGAATGATCCAGCCATTTTATACGACTCCACCAGAGTATGAATACATCAGATTAAAGCAAAACACAAAACAGAAACAGCCTCACAACATCAGTGCTCGCATTATCACAGGACGGCAGTAGCAAGAGCCTCATTAGGAAAACATAGAGGCCAGTGAGGTGGCTTAGCAGGCTGGGGTGCTTGCTCCACTGAGCCTAACGGAGTAAATTTTACCCCAGAGCACACATGGTGCAAGGAGAGGACCAACTCTTGTGAGCTGCCCTCTGGCCTGCAGTCACACGCTGGGCTGTGTAAGTATGCACACACAGAAGAAAGAAACGAAAGCGTTCTTATTAATGTCCGCAAGAGGGCTCAGCAGGTAAAAGGACTTGCTGCACAGCCTGACAATGAGTGAGTATAATTTAAAAAAAAAAAAAAAAAATTAAAGGAACATTTTTCTTTGGTTTGGTTTAGTGGCTCATGTTTCTAAGTCCAGCGGTTGGAAAGCAGAGGCGTGGGAGCAGGAGAGCTGACCCCACTCCACTCCATGTGGCCGGTTGCAGTGTGTGAGCTAGCCTGGGCGATGCTGGAGAGCTCGCCTTCATGGTGTCAATGAGGGAAAACTGGCAGGCTGACCAACCCGGTTACCATCCAGGCCCAGAACCAGAGGTACAAGCTAGCCCACTCCAGTTCACCCCATCTGTGAATTGCTGGGGCATGCGGAAGGGCCAGACCTGTAGATCCAGAGCTGGAGGATCTCCATGACACTGGACAGCAACTGCATATTCAAGAGCAGTCTCAGTGATGGCCCAGTGTGGAGGGCGCAGCAGGAGCCAGAGGCCTCGAACCGGACAATGACTCTTTGCCATGAAACATACAAGTAAAGCTGTATAGACTTAAGGGTCTACGGTGTGACTCACGGTGTCACACTATAGTTTCCATGCTGAGACATTTTTTGTATGTTAGGATTTTTTTTGTTTTGTCTTTTGGGGTTTTAATTTAATTTTATTGTGGGGGGGGGAGGTTGCAAGAGCAGAGGTAGATATGAAGGGATGGAAAGAAAGTGGAATTGGGATGTGAAATCCACAAAGAACCAATAGAAAAAAGTAGGGGAAAAAAATCAAGACAGATTCCCCACACCAACACCAGAAAGCGTTAATAATTAGACATAACAGAATGTCGCATCTCTAATGCTTAAGAATTGATTTGCTTTAGAGAAATTTTAATTTTTAAAATATTTAAAAATATATTTATGTGGGCATGCATGTGTGTGTACATGTGTGTGAGCGTGTGCATGCATACGCACGTGCAGATGGACACAGAGACAGCCTACAAGAGTCAGTTTTTCCTTCCACCATGTGGGTCTCAGGGACAGACAGAACTCATTTTGCCACCCTTGGCAGCAAGCATCTTTTCCTTCGTTGTTTTGTTTTGTTTTTTGTTTTTTTATTCGTAAATTTGTTTCATGAGTCAGTTTATAAACATGAAGAATTAAATGTGGAACTTTGTGGTTTTAAATAACATTTCTTTTTGTTCCGTTGACACAGGTACTCTGTAGCCATGCTGAGCTTTACACTTGCTTTCCTTGTGTCTCTGCTTCTGAGTGCTGGGATGGCAAGCAAGCCCTGGCTCTAGGTAACATCTCCAGGGAAAGAATTTAACCCAACAGTAGGTCCACAGGTACCTCCATTTAACAGGGGCTATTTGTGCCAGGAGGAGAGCTTATGTGTAGCCATACTCTCCCCTCTCTTACCTGGGGGCAGGTCCCCCGCAGACTTATACACAAGACGTGGGAGACCTTACTAGTACACACAAAACTCAGCATCTAACTTCAAGTTTGCCATTGTAGCCAATAGGAAAATGTAAACAACGAAGCAGACACCTGGCCACACATCTGTAGTTTAAAGTTTTTATCCTAAGTGAAACCAGGCCCATGGACATTGAAATAACAAACATTGTGGAGCTTTTTAAGAGCCAATGATGAAGTCTGAAGGCCATGAATGGAGATCACCAGAGTGGTTCATTTATACAGGACACAGACCACTCCTACTTAATGCCTGGGGCTTCTACATCACTCCATTTCTTCTAGAACTCACTCCATTCTACATCCCCCACAGACTTATCACACTGTAATATCTGCACGCTTTAAACTGTCCAGTGAGGAGCCTTTGTGTTTTTCTGCCACGAAACATATGTGAAATAGGAATTTAACACTGTTTAGATGCTCAGTGACTTTTACCCCGATGGATTTATCCCTCTGATTATTATGAGTTCACAGTAGAGTCCACAATGTAGTATTTCAAATGTTGCTAAGTAGTTACTACATCTATAGATGTGTGTTTCTTTAATTTTATTAAAAGCCTGCTATTCCTACTAAAAGAGGAAGCAATGTGACTTACAAAAGATTCAAATGATTTCTTTATTCTGTCACTAGGGTCATTAAGTTACTCGACTTTGGGGAAACAGCCCAAAAGGGTTCACTAAGCCTTGGCACGCGATGATTAATGGCTCCCATTTATTCCATAACCAGGCATGTGTGATTGCTTGCATATGAAATTTTACCCATGGGCTCCCTGCTATTTGCAGGCTGGCAATGATAGTCCAAAAGCTATGGAGTCATTAAAAAATGGGGGCCTAGCTGGTGCAAGAAAGGCACCAGGGCCCTTGCAAGTTATACCTGCCATTGGCTCTGACTGGTTTCTGATTTTGTGTCCGTCACATGTGAACAAGCCACCATTGGAGGCCATCGGTGTAGCCAAGCTACCATGCCTCTCCCTTTTAAAATGGGTTGGCATCATTGGAAATGGTTAGCTAAAATAAGTCTTTCCTGTTTGGATAGGTATTCTGTTACTGTAGTGAGAACAGCCGCCAGTGTGGCATGCTATTTCATGCGTTACCAGAAGAATTAGGAAAATATAAATACTCCACTTCAGTATGCCTTTGCCAGTAAGAGCTTTACGCTAAATCCCTTTGCTATTTTAAGGGCTCAATTAATTTATAGAAAGTATGTGTCCCATTTAAAAAAAAAATGGAAACTCAGTCTTCATGGTCCACCAATCAGCTAAATTAGACTTTCTGCTGGAGGAACTTGTCTTCCTTCCTCAATTCAGAATGTTCAGCTAACAGAGACATAGAACTTTCAGTGACATCTCTCTTGCTCACTCCCACCCCTCCCCCAGGGATCCAGGAGACCGCCAGTAGTTGGCAAGCAAAAGGAGATGCGCTCTTTGAAACTGTTCCTGGCCTACCTTGAGAGCTGAAACGTCAGCCCGGAAAGTGTGCTTCTCATTTGTAGAAATAGTCCGGTGCATTTCTGACACTGGTTACCACCAGTGTTGCATGGCCGTGAGCTTGGCACTGTAGATTCCTCTACATGTTGTTGCGCTCACACAAGGTGCATTTGCCTCTGAAAAGAACAGACAAGGGCAGGTCTGGAAGGAGGAGACCAAAGCTGGCTTCATCAAGACAGCATCAGACAGTTCCCAGAGAAGCCTTGGATCTGGAAATCTGTGAGCCTGGGGCTAGAACTCAGTGCGCACGCGCAGGGATCCATAAATATTCAGGGAGGATGCACAAGTGAATTCACAAAATAGCTTCTCAACTCCAGACTTCCATGGGAATCTCGTCTGATCTGCTGTGCCTGACAGAGCTCCTAACCACACCCAGATGGTTGGCCAAGCAGCAAACGGCCTCTCTGTCCATCCCATAAGGACTGGTTCAGGCCAGAGGCTTCGTGACCTTCATTCTAATTTCCCTCCCTAATACAGACTGAGGATGTGAAGAATCAAGCCCATGGTGCATGGTGTATTTTTGTTTGTTTGTTTGTTTGTTTGGTGTTTAGGGGGTTTTTTTGTTATTGTTTTGTTTGTTTTTGTGACAGGACAACACGTACTTCAGTACTTCAGGCTGGCTTCCACCTGGATGTTTAGCTGATGCCAGCCTTGAACTCCTGACCTTCCTGCCTCCACCTCCTACCCTATTTGCCCTGAAGATGTGATTATAGATGTTCAAGTCAGGAATAAAGGGATTTGAAATATGGTTCTGATTCTAGTAGACAATGGGTTTACAGCCTGAATGCAGCCTTAAAATTTCAAATTAATTATTGGTTATATAATTCAAATATTGGGAATTGAGCTCAGCTCCTCTGCAGAGCAGCAAGTGTTGCTGACTACTGAGCCATGTCTCCAGCCCATCAGGGTTTTTCTAAGAAAAAATGGATATACTGTGGGCAAGAGAGGTGAACCCCAGTAGAGTAAGACTAGGGAGCCTCATTCAACCTGCATCCAACAGTCTATAAATAGACACAGGAGGCCTCCTCTGGCAAAGGCCCAAGAGTTGTACTGAGGTGGATCTCTGGCGGTTTCCTCTGGAAGAAGAAAGGCCCAGGGATTCATCTTTGCAAGTTGAGTTCCAAAGTGAAGGAATATGAAGTCATCTTGGGTGCTAGCCTAAAAGATGGGGTGGTGGAAATCTGTAGAAGAGGGGAAAAAATGTGCTTATCAAGTTTCTGCATCCCAGAGCTTCTGAACGAGGTTGAAATGACAGCTTGGGTCCCTTTACTGTGGGAACATCTGGAATCTGAACATTTCTGGGCATATTAAGAAGACTATTTATAGTTGCCACCAGTGTTAGGGAAGGCAATTACATGAAGTGCATCAGTACCATTAGGTATTTAAAACATACCAGGCATGCAATAACCATTTGCAAAATCTAAACGTGAGCCACCCTTTCAGGGACTCATTTACTGAAGCCTAGTCTGCTTTCCAAAAGCAGCCATATGACAAGCCTCTGCTGATGGGGTCAAGTGATGTCATCGTGTGAATCTGTGCTGCCCGAGTAGGCAGAGCCAGATGGGAGCAGGAGACCACGTCACTTGAGGGGTATAGAAGTACAGCTGTTCAGAGGGAGTGGATGAAGAACCACAGACACCAGATTTGCCTTTCATATGACATCCCCATGCTGAAAAACTTCAGAAGGTATTACAACTCTCTGTCTTTGAGATATCTGCTCCCCTCTTAACCCCAGCAGAGTCTGAAATACTTGGTGGTTGTTTTAGGCTTTTGGACATATTTTGTGGCTGCTTCAGGGTCTGAGCTTGGGACAGCAGCATTGGTGAAAAGCCAATGTTTAGCCATTTGGCTCAGCAGTTTGGTTTGTTTGTTAAGGAGTCTTTCCACCTTCTAAGAACCGATTGGAGGAACCCAGGTGAGAGCTTTGACTCTCACACGAGTTCATAGTCTTCACCAGAGAAACTTCTTCTTGCAGTAGACAGTGATTGATGCAGACTCACATCTAGTCAACAAGCAAAGGATAAGGAGGGGCTGTGGGTTGCTCAGGCCTAAGTGGGGGCATCTATTCCTAGATAATCTTGCCTTGTGTGCACCCAGCACTTGATATTTGGGAGCTCCAATGCATTCCTTCCCATACTTCCGAGTCATCCAGAAGCCTTTCAGTGACATGAATGATGAGCCTTGGCCCATGCCACATTACAACACTGTTGTGAGATCCACATAATACTGTGGTGAGTTTCTTAACTAAAAATGCAATTACAAATTATATTTCATTCTTCTTCAATTTTGGTGTGTACCTGTATGTGTGTACGGTGTGTGTTGACAGGTTCACATTTGCCTATCTATGCATGATTTAGAAAATGTTCCAGGAGGTGATGGAGGAGGGTGGGACAAGTATTGGATGGGGATCCAGACATTTGGAGTTCCATTATGTGCTTTGGATTTGTTAGCCAGGAGAATTGTTAACAAGTGTGTTGGCTTTTAAGCCTCAGTTGCACCCATAAAATAGGTGACTTCAATACGTGCCATTCCTCTGATTACTTCTAAGTCTGAGCTGTTTCTTGGTGAACAATCATTGTTGGCTTATCTAAGCAATATCTCTAGATGGAAAAGCTCCTTTATTAAGATAAAAATTAGAAAGATAGGACTCATGGTTCATAAATAGAACACACATACAGAATTATTTAAAACGGGGAAACAGGGAAAATACTAATTAACTAACGTAACTAAGGAAATAATGTACCCATAATATAGAATAGTGCAGAACTATAAAGAGGTATCAGAAAAGTCCCCAATCCATGGGGAAACAGTCATTGTCTATTCTTAAGTGAAAAGAAAGCTAGTTACTTTGTCTGTAGAACTTGCTAGTAGCCTCCATTGCCTCTATTGAAGACTTAGGACACAAAGAAGTAAAGCTAATACCAACCTTGACGCTTCATCCCTACTGGCTAGGTTTTATGGTGCTAGAGGTTTCTGTGCATGCTACCAAGGGAGAAAAGTCCTTACTTTTACCCAGCTTTGAACCCTACACGCTGTAACACTGACTAGCCTGCCAAGACATACCTGCTGATGTGATAGTGGCATGGGCACTGTAGGAGTAAACAGCCACTTTCTGATTGGAATTGAACCCCACACCACAACATGGAACCTGTACCTGGCACTGTTGACTGGGCCAAGACCCTGTGGCTGCCTAGGTCATAGGCCCTAGGGGACAATTATTCTGCTAAGTAGACATAGCAATAAACGATCCCCAAGTTCTTTTCTTTATACCTTTAGATTACTTCATCCATCAACCCTCATCAGAGAAACTTGTTTTTGCAGTAGATGGTAATTAATGCTGAGACTCACATCCAGTCACCATTCAAAGGATGAGAGACTGTGGGATGCTCAGCTCTAAATGGGATATCCATGTCATCCACCCAAGACTCGGGGAATCATTGTGAAAGCAGGACTAAAAAGACTGTGAGAGCCAGAGGGAGCTGCTATTGTTTCCCTGATATGACAGTACAGTTGCACACGGGAACTCACAGTGGCTCGGACCTCATGCACAAGCCAGCCAGAATCCCAGCATGGATTGGGAAATGGCTCATGGAGTCTCACACCTAGCTGAGGCGATTAATGGCTGTTCAGAAGGGTGAATCATTTTCTTCAAGGATGTGGCCTGAAAGGCTACCCATGCTTCAGTGGATGGTTTCACATCCATACACAGACTGCCTCACTAAATGGACTCAATGGATGTGAGAGAGAGAGAGAGAGAGAGAGAGAGAGAGAGAGAGAGAGAGAGAGAGAGACTTGTGGTAGGAGAAAAGGCGAGGAGTTGGAGTGAAGGCAATATGGGGTGGATTGGGTCCAAATACACTATATGCATGTAATAAATAGCACCACAGGATAACTCAAGCTCCCAGCAAATTACTGCTTGTTTAGAAGGTACAAATATTCAGTCTGAACATGTGAACCCTTGTCTACAGAACATGCTGCTAGCCACCCAGCCCTCGGTTCTTGCTGTATGTCTTTAAAGTTATATAACAAGAAACTTCTAGAAAGAAAAAAAAATTAATTCAGAAGGTGAACAGGAGAGCCGTGAGAAGGGAAAGGAGGCATAGACAAATGGCTGTAAATCCTGCTTACTTCATAATGAGGTAGAATACAATGGGTGTGGGACAAGAATTACAGAGCAATTGGGGGTGGACTGCCACAGTGGCCATGAAACCAGAGGTGGCCAATGGGGACAGGGCTCACCTCTCTGCAGAAAGAAATTCTAAGCTCAGAGGTCACCAACAATGCAACCTATCCAAGCATGTGATTTCATTTTGCCTTGAACCACTCAAATCCTCTCTTGAATATTAAATTCCATTGAAAGGTATTGTATGTGGAACTCTTATCTCCATCCATGAAAGAGGAACAAAATTACAACAGCTAAAAGTAATTACATTTTCAATAAGCCTAAACCGCCAATTTCTAAATGGGTTTTCTTAATTTCAATACAAAGTTTTATAACTATTTCACAATTTCCCTTGAGTCCCTACCTCTTCCTCTTAGAGACTGGGGACTACGTCACTGATTAGTTCTCATTTTTGCAAATCAGACATATGAAAAGATTTAAAATATAACCATATTCGGGATTAAACAAAAATACATACTAAATGTGTTTAAGAAATGATGCTTGAAATCCACCATTTCGTAAAGAAGCCGAGTGTCAGGGTCTGAGGCTGACAGAGAAACCTGAGTGGCTGAAGAGGGAAACCCTGGCTCACCCAGATGAAAGACAGGCTTGTGTCCTGCATGTGGTGTCATCTTGTATTCCCTGGAAACAGATGATGTTTTCCCTCTACCAGAAACACAGGAACTGACCTCCAACCTTCCAAACCTGGGCCTCTCTCCCTTTCAGAGAGAGAAACAAATATTGAGTAGAGCGGACAGAAATGGGGGGGGGGGATGCTTAACTGGAAGACAATGAGTCAGACTTTCCAAAGAGACGAGGATTCCCTAAGAAGAAGCCACCCCGAGGGTCCTCCTTAATAATAAATTACTCTTTTAGTGTATTCGATTGCACCCTAGTGGCCTAAAATAACTATGGAAAACTGCCTGATTTACTTTTACAAAGTGATTTATACACTGGCGTGTGACCTATCTCAATAAATCTGAGCCTCTACAAAACAAGCTGCTTGCATGACAGTACAAGGCAGGGAGCTTTCAATTCCATCATTATTTACCACCCTCAACCAGCTCTTCTCAGAGCCAGGGCTGAAGGAAATAAACAAAGGCCTGCTCTTTAATTCATCCTGTCAAGTGAAGGCTGTTTTCTCAAACCGTGTCAAACAAACCCCTTCTTGCTCACTCACTTGCCCCAGGCCCAACCCGAATTGGCATGTTCTTGGGCATTTCTGGGGGCGGGGAGTTGACAATGAGCGTGCAGTTCTCATACCCCCCAGGTGACGGAGTGAAGCCTGTCTCGCGTGTAGCACGACTGCTCGTCGTTTCCCGTTTACATGCCTGTTCTTCACTGGCTCACATAATCAAAAGGTGACTCTCAAATTCAATTAATTAGACCTTGAACCCAGAGATGGCAGCTGGAAACGGATCTTCACGAAGATCAGTCTTCTGGGACTCCATGTCGAGTCTTGAGTTCACTAGACTCTTTCAAATTTAATATTTATTAGGGTAGTTCCCCAAAGAACAATTGCTCAAAAGACTCGGCCAGAAGCTGAAGCATCGTTCACTTCACAGCAGTTTCGTTTATGTAACTATGGACGACTTGATGTTCCAGCCAGTTTTGAAAATGTGAATTTACTTATTTGTGTGTCTGTGTGCATGTGTGTACATGTATGAGTGTATGGGTGCCACGGCCTGTGTGTAGAGGTCAGAGAACCACTCATGGGCGTTGGCTCTTGCCTTCCACCGTATGGGTCCTTGTAAGGCAACTCAGTTCGTCAGGCTTGGCGTTAAACGTTATCTACTGAGCCACCTCACTCATCCCGACTCATACCTGTTTTTCCTTCATGAAATGTTATTTGTGCCTGTTTTCCTTCGTGTGTTCCTTTACACACAGAGACAACTGACCTGAGCTAGTAGGCGCTCCCTGACTCCAGACTTACAGCTGGGAAACCTGCATGGAACCAAACTGGGCCCTCTGAATGTGGGTGACAGTGTGGCCTCAGCAGTCTGGGGGGTCACTGGCAGTGTGACCAGAATTTATCCCTAGTGCTTGAACTGGCTTTTTGGAGCCCATTCTCTTTGGAGAGGTACCTTGCTCAGCCTAGATATAGAGGTACAGGGGTACGGGGGCTTGGTCCTGCCTCAAAGAGATGTGCCAGGCTTCCTTGACTCCCACAGGAAGCCTTACCTTACCCTCTCTGATGAATGGATGGAGTGGGGAGGGTGGAGAGCGTGGGGAGAGTCAGGGGAGGGGAGGGAGTGGGAACTGGGATTGGTGTGTAAAATGAAAAAAGATTTATTTTTAGAAATAAAGAAAATCATGTCTTAAAATGTTATTTAACTTTATGTGTATGTGTATTTTGTCTGTATATACTTCTGTGCACCATGCTGGCTCCCCTGGAACTGGTGTTATAGATTGTGGTTGCCATGTGGGTACTTGAGGAGGGACAGCCAGTGCTCCCAAACACCCAGCTGTCCCTCCAGCCCCCAGATGGTCATTAGCATTGATCCTGCGCCTGTGAGTAGTGGTGCTAAGCAGGTGCTTGCACCGCCATATCCATCAAGTTACACAGCACCGAGTCCCTGTTCAGTAATTGCTACCGATGGTTAGAAATGGTGGCCAACAGAAAATGTCTCATCTATATTCTTAACATAGTAGAGATAGATCAGAGTCCCCAGCACAAGGTGGACGCACATCTGAAAGTCTGAAAATCCAACAAGCACATTTCAAAAGTCCACTGGCAAGGTCTCCTCTCTTGTTTCCATCCCCTAGTTCTTTCTAGTACATGGGTGAAAGCCCAGCCAGCTTTCCCCTGGCCACGGGCTCCTGCTTGTGTGTGGGCCACATCAAATGGCAGCCTCTACTTACAGGTTACTCATATGACTTGCAAACTACGAGCGGCAGCTCCTCTGTGTGACTTCTGGATGGACCTGGCTTGCAGTAGTGCCAGGGATTCTCATATGAATGACATGCATCTGGGTCAGGTGACCAATGACCTCTGAACAAGGACAGATGCCTCTACTGTCCCCTGTGCTTGGTAATCAGCCTCGTCCTGGAACCAAGATAGACGAAAGTTATGAAGCTTAAGTTTCTAGGTTGGCAAAGCTGCTTGGTTTCTAAGGAGACTTTTGAAAACATGTCCTCCTCCGTGGCAGAGAAAGGGATGCTACCTACTACTCAATAAAACAACAGCAACACAACACAACACAACACAACACACCCACAACAGCTGCCCATGAAAAGAACGGTTGAGTAACTGAGGTGCACTGGGCTCTCCTCACACATACAGAGGCAACTGGAAAGTACAGACTGGTTCGTTGTGTGGTTGGATGATTTTGTTTTAAAATAAGCTGTTTGCTTAGTTATCAAATCTAGGTGCTTCATTGCCTGCAGGGCACAGTGATCCAAGATGTTCAACCAGAGTCGGTCACAGGGAGCAAAAAGGCAAATCAACGAGGGAGGTTTGAACAATGTAAGCAACTTGAGTGGATAATAGCAGTGGGTAGAGACAAAGAATACAGTTCCATCCCTGGAATCCACATAAAGGTGGACAGAAGCAGTGACCCACAAAGTCAGCCCCTGGCTTCCACATGTGTGTCATGGCATATGTGCCCTCCCATGCACACACACATACACATGCACACATATATGTACATACATGTGCACACACGCGTACACACACGAATAATAAAACTTTTTAAAAATCAGTTGGTACAGACTTAAAAATCCTGTGTTTGGTTTGAACACAGTGCCCAGCTACTGGCTTTGTTGTGGGAAGGAGAGAAACTCTGGGGACACAAGAGTGTACCTGGCAGAAGCGAGTCACTGGGTATTGGCCTCCTCTGCTGTGGTCTGTGGTCCCTTTCCTGGTCAGCCACTATGGGGTGAGTCTTGGCCACCATGAAGTTCAGTGTGTCTTTTCACCATGACAGATCGAAATTGTCTCAAAATGTTGGCCATAGTGGACTTTCCCTTCCTTTCCTAAATTAAATGAGGAAAGCAACTAACACATGGTAAAACAAGCATAACACAGATGGACAGACAACTTTTCTAAGTTAAAAGCCACTAAAAAAGATGTGAAAACCAACGATAATACATGAGACCAAATTGCATATTAACATTTTTTTAAAGCTACAAAAGGCAGTGATCATGAGGATGCTTGTGTGTGTATGTGTGCATGCACGCATGTGTGTGCATGCGTGTGCATGTTCGTGGGCACATGATTTTGTGTGTATGTGTCGATGTGTGTGCACGTGTGTGTATGTGCGTGTGCTCATGTGTGTGCATGTGCGTGTGTGTGTGTATGTATTTGTGTGTGCCCATGTGTGCATGTGTGTGCGTGCACATGCTCATGTGTGTGCCTGTGTGCGTGCATGTGTGTGTGGTTGTGGAGGCCGGAGGAGGCTGTTGGGTGTCCAGCTCAATCACTTGTCTGTGAGAGAGGGTCTCTCACTGAACCTGAGTTAGGTTGGTGGCCAGCAAGCCCTACTTTTCTGCCATTATTGGCCCTTCCCTCCAGGGCAGAGGTTACAGGCACATATGTGACCATAGGCTTTTATGTGTTCTGGGGATTTGAACTCAGGTTCTTATCTTGAACCTGCTGAGCCATATCTGGAAGTCGGTGTTTTATTTGTATGTGTTTTAAAAGATTTATTTTATGTGTATAAGTGCTTTCTCTGCATGTATGCATGTGTGCCTGGTGTCTACAGAAAAGGCATCTGATCCCCTAGAACTGGAGTTATGGATAGTTGTGAGCCACCATGTGGGTACTGGGACTTGAACCCAGGTCCTCTTCAAGAGTAACAAGTGCTCTTAACTGCAGAGCTCCTCAACCCCTCTGACATTTTATTGTTTGAAATAGGGTCCTGGTGGTTCATAATGGTCTTTAACTCCTAATCCTTCTCCTCAGCTTCTGAGTGCTCAGACTATAGGATGCAATCAAAATCTGAAGATTCTTCTAGAAATCTGAATGTGGATCAGTTAGACATTAGTTGATGCTGACTTTCTTAGGTATGGTCGCAGTGCTGGGATTGAGTGGGTGTCCTTTAAGGTAGATGCTCACAGATGAAGTATCACAATGGTACCTGGTCCAAAAGGTCCATTTGAAGATAAGCACAGAAAAGAAAGCAAAGCCATCTAATGGAAGGATAACACAGGCTGCACTTTTATTACAGGATAGATCACCTTCTAAGGGACTTGCCTGGGCTGGGCTCTCACCTCTGTTCCTGCTGGAAGAGTCAGCGAATGCTTGAGGTTGTATTCATACCTGGGGAATGAATCCAATGGAACCCAGAGAACGTGACAAGCAGCTTTAGGTGCCAGAAGGGAGTTTGTTCTTCTTGGAAAGGAGCCCTCATAGCAAACACACTGCTGGGTCTTGTTTTCATCTTTGTGTAGGAGACAAGGGCTGAGCATATTTCCGAGACTAGAAGAAGTGGGTTTGAAGCTAATCACGGGAAGAAGCAAAGTGATGGGTGCTTTGACAAGGACCTTGGCTACTGAGACTCATAGCCACTTTAAAAATATGAAGAGTTCTGTCATCGTTCTCTGGATAGGCTTGGAGAGGAGGAAATGAATTGCTTTTGAAGTGTTTTTCTATTTCTCTTGTGTGCTAGGCACCTGGCAGATGCCAGAACCCAGATGATTCACTGACCATCTCTGTGCAAGGTAGTGTGACATCAGGCACAACCTGTGCTGGGGCCCAGAGACAGGAGCACCCTGGGGCTCGCTGCACAGCAGCCCAATCTAGCTGTCACGAAGCTCCAGGTTTAGTGAGAGACCCTGTCTCAAACATGAGGTGGAAACGGAGCTGAGAAGACACTGGACACTGACCTCTGCTCACGTGCACACATGCGCATGTGACCCCTTACCACACACACACCTTTATATAGAAGCATGAACACACATACACACAGTACAGGGAAGACAGAGACAGCCAGATCCCCAGGGCTCACCGGACACCACCCTAGTGAGCTTGGTGAGTTCCATGCCAGTGAGAAATCCCATCTCAAAAACAAAGCAAGAAGGTGGATGTTTCCCAAGAAACCAATTCTGTAGGTTGTCTTCAGGCCTCTACACACACACACACACACACACACACACACACACACACACACACACACATTCATACACATACAAACAAACACCCATGCACACATATGCACCTAAACATGTCCAGATACAACGGACAAACATGTAGTTTACCTCATTGGATGCTCACATACTGTGGCAACACAGCAGCAGACGTGCACATGAGTATGTTAAAAAGCAGTTATTAATAATTTCCAAAAGCAAAATAATCATGTAGTTGAAAATGAATACTCTCTATCCATCATATATTTTCAAATATTAGCAATTTTCTTTTCCTTTGTTCTTTTTCTTTCCTTTTTTTTTCATCTAGGGGCATTAAAAAAAAACCCTTTTATTTCAGAAAGTTTTTTATTTTAAAAGAATCTCTCCAGTTGTTTGCCCGCTTCGTTCCATAGCCATGATTTGTAATTTGTTTTCATTCCGTTACCCTAGTTCTGCTAGGTGGTTTCACACAGTTCTTCTGATGTGTATGCTCTAGGGCCAAAATGGAAGCAATCAAAATGCTCAACAATGGATTTTGGTTAGAAACAACTCCAAAAACAATGATAAAGCATTAGTTTAGAAAATTCTATGCACAAAACCTTGGAAATCAGAACTAGATTTGTGACGTTCACTTCTAAAATGTCATGAACACAGTTATAGTTTAGGGAGCAGGTGAAAATTACAGGGAAAGTGAAATGCAACCCTAAACATTCCAGATCATTGTTCTCATTGTAGCAATATGCGTTAAGGCAATATGACTTCACTTTCACTGAAGCCACCGTGTATTCGTCGCATTAACAAGGGTACAGCCGGGGCTCACTCAAAGGATAAGAGTCCTTGCTGTTTCTGTAGATGGCCAACAAGATGGCTCACAACTGTCCTTAACTCCAATTCCAGGGGCTCAGACCTCCACTGACATCTGTGGGAACAAGGCATGTACATAGTGCACGTACTTACATGCAGAAAAACATTCATACATGTAAAATAAATGAATCTTTGTTTAAAAAGGGGGCAACAGCAAGCAAAGGAATGATAGCAATGCCATACTGTCACCTGATGGGAGATGTCATCCTGTAAATATGTTTCTCATCCTGGTTAATGAATAAAGCACTGTTAGCCAATAGGAAAGCAAGATAGGCGGGACTAGGAGACAAGGAGGAAAGAGGAAGTAGTAAGGAGGAGTCAGCATGTAGAGACCAGAGAACAGAGGTCTGGGCCCACTCTCCGGTAAGATGAGACCACGTGGAAATACTTAGATTAATAGAAGTGGGTTAATCATTAAGACAGAGCTAGCTGATAAGAAACTAGAAACTGGCCAACATCATTATATCTGATACAGAGTCTCTGTGTATTATTTGGGGCTGGCATGGCTGTGGGACCGGCGGTGGGGAAAACTACTCACAACAATAGTCACCCATCACTCTCTCACCTTGACGTATACTTTCTAATGACTCCTGCCTCCTGCCTCCTGGAGGTCATCACTGACTCCACCTAGCAGACACAGATGCCTTGGAACTGGTCCTTCACCAAGCAGCATGGTACCCTGCTGCTCTGCAGGCTCTCTGTGCTCCATCCCCATCATCCTCACTTCTCTTCCTTGAGTACCAAAGCTCAGGAAATGCTCTCTCTACCCCACTCACCCCCCATCCGTCACTCCCTGCTTTGTCCTCACACACTGGTGGTTCCTCTCTGACCCCTGCCTGGGTTCAGCAAGTATCCACTGAGAATCTGCTAAATGCCCAGCACTGCTCTAGTCAACGATGCAAACACTTTTATTCTAGTTCTATTTCCCCCTTCCTCCCCAAGCCTGTGCTGAGCACTTGTGTACACATGGTTTTATGTGTGTGTGCACACACGCATGAGTGTGAGTTTACATACATCCAGGCTGGGAATTGTCATCAATGGCTATTTCACTTTATTCACTGAGGCAGGGTCTCTAGCTCAAACCCAGACGTGGCTCCAAGTCAGCCTTCCAAGTCTGGGATTGTAAGTAGGCAGTCATACCCACCGAGCATTTTTGTTTCTGGGCAGCCAAACTCCAGCCCTCACGCTTACCCGGTAATTTCCTTAACAGCTGAGCCTTCTTCCCAGCTTTTATTGGGCTACTATCAGAATAAATTAAAATTATAGTATATTAAAGATTGATGTTCTGAATTGAAAAGGGCCTCACCACCACCCAGTTCCTGTTTACCTGCAGCCACAGAATATACTTTTATTTGGAAATAAGGTCTTTGCACATGTAACTTATTGAGATGCCATCACCCAAAACTAAAGTAGGCCCTCATGCTGGTTTCTCTTCTCACAACTGTGCTAAAACACTTGAGACCAACTTTAGGAGGGAAGAGTTGATTTTGGCTCACACTTTGAGGTGCTGCTGTCCCTCATGAAGAGAAGCTATGGTGACAAGAGCTTCCTAGTGCCAGGAGTCTGCAGCTGAGTCTCCTCGCCTCCTCGTAGCCAGGAAACTGGAGGCAAAGAGTGGATAGAAAGGGAGGCTGGGCTATGAAACTTCAATACCCACCTCCTAAAGATTCCACAGCCTTCTAAAACATCAATACTAGCAAGGGGACCAAGTTTTCAGACATGTGAGCCTAAGGGGGACCTTACACATTCAGGCCACAACAGCCCTAGATTCACGCAGTATCTTTACACGTAGGCCATCTGGAGACAGAGAGGGCAAGTGAAAAAGGAGGCAGAGATAGGAGCATCAGTAAGTCAAGAAACACCAGGAATTAAATCAGGAGCCACCAATGCCCGGAGTCACCAAGAGGAGTCATCTCAGACCTGCAAGGCTGGCTTAAACAAACTAACAAAGAAACAAAGCAAAATGAAAATATGCAGGCTGATACTTCAGTGGTTTACAATACTCGCTGTGAAAGCAAGAGGATCTGAGTTCAAATTCTCAATCCCTCCCCAAAAGCTAACAAGACCATGTGTGCCTGCCACCCCTGCATCCAAGGTGGAGATAGGGAAATCCATTGCATGCTTGCTGGTTCGCCGGCATAGCTGAAGCGGTCAGCCTCAGCTTCAGTGAGAGACTGTCCCAAATAATCGTAACAGCAATAATAACTGTGGAGGCTTCCTTTGACCTCTGCGCGTGTACATTCATCTAGAGGAATTCAGTAATGAACGAGAGGAAGCTACTGATTCATGCAACATGGATGACCATTATGTTGTGCTTAAAAAGCCAGAATCAAAAGAACAAGGTCTGTCTGATTGCTACGATGTAAAAATAGGCAAAGCTTTACTTCCGATAATAGAATCAGAGTCTTTGGTGGAGAAGGACCAGGAGTGATGGGTGCTCTCTAACCCTGTTTTTAATTGACATGGTGGTTACATGAGTGCATGTGTGCACTGATTCTTTTGATTATACCTGAAGATGAGCATATTCAAGAAAGCCATATGGAGAGGGGTTGAGTTCATGTCCTCTGTATTAGTCAGAGTTCTCTATGGTCACAGAACTTATAGAGTGAATCTCTCCCCTCTCTCCACATATATATGTATATTATATATATATATGTACATATATATATATATGTGTGTGTATGTATGTATATATATATGCATATGTATGTGTGTGTGTGAGTGTGTGATGTGTAAATATTAGGGGAGTCAGCCTGAGGTCTGACATTTGATAGACAGATGTTCTACCCTTGAGCAGTATCCCAATGCCCATTTTTAATGTTCCTCAGTCTGGCCTTGAAGTCTCCTTTTAAACTAAATAGGCCTTAGACTTGCAATTCATCTGCCTCAGCCTCCTAAGCAGCTGGAACTGTAGGCCACCAGGCCATCTCTAAATGGCCTTTAGTTTTCCTTCAGTGATAGCAGGGGCTTTTCTGCAGAGCATTCAGGCATGTTATGAACTCACCCCAAGGACCTCAGGAACTCTGAGTAGGGAGCTCAGTCAGAGCTCAGAGAGGCAAGGGGGGCCTCAGCAGGCTGCACAGTTAGAGATGGGTGACCATCAGACCTGAGCTAGCCTAGCAGACACAGCTTGTGTTTTCTAGACTGTCTGAGCATAGGACCACAGTCTTCTTGGACCTTGGACCTTGCTTGAGGCATTCTGTTTTCCTCTGATGTGAACTTGGTATTTTTTTCCTCGTTGAACTGTTTGGCAGCCAACATCAGGGTGATAATTCCCTATTGTAAAACAGTAACCGCTGTTTGGATAAGGCCAACCATAATTTATTGTGGTTTTTAACCTTTCTGTTGCTTAGGCAACCAATATCCTGAATTGGGTTAAGCTTACAAATTTATGACCTGATAAGACTCATCCCATCCCTTTGAGTCCTAGTCTTAGGAATCACACTGACCCTCTTAGAGTCGCTGCTACTTTAGATGAACTGTGTGACCTGTGACCGCAGTGTGAGGGGACCTAGGACCAAGGAGGCCTGTCGCACAGCAGCAGCAGCCTGGCTGCTTGCTGAGATCACCAGACAGGTTGGGCTGAGAGCCCCGCGCCCATCTTTCAGTCACCCTGTCCTCTCCCACCAATCTCTGTGCTGGGCTGGCACATGGCTAATTCTGTAGCACAAAGAGCACCTGTGGGTGTCAAAGTTCCTGAGTCTACTCAGTCAGTGTCAATATCTCTGTGTGTTCCTAAACCCTTCTGGACTGTAATTAAACATCACATAACCAAATGGTGTTAGTGGTACTGCCTAACTGCAGGAAGCTGATTTCCTGGTCCAGAGGCTATCGAGCGCAGGATTAAGGAGCTGAGTCCCTCTCTGGGTCACGGGTGGCACCTTCTTCTTGTACCCTCACATGATAAAAGGGAGGAGGCAGACTTGGGAGTATTTTTTTTTTTTTACAAGTGCCTTAATCCTAGTAATGAGTATTTCCTCGTGACCCATGCCCTTCCAGGAGCTCCACCTCCTAAGACCTTCACACTGGGGATTAGCTTTACCATGTTTTGGGGGTGGGTTGGGGGGACAGAAATGTTCATCTCACAGATCAGGGTTTTATAAGGACACAAATCCATTGGATGAAGCCAAGCTTGGGGCAGTTCGGGGCCTGGGTCTCTCCTTGACTGCTGGCGGGAATAAAAGGTAGCTTTGGTCTTTCATCTTCTTTCGGGTGTCTTAGTCAGTGTTCTGTTGCTGTGAAGAGACACCATGACCTCTGCAGCTCTTATAAAGGAAAGCATTTAATTGGTGGCTTGCTTACAGTTTCAAAGATGTAGTCCGTTGTCATCATGGCAGGGAGTGGTGGCAGGCAGACAGGCATCTTAGGATGTGAACTCAGCTGGAAGATGGGACAGCCTATGACCATCAAGATCCACCCCTAGAAAGCAAGGAAAAACGTCCACCAAGCAGGTGTGATGTCCTAAAGTTTCCATAGCTTCCCAAGAGTGCCACCCAGCTCGGGACCAACTGTTCAGACATTTAAGCCTGTGGCAACAATTTATGTTCAAATCATAACAGTGTACACACACACACACACACACACACACACACATCCTAGTGTTGCTATCAATTGTTAGAAATGCAACTAAGTTGTCTTTGTATAAGTGAAAGGCAAACTAAAAATTGATTTATATGACATGTTTCAAAAATAGACTGGCACCATTAAAATTAATTTTTGTGAGTTTCAAATACTAGTGAATGAATTATTCACCAGATTTCAGAGGACTGTCTTGGACCTGGTGAGCCCAGCAATCTTGTGTGAGAACTTGCCTCTCTCTTGCCTTCATTCTGGGCATTTGTAGATGCTCATATTTGCTCTTTAACCTACCCAAAACAATTTGTTTAGCTATGACTAAACATTAGTAAGAAGTCCCATCTAATTTCAATATGTAATGTTCAAAATCTGATTTAAAGGGATTTGAACAATTATTCATAGCAAATAAGATAAGGGCTTGAACATTAAGCCTTTGAAAGTTGCCATGAATCTGTCTATTAAAAAAAAAAAAAAAATTCTTCATTCAACTCAACTGAAGTAGGTTTTTTGTTTTGTTTTGTTTTTGTTGAAACCCAACAGTGGCATCCTGTGGCATAGCTGTGAATGACGGGAGTGCCTCTGCCCTGTGACTTGGAGGCCTGGAGCCCTGACCCCAGAGCTACAGCATTACCAAGAAGGTGTAGCAATGCCAAGATTGTAAAACCCCAACAAGCGTTAGTCACTCACAAGGCCTAACAGCATTACCAGTGGACCGTTATGGTCTTCTCTGCTTATTTAAAAGAAATTAAGTACATGTTTCATTTAAAGTTGAATTGAGAATAAAGCTAAAAATACCTACTTTATTTTGAGACAGGTTTCTTGCATAGTCTTGGGTGGCCTAGAATGAATTATAAAAATCAGGCAAGCCTTGAACTCACATTGATCCACTTGTCTCTGTGTGTTCAGTACTGGGCTTAAAGACAAACATTCCTTTTTTAAGAGCTTATATTTAGGAAAATCCAATATAAGTTTCTTCTGGTCATTTTTATACACACACACACACACACACACACACTGTATTATTCTTATATCTTAACTTAAAGAAGTTAAGTTTCTAGGCCTGGCTATGCTCCACACAAGAACCATAGACCATTAGCCCTCCAGTACCAGGCCCAAGGAATCTCCTTCGGAATGACTGGGCAGGGCAGTCCATATGATCCCCAAAACAATGTAAGTTATTCATACAGCCCTTGGCTGCCTCTCAGGGGTTGAGAGTGAAGGCACACACTTAGGACACAGCCCTCAGAGGACTCTGTCTTGATCTGACTAGAAAGCCTCTTTCCTGCGTTCTGGCTTCCATGGTTCCAGAAAATATCACACAAGCTGTCAAGGGAGAGAAGCTGTTAAACAGTCCTTCCCAGCTGTCATACTTGTGAACCACGACAATCACCAGCACAGCAAGGTGTGTGCAAAAGGTGCAGTCAGCAGGACTCATATGTCAGTGACAACCAGCAGCTGTCTAACTGGACCTAAGGCCACTCAGCAGGAGGGAAGCCATGCCTGGTCCTGGGTTAGCGAGGCCATGGGCCTTAGGACAGAATCTACTATCTCATGTTGTTGGACTAGCATAATTCCTTACTACACTCAAAACCTTATCCTCACACCCACAGGTCAGTGTGGCTATCAGTCTTCATCAAAGAAGCCTCTCTTTAAGAAGATGGAGGCCATCACAGAAAACCACAGCTGGACACAACGCAGAGACCAACAGATCACAAGATCCCAGCCTGATGATGAACACATCTGTATCACAGCTCCAACATTGTGGAAGAGAGGCAAGAAAGATTGTGAAGGCCAGAGGGCCAGAAAGTCTGCGATGAAACAGTCTGTTCTAAAAATGGGTGCGTAAACAGGACTGGGATAATAACATCAATGGACATTTAGCGTGGGAGGGGGAAATTGTGTGCAGTCCTGTCTCTAAACAAAGTTACATGCAACTATTGGGAGGAAGACAAGCCTCTCCCAGGAATGAGCCCCCTTTTTGCTTTTCTAATACAGAGTAGGTCAGCTCTGAAACCATATACACCTTGGTGACCTCTGTGTAATCCCCAGGACCCACAGAAAAATGGAAATTGTCCTCTGACCTCCACACGTATGCTGTGACATGCACACCCACATACACCATGAACACCTACACACAATATTAATATTAACTTTCAAAGATTACATGGGTTATAAATACTGTGATTCAGTTTTTATAAATATTAAACAGTATATATGTACACACACATATTTGTGAAAAAAAGCTATATATTTCCCATTCCCCTGTACTTTTCTATTAATGGGTTTCTGGGGCTTTTTAAATTTATTTTTTAATTTGAGTTCTTTCTTAGTTAAATATATATTCCCTATGACAGTAAACGTCTTTTATCAGTCCTTTTGTTATCGATCTTGCAGCTATGGTCTCCAAGCCAGTTTTGTTTGCTTTCTAGCAAGCAATGTTTAGTTCTGGGGTTGGAGGTCAGTTCCTAGCTGCAAGCAATGGTGTCGTCTCGGATTCGTTCAAAGAGAAAGGAAATGATGAGGTGGCGGGGAGCACACTCAGTGTTTTGGGCAGATGGGAAAAGAGGCAGGAGATTCCGCGAAAGAGACATTCCTGGAGCCAAATCCCAGACCCACGTTGTTCCAGGGAAACATGGCAGTCTAGAGAGATTGGGCAGCCAACCCTTGTCCACCTGGGTCTTCCAAGTAAAGGGAAGGAGACTGGTAGTGTGTTGGGTAAGACTCTCCCTGGGAAAGCAAGACTCAAAGGGTAGGCAGATGCAGACAGGCCTCTGCTAAGAGCTTGGCAGATTCCCAGGGAACAGCGACCCCTCTCCTCTGCCCCCAGTGTTTATGGTGCAAGCTTTTCATAGCGAGGCCTTCAGTTCTTAGAGCCGATCGTGCCATGGATGTAGGTAGGAATCTACTCAGAGTTTTTATGTGAAGGGTCAATATGTCCACCCTCACGTAGTAAACAAGCCCAACAGCCAGTTGCTTTCCTGCGCCCCACGATTTCCCTCCCCCTGAAACAAGATTCCATGCAGTTCAGGTTGGCCCGTCACTTGCTATGTGCCCAAGGATGACCTTGAACCGTTCGTTGATCCTCCTGCCCCATCTCCTGAGAGACTGCAGGTGTATACCCTCACATCCAGTTTGCACAATGCTGGCACTCCAGCAGCCGAGCGCTCTCCTCCCTGGGCCCCATTCTGGGTCCCTGGTTTGATTTCAGGGCCTCTCTAGGATGCTTGTTGTGCAGGCTGCTTTGCTGGGCTGTGCTTTCTCTTTCTCCACATTATGTTGGCAATGACAATTTACTTTTCCACATAAATTTTAGAGTTGATTTAGAAACCACCCAAATTCTGCAGGGTTTTTGTTTGAGACTGAGATTTCTTTATAGATAGTGTAGGCAGAACTGACATGTTTATGCTTTTGAGTCTCCTTGCCCATTCTTTAGCTCTTCCTTTTATCCTTAATAAAGTTTTATAATTTTTTCCATAAAGCTTTTAAATGTTCCATGTGTATATGCCGTAGGTCTTTTATGCATTTTTTTTTCTGTTGTGAATAGAGCAATGTTTTATTTTCTTGTTCGTTATTGTTGACAGGTAAAAAAAGGGATATATTGCTTTGTTTTTATGTTAATCCTGCAACCAGAGACTTGCCTTTTTTTTTTTTTTTAATCAGCTGCAATGGCTTGTCTGTGATGTCTGTGCCTTTTTACTTAAAAAAAATTAGTTTTGTGACTTTCATACATAAGTATTATGTTTTCATTATTTCTATACAACCCTGCCTATCTCTTTTGGTTTATTCCCAGTCCCTCTCAAATTTATTGCCTCTTCTTTATTATTGTTACACATACACATACAGTCATATATAACCTGATAAGTCTGTTTAGTGTCGCTCATATGTACATGTGTTTAGGACTGACCACTTAGATTTGAATCCTGGTCAGGGGACTTGTCCCTGGAGAAAACCAATTCTCCTTATCTCAGTAGCCAATGATTGCCCGAAGCTCTTCATCTAGGGATGGGGTCCTATGAGAGTTCCCCATCCACATTGGCATGTCAATGGTGTTGTCATTATGTAGGTTGCTTACGTAGCTATATAGTTGGGCTCTCATGGGCTCTGCTTGTCACTTCTAGATGGTACTCTCTCGTAGCAGGCCTTCCTCTGGCTCTTAAAATCTTTCTATTTCACCTTCAGTGATAGTCTCTGAGCCTTATACACAAAGAGGTTGTGTTGTGGATATATAGCTGGGGTTGGACATCCACTAATTACCTATCCTCTGATTGTTGACTAGTTGCGGGTCAATGTGATAACCTCCATTTGCTGTAAAAAGAAGTTTCTTTGATGAGTGAGAACTATATTTATCTGGTGTATAAGTATTTAGAATACAGTTATAAATTGTATTGTTTTAAGCAGTGGTAGGCCCTTCTCAGGGTCCACAATCTCAGGGTCCACAACCATGGGTAGTTGGCTAACTTTACAGTACAAGGCATGAAATCTCTAATACTGAGTAGGCCCCAAGTCCAATTAGACAGCTATTGGTTACCCACAAGGTAAAAGTAACTCTATTGCATGACTGCGGATGTCTGGCCTGGCCAGTCCTTATTATGGTTCTTGGGCTTCCCAACTATTGATTGCTTTTCTCCTTTGCAAGCTTAGGGTCTTATTTGGATTAGCTTCTGTGAGACAACCAACAGAAACTGCAACAGCCTGTGCTGGTTTAGGGGTCTCCTGAGCCTTCTGACCTCCAAGGGGAAGTTTGCCATGCCTGGCACTGGAGTTTTGTCAGATAGTATCTAGTCCTAGAGGGAGCATCATCTTCCTGTACTGAGTAACTCCATCCAAACTACACATACTCTTTCACACACATTCATGTATGCACAACACACACACACACACATACACACACACACACACCCACCACATATGTATTATACCACACAACACACTCATACACACATACCACACAATATGTACCACACACACCCATACACACACATACCCATACACATATACCACACACATTTGTACACCACATACATACCCATACACATATACCACACACAGTTGTACACCACATACATACCCATACATACACAAACATGCACACACATATGCACACCACACATATATTTGTTTGCACACATTATGAGCGGGTTTCCCCCTGCCAGCCCCAAATAATATAGAGACTCTATAGTAATATATAATTTTGTTGGCCAGTTACTTGTTTCTTATTGGCCACCTCTGTCTTAAATATTAATCTAAGTACTTCCACGTGGTCTTATCTTACTCTAGAGGGACCCTGGCATTCTTCTCTCTCCATCCTTCATCTTGGATCTCTTCCCTACTCCTTCCTCTCTCTACCTAGTCTCCTAGTCCCGCCTACCTTGCTTTCCTATTGGCCAACAGTGCTTTATTCATTAACCAATAAGAGAAACATATTTACAGAATGACATCTCCCATCATACACCCACATACCACACTACCACACATACACACTATCTTCTATCTATCTATCTATCTACCTATCTATCTATCTATCATCTAGCCATCCATCCCATTCCCTCCCCAGCCAAATCTCCACCCCCAATATTTTCCCCACTTCTCCTTTGATAGAACCTGTGTCCTATCATTGTCCTCTCTAGAGCTCCCTCTCCCTGCTCCCTGTGTGGTCTCTTTCCACTATCCTGCCTTCTTCAGTTACTCCAGTTAACTCCAGTTAAGTCACCTTGCAAGATCCAGAGCTAGCATGCATAGATGAAAAAGAGCATGTGGCATTTTTCTTTCCGGGTATGATGACCTTGCTCAGTAGACTGTGGTACAGTTCCATCCATTCATCTGCAGATTGCATTCTTCTGGGCTGAACTGTTCCCTCCTCTGGAGTGCCTTGCTGGTGCTCTGAGACTTCGGAACTGTACTGTTGCCACCTGTGTCCCTGTTCCCCATGACAGTATTCAGAACACCGAGGTACACTGCTCTAGGCTTTTGATAAAAGAGATCTCTTCCTGAGATGAAAGAGGTCCCTTCCGTTTCTGGTTCTTAAGAGTTTCTCTTTAAGTAAGAGTGGTGGGTTACAGCTGAGCCGACAGAACGTTCCCCTTGCAAGCATGAAGTCCTGGCTTTGATTCTAAGTACTACCACCCCCAACATAAAAGTGACAAGACAGCTGGAGCTGGAGAGATGTAACGTGAGGTTCCCGAAGCTGTTTAGCCCCAAATAAGACACGCAGATGCTATATTAATTTTAATACTGTTGACCAATGGCTTGGGCTTCTTATTGGCTAGCACTGTCTTAATGATTAACCCATAACTACTAGTCTATGTGTGTCCATGTGTTCTTGGATTACTGGAGAATGCTGGGCTTGCAACTCCTTTGCCTTTGCAGGACTCTCCCCTCTCCTAGTCCCGCCTATCTTCCTGCCTCATTAGCCATTGGCCCGGCAGTGTCGTATTCATCAACCAATAAGGGAAACATACAAAAGGATATCCCCACTAGAGAGATAGTACGGGGGGTTAAGAGCACTGGCTGCTCCTCCAGAAGACCTGGGTTCGATTCCAAGCAACTCCATAGTGACTCATACCTGCTTGCCCTCTCGTTCTAGGTGATAGAGTATCTTCTTTTAGCCTCTGAGGGTACCAGGCATGCATGCGCTACATGGAAATACATGCAGGCAAAATACCCAAACATGTAAAATAAAATAAGTATACCAATTTAATTAAATTAAAAGATATGGTTAGTTTGTGCCCTACCTTTTAAAGGAAAATGGTGCTCAAATTGTGGAATCAAATAGATCATTATTTTATTTCTTTTAAATCTACAAACACGGCAAGCTGTGACTGCTGGACTTCTTTTTAATGTCGTGTTTTGTCTGCGTGTGCACCTGCATACCAGAAGAGGGCATCGGATTCCATTGTAGATGGCTGTGAGCCACAACATATGGTTATTGGGAACTGAACTCAGGACCTCTGGAAGAGCAGCCAGTGCTCTTAACTGCTGTTCATCTCTCCACCCTGAGATAGTATCACTTTCCTGGCATAAACCAAACTAGCTGTTGCGGAGAAACATAGCTGCATTCAGGTTACTTAAGTTTGCTAAGAAGCATTTTGTTGTTTCTGAGACAGGGTCTCTCCATGTGACCTGGCTGGCCTTGAACTCACAATGTAGACCAGGCTGGCCTACAGAGACCCACCTGTCTCTGCTTCTGGAGTGCTCGGATTAAAGGTGTGCACAACCGCCGCCCAGGAGTTGCTGTTCTTACATTAACTCTGTGTTTAAGCCTCTGAGGAAATGATGTACTGTTTTCAGCTGCTCGGTGAGAGAAGTCACACATGCATTTCTATGATATATAGACCCCCACGAGCACCACCGTATGGACTGTGTCTACTTACCTGGTTGCAGTGGTAAAATACCCTGACAGAGCAGCTAAAGAAAAAATGGCGTTTTCTGGTTCGGAATTCTAGCT
This sequence comes from Phodopus roborovskii, assembly GCF_943737965.1. Taxonomy (NCBI): domain Eukaryota; kingdom Metazoa; phylum Chordata; class Mammalia; order Rodentia; family Cricetidae; genus Phodopus; species Phodopus roborovskii. The sequence goes on along the minus strand of NW_026126583.1, from coordinate 4,115,764 downwards.
GCAGTCCATCGTGGCAGGGGCTCCTGGTGGCAAGAACTTGAGCAGCCGATCTCACTGCTTTTATAATCAGGAATCAGAGAGCGATGGATGCTAGCTTTCTCCTTTTTGTGTACTTCCCAGGCCATGCAAGGGTGCCACCTGCGGTTAGGTTAATATGTTGATTTAGTCTAGATAATCCCTCTGAGCCTTGCCCAGAGGCTAACCTCCACTCATTAACCCCTCACAGGCTTGCCTGGAGCCTTGTCTCCTGGGTGCGACTACAGGCTGTCAAATCCAGAGCAGTACTGAGCATCGCACAGAGCAAGCCAGGCATGTCTCCACTTGTCCTTCTCCTGCTCCTCATATAGTTGGGGTCCACTGTCGTCTCAGATAAAGTTTAGCCTGGCAGACTTTTCTGAGTATTTATATCGTTAAGTGACTTTTAATGTTCCTGTTTCTGGTTCCTTTCCTGGTAAGTCATCAAAACAAGGCTCTGGGAGACTGCTTTGGTCTAGCAGAGCTTGTTTATGAGGGACATGAGGTGTTACTTCCAGAAGGCTGAGCTTCCCCAGGAGTTTGGGAGAAGTAATGTCTGAGCCTCCCTGGAGGTACCTGATCCTTGATACCCTGCTTGGCTCACAAAGCCGCCTGTCCACACCTGGCCCAATAAAGCCATTGATCAGCTGTCAGGCCAGATGGATGCATAGCAGCAATCTGTTCGTGACTTTGCGGTTTCCTGGGTTCGAGGCTAGACATGAGAGACACAATTCACATTCTAGTGAAAAGTCTTAGAGATAGATTGATACTTGATTCATAGAGGAGAGCTGCCAATCAAACATACACTGCAGGGCGTGTATTCTTTAACACTCACATGTAAGCAAATCTGTTTCCAGGGCCTTTTATTGAATTTTTTTCAAGCTATTGTGTGGTATACACTTTATGTTGAGCATGTTCCCCTCAGATCTTTAAGATCCTTTTTCTGGCTCTCCTTTACCCATTGATTTTCTTTGTCCCCCTAGTTTGTACTTTCACACACACACACACATACACACACATAGATATACATACACACAGACACATACACAAACATGCACACACAGACATGCACATATAAACATACACACACAGACATGCAAACACACACATAGACATACACATACAGACACACACAAGACACCACAGACATACATATATAGACACATAGACAAACACACCCACAGACAGACACATACAGACACACACAGACATAAACATAGACCCACATACAGACTTTCACACAAAGACACACACTCACACAGGTATAATTAACTAATACAATTAACTCTAATTGTATTCATTCTCCTGCAAACAACGTAGTTTCATTTTTATTTTTGGTTAAGAAAGATCCTATCCTGTGCACACACATTCTTGTTGTTGTTATACTCCTCTGTTGTTATACATGTAGCTTAGTCCCATAACTCAGCTATTGTGAATGGTGCTACAAAACCAATGTACAAATATCTCTGTGATATGTTAACTTGGCTCTCTCTCTCTCTCTCTCTCTCTCTCTCTCTCTCTATATATATATATATATATATATATATATATATACTTTTAAAATTTGAATTAGAAAAAAAAGCTTATTTTACATATCAATCCCAGTTCCCTCCCATCCTCCCCTGTTCCCCCCACCCACCCCCATTCCGTCCCCTTTCTGCTTTCCAGGGAGGGTGAGGCCTTCCATGGGGGATCTTCAAAGTCTATCATATCTTATCATTTGGGCAGGGCCTAGGCCTCCCCCATGTGTCTAGGCTGAGAGAGTATCCCTCTATATGAAATGGGTTCCCAAAGTCCATTGGTACACTAGGGATAAATACGGATCCACTACTAGAGGCCTCATAGACTGCCCAGTCCTCCCAACTAATACCACATTCAGGGAATCTGGGTCTGTCCTATGCTGTTTTCCCTCAGACTGAGGTCCATGAGCTCCTTCTTGTTCAGGTCAGCTGTCTCTGTGGGTTTCTCCAGCCTGGTCTTGATCCCTTTGCTCATCACTCCTCTCTCTCTGCAACTGGATTCTAAGAGTTTGGCTCAGTGTTTAGCTGTGGGTGTCTGCTTCTGCTTCCAGCAGCTACTGGATGAAGGCTCTAGGATGGCTTTAGGTAGTAATAAATCTCATTATCAGGGAAGAGCATTTAAGGCAGCCTCTCCACTATTGCTTAGATTCTTAGTTGGGGTCATCCTTGTAGATCTCTGGGCATTTCCCTAGTGCCAGATTTTTCTTTAAACCTAGAATGGCTCCCTCTATTACAGTATCTTTTTCATGTTCTCCTCTATTCTTTCCCTGACTCAATCTTCCTGCTCCCTCATGTCCTCCTCTCCCCTCTTCTTCTCCCCTTCTTTCTCCTAACTTCCTCTCCCCTCCCCCCATGCTCCCAATTTGTTTGGGAGATCTTGTTTCTTTCCCCTTCTCCAGGGGACCCCATGTATGTGATCTCTCTTAAGGTCCTCCTTTCCTAGCTTTCCTGGTGGTGTGGATTTTGGCTGGTGATCCTTTGCTCTATGACTAAAAGCCATGTATGAGTGAGTACATACGGTGTTTGTTTGATAAGTACTTAGAGCTGATAGAGCTGGGTTGTAAGGAAGGTCTAATCTTAGGGTTTGCTTGTTTGTTTGTTTGTTTATTTGTTGAGGAACCTCTAATATTAGGTTCCATAGTGGCTGACTTGTTTCACATTTCCCCCGGCAGTGAATGAGGTCTCCCTTTTATTGACAACCTCCCAGCATTTGTTGTTATTGTCATAAAGAAGAACCTACGGTATTAAAGAATCTTAAATGCCATATTCTGTAGTGTTTGAAGAAGACCTATCTAAAATATATCTCTATTTGACCTTAGAAACACACCTAATATTTTGATTGCAACAGGTGACTAACTACTAACCTGTGTCTTTATTATTAGAAATTTGCATTACATTGTTAAATGAGCTGTATAGGCACAATAACTTGAACAAGATTTATTATAATATTTATATTATATATAATATTATAAATATAATATTTATTATAATATTATTTGTTATAATAGAAATAACTAAATTTGTTTTAATATACAAAGATCAATATCAATGTAAAATATTTAAAACTAGTAGTTGCTGTTTTTGGTTTAAAAGTAGATCAACAATCTACCTTTTTATCCTATTTCTATAGCCCCACCCTTTTCTTTTCAGAGTAGAATCAATATTCTACCCTCATATCCTATCATATCTATATCCCCTTTTTTCTTTTCAAAACAAAATCTTGAATCTAATCTCCTTTGTTCAGCTTTTTTCCTGTCTATTACCAATAACAACTTGTAACTAATCCCCCTAAACAATGACAAATATCCATAACCCACTGAATGACCAAAAACCACCTACCCGACATCTTATGAATGCGGGTGTTCTTAAATTTACTTTCTGCTGTCTGTGGATGACAGCATCTTTAGGGGATCCTGACAAGAAAAATTTAGGTTGATTGTGAAGTCTTGGGAGAGCTAGCTGTATCATTTGTTGTCCAGCCTCTGCATGAAGGGCAAGTTCAGGGCTTATCTCGTCATGACTAGAAGAGTGTGAGGACGAACCATCTCAGCTAGCCACCTTGAAATTGTTCTGAGAAGTTTGTAGTCCAAAGCCGATCATTACGCTGTGTTTGTCAGCTTAGTGGCATTGTCATAGTCCTGGTGAAATCATCATTATGGGTCTCATCATCTTTTTGGAGTCTTCAGAGATCGAATTAGATCAGTTTACTCCTTTTCTTGGTAATTTCTTCCAGGTAGTTCTCCCTTCTTCTTTGAATGCTTATTTGTCCAAAGGTCTTCAAATTCTTCAAGATTTTTTTTTTATTATTAATGAAAGCACATGTTATTTTATAAGTTAGTTTAGATTGAATGGTCATTCTGTTTGATGAACTATTACCTCATCTAATTTTTTAGTTGCTTTGGGGAGGAGTTTTCCTACACAATGACAGTAAACAACTGAACCAGATGTGACATGGGGGCTTCTAGCAAACTAGCTTCAAATTCTTATCTTCAGGCAAGCCTTATTTGTTAAGGCACAAACAAAATATCACAAGTATTCTGCCTACATATATGCCTGCGTGCCAGAAGAGGGCACCATATCTCATTACAGATGGTTGTGAGCCACCATGTAGTTACTGGGAATTGAATTCAGGACCTCTAGAAGAACAGCTAATTCTCTTAACCTCTGAGCCATCTCTTAAGCCCTGAGATTAGGAGTCTTATACAATGTATGTGGACAAATAATCTTTCAATTGTTGAAGGTAAATCAATAAAGTCTCCTGGAGTTTTCTCTTTGTTCTAGCTTGCTTATTCCTTCAACTCTTTACATACATAATTTATCTCAAATGTCTCAGTACTCCAGATGTGGTCTAACAGTAAGCTTCTATTATTATGACTATGGGTTACATTATCATTACTATGATGACTTGGATTATGGCTCATAAGCCATTATTATATCTGTTCTACCTTCTATATTCCTTCAAAATTAATTTTTAAAGACAGAAATGTGGTCTGGAAGGGCCATAGCTCAGTTGGCAGCGCACTTGCCTAGTGTAGGTTTGATCCTTAGCACCTCAGAAAATGCGCAGGGTGCTACAATCTATAATCTATTATCCTAGTACTCAGGAAGTAGAAGCAGGAAATAAGAAACTCAAGGTCATTTTGAGATACATAGCAAGTTCAGGACCAGCTTTGGATACACAACACAAAGCCTGGAACTTTCCAAAGCACCACGAATGTGTGGTAGTTTGTGATTCACATAGAGGAAGAATGATGTCATCGTTTAGCTTATTCTGATTTGACTCTGCCTTTCTGCTATTTATTCATTCATATAGATTCTAGGCCTAATTCCAAGTCACTGATCTCAAAAACTTAAACTGACCAGGGCCAAAGACAAATGTCTCCACAAGTTGACACTGAGCCATTGGATTGAGTACAGCTATTAAACACCTATGGATGCTGCAATTCAAGGTCCTTCAAAACGTGTCAGGTGGGGGACTATCCCTCTAGTGATGAAATTTACTTTACAGGAAAGAGATCTAGTTCTGAGTCTAATCAGCATACAACAAGTAATAAATGACATTACTTATCAATTAAGCTTTCTAATAATACTAATTAAATTTATTAACTGTAAGCAGTTTTAAAATGGATACTAGCTTGTGCCCAGTGAGTCACTGAGCATTCGAACACTGCAGATGTGAGTCTGGTGTGTACAGATCTTCCTGTTGTCTTTTACCCCCTTAGGGAAACCCCAGTCTGGTTCTAGTTCATGCTCTGTTGTTAGGTTTCCCATCTGATCCACCATCATTTAACAAGGGACTTTCCCAAGTGTTCTGCTTTGACCAGAGCCACTGTGGTGGCATCTGCCTGTGCTTTCCTGACCCCTAGCTCTATGAAGGCAGGAAGTGGGAGGCTGTGAACTCATCAGTCAAGAGACCATGGCTCTTGAGGAATCAATGTCATGGATGGAATCACACTGACTGTGAGGCTGAGTTTATTCTCCAAGTTCTAGTAGGAAACCAGAGTCCAGGTCAGGATGAGTGGCTGAGGTGACTCCAACACAGACACAAAATGTGCACCCGAGTCTGCAGGCAGCTAGCCACTCACGGCCATGGCCACGTGCTGGTCGGAGGTGCTAGCCCTGTTCCCAGGACAGGAACAGAAATTTGCACCCGAGTCTGCTGGCAGCTGGCCACTCACGGCCACGTGCTGGTCGGGGGTGCTAGCCCCGTTTCCAGCAGTCACATGGTTCAGGTGCTTCTTTCTCTTTGCCAACATGGTGTTGTCACCACAGCAGGTGACAAGAATGAAAGCCACAGTTTCTTTCTTTTCTTTCTTTCTCTCTTTTCTTCTTGGTTTTGGTTTTGTTGTTGTTTGCACAATTTCACACATGCCTTTGGGCTCTCTTTGCTGTCACATGTTGGTTCTCTGTCCTGATATATTTCTGTGGTTTTGCCTCTTGTAGCTTCTGTACAGACCTGATTAGCTGATTCATTTGGGAAGTGATTGCATTACTGGAGAGATGGTTCAGGGGTTAAGAGCACTGGCTGTTCTTCCAGAGGTCCTGAGTTCACTTCCCAGCATCCATATGGTGGCTCACAACTGTCCCATGCCCTTTTCCAGTGTGCAGGTGTAGACACAGACAAAACACCCATATACACAAGCAAATCAATCTTCGAGGCTGGAGGGATGCTCAGTGGTTAGTGCCATCAGGGTTCTTCCAGATGACCTGGGTTAGATTCCCAACAGCCACAAGGCAGCTCAGAGCTGTCTTGTGACCTCTTCTGATCTCTTTGGGTACCAGAAACACACATGATGCACAGACATACATGTAGGCAAAACACCTATACACACAAAATAAAAATGTCTTTTTCAAGTTTTTAAAAAAAGCAGTTCACTTCCAAACAGCTGGACAAAACAGCCCTACAGACTACAGCTAGGCTATCTGAATCTTCTTCGAATCCCCCAAGGCAGCGCCCCTTACCAGCAGGAAGTAGTTTGGAAAGAACGACGCCCAAATTCCCAAATATTGTGTATAAATGTTTGCTTTCATTTAATTGGACTTTGTTATATAAAATTAAATAAAAAATTATATATATATAAAAAAAGCAGTTCACAATCTGGAGCTTGTGAAGCTGATGGACACTCCTCGTATGGCTGCATCCCTACACACCGAAGATGTGCCTGTGCGTCAGACAACCTCCAATGGGCAGACTTTCTAAGTCTGCAGTTAGTTCTGTAAATCATGGCTAGTCGATCATCGAACACCACCTTCTAAAGCTTCTCAGGAAACATAGGCTGACCCAGTGACTGGAATACATCGAGGTGATTTCAGGACTGAGTTCAGCCTTACACATGATTTAAGGTTGGCACTTAGTAAATTAAGTGAGATCATTTTATAGCTACTAATCGTACAAGGCTGACTCACGTGTGTTGCGTATGACACAATATTGGGCTTAAGGTAGCTCAGATGGTGCTTCCTGTCATTGCCCCTAATGTCACTTATCCACCCACCAATATATTCTGACTGCTTAGAATATTCTGGAAACTGGCAATACAGATGCTCCTGGCTTAATTCTCTTCCCACAATTACTTAGTCTTAGAGTAATTCACAGCCAAGTAACCAAACCTAAGTGGCTGCAAATGTGTTAATTACAAATTAGATGGGAATCAACATCGTCCAAAGAACTGAGCAGGCTTGGAGACGTTCTAGAGTCAAGCTAGGAAGCAGTACAAATGCAAGTTGGCAGATGGCTCTGGGGTAAAATTGTTCAGTGCCAAGCCTGGGGACCTGAGTTTGATCCCAGGCCCATATTGTGGAAGGAGAGAACCATCTCCTTCAAGCTGTCTTCTGACTTCCACATCTATACCATGACCCTTGAACACACACACACAGTAATATTTTTAAATGTTAAAAAAATAAATACATCTGGGAAGTCCACAGCTGTTGGAGTACACTTCCCCTTGTGAATGGAAAGGCCAAGAATTGGCAATGAGTATATGGGATGGTGGTAAAGTTTGGTCCACTTTGGGTCATGTTTTGTCAGTGAAGGGTTAAGAGAATAAATAATTTTAACTGTTTTGAATCATGTAGTCCTCACCACACCTTTATCGTGTGAATTTGATATAGGCTATCCACGGGCTATATGGTATTAAAACAGTGGATTTGGAGCCAGATCCTAGAGCCTGTGTCTTGGTGGTGGCAGTTGGTGGACAGCCTCTTTGCTCTGTGATGCTATGTAAATTGAGATAGCATTAAACACCATAGCAAATGTCCATTGTCAAGACTTTGGGCTCTCACCCACACACATGTTCTTGATTTATCCTGTAACAACTTAATTACATGATTTATACGTACCATCTCCTGTTGGAACAAGCATATAAAACTTTGATTCTGATGTGCTATGAAACAAAGATTTTCAAAGTTGCAGTGATTTATAAGAAAATGTATTTTTACCTTAGGAATAATGATTGACTACCTCAGATCTGAAGGCCTCTAGTGTAGTACAGGTCACTTCCGCCCCTGGCTCCACCCCCAATGGGCGTGGTCAGTGCCACAGAAGGAGACAAAGTGAATATCCCACTACACTCTAGTTCAGGGGTTCCTTCTGTACTCGATCCTTCTCCCATTGCTCACCTGACCATCTCCCTCAGACCTGTGCATCTGAGTGTCCAGGTGCCAGGCTGATAAGGCGGAGATAACTAGTAGTAAATGGGTACATGGAGAAGGGATCTATAAAAAGTGACTCATTAACATAGGATGCCCCTTAGAGCTAAAATATACCAAAACTGAGGATTATCTTCCAAAACACAAATCTAGGCCCCTGACTTAGCTGGTAATTCCTTTGGGAATTTCCTCTGCCACAGGGTAAACTAATGTTCTGCCTTCTCGCCGGCCCTCTTCCTGCCCTGAGTTCCCTTTCAGGCCCTGCAGAATGTGTCATCCATTCTTAGCAATCCCCAATAACCTTTCCCTCCTCCCACACTGCTCCTTGTCCTTCGTAAGCCCCTGGGACTTCTTCAACCCAACCCAGATTCACTTCAAGAAACCTGCCTGGTATGGAGACAATAAAAGCCAGCTTGGGCCAGAGTCAAGTTCCTGTGGTCTAAAACATTGGAAATATAACCAAGTCACCACCGGACACTGTGAAGCAGCTCTAGCAGGTGGACAGCCAGGAAAAGGGGATGCTCTGAGGGGACCTACGCCTGGGGTGGACTCCACCCATGATGACACGCTGAAATAGGAAATCTCAGATCTGGCCCAGTGGAGAGCCTATTGGTTCTGCAGTTAGATTTTCATGGGCAACCTGGATGGGAGAGGCCAGAACTCAACCCAATAAAGATGGGGACTTTCAGAGGACCACTGAGAGGGAGGAGAGTACAGACTCTCAGCTGATGCTGCTTCAAACCCTTCTTAGTGTTCCCAGCTTTACTGAGTTCCCGCTGGATATTGTTTTGATTCGGATATGACATTACTTCTCCCGAACTCCAAATTTGTGACCCCCCTTTCTTTAATTACTGGTGTGTGTGTGTGTGTGTGTGTGTGTGTGTGTGTGTTCCTAAATATAGAACTATAGCCTGCTCAGTCTGTATAATGTACTTGCATATGTTTTGGGGGCTGGCCATTTGGTATTGGATAACAATTTGGTGAGCTCTGCCCTGGGAAAAGGCTGTTTCTCCCAGTCCTAGAACTCCTTGGTTCCCAGTAGTTGTTTGTCAAGAGCTGAGACCTTGTGAGCATCTCCCTCCACTGCACAGTCCTTAAGAACACAGGGATGGTGGACTGCAGGCAGCAGAAGAGCCCCTCCCATTCACAGCCTCGAAAGTGCTGTCAATACTCAGTCAATACTCAGGTCAGTCTCGTGTCTTAGGCACTGTATTCTGGATTGGTGATGTGGGAACTTGTAGACCTCCGGGAGACCTTGGGCTCACTGAATGGGTGGGACTTGTGCCTGACTCATCAGGGAGGTATTGTGAGATACACGGCTGCCCAAGGGGACTTTGGAGGGCAGGAGACCTTGCACAGTGCCAGCAGCAACTCGCACTTTCTTTGCTGTCCAGTTCTTTCTCGGTGGTCCAGGTCAGGACATATCCACCAGGAAAGCCTCTCTCCTCCAGTCCTCACCTCCCTCCCTCCTCCAAGCATTTCCACGGCTGCAAGTGGCTTGTGGTGTGGAATGAGTCTCGTTCCTGCTGGATTGGAAATGCCGAACCATGGGGATTCCATCTTATACTGGATCTGCTATGGTGCTTCCTACACGGCATGTGAAGAACATCTGGTGTCCATAACAACAAACGGAAAGAAATGTTCCCTTCTTCCTCCTCTCCCTCTCTCATGTAACCCCTCAGACTTCTTCCTGGTCTCTCTCCTCCTCTCCTCCCCCTGCCCCTTCTCCCCCTCGTCAGTGAATATCGGGCATGGGGCTTAGTTGGCAGCCCTTGTCCCATGCTGGTATGCCCGGAAAGGCTTTCAGAGAAGTGCCTACAAGTGGAAGAGTGCATTTTGCAGCTGGAGAACAGAAGCCATGTTGTAGGCTTTTGGAGGAGGCGAAATTATACTGTGCATTTATTTCTCTGTGGAGTGAGAACTCTGTAATTTAGGATTTTGCCTAATTGGTGTTTAGAGTGTGCCGGGACTTCTGCTCTCCTGGCAGTTCTGGCTTTGCTGGAGGAGGTTCCCCATTAATGGCTTGAAGCTTCTAAGTGTGGCTTACAGGTGAGATGACTCAGGCCTTGCTGGGAGACAGGCCAGTGCAGGATCCCCGCTTCCACCCCACCCAATCCAAACTGGATAGGCAGCAAAGTGAAGGAGCAGATCATCAGGCAGCAGCTTTTGTCCATGACGACTCCAAGATCATGCTGGTAGCCAGAGAGCAGGTGTCACTAAGAATGATCACATCCTTGTTGCCCCTCAGCAGCTGCAGGCTAGGAGACCCCTGCTTCTCATTTGAACATTTGAACTGTGAACACTTGGAATGTTACCTGCCTCCTCTGAAGATTATTTCCAAGTGTTCTAAGGAGGAGTAGGAATTCAGGTTGCCTGAATTTGGGGGCAGATGCTAGTCCTGCGCTTCCAGAGATGCAGGCACAGCCAAACTAAATGGTACCGTCTGTCTGCTCCATGAATGAATGTTGCCTCCTTCCCTCTGTTCCTCTCCTACTCTCCCCATTTGCCGTTGCTTTCTCAGCTCAGCAAAGGACCAACAGTTCTGTCCATTTATATCTAGTAGGAACAAACACATTAGCAAATAAATGGTAAGTGCCCAATTTATCCCATTGTTCTGTGGGTTTCTGTGGTTTTAAGGCTGAAGATGTTAAACAACTTTCAGATGGGACAGGACCAGTCTAGAAGATGTTCACCTTCTTCCCAGGGCCATCTGATGATGGAAGTTTCTGTCCCTCCTGGTCCCAAATAAACACACAGAGGCTTATTATATTGATTATGAACTATTTGTCCTATTGCTAAGGTATCTTATTGGCTAGCTCTCTCTTAATTATTAACCAATTTCTATTAATCTGTTTATCTCCGCATGGTCTTAGCCCGGGTCATTTTCTTCCTTGGCAGCTACATGGTGTCCGTTTGACTCTGTTGCTACCATTCTCTATCCCTGTTTGGATTTCCCACCTGGTTACATCCTGCCTGTCCATTAGCTGAAACAGCTTTATTCATCAACCAAGAAGAAAAACATATGTTCACATCATGCAGAAGGACCTCCCACATTAGCCATTACTAGATTTGAACCCCTCATATATTCCCAAATTATTTACAGTTGATATCTGGTAGAATTGAGCATCCTGGAAGTTTTACAGGATGGGGTGCTTCAACTTTTGCTACCACATGGTAGGAAGTTTTATATAAAATGGAGCCTGTGTGTGTGTGTGTGTGTGTGTGTGTGTGTGTGTTGTACTATCTAGATGTGGGTGAGGAATGTGTGTGGTGTATTTTGGGTGTGTAGGATGTGTTTGGTATGTAGCATATATGGGATGGTGTGGTATGTATGGTATGGGGTGGTGTGTGCACTCTGTGCTATGTATGCATATGTAAATTGTGGAATATATGTGTGGAACATGTGTGTCATGTGTGTCTTGTGTGTGTGATTGCTGGTAAGGGCATGTAATGTGGTACATGCAGCATGTACATAGTATGGAATTATATGTTATGATGTGTGCATGTGTGATGTCTGTGGTACAGCATGCATAGTGTGGTATGTGTACATGAAGTGAAATGTGTGGTATGTATGGTGCTTGTATGTAGGGGGTGTGTTCTATGCATGGTATGTTGTGGTGTGTTCTATGTACGCATGTGGTATGTTGATGTGCCTGGCACTTATATGTAATGTGTGTGGTGTATGTGTGATATGTGTGGTGTATGTGTGATATGTGTGGCGTATGTATATTGTGTGTGATGTATAAGTGATGTATCTGGCACACGGTTGCATGGTGGGTGTGAGGGAAGCAGGCACCATGGCCAGGAAGTGACTGCTGTGGAGAAGCAGCTCCCTCATCTGCGGAGGGTGAGGGGGCGATGCACACCTCACGCGTCTCTGCCTACAGAGATACTCTGCATCTGTCAGTGCATTTTACTCTTTGGATCTCTCGGCAGCACTGCAAGCCAACCTTTATAAATGAGGCGAGACTGAAATCTCAACTTGCTAGAGCTGATGCAGGCAAGCTCCCCAAAGTGGATGTCTTCACCATCAGATATCCTCTGCTTGCAATTCTAGAAGCTAGACGGTGAGCTGGAGCTTGATATGCCAGAAAGGACCCTGCTTGGCTTATTCCTGACTTGTGATTATGGCTGTCTGTCCCTCTTGTTGTCTGTCCCTGTCATAGCATGTGCTGTATTTCCTTATCTATAATTCCCTGCTTAACCCCAGTTCCTGATTCCCACAAGAAACGGTTAAATAGGAGGGTTTGGGCCGAGGATCTGAGGAGCTCGGAGATGGTGTCTTCATCAGGGTCCAGTGGTCACGTGTATGTGGGTGTGAATGTAGGCACGTGGATAGCAGTGCCTGTGGAGGCCAGAAAGGGCTGTCAGGTTCCCTGCAACTGTGTGCGATTACAGGCAGTTGTGAGTTTCCCGATGTGGGTGCTGGGAACTGAACTTAGGACCTTTGGAAGAGCAGACAGCACTCTTGACCACTGAGCCATCTTTCCAGACCTCTACTAAGTATTTTAAGCAAAAAAAAAAAAAAAAAAAAAAAAAAAAGATTGAATGCATGAGGTGGTTGTAGAAGCATCCACAAGGCAAAGGAAGCGAGAGAACAGGAAATAGCCGAGCAATGATGGGGAGGAGAGGGAGACAGACTGTGGCAGGAAACCATGTGTGGGCAACATGGCAGCTGAGACATCTGTGGGTGCTTCCTTACAGCCTGTGAGTCTGGGGCAATGAGGAGGAAAGGGTACAGTAGGGAGGAGACCCAAGTCATTGCTCATCCCACAGACATTTGCCATTCACAGTGGCCGTGACCCTTGGTTCTCAAGAGGCTGTGCTCCTGGTGTAGGAGATAGAATGTACAGCCACACAACATGAATCATCACATCAGGGGTTTGTACACAATCCAAGACACCTGAACACTGCCCTTCTTAATCTAGAAAAATAGCGCCAGACAGAGGAACAGTAAATGTGCTTCCCTGTCTAGCTCTTAGCTCTGTTTAGAAACAAAACAGAAACCCTAAAAGGCTTTCATGAAGGACCCTCACACCCCACATCCTTCATGAAAGGGTTTGCTTGTTTCCGTCTGTCTTGGTGCTTCCTGGTTGGTGGCTGAAGGTTTTTACTTATACCTGGCAGGAAGAAGCCCATTCTCGTCCATGTTTTTCTTACTAGAAAAGAGTATCAAGATGTCTTTGCTTGCTTAAGACAGGAGCATGATACAGTAAAGGAGGCGTGTGCTTCCAACAGTCGAAGAGCAGAAGAGTTGTTAAATAAGCCTCAAGTTCCACAAAGCATCTTTGAGCAGACATCTGAGCCTTGTTTGGATGTCCTGGAGTTATGTCCTCTAATGCTGGCCAGCTTCACTGAGCGTTAAGGCGAGCAAGCTGAGCCCTGAAATACATGCTTCACAGTGATTTCCTGCAAGGGGTACTGATGTACTAAAGGCAAGGCATCCTGCAGTGGGCAGTGTGAAGTCATCTAGTTCCTGCTTCCAATAACGTCATAGCTTAACTTTGGTGGCTTCCAGCTTCCACCAGGCTCATAAATTGATCTCTTGGAATCAGGCTGAGAATATAATGTTCGATTTACATATTGTGTCACCCAGACTGAATGTACTTTCAGTCATGTTATTAACTTCAATGAAGGACATACTATAGCTAAGGTCTGGGTGTGCTGGCACAGGCCCTTCTCCTAGCCAGGAAATTATTGAGCAGACAGATTTGTTTGGGGGTAAGACATCTTCTCTGTATCTAGACATAATAACAGTGGCTGATCTATGTGTCCCTAAGCATCCGACAGGTCATCTGAAGGATCTTGTACATTTAGTTCAGCTTCTGACTTTTAACAAATTACCTGCTGCCTTTAAAAAATGTGTTTATTAGTAAATAGATGCTAATCGTGAGATTAGCTAATGCAGATACGGAATGGTGTAAAGGGTACTGCATTCTGTGTTTACTTACTTTAGTTTGTTCTTGTTTGGATTTTAAAAAATTATTTAATTGAATTTATTTCTTGACATATTTATTTATTTTCTGTACCAGAAATTGAACCTAGGTAGTTAAGCCACACTGAATTATATCCCAAAGTCCCTGTTTTACTTTTGAAAATTTTGAGATAAGGTTGCACTAAACTACCCAACCTGCCCTTGAACTCTGTCTCCAGTGCACGCTGCCTTGAATTTTCTATCTTGCAGTCACTTACCTCCTGAGCAGTTGGGACTCAGGCCTGTACCTCCAGACCCAGCCTTACCCGTCCTACTGTTTTCTGGGGCTGGGAGGGGGGGAGACAACAGACTTCCACTTGCCCAACTTCGCTAAACATAATGGGTCCCATCCAAACAGGGGGTATATTGATGACTTGGCTGCAAGGATGGAGAAGACACTGAAGGGAGACATCTCCAAACACTCAGGGCTTTCAGTCACAGAGCTGGCCACTTCTGGGTGTGATGGCCTTCTGGTTCTGGGCCTGACTGCCTTCAATGAATGGTAGGTAGTTACTTCATTTTTTTTTTTTTTTTTTGGGTGGGGGAAAAATTAACACGTGCTCCAAAAAGCAGATAGGTCTGTCTAAATTCTGAAAAAAGTGGCTATTAACTCACCCCACCCCCAGGCAGCAGAACATAGATCTAAAACTGTGTGTAATTCTCCAGGAAGACTATAAACTGCCCACAGCTCTGCAGGACAGTGTGTTACTCCAACAAGATTCGGGTCTCAGGTGACACTAAAGGTGACTATGTAGATATATGGACAGTGAGGTCATCTTATAATTAATTTGTTAGATTTAAGAATGTAACTACAAAGAGCTTCCAAGCTTCTATGAGGCAAAAAACGACACCGCAAACAAGTGGAGATGTGGCATATGATATTTGCCAGTGCTAATACAAGCACTTTTTAAAGTGAATAAAACGATGAAGAACCTGGGAATAAGTTTAAACCAGTCTGTTATTTGCCCTTTGATTTTATTCATTTGTGATTTTTCCTGCACTTTAATTTTATGAGGCCAAATCTCTGTGCTTTCTACTAAACTTATGGTTAGATAGTTCAGTTCACCAAAAATTCAAGTACTGAATTCTCTGGGACAGCAGGAGGTCTTGAGAGGAAGAGGTTCTGTCCTGCCTTCTCAAGTCTATTGGATGACAAGCTCTCTGCGTGTCCTGAGAAGGAGGCAGGCTGGGGTGCAAAGGCAGGAGGTACAGGATTAGCTGCTGTCCACATTTCTTAGAACCACAGAGGTGGCTGAGATTCATCCCATTATATCTCGGGGCCACGCCCATGGACAAACACAGCTCCTCACGCTGAAGTATATAGATTAACAGAGTACTTTCTGATCCATCTTGAAGTTTTGACTGTAGGGTAAATGTTGGGTTTTTGTTTGTTTGTTTTATAGATTTACATTTTCCAAAATAATTAGCTAGCTAACTCCAGTTCCATTTCTTGAGAGGTCTTTCCTTCCTCACTGATGCGTAGTTAAAAGCCATTTTATGCATTAACTTCTCATGTATGTTAAAATGAAAAGTCAGACAACGCAGTGCTGTGCATTACACCGAGGCATTCAGTGGAGTGTTTGTGAAAGTGGGTGTCCTTCCTCTCCTGTCCTCCCCAGAGACGGAAAACACAGGGAAGGAAGCCAGGCAAACATTAAACAAAGTTGGCTGTGCGGGATCATGTTTATGCCAAGAAAAAACGGGATAAGATTGCATGATTTAAAGACTATTATGCTGGTGAAAGCCTTAAAAAATGAGCTGCCTTCTTTTGGGTGCTTACTCCATACCCAGCTCGGTGTGAGCAGTTTCACCAATGATGTCATTCCCACGACCACCCGTGATGAGGTGTCTTCTATCATCACCTTGATTTTAGACCTGAGGATGCTGGGGCCCAGATATACCATGTGGCTTCTCCCACATCAGTCAGAAGGGACCCTACCCAAGATGCAGCAAAACCAGCCAATCAGCTGGGACACTAGGATGGTTCTTTGTCTGAGCTATTCTCAACAAAGACATCAGATGATGACAAGCACACCAAGGACAGTTCTGGTAGAGGCTACACAGGGCAGCTGTGTCTGTCCATGGGTGTGACCCTGGGATGTAAAGGGATGGAGCTCAGCCATCTCTGCAGTTCTAAGAAATGTAGATAGCAGCTAATCGTGTATCTCCTGTCTGCACACCAGCCTGCCCCTTTTGCAGGAGGTGTAGAGAGCTTTTCATCCATTAGGCTTAGAAAGGCAGGATAGAACCCCCCCCCCTCTGAAGACCTTGTGATGGCCCAGAGAATTCAGTAGATGAATTTCTGGTGAGCCTACTTCTATTAGTTATGTCTTTGACCAATAACAGCTGGAGAAGGAAACCAGCTCGAAGGAAAGTCAGGGCAGGAGCCCAAGGCAAGGACCTAGAAGCTGTAACTGAAGCAGAGTCCATGAACACTGCTCACTGGCTTACCCCCATGACTCGCTCTGCCTATGCTCTTATATATTCTGGGGCCACCTGCCATGGGGGGCACTGCCCCTAGTGGGCTGGGCTCTCCCACATCAATCATTAATTAGGAAAATGCCCCATAGGCTTGCCTATAAACCAATCTTAGGGAAGCATTTTCTCAACTATGAGAAACTCTTTCTAGCTGGGTCTAGATTTGTGCCAAGTTGACAAGAACCAATCAGTACACAGTAGACTCACGGATGCTCATGTTGTTTAAATTAATTGTTCATTTATCTGTTACTTGTTGGCTGTCTCCAGTGACCAGCCAGAGACCATGCTGTGGGTACACAAGGTAAGGCTCTCACATGGCTTGGAGACATAGAGGCAGGTCCAAATCAAAGCTCCGCTCAGTGTTGTGGTGGCATAGTGGAGCCTGGCTGCTCAGGACCAGATTCTTTCAGAGTTTGGGCTTGTTTTTGTAGTCCAGAAGAAGCATTTCATAGCCTTGGGTCAAAGGTCTTGAGATTCTGAAGCTTGCTTTGTTACATCCTTCCATCCAAGCGTGTGGTCGACTTCTGAGACTAGCATGCTCACACTGGCTCTGCTCTAGATGATCTTGTCACCTTCTGAGCTCACAACCAGAGCCCTATTTAAGATTTTTATCTAAAACTCTGACTATGAACACAGCTCTTTAGGCTGCTATGAAGAACAAATGTACACAATTTTTTTTTGAGTGTTGGACACTATTTTGATACAAAGGGTTTTCTATTGAAAGGACTGTCACTGTGCTGTTGTCTTTTGGTGGCTGGGTGTGTGATCGTTGTCGATGTTGGTACCATCCTAGTATGAAAAACGTGGCTGGATTGCCCTAGACTTAGAATGGCTGCTGCACAGTGAGCAAGCCCCTCCCCCCATATCCCTGACAACCCCCAGAGATGAGTGATTTGCTCCACTTCTGTCAGTTCAAACCACATCCTGCCCGTTTCCACTTTCCACAACCGGCTCGTGACACTGGTGGCTCTAAGATGTGGCAGGCTTCTGGGCTAAGCAATAGCAGACGTCTGTTTCACAGAAGTGAAATTCATCCAGCGGTCACCCATCAGGTAAGCTCGCCCTCCCCCAGTGGAGCCAACTCCCCCATCTGCAGAGGAGGCTGATACTCAGTCTGTGGTCACCAACTTAACCATAGCTTTCACCTACAGGGAAATCAAGCCTGAGGCAGGGATGGTCAGGGATACACTCATGAAGGGGCTGTGCTCATCTAGTTCGGGACCTAAAGCCAACTGATAGTTGGTAAAGGCAAAGAGACCTTCTAGTGACTTTAGAGATGAGACACTACAGTCCAGGGGCAGCCTGATAGGCAGGCAGAAGCTAGACCAGAACCTCAGTCAGCATTGCTCCAAGACACAGTTGGGTCCAGGTCTATACTTTTTCATTGAACTGAGGAGTTAGTCTTCATGATTGAGTTTGGTCTGGTGACCAAAGGATGCATCTCATAGCTAGACACTGTAAAAAGCCTGGGAAAGGCCAATGCTGGGTTAGCAAACAGCAAGGAAATCATCCTCAAGGTGCCAGGTGAGCAAGGACACCATAGCATTTTAAGAGTGGGTATGGTGGCACACACCCAGGTACCTTAACAACGGGAAGGCAGAGGCAGGACGATCATTAATTCAAAGCCAAACTGGGCTATCTAGAAACACTATACCTCTGAAAAGCACAAATAAAAATAGAATACAGAGTAAACATTTTGAACGAATTTGGTAGTTGGATTGGAAGGCAAAGGGGGAGAGGTGAAGACAGAAGGTAGAAGAGGGGACAGCAGAAGAGGAGGAGGAGATGGCAGGGTTAGGAACATTCAGGACGTCATCCTGGGGCTAAAGAGATGGCTCAGTGGCTAGCACTTCTTGTTCTTAGAGAGGACTCAGGTTGGGTTCCCAGTACCATTGTCGGCTGCCCACTGGAACACTGGGACTATGCTTACAGGAGACCTTTACATACATGTGCAAATACCTCTACACAGACCCACACACATCATACAGTTTAAAATTTTTAAGTAAAAGAGTTTTAAAAGAAGCCATTTTAAAAGTTTTGGAAGAAGTCGTCAAGCACACACACACACACACACACACACAGAGCTCTGTCATGAATTCTTAATCTTGTGATTTGGAGGAGGTGGGTGCCAGGAATGAAAATTTCCAAGGGCTCTACCACTGAGCCGTCCTCCATCCCCTGATTTCAATTATCAAATGCATTCCAGCAGGCACTACCATCTCCTGAATGTTCAGGGGAAGGAAGCCAATAGTCAGAATAGCTGTAGCCTCAGTCCAGCTTGTGATGTTGGAATCCACGAGAAAGACCAAGGACGGATGACCTGCATGGCCAAATAACCTCCAGTGTACAGCCATGACCCCTTGTTGAGTGGGTAGGCCAAGCCAGTGGGCACAGAGCCTGTCTCTATGTACCCTGACCATAATAAGCATTGATTTTCAAAGACATCTCCAGATTTATGACTGAGGATGGAGCTTTTCGCCAGCTGCTAGCTTTCCTTATCTTCCAAAGGTATGATAAGGCCCCAACTACTTAACTTATTAACTCAGCTTTCCACTCTCCCTGGAAAGCAGAGGACTAAATAGAGCTGGAAGGTGTGTGTGTGTGTGTGTGTGTGTGTGTGTGTGTGTGTGTGTGTGTGTGTGGTCACTGCTGTCACTATGATACTCACAGTACCATGTATGTTCAGGGAAGAGTCTTAATCTGTTCAGGGAAGAGTCTATCTACCACAGGAAACTGTTGCAGGAGCAGGCTCCTTCTAAGTACATAACCTGCAAACATCCTATCCTGCGCCAGGCCTGGCCCCGGGCCTGGGCTATTTCAGCTTCCCTGTGGGGAGATCTCTGCTGTCAGTTAACTGCCACCAGATAAGAAGCACGGTGCTAAGGCCCACAGGTTGCACAACCAACCACTGCTGTCAACCTAGGAAAGAGACAATACTTCCTTGCCCCTACGGTCAGAAACGGATTTCATTTCTGCCTCATCTCCTCCTCTCCCTAGCCTATTTTTAGTGCTCAGGTTGGTTTTAACTAGGCTTTGGTTTCTATGGAGGGGAGGGTGGTGGCTGGTGTTCCCCTTTAGTCATGCAGGCATCAGCCTGGTGTCTGGTGGCCCTTGGCTTCCTTTCCCGGCTCAGGATGTGCGGAGTGGCACACTCTTGTCAAGGCTGCGTGCCCACTAAGCCAAGGCCACTCCCATTTGTGTCGAGCAGATGAGCCATGGGCCACTGAAACCAGGGCACTACCAGCAGGTTTGTGAAGCCTTCTGCTCACAGAAGGAAAACATACTTCCTATGACAGCTGTGTCCCTAAAGTTACAATGCTCAACTCTCCAGTCAGGTCTCCGACCTGGCTGTGAAACCTTCCCTACAGCCTTTGACCTTGAGTGATTGTAGCCCTGTTACTTCTGCCTCTCCTGAGGATGAGGATTTGAGACATCCCAGGGCAGCAGCAGAAGCATCCAGTGTAGGTAACAATAACTCCTTTAAACCCCCAGATCCGGAAAGTCAGAACTATGGACACAAAGATAGGCCTAAAGCAAGAACAAAGACAAAGAACTGGAAAGGCAAGCAAACCTACGAGCAGCCAAGAGAGGCTGAGCAGGCAGAGTAGAGAAGACGGGATGAGAGGATGCCGAGTGTCACATTTCACGCCTCATTTGCACATGTCCCGTACCATGGGTCATTGTTTGAAATGTTGCAATGTGCACAATGCTGCTCTTGCATCTTTGGGCTTGAGGGCACTGGCAGGCTGGGCAGGAGCATTTCTTTTGGAGGCTTCATGACTTCTTGCTGTCTGATCCTTGATTCTCAGATGTGGGGGCAGATTGGTGATGGAAAGAAAGGCAAGGACTCACGGCTAAGGTCCTGGAGGGCAGGAGAGTCCAGGGCCCGAGCTTGTGGCAGTCTTGTGGAGACCTCTCAAACAACAGGGGGAGACTAGATGAAGTACCAGGATCCCAACTCAACAGGATTTGGCAGATCCTGAGGCTTGATCAAAGATATTAAAGCCCCGGGCTGGATAAAACCTTGGGGACCAGAAGGCTGTCAAGTATACGTGTACAAGTGACACTGAACTCCTACTTGTCCAGGCTGTCCCACATCCCGGCTGAGAGCCATGGGTGAGGCCCCAGTGTCCCTGTCTGACTTGGGGTCTTCTGCTTCACCTACATCCTCTCTGAGGGTGCTATGCTTCCTAGTCTGTGCATAGTTGGGAGACTGGGAACCTCTGGGCTTCACCCTTACCCATCCTGGTGGGGACAGCCTTCCAGATGTGCTGAAATTGAACATGTGTGGCCCAGGATGGAGCTCTCAGGATGACCTCTTTGGCTCTGCTATGCATGTCTAATTCCCAGACCCCCTCAATTGATCATCTATTTGTCTTACCACCCATCTCTTCTTTCTTCGCAGCCACCACACCAGCTGCTTATTAAGAATTTGAAACCTTCTTTTGTGACAGAGAAAACTGTCCTTTGGGTCAGCAGTTTAGCTGCTGTGAATGATTCTGAGGACCAAGGTAGAGAAACAAACAAAAAACCAAAAAGAGACTGGGAGTAAGTGTTGATAACGGAGGAGTTCACTGTTGGCTCGTATGAGATCCCCAGAAACCCATCCCACTATGGAATTGTGAAGAAAACAAATGCCTCTCACTGTCCCATCCCCCGCTCTTTGCTTCTCCTGCTTGGCTTTCCCGTTCCACACCAAGGCTCCCAGTGTACCCAGGGCACAGACTGGAGCTTTCCCAACTGGGCCTATTTGCGCCATCATAGTACCTTGTCATGAAGAAGTAGATGAACATTTGTTGACTAAGAGGATCGTCCAGTGACATAGAGGTGGGAGGCAAGGACAGTCTCCACTTCACATCAGCCAAGGCACAATGAAAAGGTGAAGACAGGCAGGCAAGAAATCCCAGCCTCAGTTCCCCGGCATCCCAGGGTCAACCGCGAAGTTGTCTGCACGTAGGAGCAGGGCTGGCAGGAGGAGGGTGAAGAAGATAGAAATGGAGAAGTGATGAAAAGTGTTGAGTGTCAGAGGACAGGGGAGGAGAGAGACTGGGAGACAGTATTAGCAGGGCCGGATGGATTGATTGAAGGACTAAAGGGGGTCATTGAGAATGGATGGCAAATGATCCTGGGAGGAAGCAGAGGTGGAGGACGGAGAACCCGGAAGAGGACAGGAAACAAACCTCTTGTACCGATGAGGGCCTGGCTCAGGAATTCTCTTGGCATTGTGTTCGTAAAGACCAGTCTTTTTGAAAAAAAAAAAAAAAATGGGAATTAAGGAGGGAGGGGAATTCCTGGTTTGGTCTGTAAAAACAAAAATATTAACAATCTATTTCTCATAGTTCTGGGTGTTCTGGTAGATTTCCACCTGGCATCGTTGTATCCAATCCCAGTCCCCACTCACCATGGCCTTCCTGGAGGAAGGCTCTCCTCTGTTAGTCTTCTCTTCTGCCTGCCTATTCCCTTTCTTCCCTTCTCTCAGTACTGGGGGTTGGACAGAGAACCTCATTCATGTCAGGCAAATGCTAAAAGTGCTAAGCCCCTGAACTAAGTCAGCCATCTTTTAACTCTTTTGTTTTTTGGTTTTTGTTTTTGTTGTTTTTCTAGACAGAGCTTCTCTGTGTAGTCCTGGCTGTCCTGAAACTCCCTCTGTAGACCAGACTGGCCTCCAACTCCCAGAGTTCTGCCTGCCTCTGCCTCTGCCTCTGCTTCTGCCTTCTGAGTGCTGTCATTGAAGGTAAGTCGTGCGTGAATGCGTGCTAACACACATACGCACACGCACAATAAATGTGAGCTCCATCCTTATGTTCCAATCACTGCCCCAAGTCTCCCTACCTTGGGTCTTTAGCACATATAAACCTGGATTCCTATTCAGACATAGGCAGACATTGAGACCATAGAAATCCTATTGTATATAAAATATCAGGTTAGGGACTTCTTTGGCTGGGAGTAACCCCAGAAACCCTGCATCATTTTGGGAGGACTGTGGCAGGAGCTAATGGGGATGGTGACTGAGAGGTCTCTTGGGACGCCCAAACTGATTCAAACATTTCACTGAGTCAACGTTAGTGTTAACAAATGAGACACATTAATCAAAGGGAAATCACACATCAAAAGGCAGAAGACACCTATGACTATTGCCCTGCCCTGTCTCCATAGCCATCTTCTTCCCTGTGTGCCCGGGGATGTGCTATGTTGACAACAGGGTTCTGTATTGGGAACCTCCTCGTGACCTTTGAGATGCCCCTGTGATTCTGAAGAGGGAAATGTAATTTGTGGTGCCTCTCACATCTGCTTGACAGATGAGTCTCTGCTGGGTGCTTCCCAGTGCAGCTGGTACCCACAGGGCTCCCTGTGCAGCATCACGATGACCAGTTCTGGAGAGGTGATGGTGTAACACAGCGGCTCAGGAATGTAAGGCACAGCTCACCTCTTGGCTTACTGGCACGGGGAGTTTTCTTGCTGGCTTTGTCTTTCCGTTCTTGCTTTGCGCACCCCCCACCCCAGGCAGCTGTGCTCTCTCTGCAGGACCTGCCACTGAGGAACCTTCCAGAAGACATCTCTACCTATTGGAAGGACCTGCAGGCAGGAAGGACTGGCCTTGGCAATGGCCCTGCTCTAACTCTCATGAGCACAGTGTGAAGCTGGCCCTGAGGCTGAGGGGTGCTTCTCACGACATATGTGTTCTGACAGATACAGGAGAGCTGTTCTCAGTGTGAAGAACGCACTGCCCTAGGGAAGACACTAGCCCAAGGAACATGACTGGATCACAGCAAAAACAAACTAATGTGACTTATTTGTTATAGAAGACACTTCAGAACGAGAAGGATCTTGGACGCCATCCAAGGGGTATTAGTTACAATGGGACCAGAAGGACCTCCTTTCAAAGTCCCAGTGGTGGCGAGGCAGCCAGAGCCACAGGGACTCTACCTGGTACAACTGGGAGCACAGGGGAAAAAGACTGTCTGTCGGCATAGTTACCCAGGGCATAGTGCCTCTCTTGTATCTCCAGGGAGGGCTTGAGGACCCAGCTCCAGGCACAATTCAGTAGAACAGACAACTAGAGACCAGAGCCTCTAGCCCCAGCCCAGCCACTAACAGGCTGGCTGACCCCAGAGCAAACCACTTTGTGTGGTTTCTGCTTTTGGAAAGGGGGAGGGAGAGATAAAATCTGATCTACCTCTTAGAGGCTCAGGTGGTTTCTGTTTTGCTTTTTGTGAAGAGCAATAATAAAAATGATACCAAACTCTGTTGAAAATAAATACAGGCTCTATGCCTTTCTAGCAATAACAGGGAGAATTCTCTTTGGGATTGTGGCTTACTTTACCATGATAAAATCACTAGTAAAATTCTAAGAAGTTGCTCCTTTGTGCATTGGCCCTCTCTGTAGAAAATGGTGTGCTGTTAGGGAAGAGGAACTTCTAGACGTCCATTTGGGCTTGTGTGTATTCCATTTCCCCAGCTGAATGGCGTTCTCTCTCTCCAGGTCTCCATTTTGGTCATATTTCAGAAACAGTTGAACAGTGGATTCTAAACTCTCACTGAGAAGTAAATTTAAAGAGAATAATGAGATTAGCAGATAAGTAAACAAACATTTTAATTGAGACTCAATCTGCGCAAGTCCTGGAGCAGTATAGAATTACATAGCTCCATGTTCTCTGTTGGCCTGGATGAAACCAAAACCTACAAGGTTATGTTAAGCAAGGTCATCTTGCTCCACGGGGCCTTGGAAAAGGGTTCGAATATGGCAGTTTGAAGGCATATGACTGCACAAAACACAATGGCACACATTAGTGTTTAATTGCTTCTTACAGAAAGGAAATTCACTTAGGAGGAGTCTAAATGAGTACCAAATTTCTGACATTTCCATACCTCCCCCATGAAAAGGACCTCACCCAGAGGGCCCGGCTGACCCCTTAGGCAGATGTGTGTCAGTCTACCTGGGGTGAGGCTTTCAAGCAGTCTTCATGAAAGAGGCTGGGTCCTCCTCCCTAGAGTGTTTCTAAGTTGAAAACTTCATTGCATTCCATCTTCCTTTTCTTTTCTTTTGCTTTTTCTTTTTTTTTTTTTTGTATTTAATACATATTTCATACGCTTCCATCTTAAAAGCTTCCTGATTGATTGGCGGCAGGCGGCCAGCACTCTTATCTAACTGGACTGAGTTCCTGCTCTCTCCCCAGCTGCTGAGTTGCTGGTGTCTGCAGCTGTCTGGAGTGAGACCAAGAACATCCAGGAAAGCCAAGGCCTCATGGAAGGGGCCGCTCTGTTCTCTCTGCTGAGTTCTGGCTGCTGTTCCCTGTACCTGAGGGCATTCTCCTTTCTACTCTGGTCTCCTTTGGATTCTAAGAAGCCCTGCTAGGCAGGCAGATGCAGCAGAGGTGGCAAAGAGCTTGCTAGGACCTGAGTTCCACTTAGAACAATGGGCATGGCAGCATAGGTTTGTAGTCCCATTGCTGGGGAGGTAGGGCTAGGCAGGTCCCCAAGGTTCACTAGCTAGCCAGTCGAGCCTACTTTGTGAGTTCCAAGACATCAAGAGATCCTGTCTCAAAAAAAATAGAACAAGACAGTCGATAGCTGAGAAATGGCAGCTAGAGATTTGTCCTCTGTCCTCCATCTGTTCATATAGACGTGTGTATGCCCACCTATACATACTTACATGCACACACGCCTGAGAATATACAAACACACACACACACACATGCACACACACATGCACACACCTGAGAAAATACAAACATAGACACACACACACACACACACCTGAGAATACACACACACACACACACACACATGTATACACACCTGAGAAAATACAAACACACACACACACGCACATCTGAGAATACACACACCTGAGAAAATACAAACACACACACACACACACACACACACATACACACACACACGCATGCACGCACCACCTGCTAATCATAAAGCAGCTGTGACTTCCCAGGCCCCCGCACAGGTCCCTTGTCTTCTCAGCTGGAGTGCCTGTGCATGCACACCTCTCAGTTCCTGCCCATTTCTTTGGGAAAGGACCCCAGCACATAACCACTGAGCATGAACGGTGCTGCGGCTTGAATCAAAAGCATGAGCAGGCTGGCGTTTTGAATGGCGGTGGGCTATGCAGGCTTTCTGAGGTGGCCCGGCTGGTGGAGGGGGTCACAGGGGCCAGGCCTTTGGATGTGTTTCCTGGCTACCAGCACGGTATGGGTCACACTGCCTCACTCCCTTCTGCTGCAGATCCAACTGAGCCTTCTGCCATCTCTCCTCAGCTTCAGTGGACGCAAGCCTCGGATGCCATCAGCTAAACCAAGCCTTCCCTGCCAGCTAAACCAAGCCTTCCCTGCCACCAGGTGCCAGCAACAAGAAAGTAACTGCAGTGTATGGGTTTTGAAACGTGAGCAAAACTGAGTAGCATAAGATTCCACTCCTCACTCACACGAGCCATCTCCGAATTCTCAGGAGCTGTGTGTGGCAGGTGTCGCCATTCCAGACAGTGCAGATACTGGACCTTTAGTCAGGATAGAAAATGTGGCTGGACTGTGTGCTGTCTTGAATATCACCCTTTATGTCACCAGAATTTCAAGAGGCAGAGGCCTATAAGGATCAAATAACTTTTCCAAGGACGTCTGGGGACTCATGGGAATACATTTGCATCTGCTTACCTTTTGGGTTCCTTTTCTATGCTTTATTTCAGTTTTGCTTTTGAAACAAAATTTTAGCATTAACTATATACTTGATTTTTTGCAAGTAAAACAATGTCATGATTTTTGCAAGAAAAATAGTGTCCTAGAATAGTGGTCTCGAAGTATAAAAATATTGTCTCCTTTTTTCGGAGGCTTATCAGGGTATATCAAGTTTGTTCTAAACTATTTTCCTATTTTTAGTAGCCTGTGGAAACATATAGGAAAAAGTATTGATTTATTTCTGGAGCCCAAGAAACAGTGCTTTGTTTTTTCCTACCTGTGATTATGAGAGGGATAGCATCATGCTGCCAACGTGCTGGGCTCAGTTTCCTAAGGATAACAGATAGGCCGTGTCCTGGGTACCAGGGGTCCTACCCAGTGTGATCAGGGGCTTGGCCTGTCAGCTTTACTGCCAGATGCAGGCTGTAGGTTGGTGATCACAGATGTCCTCAACATTCTCCATGAACATGGCTTTACTTAGAGCCAAGAGTGATGATCACTATCTGCCCTAATCACATCTGGGATATGTACAGAGCCTTGCACCCAGCATCAAAGAGGCCAGGAATCACGGTGAATGGGAAGGCTGATAGTTTCCTTTCTTGGAGAAGTCGGATGGGAATGAAGGACACAGGGGTGCCATTCAAAGGTCCTAAAATGGAAGGGGCTTAGAAACTGCTTCTGAGAGTTGCCTTTCCTAACAGACCTCAGCATCAGTACTGCTGTCTACGAGGCATAGTGAAGACAAATTACCTTCTTAGGGATTCTGTCTGATAACCTACTGCAGTAGGCTGGGTAAAGGATGCCCACACTGCAACTCTAGAACTGGACAATATGCGACTTCACAAAGCGAAGTGGATTTGACAAATGCAGAAGTTGAGGGTCCTGACGTGGGTTGTTTTGGATCATCCAGTGGGGTGGAACCTGATCACGGGGATCTTTTGAAAGGTTAGCACAAGTACCAGGAGAGAGTGAACACGGGGTGGGGGATGGGGGTGGAGGGTGGGCGTAGAGGAGGGTGAATCAGGGAAGAGACTATGAACCAAGGAATATGGATGGCTAGTAAGAAATGGAAAAGGCCTGTAGCTGGTTCTCCTCTAGTGCCTATGGAGGAGACATGGCTCTGACGGCAACTTGATGTGACACCAGCTGTGTCCACAGAGTCCATCAATAACGGAGCCTCCACATAGAACTGCTGTGACAGATCACAGGAGACATGCGCTGAAGTGCTCAGCAGAGTGTCTACAGCACTCTAGTGCCACGCAAACAGTAGATGCTTTTTATCCTGTGCTTTTAGAAACTCCATTATTAGAGCCTCACTGGATACATAAACCCTACCCACCACTTCACTGTAGACAATCCATGTTGGAAGTGGATACAGCGCCCCAATGGTTTAGGGTAATTCCAGGGTGGCTCCACCCCAAGAGATGTTTCTTTGTCCTTAACTCAGAAAACTTGGGTTCATCTCAGATAATCCACTGAAGCCCAGTGCAGATGCCCCACTGACTCCAATGTGTGTGTTCTGCATAGCCACCTCCTGGGTACCTTTTGCCAAGTGGGCTATGCACTGGAGGTCCTTTCTTAGATAACGTGGCAGTGGACATGAAAGATCCACACAACTGTGTGGCTGGGAAGTGGATGAGAAGGACACAAAGGATGTCATTAATAGACTGCTGGGTGGCTACCAGGATGTTGCATAAATCTGGTGGCTTGTTTTCATAATTTCCTAATTCTTCATGTTGATCCTTTTTTTAACTTCCCTCAGCCCTCATTGGCTTTGTTTCATACCTATGAGACCAACAAATAGACATCAACCAGACCATGAGTAAAAATAGACTCCTGACCTATAGTCAACAGCAACCCATCGAAGATGCCAACCATTATCCACAGTGACAAGCCCAGGAATCTAGCTGGCTTGCTAGATGGCTGACTTCTAGGAAGTTAGACCACCACCTTGGAAACAATTCAGGAAACCATGCAATGACACCTATAATAACCAGCCCCAAAATGGCTAGATTTGGATGTCAATCGACAGCTTCCTTACTACCCATCTATTTCCAGTTTAGGACCATTCAGGAAAAGCCAAGTGTCACCTCTATTAGTCACACGGGAAGGAGCCCTGCTTCCAGATCAATCAACGCCAGCTTCCCCAGGCTAGCCCTCACTGATGAGTGTAGCCCAAAGCCTTGCCTTTGTCCCGTTACAAAGTCTATTCACTCTTCCACCTGCTTCTGCTAGGAAGAAGGAATCAAGATGGAGAGTCTGGAGAGAACAGAACCGCCATTCCTCCGCTCTCGGTAAGACCACGTGGAAATACATAGAAATGGGTTAATAATTAAGACACAGCTAGCCGATAAGAAACTAGTAACTGGCCAACAGAATTATATCAAATACAGAGTCTCTGTGTGTTAATTGGGGCAGGCGTGGCGGCAGGAGGAAAAAAACCTTACTCTTTACATTCTGCCTTTCCTCAGTGAAAGCAGGTAATGGATTTCCTCATTGTGTATGGTAAGCCCTGAATCTATATCCCTCCACTCGCTCTCATTTGGGTGGCCTGCCTTTATTTCGCTACACTGTGCAGCTAGCAAGAGTGGATTTGGAGACAGGAATATTTGACCCAGGCAGTCCTTGTCTTGTTTGACAAGGTCAGAGTAACATTTGTAGCCTCACAAAGCCCGGGATCCTCTCCTTGACTCCTGCCTTATAGAATGCATGGCTTGTCATAGAGCAGAGTGGAGTGTGCTGAGATGCATAGTGACTGCGTTCTAGGTGAACTTGAAGTTGGTGTGGCATAACTGTTGGAACTTAAAGGAAGTAATTAGTGAAGGCAGATGGGATTCTGTTTTCAGGGACCGCTTGGGAGGAAATGATTTAAGGATGAAGAGAACACATGTCCCAATTCCCATGCCCTCAAACCTCATTTTGAAGAAGGTAAGCTTTAAGTGATGTCCTAGGGAATGTTAGGAGCTAATGTCACTAATCTAAAAGCTATTAGTTCGAGGAAATAGCCCAGTGGTTACCAGGTGGCAATATTAGAGGAGCTCTCTGTGGATGCCTCACGCTGTTGGTCTTGGAAAATAAGGTCCACATGTAACACTCTCTGCAGAGCCATTGCCAAGATCGCAATGACGTTTATTGCCGGGTAATATCAAGCCACATTCCCGTGATGTGTACCTGGCTCCAAGGACCACAGTTGTTTATTATCCCCGGGGAGTCATTCATCATTCTCACCTCCTCTCCTTCTCTCTTGCCTGCAAATAAAAATGACAAGTCAGGGTTTGATACTGGTTAGAGAATTGCCGACACTGGGAAGTTGCAGAAATGTGTTCTTCATCCCTTCGTATGAATCTTTGCTCCATCTTTGTAGCGATTGTAGGCTGATTGTTTTCTGGAGTTGCACAGCTTTGGTTTGGAAAAGTAAATAATGTTGGTCTCTGTTTTATGTGTTCCCCTAATGTCCTAACAGTCAAGACTTTTATCTTCTTTACATCATCATCCCATGCGGTTGGGCACAATGTGACAACCAGTGCACATTGCTGAACTTGTGAGAAAGGGGTAATTAGGGAGGCAAATTCTTTGGCTTAAGTCACACACTTAATAGGGTCCCACTGAACACTGACCTGACATCAGGCCTTCACTGGATGCATTTTAGACTAACAGTCTACCTGTTGGCCAGAATTCGACTTAGTTTCCGTCTAGAGCTAACAACAAAGTATTTGAACCCTTTGCAAAGAGTGAATGGAGGTAAGACTTTGCATTCCCACTTCAGCAACTTTAGCCAGAATATACCGGCGTAGCAGCATGGAGAGGGAGACATGGCATGACTGCGTTGCTCAGTATGAGCTATAAACTATCTAGCCAGAGGCAGCCCTTTACTTTCCAAGATGGCAGCCACCCGCTGCATGAGGCCAGTGAGTGCCTCAGGTGCTGACACTCTTGGGTCCACAGCAATTTCAAAGACATTGTGAGAAAAGAGTATAAGCCATCTCACTACTGTAGGTGGGTGCGAGGCAGTGGATTAAATAAGATATATCGTTAAGCTTAATTCCATGGGATTATGTTTAAAAATTTATTATGACTGCTGCAAAGTTAAAAATCACACATGTCATTTTTGTCGGGCAGCGCTGGCCCAGAGCTGTGTCTTTGGGCTGGGATGACAATAGTCACTAGGTAGGTGAGTATGAGTGAGCCAAGTGTCCAGCTGTGTCCCTGATAGGATGGCGGACTCTTTGGGAGGTGCCAAAGGAAAGATGTTTGGCTGGCTCTGCCCCTGGGACAGGAGCCTTATTATGCAAGAACACTGAAGAAGCCCCAGGAGCAATTTCAATGGAAACTTATTCTCTTCTGAGACCTAGTTTCTTTCCTAAACACCACCCAAGGCAACAATGGATTAATGCTTCCTGGAATCAAACCGGAGCTTTAAAGTGTTTCATATTAAAAACAGAATGACCCAAGAAGGAGACAATAATTATATTTCTAAAAGCTTTTTAGAACAAATGTCCGCTTGTGAGAAATAATTTTTCTATAAATATTTTATCCGTTTTTATTTTTTTCTTGTTGTTTTCCAGCTAAGAGCTTCCACATGGGCCTGAGCAATGACTATCCTCTTGGGGGAGAGGGCCAAAGCCCACACTGTTTTAGTTCCAAGTTTTACAGCTTCCACAGCTCTGCTTGTGGCTCTGGGATGGAGGGGGCCTGATTCTCTGATGACAAAGACTGGTGGAAAAATCTACAAGCACCTGTGGGCAGTGACCCCCAAACAACCCAAGTTGAAAGACACTTAGAAATCTAAGTAGCAAGTCTTTCCTCAACACCATGAATCCATGAAATGGTTTGAGATAAACATTCACTAAAGGTGTCAGGGGACTAGGATAAGTGTTCCTGTGTGGAAAGACCACACTCTTCACAATTCCAGGTTCCTGGAATCTAGACTATGCATTCTTCAAGTAGAAGAGCATTTGACAGACGTATTGGATGACAGTCTTCATTCATCGACCCAGAAAATGAGCAGAGTGTTCATGGGTTTGACCATGGTATTTGACGTAGGGAACTGGGTAAATGGTGGAAAGGATGAGGTGAGCCAGGACCTGGTCTTGAATGGAGGTTATATGTTGACATTGGCCCCGGAATGACCACAGGAGAGTTGTTAGCAAAGATTCTGTTGCCATGAATGGGAGGTAGGTGAACAAAGGGTGGTGGTCAGCAGCCCGTAGGCAGCTCTTCATCTTGGAATTAGGGCCACAGCTTATATAGGCCAGGTAAAGAGATATTGGCCCCAGAGGTTGGTTGTTTATCATAACTTACAAAAGTAGGTTGAGTCCCAGGCATTAGGATTTTATTTATTTATTTATTTATTTGAGGCAACTCGTGCTGGCCTTGAACTTGCTGTGTAGCTGAGGGTGACCTTGACCTTCTGACTCTCTTGACTACACATCTTGAGTGCTGGCATTGTAGACATATACCATCATTGTTCGTTTATGTGGTGCTGGGGACTGAACCATGGGTCTTATGCATACTAGCCAAGAAGTCTACTACACACTCAGCTCCAGGGACTGCAAATCCTGAATGCTCAGTAAGTATAGTTAGCCTTGGAACCCTTGCCTTGGCATTAAAAAGTGTGTGTGTGTGTTTGTGTACGTGTGCATGTACACATATATACATTGGCATAATGGATTCATATTAGTGTCATGTGTATCAGAGATTGGGACTTGTCATTTACAAACCGAGACTGGGAATAACACAGGACTGAGACTGTCGTTGGGGCATTTAACTTTGAGGAGCAAAGCCTGAGGGGCTATATTTTCCTGTCTTAAGCATTTGGTGACCTGGCATGTTTATTCTGTGCCATTGTAGAGAGACAAATTCTCTGTGCCTCCCTCCGTTCCTGTTCATGTTGCAAGCAAAGGACTGAGTGCCCCTGGCCTCACACTGTGGTTTCTAGACTGTGCATCTGGGGAACAGCCTCAGAAGACCGGGCCAGTGTTTCCCTTCAAACAGGCTTATTGTCTAAAATAAGGTCACAGTTCCTGTCCTGTGTTACGGTCGCGTCTGCAGGTGTCACCTACCTCTCTTGACACTGGACTGTAAAAACTGGAGTGTATGGCTCCCGGTTAACTAGGCAAATCGTTTTCATTCTGGCATCTGTGAGTACTGAGAATAGTGAGCCGTCCTTTGTTTCTCCGGTGCCCCATTCTCACACAGTATCTGTACAACTATGCAGAGAGGCTTGCCAATGTGCAAGGAGGGAAAAGCAAGACATTCAGGGTCTTGCAATGTCTGTCTGTCTGTTTTCAGACAGGGTTTCACTATGTATACAGCCCTTGGTGCCCTGGAAGTCTGGCCTCAAATTCACAGAACTCTATCTTGCTGGACTAAAGGTGTGCCACAATAGCTTGCTAGGCTTCCAGAACTGTTGACGGTTCCCCTTTGGATTCTTCTTCCGGCTTTACAGAGGAGCTGTAGGAGAACCTGAAAGAATTCTGTCGTTAAAATCATGCCAGAGAGTCATTGCCATGTGGATAAGGAAAGACAAAACACACAAACAAGCAAAAACCTTGCATTAAGTCGGGGCTTTGGGTAACAGCGAAGGCTGAGATATTACGTAGTATAGGTTAGATGATGTTTTCAAGGATGCAGATTATTGACCAGTAAGTTGAGAAAGGGAATCGGCTGCACTCACTTTAAAAGACAGCAAACAACAAAACAGTGTTTTGTTGCAACAGAACACACACAAGCACATATACATATATACACACTAACATGCAGTGATGAATACTATCATACACACATGCACACACATGTAGGGGAGGAGTATCTACAGAAAACATGGGAAGGAAGAAACTGTGAGACCAAACCAGGAACAAGAACAACATACCTTGTAAATTAATGGGAAACCAAAACAGGAACAATGTACCATAACAAGAGCTCTGTTTGCATTTAAGACAGTTAAGAGTAAGTTCCTGTTTGTCCTGTTTTTGTTTGACCCATCTGCAACTGATGTGCTTGATCCCATGTGGGCAGGAGGTATGTGGGTAGGAAACACGTCAGGATGTGTGTTTGCCTCTTGATTGGATGTATGTGGGATGTATGCAGACCAGAAGTATGTCAGGATATATGCTTGCCCTTGATTGGACCTGTTGGGAAGTACACAAAATGTGACTCATTGCAATTTCCTGGTAACCCTGGGATAGGCCTGGCCAGAGTCTGACAACCTGGCCAGTAATTGATCAAAGTTTGCTTCAAGTTCAAAGTATTTAATTAAAGCTGACTTTAAGTTGTGGCATTGGTCTTATTCACAACAGGTGGGATTAACAAAACCTCAACTCTTTTTCCTTTATACTGCAAATTATAAAGCAAGAAATGTAACAAGAAGAAATCAGGGGCTACTTCCATAGGAAAGAGAATAAGAGAGCAGCAAATATTGGCTGACCTATTCTGTAACCTTACCAAGAACACGCATGAAGATCTTGCCAGTTCTTCAGATGGCACACACTTGGATAGCTAGGCAAAGAAATAGAAGCAAGACAACTTCACAGGCTAAGGGTTTGTGTGTGTGTGTGTGGGGGGGGGGGATTATTGGCTTTTTTTTTTTTTTTTTTTTTTTTTTTTTTATATAAAATCCATCCTAAGGAAGCTTTGTCTTTTCAATGTGAAGGAACAAAACCTAGTAGGAGGTATTCTACTGTCTCCATATCTGGGGATCAGACACTTCAACGGGAAGAAGCCTTTTCCCTGTGGTTTTAGAAGCTTTAAATGTTATGGTGCTTGTGTGTAAGTCTCTGTTGAAGGTGATGAGCTACAAGATAGAAAGTGGCTACATTAGGATCACTGATGGAAGACAGAGGCTCATGAGGGCCACTTGCATCCACACTGCATGTTGGCTGCTAAAGAGGCAGGCAGCTTTAGGAGCAAATGCGTGCATCTTTGAAATGTCTTTTCCTTTTTTAGCTAAGGATGAAAGCTAACGATACCCAAAGTTGTTTCTGTCTGCCATCTTTATCACTCAAGCTGAGTATTCAAGTATCCCTATCTGACATTTTGACCTTTTGAATACTTGCTCTATGATCTCTATTTGATTATGGCTCAGTTGTGTTGGCCATCTTCCCTTCTTAAACTTCAGCTGAGCATGCTCAGGAACACATCTTCCCTAAAGGACTTTCTATATGTGGTGTCTCTCTGACCTGATTTCTTTCGTGAGGTCTGTGGTGCTTTGAAAGAAAATGGACCCCATAGGGAGTGGCACTATTAGAAGGCGTGGCTTGGTTGGAGTAGGTGTGGCCTTGTTGGAGGAAGTGTGTCACTGTGAGGTTGGGCTTTGAGGTCTCCTATGCTCAAGCTATGCTCAGTGAGACACAGTTCACTTCCTGTTGATTGCAGGTCAAGATGTAGAAGCCTCAGACTCTTCTCCAGCACCGTGTCTGCCTGCATGCTGCCATGTCCCACCATGATGACAATGGATTAAACCTCTGGAACTGTAAGCCAGCCCAGTAAACATTTTCCTTTGTAAGAGTTGCTGTGGTCATGGTGTCTCTTCACAATAGAAACCCTAACTGAGACAAGGTCTAAACTGGAATTACCTTCGCAGTAACTTCTGTGTTCCTCTTGCCTGCTGTGGGCAATCAGTTTACTTTGATCTTAGACTGGGCTGTACTTTGGGCTTTACTCACCATAAAGAGAAACCACTGCATTCAGCTGTGCATACATCTTGTTATTTTCAAACTTTTATCTACCTCAGCTTACAGACCTCTTTAGCTTCAATATTGTAAATATTAATTTACACCAATAAAAGTGGGTGATGATAGCACCTACTTTATGGATTTTAATAAAATTTAAAGAGGATAACATTATAATCATCATAATAAAACACTACCACAACAAGCCATTGTGCTCTCTCTCTCTCTCTCTCTCTCTCTCTCTCTCTCTCTCTCTCTCTCCCTTCCCTCTCTCCCTCCTTCCTCCCCTCTCAGACAGGGATTCTCTGTGTAGCCTGGCTTTCCTAGAACTTTCTCTGGAGACCAGGCTGGCCTCCTACTCACAGAAATCCTCCTGCCTCTGCCTCCCTTGAGTGCTGGGATTAAAGGTGTGTACCATTACTGCCTGCTCTGTCTCTCTCTTTCTATTTTGATCTCCATTCATCATAAAGCTACAGGTCATCATCATCACTGGTTGTCTTTTCTTCTGGCTCAGATCAAAGTTCTGCTTGCGCCATATTAAAACTGACATATTTACAGATTAATCAAGAGGAGATGCTGAATATTTAGTTGGATACATAAGTTTGGAGCTCAAGATGAAGATGCAGGATGGAGTTGTCAACTTATAGAAAGTTAGTTGAAGGGCAGAAATGTGTGAAGTTGAGGCTTAGGATATCGGACCCAAACTTAGTAAGAAACACTGAATAGCTTGTAACTTAAGGGTTTATATATTCCCAAGCAAGTGTTGGTTTTGTTTTTCTTATTAATGTTAGCTTTCAGTTTCTCACCTTTGCATATAGCACGTTATATTGTGGAATGATGATGGTTAGCTTTAACTGTCAACTTGACCCAATCCATAATTAACTGGGAAGAGTCTCTATGAGGGACTGTTAGGCTGGCTTGGTCTATGGTCATGTCTACGGGGGATTCTCTTAACTGCGGTTGGGAGATCCAGCCCACTGTAGGCAGCACTGTTCCCTAGGCTATGTAAGAGTGAAGAAATTGAGCTGAGAACCAGCATGTACACATACATCCCTGCCCTTGACTGTGAGTGGGATGTGACTAGCTGCTTTAAGTTCCTACGGCCTTGAGTTTTCTGCTATTATGGACTATAACTTGGGATTGTGACCTCAAATAAACCCTTTCTTTTCTAAACTGCTTTTTGTCAGAATATTTTATTACACTGACAGCAATGAACACAGGACAGGAATAGAGGCTGGAAGAACTCACCAAACAGCAACATGGATTCCTTCTGGCTATAGAATTCATGGCTGCTTGGTCATGAACCATTCCAACAAACAAAAAGTATTCCTGTTAAGGTGATTTTGCCGGTAAGGCAATCCCTCAGCACGGTCTCCAAGGGCTTTGTCTGACTGTGTCCTAGTGGCTTCCTAAGAAGTGTTTCCAAAGTCATCTTTGGTAATGATGGACACCAGGCACACGATGTTAGCATGTTACAAACAGTTTGAGAGGACAACTAATGCTGATGCCATTTTTGTACTTTATTTTTCTTCAGACAGACAAGGGGAGTTAATGGCAGTGTAACATTTTCCAGTAACACAAACAAAGTGCCATTATATTTAATGGTAGCCAACTGGAGACTTACTTGACCTTAACTATGCAAAGTACACTTAGATACTTTCTTGTATGTACAGTGCTGTAGGTATCAACCACACCAAAAAGTATCAACCTTAAAAGCAGCCCATGGATAAAAGTATGAAAATCTTGATAACAAAGCTTTCGATACAAAACACTGATTTGTACACTTACTTTACTTAAAAATAACCCCAATATAACTGAAGGCAAAGTGAAACTTGGTTGAAACCTTAAGAAGATATTACAATAAACAATCCCTCTCTCTCAAAAAAAAAAAAAGCCAAAAAACAAACAAAAAAACTCTACCATCAATCCTTCAGATGTTATCTTAGAGGGAAGACTTTAAGGAAGTGAACCAGGGTTCCTCAAGTGGGCAGGTGGAGATGTCCCTGCATAGCCACCTGGCCAGCACAGTCACATTCCCAGGATATCTGAGAAACTGGCTTTTCCAACTTCTGCGACTGTGTTTGTTTGTTTGTTTTGTTTTTTGTCTTCTGTACTGAACTTGGAGCATGAAACATCGGCTTGAGGTTTTCTTGGCTATCCATGACGAAGTGCAACATACCATTCATTCTCCACCCATTTTTCTTTGTGAATGGTGAGATGGACAATGCGTAGGTGTCTATAGATGGAGGATCGGATGATTCCCTGGGTAAGACTAAGGGATAGCTACAATCATTTACCTAAGTCAGTCTCACAATGTTTTGCTTTCATTTTTTTCCTACATTGTGTCTAATAAACATTGAGAAACAGATTGGTTGTTGTTGAAGTATCCCATTGGTTGAAATGTCAAACTTACTGTTTAGACACTCACTAGCCATGTCCGAGTTAAAACATATGCTACTGCATGGCTACATTAAGCCAGACTTTGAGCTATGTCAGTGTCCCTGGGACCTAAATGTACCATAGAGCCTAAAAATGATCCCCACATCTTGCAAAAAAAAAAAAAAAGCCTTTAGAGGAACATAACATTGACCCCTATAAAAGTCCCTCATCCCCCACAGTTCTGATTTTGTAGAAGACCATCATACACTGGTCCAGTCTGGGCAAAGTTCCACTCATATAAAAATTCTTCCTCCCTCCCACCTCATAACAAATGTCCTTTGTCCCTATATAATAATGACATAGAAAAATCCCTGAAAGATCCAAATTGGGCAACAATACAGATCTGATTAGAGCCCTCATGAGCCTGACAATGTAGAATTGTATTTCTTAAAGAAGTGTGTAACCATATTTGTCTGGACTGCAATAGACACCATAGAATAAGATCAGGCTAGAACTTCAGCAGCTCCCTAATTTCCTTAGACTGGCTTATATTTCAACCTTTTCCTGTTAGTTTTTCCTGATAGAGAAGGTGTGCATTTCTAACTGTAATAAGTGATAAGAAAGTATAAAGACACCCACCGCCTTCAAAGCCCAGTTACAGCTGAAGTTCACATTTATGTGTTATTTTAGTCTAGGTTTGATTACAAATGCAGATGATTCACAATTCTGCCCATTCTGCTCGGTGTGGAAACTAGATGTGTGTGCATTACCCCATTATCTAATTCAGTCTTGGTTATTAGAATCCCTGTGGATTTATAAGTACTTCCTAAACCTTGCTATCCCTTCCCTCAGAAACAGCAAGGCTTTTAGATGTAATAAATATTTGTCAGTGGAAAAGAAAATATGTATGAGGGAAGGCCACACCCAAACATGCAGAGACAAGAGAGCTGGGCAGGATGGCGGGTTTTAGTTGAGCTACATGAAAGTACTTCTTTTCCTGTGGCTGCCTGGAAAGCTCAAGCCTGCACACATACTCAGGCCCTGAAAAAGTAACTGGGGATGGATGCCTCCATTTTTTCCATTTCTCTTTCAGAGTGCCTGGGTGAGGCTCCTGGAGCAACGGAAGGCGTCAGGGTGCCCTTCTCATGGACACCGCCTAACCCTCTCAGTGTAGCTTGAGGAGTGTGCATGTTCTATGTCTGTTTGACTGTGATGTAGAGAGGGTTCCAAAGCTTACAGAGGAGTTGAGATTCAGGCGGGAAACCCTTGTTAATATGAAATGAATGGGGATGGTCTCTGTTGCCTTATTGCAAAGTAAGTGAGGCTATTTTTAAAAAGGAGGAAGAAAAAGTCTAGTTGAGGCTTCTATATACACTTTGTTCTTCTAACATGTTTTTTTTTTTTAACAAGAAATGCACCGTCCACTACTCTTAGACCAACAGCAGCCACAATGCTGCGGCTGGGGTCATAATACTGGGGTCCAGTGATGGGGTGAATTTGCCATTCAAATCAGAGAACAAAAAATCCCACACCTGAAGGAATCCTATGACCTTTTTCTTTCTTTAAATATACATATATATATACATTTTTCAAATACTCTACAAATCCCAGTTTGAACAATAACAGCAAAACCAAACAAGAAACAGGTTTTCTGTTTTTTTTTTAAAAAAAAAAAATGTCCACGTTCTTCATCGGTAGTTCTAAAGCAGCTTGAAGGAGCCCGCCATTCAACATGTACTGCAAACTGATACCATTGCAACGATCTTGGCAGGACAGCAGCACAGGTTTCTTATTCCATATTCGTCATGTGCAGAATGGAAACCTTTCATGTGATAATATTTTTCTTAAAAATTAAGACAACTTGAAAACTTCTGAGCCTCCTATTCTCTGAGGCCTTTTGGGGGGGGGCTGGGGTCTGACTTCCCTGCCCTCTCAGTGAAGCAAGATGCCTCTGCATTTCAGGGAGACGGGCCCAGAGGAAGGGTGGGAGGACTCCTGATGCCTCTGTGTTGGAACAGGCCACACAAAGCACCTCTCTGAAGGCCCCACTGCTCTAGTCAGCTTCTAACCCTTTGCTCTCTTCCCATCTGGATTTCCAACTCATGAACCTCCTGGGTTTAACCAAACATTCATGTAATCCTAGGTAACTTAAGTTCAATGCTGAATCATCCAGTGACAAGTAAACCTTGAAGAAACAAGGTCAAGTGAACAACAGCTATATCCATCACTATAAGCATGGGGCGGGGGGGGGGGGGTGTAGACACACGGAGGGGTTCTATAGAGGCAGAGAAGTGAGTCTGGACAAAGCAGCTGAGAGGGCGGTGAGACCCAGGCTCTCTCAGGCCCCTGGTGTCTCTCAAGCTTCGCCTACCTCCACAGAAATGCTTTTGAAGAATCAAGCGACAAGTATCTCAAATGGAAAAGTTATCGGTTTTGTTTGTCTTGCTAACAAAGGTTTCAGAGGTCCTCACTAGATACAACCTAAAGGATGCTGAGATGCATGGATTCTTTTCAAAAGCAGCCTTTGAAATATCAACCGCAGCAATAAAACATCTAATGCAGTACATTCCAAAGTTGATACAGATGAATGCCACATACAGAGTGTGATAATGCCACAGAGTAACTCCACACTAAGGCTAAACTCTGAACTCGGGAGAAAAGATGTTTCCCTTTTCATTAGCTGGAGATTTCACTTCTCTTGTTATTCCTCTATACAAACCACCTCCCCCCCCCCCCCAGGATGTACAGATAATCTCTACATTCCATACATACCTGAAACCTTTTTTTTTTTTTCCCACTCCCTCTCCCAGGTTTTCAAATAAAACCAAACTGCAAGGACAAGATAATGTTTTACATGTAATCCCATAGCCACAGGCCGGCCGTTGAATCCTTGGACTTTGATTCAGTGCTTCTTTTAGGATTTGTGACCCTCCCCAAAGTAATTTAAAGCCTTTTCTTAAACATGACAGACCACTGCTAACAGGTACATGTGGCTGACAGGCTTCCTTTCTGGTGTGGTGATGTCCCTGCCCTCACACACCTCTGGCGGACAGGCACCAAGCCTGCCTTCTCTCTCTACAGTGACAAATGTCTGCGGAAGAGTCACAGCGCTCATGTTCCAGAGGAAGCAGGCCCCAGGGTGAGTCTTTGCTCTTTCTGACTGTGCAATTCCGAGCTCTGTCAGCTTCCAGACATTCAGAGACCAACCGCTCTGCTACAACCCCCATGACGAGACTGTTGAGTGCCAAGGCTCAGCCAAGCCGAGGCCTCACTGGGTCACAGGGTAGCTTCTGCAGGTACTGGTCTCCTAAGAGCAGGCACTTGTGGCCGCCTGACATTCTGGGTGACCCCATTCTTCCTGATGCTGAAGAAGTCACCACAAGTCTACTTCCTCGAATCCAGAAGCTTCTGTTTGCTACTCAGAGTGAGCATTGGAAGAGGGCTGGGTGTATCCAAAATATATGAATATCTACAATCAGGGTTTAAGGTACTGGATGATACTGTATAAACTGCTAAAATGCTTCTCGGCACAATTGGTAGCTTAAAAAAATAATTTCCTATGGTTAAAGGGCATTTTCCCATCAGTGTCTTTCAGTGGGGACCTATCAGTGGGTACCAAGTCCATCTGAAGTCCCCAGCCTTTGTCCTCTGACTGGGCATGTACCATGTGAGTCATATACAGAGTCCCCTCTCCAGCCCAAGGAAGAGCAGACTTCCTTGTAGGTGTCTTCTCCTACAGTATCGGAGCCTCCAAGGCCAGTTTGTACAGATCCCATGGAGGCCTTCTTCCCAGCTCCCAACAGCCAGAGTACAGGCTTCCCAGCAGTCAGGGTCCTGGCCATTTGCTCTTTAGATGGTGGGCCTGTCTGGCCAATATGGAAAACAGATTGGTATCCATTGGCACAGTCCAGCAGGTGGCGCCACAGAGCGGTGCTTGGCAGTTCCAGGTAGGATTTTTCAAAGCCTGGAGTTTCATTGAAACTGTCTTAAATAAATAAATCTTTTCTTCTAAATAATGTAAAAAATAAATGATATTTCCCTTTGGCAGTAAATAGCTGATTCGACCGTTTGCCTGAATGTGTGTGTGTGTGTGTGTGTGTGTGTGTGTGTGTGTGTGTTCAGCTTAAAAGAAAAAGATCACAACTTTGTTTCATGATACATCGTTGATAATGCATACTGTTTCTACTGCTTTAGTGAACCTTTTGCATATTTTGGGGAGCAGGTCCATGGGCCTCACTTGTGGCCCAGGTAGGCACCCAGAGTGATACAGGCCCCCACCAGGGCAAGGCTGAGCAGGGTCTTCAGAGACAGCCAGGAGAAATCAAACGGAGGCCTCATACTGGGTCCATACAGTTCCACAAATGCATCCTGCAATGGAGGAGACAGAGAGAAGGACAAATTAGCCACCAAGAGAACTCAGAAGACCGTGCACGCCAGGCAACCCCCGAAGTCACAGGGGAATGCAAACCTACTCTTCCCAGGAGGCAATGGCTGGAAAGCAACTTACTCAGTCAAGAAGTGTTTCCTGGCAGCCTGTGCACAATGTCAGGTTCTCCTCAACTCCGCAGTGTGCATTGTGTAAAGCAGACTAGAAGCTCTTAATGTACACAGCTCTTGTGAAGCACGGTTCACCCCCAAGTAACTATCATAGAGGGCAATGGATAAGTGTTCCAGATAAGTAAGTCAGTAAAGATGCTGGGAAAAATGGGCAGTTTTGCAATTTTTTTTGGTGGCATGGCCATTCATGAAAATAATTAGGCGCAGTACAGGCATCTCACACGTGCTTTTACTGTGTTTGTACTGTTTTGCACCATTTTATATATTCATACCAATCTTAGAAAATCATTTC
The DNA here is from genome assembly GCF_943737965.1 of Phodopus roborovskii. Classification (NCBI taxonomy): domain Eukaryota; kingdom Metazoa; phylum Chordata; class Mammalia; order Rodentia; family Cricetidae; genus Phodopus; species Phodopus roborovskii. The sequence goes on along the minus strand of NW_026126583.1, from coordinate 4,073,549 downwards.
AGTTCTTCCTGTTCAGAAGATGAAAATCTTGCCCGACTGTTGGAACAAGGGCAGTCACGGGACAGCTGTGAGGGAATAAGAAGGGCTCAGCATAACTGCCCAGATCGCAGGCTGCAGTTTTGGTGAACAGTCAATCTAGCTCGCTTCTAGGAATTTGTCTTTTAAAACCCTACTGAGGAAGTAAGCCCCACAGAAGTTAAGGGTGTGTGCAGTCCATGGTAGTGTCAGGATCGGAACCCAGACCCAAGCCAGTGCTCTTCACGGCTCTGGGACTCTGAATGTGTTCTAGCTTCACACAATGCTGGGGAATTAAAAACAGGTCCTTAGGCTGCTGCTGTGGCGGCAAGCGCTTTACCAGCTGGGCCGTTTCCTCGGCCCTCGCTTTGTTATGAGTCTGACCTACTTTACCGACATGCTTACCTGTCCCTTCTATATGTAACCACGACTGAGGATCCTAGAGCAGCCTTAAAGGGGAGGTAAAGGCATGATGAGGGGGAACTGCTCCATTGTGAACTATGTATTTACATGGGTATCTTTTCATGGGTGCATGGCATCCTGTACTTTATAAACACATTTTCACAATGCTTCACACTTTAGGAATTAAAAGCAATATTATGATATACGTCTGTGTACAAGGTGCTTAGCCATTCATTTTAAAAATAATAGGTCCCCAGATCTCTATTGACAACGCATCCAAGTTTGTACTAATAATCGTGACAGGTTTGTGCTGAACTGTCCTTGCCACCTCGTAGCGGCCTTCTTACCAATGGCACTGTTTGGAAAGCTGGCTGTGGTTCTGGGCAGGGCCATCTCATTCCCCCAAGGGACAGTTGGTGATGTCTGAAAATATTTGGTCCTCATTACTTGGGGAAAAGGAGATATTGATATGTAGTGGGCAGATGTCAGGGATGTCAACATCCTAGAAGGCTTGAACAACCTTTACTTGGAAGAACGACTCAGATCCAAATACCAATGGCACCAACGCTGAGATGTTCCAGTTTACAGGACACCCAGACCCAGGGCCATAGAACAAACAGCCCAGAGGTGGAGGCCACATTAGCAAAGGGCTGAGTTGCTGACCCACAAGCAAATCTGGGCATCTCTGGAGGGGCTAGATTAATTTTTTTGCCAGGAGGTGGCGCAAATGATTTCTCTCATATATATCCATTATTGATGGATTGAGCATGTCTAAATTTGAGTTTCAGACACAGAGAGCACAAATGAAATATATGCACGGTTCGCTCAGTCACAGTTCAGGTTCCACCCTGAGGATTCACAAAGAAGCAGCCTTCTCTGTCCATGAGGGGGACCACCTGACTGGTGGAGGCAGAAGAAAGACAGCTGCCACATCCAGGGGTCCTCTCCCATCTCTTTGATAGTGTGTACCCAGATAAATATGAATCTGGGAAATGATAGGCTGATGGGTGTTTATTCAGGGAGAAATCACACCAGAAACAAATGACCACCAGCAGGTTCCCGTCCCAAGCCTCCACATGCTCTCGGGAAGTAAGAGAGCAAGCTGGGGTCCGGGAGCCCAGACCTAGTCCCCCCAGGTCACACCCACACCTGTCCCCACACCCTAATGGACGTGGTCAGTGCAACAGGTGTGGGTGGCGGGGTGGATATCTCACTACAAGTGTGTGAGCCCTAAAGACGCCCCAGGTCTTCCGGGCATCTTTCCTAGGCTGTTTTTAAGTTCTGCTTTCCACAAGGTCAGGCTGCTCCTTGAAGTCCTATAGTTTTCTGTGGCAAACTACTGGTCATGTGACCTTCCTGATCATATAGTCCCCAGACTATATGACAGACAGAAGCAGAGACAATTCTGGAGGTACCCTGTGCTAGGGGACTGATGCACTATCTCCCCAGACCCCTCCCTTTCTGGGGCTGGCTAAGCCCTTCATGGCTCTACCCCTTTTCACAAACAGGTTCAGAGAGCATCCCAAGAGTCATTTCTCAAGTGCATTGTTAAACAAACAAACAAACAAACGAAGGCTTTCTGAGAGTGAAGTGTGCTAAATTAGTCCCTCCTGGCCCAGCAAGTAGGGACGGGGTTTGAAGCCCCAAGGTCTAGGAAAGCCTCTGAACTTACAGAAGGATCTGGGTGACACCCTCCACCTCCCAGGCTCTGAAATCTGTCAGTTTGCGGCCTTAAGCAAAGTATCCAGCCATGAACCTCATTTACTTAGCCATAGCCTTACAACTAACTGGTGGCTACAAAGAGTAACATTACTTAAGTTCGTGTATGTGTGTGTCAGGTGTGGTCCAGAAGAGGAACAAACACAGTAATAACAACATCACAGTAATAACAACGTGTCCTTGTCTGCCCCCTTGTTGTCCAAGCTCTGCACTAGCTCTTCCTGCTCCGGCGGTCATGCCTACTTGCTCCTGCATGGATGCTGCTGTACAGCTCCCTAAGGAGCCATGTTTAGCTCTGAAGAGGGAAGTGGCAGTGGCAATGTCCCCTTGTCCCATATAGATTACTAGTTAGTCCATCGGATTGTAGAACAGGGTGGCGGTGAGTCGTTTAATCCCTGGGGATTGCACGTGACCCCTAAACCCTGCCCTCTGTAATTCCAACATGCAAGGGGACCCCGTGGGTTCAGGACCCAACCTCTGAAAAGCCATTTCTAGAAAGTCTCTTGCTTGCTCAAACATTCCGAGTGGAGAGATTTCTGAAGTCTATTTAAATAGCCTATCATTATTTGTTTAAGTTGAAAGCCATTTCAGAAATACGTATTTGCTCATTTTATGTATTAAAAACAACAAAGGGGGCTGGAACGATGGTTCAGGGATGAAGAGCATAATGCTACTCTTGCAGAGGACCCAAGTTCAGTTCCCAACACTTAGGTTGAGCAACTCACAACTGTCTGCAAATCCAGCTGCAGGGGATCAATGCCTATGGCCTCTGTGGGGTCTGGATTCATGTGCACAGGGTCCTTGCTCATGTCAAGGCTGACAAAGCTTCCTGCGCTGCATATGTAGGGATTTGGGTTGCTCACAGGCCCCAGAAGGTCGTCCTGCCCTCTGCTGGTCCCCACCTCAGATGGGGGGGGAGCCTCAATCTGGTTCTGTACAGATTTCAAACTCAGAGGCCACAGCTGGTCTTAGTCTACATTCGTCCAGGGTCACCCACAGGGCAAAGGACCCCACTCAGAGTTGGAACACACAGAGCACACAGGGCTACATGTGTCCCCATTGCCCCACACTGCACCATATAATATAGTATCTCTCAGCCTGTCCATGAATCTCTGTTCTCAGTCTTTCTCATACATTCCTCTGGAGGCCACTCACCCTACAATTTTTCCTTCTCCCACTCAGAATCTTCCAAAAAAAAAAAAAAAGCGTTTGGGCCAAGAGAAAATAAGGTTGGAAAACTCACACTGAGCTGGTTGGCAAAAATGCATACTATTTAAATAATATCAAGAGCCAAGAAGGGTATGGCCAGGCTGTCTGGGGCTGGGTATTCCAAGAAGCCTTGTGCAGGCTTTGACCCCAGGCAAGGGTGAATGAGGAGACTCCTAGAATCTGGGAGCGCTCATCAAAAGACTTAAAAATGTTACCATTTCCCTAATGATCACACTGAAGTTAGTTACCTTGGAAAGTGAACAAAATCCACAAATTATGTTTAGAGAAAGATCCCCAAATAATTTAAATGGCTGAAAATAAGATCAGCATGTCCATATATTGGGTCCACAGAGTAGAAATACACTTTGAAACATGCTAGTGTATCTCATAAGAGTCAGACACACCTCTCACAATTACCACTCTCTCCCTGCGGTCTTGTGTTCTGCCATGAAATGTTTTCCTATTGTAGCCAGAATGGTCCATCTAGTTACAAACTGTCACCTCCATGCTTACTCTCTGTAACAAGATTCTTCAAGGCCCAGATTTCCAGGCTCCAGCCCAGCCTGGTTCTTTTTGGTTTCCTCTGTCAGGGAACTCTTGCTGGTTCAAAGATCCGAAGAGCCTTCCCTCGACAATAAGCTAGTTAAGAGCTTGTCACCTGTGCATGGATATCACCTGTTTCCATGTTTGTCTCGTCTAGCCATGAGCACCTGGAGCTGTGGGTCTGTATTTGAGTTCTCTCTGGCTTCCTGGAGCTAGGGGTCTGTCACCCTCCCAGCCATTTGATAAACACACATGGAAGCAGAAGTTGAATTCTTTCATCGTATAGCAGGATTTCCAAGCATAATCAAATGGACATTTTTTAAGAGAGGGAACACTTGAAGACCAAATAAAGGACCAACTTAAGGAAAACTCGCTGTTCTTTGCAGCAGCCAAGTAGTTTCTTCCCACAGGGCCTGATGTTCATCCAGTCCCTGCATTCCCAGGGACACAGCACATCACCTTTGTGGGACCTCATTGGTCAGCTTCTGTGCTGCTTAGGTGCTAGGCATTGCATCACACTCTCTTACCTTCACTCATTGTGAACCTCCAATAGGGAAGCATCCTGAGCAACAGCTGACCCTTACCCATAGTGATATTTTGTTTGTAATCTAAGAAAGTTTGCCTGAAGAGCAGAGTGCAGAGCTCAGGCCACTAGTTAGCCATACACCTAGTTAAGAGCTAAGCCACTAGTTAGCCACACATACACTAAACCACTAGTTAGCCATACACCTAGTTAGCCATAGAGGATAGGCAGTGATGGCCACGCCTTTAATCCCAACACTCAGGAGACAGAGGCAGATGGATCTCTGTGAGTTCAAGGCCAGCCTGGGCTATACCAGAGTGGATCAGTCTAAAAGAGAAACAGAGCTCACACCTTTGATCCCAGTACTTGGGGTGACACGTCCTTAATCCCAGCACTAGAGAGGCATATAAGGCAGGAGCTCAGTGCAGTCTGAGGTTTGGTGGAGAGCATTGCAGTCTGCAATCACTCTGAGGACAGGATCATGGCCCCCCACGCTCATCCCCAGCCCAGCCTTGGTCTGAGCTTTGGTAGAGGTAAGAAGTCTCTAGTGGTTGGCTGCTTTGTTTTTCTGATCTTCAGCTTGAACCCTAATGGCTGCCTCTGGGTTTTTATTATTCTTGCTACACGTACCCTCTGTTGAGGAAACCTGTCATGTGGTGCCCACACTGGAAAGTTACACTTATAAAACGTACTCCAGAAGTAAGTGCACAACAATCCAGGACATTGAAGCTGGCTGTTCTAGCATCTGTTACCTAAAACAAGGGAGAAGACCAAGGTCAAGGGATGTTTCTGGACATTCAGGCAGACATAAGGAGGCTGGGCGGTTTTGAATTGTAGATGGTGCTTCTAAGGAGGCAGGAGACTCACCCCCATCATCATCTCTTTGCTGAGGTTAAACCTGTGTGCCCAAGGAGATGCCAGTGAGGACAGGAGGTAAAGGCAAGGGGGCGTGGGAGGGAGAGCGAGAGGCATCAGCAGAGCGAGCCGGAAGCTCTCTGTGAGGACAAGGAAGCTGTGATTGTCTTGACACCAGGCTTGGCTCTGAGCAAAAGCAGAAGCGCGCACTCACGAGGAAGTGAGGGCTGTTTCTACCTGAGTGAAACAGCTGGTGAGGAAGTGACTCCATTTCCCCCTTATCGCGTGGCTGGGCAGGATTTCCTCTGCAGAGCGTTGTGCTGAATGGGCCCCGAGGGTCCCCTCTGCAGCAAAGGGTGGCTTTGTCACCAGCATGCTGGCATCTGTTCCATGTACCCCCTGAGCCTCCCCTCTCCTCCAAAAAAACACCCACTTCAGGTGTGAGGGGAAAGGACAGGGAGAAGCAGCCCATGAGCAGACATCTAGCTGAAGGCCACACAGCTGCCAGACCTCAAAGTGGTCGAGGGACATCCTGGCGAGCCCCATTGCCCAGTCAGTGCAGGCCGATCTTGGAGAGGCTCTGGGCCCAGAGGGCTGGGCTCTTTGAAGCACAGGCCAAAGGCATACATGCAAGGAGATCTAATCTAAGCATCATTAGGCTGTAACTAGAAACAGGCTGAACAAACGACAGGAGATGAGAAGCCCTAATACACCAAAAATAAAACTTGCCCGACTGCAATGGGTTAGGTCAGGGAACTTTGGGGTATATTTTGTTATGAAAATTTAGCTAGGATGCAAATGAGGTGGTGGGTCTCAGGAGCCAGAGAGGGCGTGAGATGATAAAACCCAAAGGCTGCTTTGTATCTTGAGCAGAACAGTTTGAAAGTAACTTACAAAGGCATGCCTATGAATGCCTGAGAGGTTATGCAGAAGTCTGGTCAAAGGCTATTCAGTCATGTCCAGCTGTACAGGAGACCCCCACCCTCACCCCGAGATGGTCAAAGCTCCAGCTAGAAACTTGGAGAGTTCCTTGGCCCACCAAGCACCTGTAATAAGCACAGATACAGGCTCCTGATGCACACCAGCTATGCAAATCCTGCCAGAAGAGCTGCCTAGCCACCTGTGGCTCAAGTCCCTCCTGCACTGCACAGGGAGTTATGATCAGTCCCATACTTCAAAGTACATGCATGGGAATAGGTATAGGTCAACAACTGTGGCCTTCTATTTACCAGGTCCATAGCAAAAGACTGGAGGCTCCATCAGTACCCACCCAGGCCTGGCACGTCATCTTCAGCTTGCTTGTTCGTTTAGTTACCAAACATGACTTTGTGGACGTGTCTCTGTCCTCTAATTTCTTGGTAATATTCTAAAGGCACAGTAGCTTTAATGGGCGTGAGCTTTCTCGGCCCATTGAAAGCCTTTTGTGAACGTAGGCAGGCTGATCCTGCAGTGTCCTGGGTACACACCCTTTCCATGACATTCCTTCATTGTTTGCCCGTGCTGAATCTCCTGGCTATAAGTGAGGAAGGATTTATTTCGACTCATGACTTGAGGATGCTGGACATCGTGACGGGAAAGGCATGATGGAGAAGTGTGAAGTTGCTTGCTAACATCCTGATAGACCGGAAGCTGAGAGACTAGGGCGGGCAGTGGGGCGGGTCCACCCCCAGGCACCCAATCCCGATAAGCCCCACCTCTTACAGGCTGTAAATCTCTCCAAGCAGCATCACTAGTTTGACTGTGTGTGCCTGTGCGGACAGATGACTTTGTGGGGAGTATTTTACACTTATCCCAGAGCAGCGTTCTGTCTTGGGGGTTCACACCACTGGCCTCGGCAACCTGCCTCCTAGGGCTTTGACCTTTCCTTATTCCACTTTCTCCCTTTGGCCAGAGCCCTTCCTGCTGGTCAATCATTTCTGGCTTTGGGTTTATGACATTATTATTTGCGGCAGAATCTCGGTTTATGCTATTGTATTATTTAAGAAAGTATGTTGTGCAAAAAGTCTTACAACAACTAGGTAATAAAAAGATAGCTAGCCAAACTTAAAAAACAGGCAAAGAATTTGAATGGGCGTTTTGCTAAATGATCCTGTTACGATCAAGAAGTGCATGAAAATATACTTAAGATTAGTAGTTATTGGGGAAATGCAATTGGGACTACAATAAGCTGGTACTTCAGACCTACTGAGATGCTGTAATTCTTGAATGAACAGTAACAAGTGTTGGTTAGGACATAGAGTATGGAGCCTTCACATAGTGGCAGTGGGGGGTGTAAAAAGGGTACAATCATGGTAGAAAACAGTTTGATGTTTCTTCCTGGAGCTACCAGGCGAACCATCGGTATAACTCCCAGTGTATGATCAACATGAGTGAAACATGTGGTCATATAAAAACTAGTGCATGGATATTCACATCAGCACTATTTGAAACAGCCAAAGAGCAGAAATAATCCAACTGTCTGCTGACTGACAAATAGACAATGGAATATTATTCATCCATAAAAGGGATGAGGCACCGGTATGTACTACTGGCTGGGTGAACCTTGAAACAAAACTAAATGAGAAAAGCCTGGCATAAATCTTTAAATGCAGTACAATTCTACTCACATGAAACATCCCAAATAGGGAAGTTTTAGAGACAGAAATTAGATGAATGTGCAGGAGTGTTGGGGAGAGGGAGGGCTGTGAAGCAACTGTCAATGATCCTTTAGGGTCAGTTTAAAAAGTTCTGGAATTAGGTAGTAGTGATAGTTGTAAACCCTTTAGAACAGTCTGCATAACGGTGAATTGATCGTAATATGTGGTATTTCATGGTATGTGAACTATATTTAAATAAAAATATATTTCTTGCAATCCACGAAGGGGAGGATTAACAATGTCGCATCTTATGGGACCAGGCAGAAGGATCGAGTATGTGGGCTGGTGAGATGAGCCCGCTTTTTTATGGATGTCTTCCCCCCACTGTTATCCTATAAAACCAAACAGTGGTAGGATGGCTCGGAAGACTTCGACTGGGGGAGGACTCAGGCCAGCTGAGCATCCCACCCTATGAGGGGAGAGGCTCACATTCCAGCAGGCCTTCCATTCCTTCTTCTACGAACTGCGGCACCATCTGGGCATGCGCTGTCCTGGCCCCGTCCTCTCTTTCCCATGCGTCCTTGGTGTTATAGCTTGGGAGGTGCTTGTGCATGCCAGGATACACATTAGCATCACTGTTGCAGATGGCGACCTCTGGATTCCTCTTGGAGTGGTCCATCTTAACTGTACTCTGTTGCATGGGCCCCAGGAGGCCTCAGAACTTCCTGGGCTCAGGTCTCTTGGGTTGTCCTCTGCTCCGTGGCCTCTCCTCTCAGCGTGGGAGAGGGTGCCTTGGCTTTGGTGTTTCCCTGTGCCTCTCATCTCTCTGCCTTTAGAAGCATAAGCCAATGATTTGTCCCAGAAGCCCTTCCCAGCCTCCCCATACCCCACGCTTCTACACAGCATCTAGAATTATTTTGTTGCCTAGTTGGTCTCAAGTTGGGTTTGAGAGATTCTCCCACCTCTGCATCCCAGGAGCTGCGATTACAAGCATTCACTATTGTGCCTGGCCTTCATGCCAATTTTAATTAGTCCTGAGAAGTCAGTGTGCCTCAGACTGGGAGAAAAGGATGAAGTGCTGCCTGTGCTGGGCGCCAGAAGGAATTCTCCATGCCTAACGTCGGTTTGGCATTTACATAGACCCACCACTGTCTCTCTTGGGATCGGTGGCTCCTGTGTGGTCACTCACTCCCTTACCTCTTGTCATCATCCCTCCTGCCCCAGTGTCCACTCCGTATGTGAGTGTGAACATAAGCACTACAGGGCCGATGACAGCGGAGCACACTTATACCCGGTAGGTCATCACTTGGGCCCCACTGTGCCTGCCACGTGGCCCGTGAACACGTGGCGTGGCCCTGCATGTCACTGCAAGGGTTAATTCATGAAGATATGCCACAAATGGGAACCAAAAGCACATGCTTCCTAAGTTCTGAGACTCTGCCTAATGGCTGACATCAGTGCACCGTTGTGGGGGTGGGCTGGGGAAGAGAGGGGCTCACCATCCATTAAATAGGAAGCCCAGAGTTGGGAGACAAATGTTTGATTTTTCACTTGTTTAAATCAAAGAGTGTTGACGGAGGCCGATGGGTATAGAGTACAGAGAACCTGCGTGTTGAAAATGAGCTGGCCCTGGAGGGGGCCATGTTGGAGTAAGGAACACAAAGGAGAAGCTATTCCCACAGGTGACATCTGCTGGACACTGTCAGCTGCCCGCCGTGCCTGGCCTGACAAGTTCCTTCTAAGACTGGGCATCTTTCCCGGAAGTCCCATGCCATATTGGCTTGAACACTTGCCAGGATGACCGACAGAAAACTCTAGCACCTGTCAAAGAGCAGCTTTGACCTTCCTACTGTTTTTTGGTCTGGGACCAGTAAGTCCCACACTCTACTGAAAGCTCACAGCCTACTAATAATATCCCACCCCAAGCATCCCTAAGATATAATGAGTCTCACCCTATTCCTAGCCCCCTACTCTGTAGCCCAGTGAACCATTAGGGAACTCTGCAACTCTGCAAAGTGACTGAGGTAGCCTTGGAGCGAGCCATGGGAGAGGAGAGCTTTCCTATCCACACCATCAATTCAGCCATCAGTAAAAGAAGAGCAATTATGTCACACCCCCCCCCCCCCCCGCCTCAAGCAGGGCCTGATACACAATGGTCAACTCAGTGTGCTCCATGCGGGTGTGCTCAGGAAATCTGCTTTCCCTTTGTAGTTTACGACTTAGGCCACTTCACCTGGAAAGACTCAGCATGAATAAAACCAGATGCTCTTCAAGGCTTACTGGCTGGCTCTTTGACAAGCTTCTTCCTTCCTTGGATGGTCCTCCTGAGCCCAGAAAGGACAACCGCTCTATCTCAAGGAAAATGCAGTCACTATCACCGACAACAGCTGTTAGTCACTGAGCATGTGACTGCTGAACAGGGTCAAGGCTGGAGTTCTGGATTCAACCTCATTAGCACTGGGATGAGATGTGCTGGTGTGGCCGCTTTTCCAAACAGATGCTTACTGAGAGGATCTCATCAGTGTGTCTGGTGCCAGAACTAGATGGCCATATATATGGAGAGGGAGAGAGAAGGATGGAGGAATGGGGGGAAGGGAGCTGAGAGCTCTCCCATTTGCACACCCTCCAAGGCACATTGGCAGCTGGCTAACCTGATGCAAAGCCACTGTGCTACAGTGAAGTGGACATGTGCAAATCGTGCAAAGCCAGGAAACCACACCTACTGTCCACAGCCCACCAATGTTCTTGGTAATGGGTACTCTGAGTGAGAAGTACCCCCGGGTACTTAACTTCCAAGGTGACTGTCTCTGAGTCATCTTGTAGCGTGGAACCTGCTAGGTAATGCCTGCAAAGGGTCTGAACCGATTTACGGACTGGACTAAAAATGAGAGTTGTCATGTCTCTGGGCCCATGTGCCCCAGTGCCTCCTGGGGCATGGGGGGGAGGGGCAGGCCTGGCGTGTCAGGGGTGACACCGAGTCTCTACTTTTATGACTTTCCAGTAACTCCACACACTGAAGCCCTGATGTTGGACCATTGAAGCTAACAAAGCAATATTTACTAGCTGCCTTTGTGCACGGCAACATATACATGCTTCAGGGAAGTCAGTAACCACAGCTTTGTACGGCACTGAGCCGGACAACAGCGCTCCACTCTCCACACAAATCAAGTACTCCACAAATGCCAACTCCAGAGAGCTTCTCCCGAAGGGCATAAGAAGTTCAAGTTTTGGTAGGTGAAAGCTTTAGTGGGGACATTAGGTCTAGCAAATTGCTATTTTTTTTTTTTAACTAAGGAGCATCTTGGCTAATTTTGGATCCATGCACAACATAATTTTCCTAACAAAATTGGTGCGAACTTCACACATTCCTGTTTCGTGGAAGCTTTTCTCGGTGCCTGTGAGGCCCTGGGTCTACTCGCTCTGATCTGTCTTTGGAATCTGAGTCAGGCAACCTGAAGGGAATGCGACCACTCATCAAAGTGTTGTGTAGTGTCTACTTCTGGCCAGACACTTATCTGCGGAGTGAGAGCCAGCTACTGCACCAGGCCCCTTAGGGTAGCTTTCACACATGATAGGAGACACCAGAAAGGTCGCTCAACTTGGCCCACGGTATGGTGAGATTTCAATTTAGAGCCACACAAGCCCATACATGCGCTTCTTCAACTACACGTTGCTTCTCCTATTGGAGATAAAAATTATGCATAAGACCCAGTCCTCGGGGAGACACATAACAAGTGAAGCCATGAAAATAGAGGTACTGAAGACTGACAAAAGAAGACAGAGTGAATGCACCGAGGAGTCTTAAAGATGAGCCAGGGTGGGGGCTGTGTGGGAGGTTAAGGATGAAAGCCATGAGGACTTCAATGGAGAGCTGGACAAACAGCTCATGCTAGCTGTGCATAGCATGCATGAGGCTCTGGGTCCAATCTCCAGAACTGAAGGAAAACAATCCAAGTGGAGAAAGCTGAGGGTGTTCAGGGCATGGGATTAATTTGGGGGTTCAGATTACCTCAGGGCAGGTCCTGAAACCAGCTGGAACAGGCAGGCAGGGACAGTGAGTCCTGGAGGCTGCATTGTCAGAAAAAGGACCCCGTGGCCACGGGAAATCACAAGTCACAGGGCCTCCCCTGCACGTACTACATCTCATGGGCATGGGCATGTGTGTGCTGCACTCTGGACCAGGAGTCTGTGGTCTGGCCCTGCCGGCTGGTAACACGTGTCACCTCTCCACCTCAAGCGTGTTTACGCTGTGTGAGAGAGACTCCAATGCCAAGGGAGAAATTCTTTCCATGTAACTGAGGGAAAGCCCTCCCCATCACAGGGCTGCTTCACAGGGAATTCTGGAATGTGAAGGAGAATAAAATTTCCCTGAGTCACAAAAACAAATCCCACCTGAGGATTTGTTTAGAATATCGAAACAACTGGCCCAAGAGCCTCCGAAGTGACAACTGGAATTTATTCCCTTCTGGGGAATCTGTTCAGCTGTTCCGAAGAACGGGGAGGAATTGTGTCCACACTGTGAGTGAGCAGTGACGAATTCCACACCACGGAGGCCAAGGGAAACATGTGGAGGGCTCATAGCTAGCTAGTCACAGCCCTGACACACTCCTGGTTATCGGCCTGTAACTCAGCCAGCAGCCCACCCTCTGCAGATGCTGTCCCAGATGAGGGAGTCTGCTCTCCTGCAACACTGTTGTATATTTTTCATTATTACACAAAGGCCTTTAAATCTCTAAGACCCTAGGCATGCAGCGTTTCACAAGACCTCTTCTATGCTCATGGATATTAGTCGTTGCGGCTTGTTTCTGGAAGGCTGAAATCTTGTGTAGCCATCTGGGATTGAAGCAATGAAACCTAGCAAGTCATTTCTGGAGTCACATGTGCAAGAGCACGTGTTCAGGGAAAGCTCTCTAGCACACCCCACCGAGGAGAAAGATGGGAAGCTGAGTTTGGGTGCAGACACGCAGGCAAGTAGACAATGGCCATGAGTCCAACTCCATGCCTGCGCGTGGGCCTCAACCCTCCTCCGTGGGCTGTCCTTGACCCAACAGTCAGGTGTGCGGGACACCAAGGAGGCTGGATAAAAAGTCCCAAGTGGGCCCTCTGAGGTCTCCTGCCCTGGCCTCCCCTGTCCAACAGCACTCAGATGGGGCACCCTTTCATACCCCATCTCTTCCCACTTAGTCCTTTTCTAGTCTTCTCCTCCTTCCCTCAAGTTTTCGTATCCAAAGCTTCTTTCTCCATTTTGATTTTTCCCATCTATTTTCTAGTTGGATCGTTTCTGACATTAGCGGGTAGCAATTCCACCCCTCACTCATTTGAGAGAGTAAAATACTGGCTACTTTGAATGAATAAGATTTCTTTAGACCCAAGAAATGCTGAATCCTGCCTTCCTGGGACTCCATGCCTCTTGCAGATAAGAGGACCCTGGCTGTGCTAGAAGATGGTGCCATGTAATGCATGCTGGGCCAGGCACCATGGGTACCATCTGACAATGGAAGTCTGACATGATGCTGAGCCTGTGGGCCCAATAGCCCTCGCCTTCACAGAGCTAAGTATTGGTGCTGCAACTGCAGTACAACTCAGAGGGGTTTGTGGTGGATAAAGGGGAGCAACAGAGATGCTGAATCTCATGTTTCCTTGGTGTGTCTTCATTCCTGCCTCAGTCTTGAAACTGTAAGTCTTATAATTTTATACGCTTTTCATTTCCATTTGAACCTGCAGCACCATTCAAATGTCTCTGGAAGTAATCCTAACCTCCTGAAATATTTAGGAAATGTGTGTGTGTGTGTGTGTGTGTGTGTGTGTGTGTATGATATATATGGTTCCAAATGATAGACACACACACACACACCTGCCTACCTTTGGGGTTTAAGTCCATGGTTGATGATGACAGTGTAACCAACTATGTTTCATTAACTTGGCATGTCATTTGGAAAAAGGTAGTAATTTTCTTAAAAGTTATTCTAAATGTTAAAAAATATATTACTTCACAGCCATTGTGATGTGTTTTGTTGGGAAAGTAAGCCATTCAAAATTTTAATGTCAGCAAGAATGTCTGTTTCAACTTTTGATTAATCAATTAGTTTTGTGGACAGGGTTGACCTATGTACCTCTGGCCTGGCGGAAGTCCTGCCTCAGCCTCCCGAGTACTGAAATTACATGTTTGAGCCACCACACCCTTCCTCAAAGGCACAGCTCTCCTCTGTGCCATACTCCTGACCTCCTGACATGCAGTTCTTTAAACTATCCCAGGATGATGACTATCCGATGTCCCCAGCTATCGTGCACTCCACATAGTGACAAGCCATTGGTCTGTCTGGAGGCCACTGCCTTCTCAGCTCCTATAAAGACCCTGACTAATGCTAAGGGAATGTGGGTAGCATCGAGTGACCTGACATTAGAGACCCTGGTAGGCTTGTCAGAGTCCCACCTACCGATTTCTGCATAAGAGCCCACACGATAGTTCTGTAGGACTCCAGCTGATGTGGAACAGAAGCCGTATTTTGATAACACTGAGACGAGTTAATGAAAAACTAAAGCAGCCTGCCTTCAAGTAAGTCCGTTGCTGGCAACTTTTGGTGGCAAGTCACTGGCAAGGACAGAGATGCTGACTGCTCCTCACACAGTAGAGCCTGACAGCATCAAGATACCCACAGAGCCCCTTTCTGGCCTCTCCAGAAAGGTAGGTCTTACGTCCACTAGAACACTGTGCTCTGCTGAGACCGTACCTCGCAATCTTTTCCATGAGTCTCCCATGCCTGCCCTGCCCTACCTTATTCATTGCAGAGAAAGATCCATCTGTGATCTTTGCGTTATCAGGCTGGAGAAGAACTTGCTTTTTCGGGTTTCAAAAGAGTATTGAGCTACATTTTGTTCCATTTCAGATAACTCAAAACTGTTTGGGATCCATTACATCAACCTTGGCGCGCATGAAGAGAAAGCAAACCAGGCTCCACTAGTTTGGAAGCAAAAAGGGGATGATCTACACCTCTCCCACTTTCCATTTTTATTAAGACAGTATTTTTTCCTTTTAGCTGGATGATGTATACTTTTAACATTCCAGGAAAAAAAAGTGTCTGTGATATGAAAGTCATAATAAAAGAAAATAAAAAAAATGCAATTACAAAGGATGAGAAACTGTTCCGTTTTTAGTGTGAAATAATGCCCAGAGGAAAATCTAATTTTAAAAATTATTAGTGCCACATAAATGAAAAGAGAATATAAGAAAAGCCAGGCAGTTGTGGTTCACACCTTTAATCCCAGCACTGGGGAGGCAGAGGCAGGCAGATCTCTGAGTCTGCGGCCGGCCAACCTGGTCTATAAAGCTACATAGAGAAATCCTGTCTTGAAAAAACAAAACAAAACAAAAACAAACAAACAAAAAAGACTTGTTATTTTAGAAATTACCTTTTAACCTTTCTGGCTCCTGGATGTTCATCCTGATTTTTATTTTTATTCCTACAGGGTTTCACTGTATAGCCCTGACAGGCTTGGAACTCACTCTGTAGACCAGAATGGTCTTAAACTCACAAAAATGCCTAACTCTGCATCTCCAATGCTGGCATTAAAGGTGCACAACACCCTATCTAACGAATTGTTTTTTACTACCCCAACTTGGCATTTGGCACTGGGCTAGGAGCAAACCCCATGATGACACACTGTTATCCTACCAAGCAGCAACAGAGCTCCTGGGCCTCAGGCCTGTTGCCTAGAACATAGGACTCCAGCGTGACCATTAAACAAAGGGGGTACAGACCCAGAAGGTGAAGCACTATCCATCTTCTGCCTGTGGTTACAGAGGTGAAACAGTCCTGTGCTGTGCTGACGTTGGTAAAGTGTGGTCAGCTCTGCCAGCAGACTGAGCTTCCCAACAACTCAGAAGTAAGTTTCCTCTCTGGTTCATCTGTCCATTTTACAGATGGACAAGAATGTGTCTTTCCCAAACACACGTTACTAGGGGACCCAACACTGAACTCAAAGTCTCGACACAATCTCTCTATCCCACAGGTTGTTCTGTCTCATGCCTTTCTAAACATAACTTCCAGATAAATTTCTGGAGCCGAGATATTGTGGGTATCGTGAGTGCAGAGATATTATTGCTTGTAACATCTCTGTCTGAAGAAAAAGAAAGCTCACTTCTGTTCTAAATGTTGGACAATATTGCCAAAGCCATGCTTGTCCCTGCCCATGTCTCTCTCCAGTGTCCATGTCACTCTCCAGGCTATCAAGGCATCTGCCACCTCAAGCCATGTGGAAATGAACCAGAATCATTTATAGGATAACGATGAGCATCCAGACGATTGCATATTAGTAACTCAGCCTTCTCTTAAAAGCCTTTTCTTGATGGGATCTCCAATTTCCCTTTCAGGCATGAAAAATCACAGTTATGATCATGACCTGGCGGCCCGACAGTAAGGAGGGAGGGAAACGTGGCTAGCACGTCTAACTCCCAGCCTTTTATCTAGTTTCTCTCTGGAATGCAGCCCAAGGACTAACTGAGTGCTGTCTGGAAAGGGCTCCCTTGACACAGGATTTCAGCGTTAGAGGTTTCCTGTGAGCAGATAGAGTCCACCGTTTGCTTGGGTCAGCCTGCAGCCTGGAAGGGATGGAGATCTGAGCTCTGCTCTCTGCCCTTGAGGGGACCACATCAAGAATGGCCTTGCAGAACGCACTGCCCTCTCTTTGCTCAGCACTTGTTGTAGAAGGAAAAAAGGAAAAAGTAAGAGGAAGACAATGCAAGGAATGCTCTGTAGTCAGTAAGGCCCAAAGCAGGAGAAAACTCAATTTTCTGTCCACTGGGCAATGTGGTGATTTTTCCTCTTTGGTTGCAATGTTCATCTTTGTTGTTTCGTTCATTAGTTCTCTTAGTTTGCGTTCCTCCTCTTAGCAATTCTCTTTGTTCCCTTCATTTAGTTCTGGAGTTAGGTTCCTCCCTGACCCATGAAACCATCACTACCACGTAGGCCTTCATGCCTTCTCTTTGCCTCTTCCCCCAAGTCTGTCATGAATTCCAGGACCTGCTCAGCCTTCTAGTGAGCTGCCGGGACCTCACTCACCTACAGTGTCCATGTGAGGTTAAAGCAATCGGCTTAAGTAAAAAATTCCAGAAGAAGCTGAATTTGGAGCAGCAAGATGGCCCAGAAGGTACAGACGCTTGCTGTGAGCCTGAGGCCTGAGTTTCATCCCTGGAGCCCACATGGCGGAAGGAGAGAGCGAACTTGCACGAGTTGTGCTCAGACTTCCTCTGTGGTCCAACAACCCCATCCCAACACACACAAATAAGTACATGTGATGAGGGGGGGGCTCTGAAGCGCAGGCCTCACATGTATAAAGTGGAAAGACTGAAACTCCAAATGTGATGCTTCTGAAGAGTTATGCAGGGGGTGGGAGGGGCGTTGGCTCCCCAGCCTGCCTGGTCAGCCTGCCCCTTTTCAGTTTGACAGGCAGGCGACACTCTGAGTTTACTAAGCATGCAGACGGGGCTGCTTTTCATCCTGACTACACTGAGCTTTCACTGCAGTTTCCAGAAATTACTTCTTCAGTCATCTCGGTCTCCTCTTCTGTAATGCAGTGTAATCCCATCTCTTGAATTGCCAAGGCTTTTCCCCTGCTCGTGTGTTTTCTATAAATTAGCCACATAGATTAGTCAAATGAAATGTCTAGATTTCCCCCGAAAATCCCCATGCCCACATTGATGGGGAGTATGTGGCCCTAAGTTCCTTTCGTCTCCATCTTCCCACACCATCCGGGCTCTACTGACTAACACTCATCTGATGGCATGGCTTACACGAACTGATCTCCAGGGTGGACACAAGGGGAATAACCATTCACCCTCTGCTGAGACACTGGCGTGGGTAAAGTCAGGAGGGCAAGGTAAGAATGAGCAACCCACCATGCAAGTGTTCCAGACACAGCTATAAGGGTTCCGAGAAGGGCCAGGCCATTCACCAGGGGCAGGGGTACCTGTGTGCACAGGGAATGCTAATGGCCTGACCTGACTCTGTGAGTTTCTGAACAAATTCTCATGGAAAAGATAATTGAAACGAAAGTTGGCACTTATTAAATTTCTGTCAGTCCACCCCCAATTTCTCAAAGTTCCCAGTCATGTGGATACATGCTAATTTCCTTGGCAGCCACAGATAAAGCTTTTAATGTGATTTGAGTCCCTTGGAGATTAGCACTATTAGAAATATAAATGCTCAAACACAAGAAGTTGAACACTGGCTTTCTGTTAGATGGAGGCTGAGTACTGCACCAAGTCCTTGCATAAGTGGGTTAGAAACTGGCTAATGTCAAGGCAGAGCTCCTTCCTGCAGGAAGCAGCCAACATGGCTGGTGCTTCCATATGGAATCTACAGAAGTTGGCAGGGTAGTTTGGATGACAATCAGGAGAAATACTAATTCAGAACTCCAAGCAGGGGCTTGGGTAGGGGACCCTGAGTCTGTAATCAAAACAGGCTCTGTTTGCAGCCAACCTGCAAAACCTTGCCTTCATGTTCTGATTACCTCTTATTGCTTGCAAGTGACTGCCCCCCCCCACCTCCGCTTCCAATAGCTATAAGTAGATATCAGGTTGTTTGTTTGTCGAAGAGAAAACAAGGTTTGAGTGCTTAGAAACACGCATCTGACCTCAAACCAGTGCAACGAACAGAATTTGTACACCTCACCCAATAGGTGCTTTGATGTGGTCATTTATTGCTCTCTTAGTCGAGCTGTCCCTTGGCAACACCTTGTTTGCCTAACTTGAGGTACTCAGAAATTTAAAAGTATTCCTGTTTTATGAAATTTCTAAAATGAAAGATTGTTTCATTAACTCTCCAAAATGCTGCACAAACATCCGCTGCCTGCTAGCCTCCCACTCCACTGAGAAACTATTTTACTTGGCCTTTGGCTCTGTATCTCTACCTTCCTACTCTATTGAGGGAGGGAAGGAGGGAAGGAAAGGAAGGAGGGGAAAGGGAAGGATGGAGAAGCAAAGAGAGAAACGAAACCAGCCAGATTTTACCTCACACTTAGCATTCCTAGGTGTATACTGGTCTCTGTGTTCTTGGTTAAAGGTCCAATTATCTAGGGGAGGAAACAAACTGGAAAAAATAACGACTCATTATGGCTTGGCCAGCCTGTCCCCCAGCACACCTGAAATGGGTGTCACCCTCCACACCAAGCTAAGGCTGTCCTCTAACTTGTAGCTATCCTTCTGCCTCAGCTTTCCAAGTGTGGGGTTACAGGAGTATGGCTATGCTTAGCCTCTCTATGTCCCTTACATTCAATATGACCACTGGTGTCATCCACTGAAGCCATCCTTCAGCTGAGTTAACACTTTTCCCTTTGTACCCATTCTAGACTCAGCTCACAGGCCACTTCCGCCATGAAGCCCTTTCTGACCAAGTCCCTGCCTCCTATCACACTGAGTGGCGCACCCAGTGTCTTAAAGAAGCATGTAGTATGCCCCGTTGCCTGCCTGTCTCCTCTGCATTTGATGGTCTGCTTTTCTGAGTTCTAACGGTGCCTGGTATCTGGTAAAGTGAATGAACATGGACTAAAACTACTTAAATGGGCCCATAGCAACTGTGCTGTGCTCAAGGAAAATGGATACGTTACACAATTTAGAAGAAGCTCAAGACGTCTCGGACCTGGGATGCCTGGGATGCTGAGCTGAATTCCAAATTCATCACATCACAGCTTTACCTCAGCCAAGCTACAGAACATCTGACCTTCAGTACGTTCTCCAGGGATAAGCAGATGATACACAGGTACAAGGTATGGATGTCACAAATTGAGTATCCCAAGGGAATTGGCATAGACTAGACAGGAGCCAAGTGGCACTGTGGTTAGTCTATCCAGGACAACAGTAAATAAAGGAGACTCAGAGAAAGGTACCAGACTAGGCTACTGTGTAACCCTGCCTCAGTGATAGCCTCACTTAGGGATGAGAAACCATGCAATAGGCATGCCTGTCGTGTTAGAGGGTATGAAGGGAGTCAAAGAGGATTTGCATGTGAGCATGCTGCGCACCGAGTAATGTTGAGTTAGGTGGGAAAGGGAGGGTCAGCCTGCTAGGGTCTGGGGAGGAAATGGCTAACCTGTGGTAGTAAGCATGAGGCTACGCTACTGCTCTCTGCTACCCCCTTTTGGTGTGGAGCGGGAAGAGAAGCAATAGGTAAGGGAGATGGGGGCAAAGCCAACAAGGGGACCAAGGAATGCTGCTACCTAATGGGATTAAATGGCTGAGGCTAGGAAGAGAGAAGGATGGTTTAGTCAGATGCTGAGCACTCTGTACATTGCAAGCCATCGTAGCCTTTGACCTGAGCTCAGGGTCTGATTGCCCTGGGCAGTTGGCCATACTGGGATTCTTCTCTATTGATTGATGACACTTCTCAAGTAAGATCAGAAGCCACTGTAGCCTTCAAGGACCAGTCAGTGTCCACAAGGTTTGTTGAGAAGCAAACAGAAACAAAGCTGAGAAGGTATCAAACTACTAAGGATAGAGAGCTGAACAGGGCTAGAGTTGACACCAAGACTCCTCCAGCCAGGAGAAGCAGGGCCAAGTGTCAGCAGATTATTTCAAGGGGAAAACTGCAAATAATTTTCCCATGTGCATCAGCCCAGTGATACTGCCAGGCTTAGGACTTGCACCAGTGACATTCTGAGTCAGATGGCTCTTTATTAGGGGAGGGGGAGGTTGTCCTGTGTAGCTTAGCAGGATTCTTGGCTTCGGTCATTAAATGCCAAAACAAACTCTTGTCTAGCATTGGCAAGCAACCACGCTCCAGGGCTGGGGAGATGGCTCAGTCACTAAAGTGCTTGTTATTCAAGGACCATGATTTGAGTTTGTTGCCTAGAATTTTTATTTTCAAAAGTTAGAACACAAGTGCTCAGGCTTTATAATCCCAGTGTTGGGAAGACAGAGATAGGCCCATCCCCGGGGTGAATTGGCCAGCCTACGTAGCCTATTTGGCGAGCTCCGGGAAACTGATATACCCCTGTCTTTAAAAAGGTAGACAGTTGGGGGCTGGAGAGATAGGTCAGAGGTTAAGAGCACTGGCTATTCTTCCAGAGGTCCTGAGTTCAATTCCCAGCAACCACATGGTGGCTCACAACCATCTATAATGACATCTGGTGCCCTCTTCTGGCAACCAGGCAGAACACTGTATACATAATAAATAAATCTTTAAAAAGGGGGAGGGGGTACACACATGTTTTCAAATGTCTCTTAGGAGGCAAAATTATATATACCCATTGGGACTAATAGAACTTGTACTAATGCTCAAAACTGTTCCATCCCTTTTCCATCTGCCTTTGCTTGGCCATGACAACAATACCATGAGCCAGCATCCAGTATATATCCAGTACATGTTAACACAGACAGTAACACAAGTGTCTCTAGAAACCCAAGTTTGAGGGCCATCTCATGCTTTGCCCAGAGACTACAACCTCATGAGCCCCATAACGACCAAGTGGACTCCACATTCAAAGTCCGACTTCCCAGACAAGCAAAGGCAGCCTCCAGTAGACACATAAACCCTGCAGACCTTGCCTCCCCTTTACTCCCTCCCGTCTCCTCCATTTTGTCTCTGCTGAGCTGGTTTGCAGTGAGTAAGAGCCAGAATACGAACACAAATTTGGAGCCACTCTCCTTCATGTCCTGGCGCTGAATAAGACAGCCTCTGCACAAATAAACAATTAAGTTAATTGTGGGTTTGACAAATATTTTTCCCCTGAGGAATTTAGTACCATTTGGGGTTAGGTTTCCTGGCTAAGAAGCAGAAAGCAAGAAAATGAAGGAATATGGTCAGTCTCTCAGGACTTTAAGCCCCAAAGAAGTGACATGCCAGCCAGAGTCAAAGCAGGACCAAATATGTCACAAAACCTTCATCTAAGCGAAGTCACCCAACATTCCCCCTTCCATCTAGCCAGGGACCAGGGACATGCTCCTGGGAGGGGTGCAGAGGCCGTGCTTAGAGAATTTGTCACTAGGTATTTCTGTGACACGGCGGCTTACTTCATGCAAGCCCTTCACATAGAGCCACTCAGAGGCTGCTGAATGGGGACCTTGGGAGAGACACTTATACCTCCCTTTCTTGACATTATTGTCGGTGCAAATCAGCATCGGCTGTTTTCGACTTCAACCTTAAGCGCCAGCTGGCTTTATCTCGTCTTGCTTATTCTAATTGTAGCACAGTACACCATGTAGAGGCCACACCTGTGTTTATGTCATCCGCTATCAAAATACCATGAAGGGAACATGGTGTGGTCCCCACTAGAAGATCAAAAGGGAATGGTGAGAGGAAGGTTTGCTCCTAACCTCGGGCCTCTCGGGCCTCCTGAAACCCCCGACATAGACCTAGGCACACTGTTCTACCTGGTTGAGTTCAAGTCTAGACCGGGCATGCTCTGTTTATTGACAGAGAAACGAATACTCTCAGCCTGTTCGGTTTCAGAGCAACTAGGGAGTTTCCAATCTGGATAGGAGAAAACTTTTACGCTGTACCCAAACATTCTTTTTTCTTAAGCCAAAATTAGAACAAAAACAAACATTTATGGGGCTTATTGCAGCAGGAAGAAGAAACTCGAAAGTCAAAACATTTCTTATGAAAAACTTTGTCTAGCTTTAAACTCACCTGGGCCAGAACCTTGGAAGCTGAATGGGCCCCCCTCCCCACCCGGCTTGGAGGCCAAACTGCTCCTGGGTTGAGTCTCCAGCTAGGTTTCCTAGGCTAGACTGAGGATGCTGGAGCAATGAGGAGATAATTGCGGTTGCAGTGTCCATGAGAGATGCTCTTCTTGTCTAACCTGATGCTCAGAGATGCAGTTAGTAAGAAACTGCCCAGAGCAGCCCCACACGGAAGGCATTTAGCCAGGTCCCTGCTGCCAACTCCCAAAGAACCTGATACTGTTAACCTGGCCTACCTACCTACCCTAAGCAGAGCCCTCGATAATTAGCATAGCTCCCCAGTTCATAGGCTGGGGACTGGCTGTGACAGGCTCCCCTATATCCAACCAGCAGCCTACACCGAGACCTCGGGCAGCCAGCCAGCCAGGCTGTGAACAGTGTGAGAGGTCCTTTCTCCAGGGGCCCTGCCCAACCAGCACAGTCTCCCAGATCCACACTGGTATCCAGACTTGTATTCATCCTCAATATGGCTCTTCCAACATAGTGGTAGTAAGTAGGGAAGCTTTCTTTAAAAACAACCTCTTATTCTCTTGACCTGAAGACAGTGTCAATTAAGCTGTCTGTTACTGGAACTGATTATATGTATTAACACATAAAATGTCAATATAAAATTTACAGAAGTTCTTGTCTGTCCACACATTTAAGTCAAGGTAGGCTGTCAATTCATGTGAGATTTATCTTACAAATTTATAAAACATACTATGTAAATAGCTTAGTTATTGAAAATCATGTGAGTATAGACTGATGGCTGGGTTATTTTTTTTTTTTAATAACAAAAGACATCAAAACAAACAAACACATTTCTTGTCCTGTGTCTTTTCTCCTAGGAAGTCATTTCAAGCTATCCCTCTTCCTCCATCTTCAGCCAGCATCCTAAAGACAGCAGGGATGTGCTTATGTAAATGGGGTCGACCAGAAGAAGGGCTGGGCACACCAATTGCTACCCAAATCACAGAAATACAACTGAAAGAGCTATTCTTAAAGACTTGTGTACCATAAAAGGGGAATTTCCAGAGGCTCTGATATTAGAAATTCAGCCTTCCATTCCCTTCCTCTCTAGTTTCAAGATGAGACCATGACAGAGACAGACTTGTCAGAAAACAACAACATCCAACCACAGAACAGCCGGTCCCAGCATCCTAATGTGCAAAAGTGCATCCCTGCAGCTCATAGGAATTTCTACTCCTGGTTTCCTGGTTTGTCTGGGAGGTGGGGTGAGAAAGGGAGGGAGGGAAAGAGAAAGAGAGAAAGGGATAGGAGACAGAGAGAGAGAGAGAGAGAGCACTGCTTTATCCTTATTACTGCTTCCATAATAATCTTTGGTGCTATTTTCTTATTTTAAAACAAACACAACTGCATATTCATTGCATATTTTACTTTTCCAAAGTAAATGTTGTGAAATGCAAAGATTTTTTTTTAGAAGCAGAGATATCTGGGACTTTTCTCAAATGAATGTAAGTATGGATATGTCTCCTTTCACTTTCCACTTTTACAAATGCATTTCAAACCAATGTGCATTGCCTAATTTCCATAGAATGTTCCAGAGAGAAGGGAATCGGTTCATCCCAATGGCCAACTGGACATTTATTGGACATTCACTTTTTACAGGCCTGGATTGGTAGGTACTGTGGGGAGTTGTACTAACAAAATAGGAATAAAAATCCATCTGAATGAGGAAATAAGCCAAATGAGAAAAGGACAAAATGAGACAGAACCCACAAGACTGCATGAGCACATGCACAGCTACTGTTTGAAAGTTGTGCTGATGTCGCTCACCTTCCAAGAGACTTTCCATGCAATGGGCATGGTCTGTACATAAAAGCATAACATTATTCAGTGTTTGCTGGCCAATTTTTATGCTTCCAAATCTCTTTAAATGGGGTTGTTTACCTCCTGTCCACTTTTTCTATTTTCCAAACTCAACCCATTTTGTCTTATAATCTTTCATGTAAGTATACACCTTGAGCAAAATGAAAACAACCTACATTATAGTTTGGCAAATACTGACAGCCATGCACAACTCAAGGAACCCACTCTCCTATCAAGATGTGGAACATTTCAACAGTCCAGAATTAAAAGAGGAAAGAAGGAGGGAGGGAGGGAGGGAGGGAGAGGAGGAGGGAGGGAGGGAGGGAAGGGAAAGGAAAGAAGTCCCTCAAAGCCTTGTGTCCTAAAATTATTTGCATCCAAATGCTTTTGAGTGGAATTATTTCAGAGGTGGGGTGACTAATTATTAATCATCTACACTAACAGGGGTAATAAAAGGCAATGAAGATGTGTGCACACAAGACTGTAGGGTCCCAGTCCCTTCTCAGCAGCCCCAGTGCACCTGGGGTAGGTAGCTTTCTTTCCTGGTTTGAGCGTGGAGTTTACATGTTTAGAAAGCAGGGAGTCCAAATAGTCAAGTTGGCCACGTTCTCACAGGAGCAAAGGCTGTCTGCCTAGGAAGGCTGAGCACAACTCTGAGACCTCTTCCAAAAGTCTGTTGCAACACTGCAGGATGAGTTCACATGATCAGGCACATAAGAACTTTTCTTAGCATTTTCTGTTTCCCAGATTTCAGAGGATCCCTTCAGGGGATGTCTGGCCCAGGGTAGCCACTGGGATGAAGAGAAAATGGACACTTTCAGACTGTTCCCTACCACCTCATTTCTCCATGTTGGCAGGATGCCTCCATCCCTGTGGTCTGTCAGCAGGATGGGGCAGGGCTGGGAGGAAAACTTAGGCCATATTTACTACGGTGGGGGGTATTCTGAGTCTAATAGCCAAACTTCTTGCTGGCCTTTTGTTATCACTAAACTTCTATCAAAGTGGAAGCTAGGTACCTCTAGACTCCTTGACATTAGTTTCTCATAAAAGGCTGAGATAGATCACAGACATCTAAATTGTATAACTTTGGAGCAAAACCCAAACGGAATATGTCATCAAATATGCAGGAAGTAGTTTTGTCAAAGTCTCTTTTCCAAAGTGGTACCCAGGGCGATCCTTTCACCCAGCAACCAAAACAATGTGGTTGAAAAGTTTACAACTTTCAACCCTTGAAAAGGTCACCTCCCTGCCTCACACCCTTCCCAGCTCAGAGCGTACCGGTTATTTTCAGAGAACATATATTGTTCTCTGTTCATTTGCATTTGGTGAAATCCCTCCCTTGGACTACTCTGGTGAGCGCTACCTTTGGCTTGCTGAGAGTCTCTTATAGTCTAGATATGTGCATACATTTTCTGTCAAAACTTTAGGTGCCCAACAGATGGACCACAGTTGCTGTCCTTGACATTTACGTTTTCTTTTTGTTCAGGCTCTGACTTTTACATCTTTCCTGGGATCTTGCTGTCCCTGAATTCCAAACTGCCCTAGTTCAGACTCCTGAGTGTGGGGATTACAGCCATGCAGCCCCACGCCCACTGGCCCAGAGATAGAATTCTATCTTTGTGATAGGCTAAGTGTTCTTAGGCTTAAGCCAAGACCTTGCATCTACATATTTCAGAGTGCCTCCTCTTTGCCTCTCTCCAAACCTGATCTCCTGGTCACCCGACACATGCCATGTTTAGGTGTAGAAGGTTTACTGGACTGTTATCAAAGGGTGTCCCCAGCACCCACCATCACTGGGGGTGGGGAGAGGCTTGCAGATTAAAGCCCACAAGTTGAACTCTATTGCTCAGCCTAAGGACCCTTTCTCCCCACCTGAAAAGTGCCATGTCCCACACAGCTCGAACGGGAGGCTCCATGTGTCAGGCAACAATGGTGGATTTCAGAAACATGTTTCTCTATGAGTAATTGAAAAGTGACTCATCCTGTTTCGCCGGCTGGTACATGTGACCCACAGTACTGGCTGAGTGTAGCTGTGTAAACCAGGGTGATTCTTAGAACACAGATTCCCCTTCACACATGCTGTTTATGTCCCTTCTCTTAACAAGGGGGGAGCAATGACAGACAAGAGCTGCCCAGGGCTGCCAGCTCAACACTCAGATCTTGGAAAGCTCCCAGAGGAGGGAAAAAAAGGACATTACTCAATGACAGAAAATAAGAAAGACGTTTAGCGTTAGTAGCCATGGATACCTTTAGAAAATTCCCCCAAATCAAACAGGATAAGGATATATGAACATAAAATTAAGTACTGTCTATTTCTGCATTAGTAAAAATGTAGCTCTAATGGGAGAGAGTTCATATAGAACCCCATATCCAAAACCAAGCCACCAATGAATGTTCCTTCATTTTCATCCAAAGCCCATTCCTGGGGCCCACTGTCACTTTGAGCAGTTCAGGTGTACCCCAGTGATTGTATCTCCCAACTTCTCCTTATTCTTCCTTCACTAGAGCATGGTGTCAGACCCAGGTCTGGGGACTGGCTGCTGTGGGAAGACATGCAAGGGCACAGCTGCCAGGCACTCTAGAGAGTATTTCCTACCTCTTTCTCACTTCCTATTTTCTACTGAAGCAGATCCTACCTCATTTGCCTGCTTGGTGAACACCATCACTCCCTGGCCCTTTTCTCCTTATTTTCTAGGTTAATCCTGCAGTGTATTCCAAGTGAATGTCAGAGCAGCATCTTCACCTGAATCCTTAATGAGGCCAGAGGAACCTAGTACCCCTCCCATATTTCCACCTCTGCTCCCCCAAACCTCACTTCCCACTTCTTCACGAATCTCTACATCATCACCCTCCTGGTACCCTGTGACCCTCAGAACCTAATTCTTAACCAATCTTTTCAGTGTATCCAAACTCCTCCACCTGAAAACCCACTATGTGGCCTTGCTTACCCAACCATTCAAGCTGTCTTGAACACTTACCTCTGCCCACCCTCCCCAGTGTCTACTGTGTCTGCTCTCACTTTGTTGCTACGTGATATGATCATGTTTGATTGCAAGGGTATTTTGGTGTTGTTTGGTAGCACGGGATCCCATACTTTACTTCTCTGTGGACTCACAACCATGGTCAAGTCAAGCTTCAGATTAAGATAAATACTTGATTTTTGCCACAAGGCCATAATATACAAGGTCTTTGAGAAGTGTTAGACCTTTGTTAAATCTGATTCCCTGCCATCTGAAAGGTAAACTTTCCTGTTTAATCCTAGTAAAAACTAAGTAGAGGAATAAATGTATTGGATATTCAACCCAATGACAAAAACAAGTAATAAACAGTATTTAAGTAGCACTGCATACAAACACTTCATAAATATCAACCCATCAGTCATTATGCTCACCTTACAAACAGGTGATATAATACCCCCATTTCACGCAGGAGGAAATTGAGACCCAGTTAGTAATTTATCTCAAGTCACAGAGAAGAAAGAGCCTGCAGGAACCTGACTCGGGCAATCTGGACCCCAGCACGAGCTTGTTGCAACTATTCTATGCTGCTGTTTGCAAGGTGCTTTTTCTGCTTCTACTCACGGCAGCAAAGAGCCTGCTTTCTATGAGAATACCCATCATACTTACAAATCCAAGAGGCATTGTCACTCAAACTCAAGGCCAGTGATAAGAAACTCCCAGTGAACCTATTTCCATCTCCCCAAAGAAGCAAAGCATCGTGAGATTCAAGTGAATAGAATTTCCTTTGGAATGTACAAGGTTAAAAAGAATCTGACTGCCACTCTGGGCATCCAGAGTTAGTGCTACCTATCTGTTCTCAGCAGAAATGCTGAGACTACACACCTAACATGATCTTTCCAAATCCTTAATTTCTCAATGTAAAGAAACTGAATGCAACTCAAACCATGACTGCAGTTAGAACATTGTACTATACTTCAAAAGTGATTATACTCAGCTACACATGTAGGACTCCAGGTTATGAACAAGGAAAAAAATAACCTCATCCTGGTGGTAAAATCATGGCAGGAAATGATGCCACCAACAATCATTCATGTATTAGCAGTTGCTTAAGCTAACCATAAGGCTTTTAGGGAAAAAGACTGGGAGGCAGTGGTTGGAAATGAAGCCCCATTATTAATGCAGTCAAGCTATTCAGCTGGATTCAATAAAATAAAAAGCTCTGCCCAGACCAGTGTCTGTAGCAGAAGATGCTAAGAGCTGTTTTGTGAAAAATCTGGTTTTATTGAATCCAGGCTCTCTATGCAGCTTGCCTTCTTCCTGGTGACTGAAGAGCCACCTCATGCATTAGAAAACCTTTGAGGAGAAGCAGACTCTGTGTCAAAACAGCAATGTTGGACTGGGGGGGGGTGGTGGGGCAACTTTATAACGTTCAAGGTAATTAAAACCTTCATTGTTCGTTGGCTAGATTCTCAAGAGAGGCTGTAGGACCTACTTCGATTAATTCAGTTGAGTTAGAAACCATTGTCAAAAAGGTAGAGTTGTCTTGAGGGTACAGAGCTGGACAACACATATCTCTTCTGGGAAGGGGGGCAGTACACAGCACTGAGGAGAGAACAACATTGGTGGAATGTTTAGTTCAGGTGGGCATCACTTGGTGTAACTCTGTGGGTTTGTGTCTGTTCCCAGGCTCGAAGCCCTCCCCTTGCATGTCTGGCTCTGATTTCACTGTTGTTAGAGCCCTTCATCTCTATCTCCTGGCACCTCAGAGAAGACCTTCCCACCTTCCAGACAAAGAACTTTCTGTTATCACCTTCCCAACAATATCCTCCCCAGCACCTGTTCACGGTCTTGTTGCCCTGTTCAGGATTTAATCCACATGTCAGGGAGGCGGAGAGATTACTCCGAACCCAGATCTCTCCAATGCTACACAGGAAAAAGGCTAAGGGGGGAATTCAGATCAAGGCAGAGGACTGTGGGGAGTGGAGGAAGTCCTAAGTGAATGTGTAGTGTCTAACATAAGCACAACCATGTAAGGACCGCAATGTTTCAGAACCATGGGAATGGCAAAACCTTCCTCTGGTCCACATGCAGATGTTGGCAACATATGAAGAAAATGTCCATCACACCATCCTCCTCCCAAATGCTTACAGCCTACAATGCTGTCCTACAGAGATCCCCTCCTGATGTTAGCTAAACCACCTCCTTGTTCAGCTGTATATAATAGCCCCATCTCTTTGTTGAAGTAGACATTTAAAATAAAGTCACTGATTTTCTAATCTGTTGCCGTGTGTCTCTATCAGAGCACACATCCTACTGGTTCCCAGCTTTTCTGTTTGTGTGTCTGTCCTTTCTTTATAGCCTCATCACTCCAGTTAGGGTCAAGTCCAACAACTCTGCAGGTTTAGGTTAAGAGTCCAGGCAATTTATGTTCACCTGTTCAAAAATCATTTACTGAATGTCAATGGCACAGGTAAGGAGTGGGAGACAAAAAAGGTTAGTCAAGACTCTGTCCTCAAAGACCTTGCAATAGGGAGGACCATTATAAACACTCAAGCCCAGGGGAACATCCACGTAACAAACACGCTCCAATGCAGTGTTGAAAATAGACAGTACTAGAAACAATCAAACACGGTGTTGAAATCAGTGCCCCAGATGGGCAAAGGGCTTGATCATATCACTTTAAGCTATGCTCTCTACTCTAGAACAAGTCCATTGCCTTCTCCTCGTTAAACCAGGTATTAGACCCCTGTTTGCTGATGGCCAGGGATGCAGGCCCCAGGACACTAAGCCTGGCCCTCTGTGTCAGGAGCTGTTTGCTGGCTGTCTTCCCAGGAAGGGAGGGTCACTGAAAGTCCTCAGGACTTTATACATGTACAGTGTCCCAGACAGACAGTCAACAGGGGAAAGACAGACATCAGGAGAAAAAAGGCCTCACTGAAGTTGAGGAAAGGATATATTGCGGAAGGAGGGAAAAATGATAACCAAGGGATGAGACTTGAGAGATGGAAGGGTTTCCACCTGGGGATTGAGACAGAAGTTATTCTCGCTGATGTGAATGGCCAGGGTCTCTGAGAGGGTGGAATAATGCATGTTCTGACACTAATGAAACACTGGCAAATGAAGGTGTTTAATTAAGAGTTTACTGCAGCATTCATGGAAGCTGTGCTCATTTTCGTATGCATCACCCATGTCAGCAGTATCTCTTATGAGTTTATTGTTCATACCCCCCCCTTCTGTCCTTCCTGCTAGGGAGCACATACAAATGCTGCATGGTGGGTTTAGTGTTGAGACTACACAGAAGGATAAGGCATAACCCTTGCCTTCTCGCACTTAAACTGGGGACATCAACAGCTACAGATTTGAATATGGCAACATGGTAAGGTGTTGCAGCAGTGGAATGCAGAAAATGTGTGAGGGGGATGTGATGGAAGGGTATCTGTTTTGAGTGGCGTTTAGAGGCTTCAGTAAATATGTCACATTGAAAAATGTTCGTCTGGCTCTCATGGCCATCTACTTTCTCCCTTCCATCCTCCCTCTGTCCATTATTGTTTAATTCATTTAAATCCATCCATCCGTCCATCCACCCATCCATCCATCTACTATCATCCATCTGTCTGTCTACCTACCTGCCTATTCTATCATCCATCTGTCATCTCTTTCTATATCTATCTATCTATCTATCTATCTATCTATCTATCTATCTATCTATCTACCTACCTGCCTACTCTATCATCCATCTATCTACTTACCTATCC
The DNA here is from genome assembly GCF_943737965.1 of Phodopus roborovskii. Lineage (NCBI taxonomy): Eukaryota > Metazoa > Chordata > Mammalia > Rodentia > Cricetidae > Phodopus > Phodopus roborovskii. The sequence goes on along the minus strand of NW_026126583.1, from coordinate 4,042,506 downwards.
GTCTTGAATACATAAACTTCATTTTAAAGACAGGCTTCTTAGGTAAAGCCTTGCTACCAGCTACCAAATGACATTTATCAACATAAAAGCGGGTGTGGGCACCAGAGTTTCCTCCTGACATTAGAATTGTTCTCACCTGCATGGGATGGCTGGATGGCTGCTGAAGAGTGGAGGGGCCTACCCTAGTCTTTTCAAAGTCTCCCATTGTCTTTTCCCTCCTGCATTGCCAAGAACAACTAAATCCTCTTGAGCCATGGACAATTGATTCCCTTCTAATACTGGGCCTGACTCCCCATCACAAGCTGGCATGACAGCCCCAGAGCATGCATTTCTATGGTTACAGGTCACTGTTGCCACTGGCTACAATCCTATTAGAGATGCCAACTGTATACCAAGAGGTACATCAGGCTTATAGTCACCCATAACTGGCAAATCGATAAGATGATTCATTATGTAGCTTGACATTTCTTTTTTGGTGGCAGTGGGTGTAGCAGTATTGAGACAGGGTTTCTTTGTCTAGCCTTAGCTGTCCTGCAACTTGCTCTGTAGCTCAGGCTAACCTTGAACTCACAGAGATTCATCTGACTTTACCTCCCAAGTGCTAGGGTTGAAAGTATGTACCACCAGTGATTGGCCACATCTGAATTTTTTATTTAGGGAGAAGAACCGAGATGTTCCATGTAAACTGACACAATCAGCATCTCCATTAGGACCGCTGCATCAGTGGCTACTGTGTGAAAACAAGTCTGGTACCAAAGCCAACCTATTCAATCCTGGTTTGGCCACTTATGTAATCATGGACAATTTACTTCATATTTCTAGGCCTTAATTTCCTCATCTCTAAAATTGGATACTGACAACATATAGTTAGGTTCTTATAAGGATTAAATGGGTTACTGAATGTAATGTGCTTATCAGAGAGAATGTTCATGATCAATACTCTTAGCTTTCATAAGAGAGTATTCATAATGACAAAAGAATATATCATTAAACTAGTCAACACCACACAGACAAGGCAGCTTCTTGGAACCTCAGTTTTACATGGGATACAGCAGAGACATTTGAATGGTGTCTGGTATATAGAAGTGTTGAATGTTAACAAGCTGGGGTGACAGTTTTTAGCTGACCTTGACTTTTTCATTACTGTCATTCAGGAAGGAAAGACCCAGTAGTAGTCTCAGTTCAGAAGGCATCCTCAGCTGGCATTGGGAGATCATAGGTCATTTTGACACATGGCTAGTAGGTCGCTCACTTTTTAGCTTTCCCATTCCATCTTCTTTCCATATTTACCTTCTCCATTTCTCTTTATAATTGAATATTCAAAATTTGGGGTCATACACAATCTTTATACTATCCTTTCCAAGTACAAGTTGAATGTGTGAGACATCAAATCTACACTACCCTAAATCCAAGAGCATTTGAACATCAACAAGACACCATGGGATGGGTCAGAGTTGAGGGGCTATCTGAGGAGCATGGGTGACCCCCAAACAGCTGTATCACCACCAAGTCTTGTCCCGTGATGGAGTCCCCCTTTGGAGTTCACCTTTGACTTCTTATATACCCTCTAGCACCTCCCAAGATCACTGGTAGCTTTGCAGGGGGCAGCGGGTAGTGGCTAGAGTCCCAGGTGTGGATTGTATGGTCATTTCCTCTCCCTTTTATCATAGGCTGACTCTCAGAGTGATTAATTGCCACAGTTACTGGGCCAAGGTGTGGTCACTACTCCATCATAGGCGAATGTGTTACGCACGGAGAAAAAGAGGCCACACTAACACACTGCTCTCTGCATTGCCATCCACTCTACAAAGGGTGTCTATGAACGGCGATTAAAACTTGAAACAAAACAATAGTGGCGTTACATTGCCTACTTTGGAATAACCACTGAGAACAACAAAAGGCTCTAATATAAAAGCTATGATCTTTGCTTTATTCCAAAAGACTGAAACAGTGAAGATGTTTTCAGGGTGTATTTTCCTGAGTTCACTGTTAAAATATAGCCACATCAGAAAAGGCCAACTCTACCTGAACATTTTGAATGCTGTTTGTTTGAACATGTTTGTTTTCTCAATGGGACTAAGAATGTCTTCCCCTGGTGCTTTTGAAGGGGTCATTTAAACTAAAATAAAAATAAAGGACATGTTTAAAAAGCTATAGTCCCGAGATCCAGAGCAGAGCATGGGAAACAGACAGAGGAAGTGTGTTTCAGGACCCGTGCGGCCGCCCTCCCGTTTTGGTTGCTCTAAATAGATCTAGGCATCTCATCTGGAATATCCTTGACATAACTGAGCTTAGAAGTCTTAGGGACTGGTAAGCACGAAGAACCATTTACTATAGAATGCTGACTGTGATTAAATGTGGTTGGCAGTTCCTTTTAAGTGAAAAAATAAACATGGGATTTTATCATAGAAGGGGCCTTCCTCTTAGATAAAAGGATCTTCCATTGGTTTAAGGTAATTCATAAATTCTCCTAACAATATTAGGTTAAGTATCTTATACTTATGAATTTTTCTGGGATGGAGGTATGCCATTTTTATTCTCAACAGATATGCTTATTAACATTATATGTTGATATAGTCATATATGTACATAGATTTTATTTATATAAAATCGTGTGATCCTTGTAATTTTTATATAACATGTAACTCTATGAGATGAGGATTATTTTGACCCCTACTTAATAGATAATACTTTGATGTCTAGAAGAGATAGATGAGTCAGAGCTAGAAACCAGGTCATTCCTTTTTCCTAGATCAGCAATTATTTACCAAATGCTAAGGGGCCATGCTGAGACCATGGAGCTGAATCACCGCTCACTGAGAAACGGAAGTGCCACGTCTAGTAGGCAATGCATGGATGTCCGGGCTTGCTTTTGTTTTCACGTCCTGCTCTTCTGCATGTGGCTGGGTTTCCTGTCATTTCATATCCCAAGGGTCTCCTTTCCCGAGACTCAACTGAAGAAAGAGGACATTCATGCTTCAATCATGACCAGCCGAAAGAGGATCTGTGGTCCTTCCTCAATCAAATGCATCTCTGTTGTCTGCACCCAAACACTAGTTTTCATGAAATGCTTCCAAGAACCATACAACATACCTAAGGTGTGTGCCATACCTAAGGTGTCATCCCAAGCAACCCACAGTGACGTTGAGGGAATATCTGTCATGACACTCGTATTTTGCTAAAAGTTCCTTCACAAGGCCAGCATGTGTGGTCCTTTAGTCCAGATACAGTTCATTCTCTAGATGCTCACTGTGCCAAATATCAGTAGTGATGAGAAATAACGTGGCATTATCTATCCTTTACTGACCTTTGAACATATGAGCATATTTGAAAACGTCATTTGTTAGTTGATAAATTATATATATATATATATATACATACACACACATATATATTATACATATATAATATATATATGGGACATACTATCAGTCTGACTTGGAGGTGCCAGTTACTCAAATGCCTAATGATGTGTTGTTTCATCTACAAACTCCTTTATGTATTTATTTCCAATAAAAATATTTAAAAACCAGCATGGCATGCCTCCAGGCAAAGCAGACTAGACATGTACTGCAATAACAGCTGGCACAGCTGGTGGGCTAGTGGCCTTGTGTCACCCATGGGCAGGAGCAGCAATGCTGAGGTAAGGGAGATTGGTCCAAATAGCTGGTGTTGGGTGGGTGTGAGATTCAAGCTCAGGTTTTCCAACCCCTGCTGCCTCTTCCTGCCCTGGTATCCAAAATGCAACTCAGAGCGCCTACTGCGATAGGCAGTAACACTATTAGGATCCCAGAGGTGATCTGCTTACACACCCTTTAAAAGAAACAGCAGCTTTGGGGCTAGAGAGACGGCTCAGCCATTAAGGTCACTCGATGTTCTTGCAGGGAACCCAGGTTCAGTTCCTGGCCCCCAAATGCTAGCTTACTGCCCTCTGTAACTCTCGTTCCAGGGATCTAATGCCAGCTTCTGACCTCCACATGTAACCAGGCATGCATACAGTACACTTGCATACATGCAGGCGAAACACTCATATGTACAGAATTAAATCTTAAAAACAAAAAAGGCATCATGGCAGCCATGGCACAGACCCCCTCTGGCCTCAAGCTTTCTGCCCTTCTCAGAACAACTTCACTATGATGGCAACCCTATGCTGAGGAGAACATTTCACTTGAGATGATGGGAAGGAAGGTGAACATTATGGATGGCATTTTCGAGCAAAGCGAAATCCAAGAGATGCTCTCAACTCAAGCTCCTGCCCATGCATTTGTTTGTGCATTCCCCCAGGAGATCCACTCAGAGTACCTCAGTCAGCATCCTCATAGGCCACTGACAGGCTAGGACTTTATTAAGATGGGGAGCAGGGGCAAGATGGAAATTAGTGTTTGGGAACCCGTGGGATAAATTCATTTGCAGACTAGTCAAGCGCTTTCTACAATGATGAGACCTGACCTGGGAAACTAGCATGTCTCATTCTCTCTCCCCTCATCTTGGAAACTGGGGATGCACTCAGCAGGAGGAAGGAAGCACAGGCAAGTCAACGCATGTGGTTAGGCACCTGGGCAGCACTAGAGAACTACAAACTCATGCTGAGGATTCAAGGTGAGATGCTCATCCACTTGGCAGCCTCCAATGTGTCATCGGCTTGTTCCTAAAGCCTTCACTAGTTGTTGAGTGAACGAATGAAGAAACAGAACAATGGATGAATGAGTTAGAGGATAAGTAAGAGAATGAGTAAGTGAGGAGCAGGTGTGTGACTATGTGGACACGAGCAGTTATAGGCATCTTAAGTTGCCGGGTTCCCTTTGGCAGAACATTTTTAAAATGCCGTTCCTAAGACCAGGGGAAGGGCTAACTATGCAAAAGCCTAAACCGAGCCTTTGTGCAGTTTATGTGATTCAACTCTACAATGAAAACAACAGAAGAAATTCTTAAAACAGAAAACCTTTGGCTAAAGAGACAAGTCTCCTATAGGGTGCTATGTCAAGAGTTTCGCTCTGGTGCTCTGCATGCCTTCCGTGAGATGAATGTCAGCCACATCTATGGTAGTCTGGGAGGATGTCCCTCTTGGATCACCTGAAAACTTGACATCACAGCCCTCTACATCACCGCTTTCTATTGCTAGGATGAAATATCCCCAAATGGACACTCTTGAAGAAAAGAGGTTCTTGGGGTAAAAAGTCCATGATTTCCCAACCTTTTCAGTTTATTCTCCAGTGAGGGGTGTATGGCGGGTGCCATTGCATTGGTGGTGGCACATAGGAGAGGGGAAGATAACACGACAAATGAGGAAGTCAAAGACCAGAGAGAGGCCAGGCTCACTGGTTTTATAATAACCCACCCTCACGAGAACTAGCTCACCCCTGGGGTGAGTTTCATTAGGATCTCTGAAGGACAGTGCTTGCAATGGTGTAAGCCCCTTCCCGATACCCTACCACTTGGAGACCCCTCCCCTTACATACTGTCCCAGAGCCCAGCCATCAAACTCCCGGGGGACCCACTCACATCTCAGCAGCCTCCCTGTTTTTAATGATGACTGATAACTTTAATTGGAATCTTTGCCTATCTTTTTAAATTGAGTCTTACTAACCCAGTATCAGAGAACCTAGCATTAAGTACTAACAAAGAAGTATTTGTTGATGTATAACAAGTTAGACCTTTTCTTTTTAAATGTTCTGGCTTGAACATTTTTAGGGATCACCAGAAAACACAGAACCCCAAATCTGGAGCAAGAAGAAAGTAATGAGAGTCTTTTAGGGAGCGGAGTTAGGGCCCTGTTGGTTTCTAAGGCATCTCTGAGATTACTTTAATAACTAGGCAAGGTGCTTCCTGTATACCCTCATCTTCAGGTCAAAGAATCAACTCAACCACACCTTCTACCAAGAAGGACATCACTGAGACAGCCAGCATGGGAGTGTAAGCTATGCACAACAGAGAAAGACGCTTGGTCATCAGTCACTTCCTTAAATGCAAGGTCCCGGCCAAGATCCACTTCGATAAATAATAAGAGACCAGGAGCCATACTGGCCTGGTCATGGGAGAAATTATTAGCTAGTCACAGTTCAAGCTCATAACTATCTGTAAATTCCAGTTCCAGGGGTCCCGGCCTCTATGGCACTGGGCATAAGCATAATGTAGTTACATACATGCAGGCAAAACATACATACACATGGAAATAAATGAATAAATAATGGCACTGAGTAAGAGTGCTGCCGGTTGTCATCTTCAGAAGATTGGCCACTACCTGGCCGTGCCCAACCACAGACAAGAAGGTGCTCCATGGAGCATAGGTCTGGAAGTGTTGTTGAGAATGATCCTAAATTATAACCAGAGCTGGAAATGTGCCTGGGAGGAAGGGAAATTCTGCAGTCACGTCTCTAATGTACAAGGTGGAAACAGTTTATGGATGTGGGCGAAGGTTCCCGGAGCAAAGAATAAGCATTTGCATCAGATTAAAGTCTAGTTTGGGTTTAAAAAAAAAAAAAAAAATTACCTGCCTGGGATCCTGGGAAAGGAAAGCTTCCTGATTTCTCTGCCAGGAAGGAAAGATATAAAACAAGAGCTGAGAATCTTCTAAACAATATTGTAGAGTTTTATCCAAACCGCTGCAGTTCACCTTTGAGGGGCCCAGACTCATTGCATCTAATGGATGTTGCAACACTAAGTTCGAGGTCTCCCCAGCCTGGTGCCAAGAGTTGGCCCTGGGGGACAAAGAGAGAACAGTTGCTCTCTTAATCAGCACAGAAAACAAAACTCCCCCCCCCCCCCGCTTTGTTGTGAAATTGTCACTGTGCCTTTGAGGAGCGATTAAAATCCCAGCCATGTCAAATTTAAAGGGCAGGTTCCCAGGCAGGGGAGAGGAGGGGGCTTTTGGAGGGTGGGAGTCAGGGAGCCGGTGGCAGAGAATTTATGGAGGATTTGGGGATCACAGAGTCATGGGATCTGATTCAATTAAACTGGAAAAGCACCAACAGGGTTTTAAAATCATCTTAAAGTACAGCAGGATACCCTTGCTTGTCTCCGCTTCCATTCCTGAGCCTGTTTTGTAATCTCTGTGCAGACTTCCCGAAGCCCGGCACAGATGCGGCTGATGTGTCGCCTAGTCTCCAGCCCTTAAAACACATAAAAATAGTGCCTTAGGGCGCAGGCGAGGGTGACAGATGCCCGAGAGCCTAGCAGTGCCCACAAAGGGTACTGAAGTGGGGGGGGGGTAAGAGAATAGGAAGAGCTCCCAAGGCATGGGCAGAAAAGTACAGTTTGTAATGACTTCCGTGCAGGCTGCTGTGGTTGGCAATAGCTCCGGGTTTTCGGACCCATAGAGTACCCCGGCTTTCAAAAGGGCAGCCCGGGTCCCTCTAGCATCACAGGCTGCTGGTTTGCTCCAGCTCTTTGGTATTGCCTGTGGCTGGAACAAGCAGAACCCCTCTCAGGCTTCCTCCTAAACAGAGGAAGAGAATGTGACAGTTCTAACCCACTGCCTGGCCGTGGTGCCCACAGAAGCGCATTCTGGGGTGCAGGTCCTGGTCACACTCCTTGTGAATATCGGTAGTGTGCTGAAGGACTAGTCTTTTTGTTTGTTTCTTTCTTTCTCTTTTTTTCACTTTCTATTTATTAAACATGTCTTTCACATCAAGTATCTTGATCCCATTCATTGTCTCCATCCCTTCATATTTGCCATCCACCCTTGCAACCTCCCCTCCACGATAAAACAAAGTTTAAGGGAAAAAAAAATGAAACATCTTGTTACGACTGCAGCATGACACAGTCAGCCACAGAACAAAACCCTTTGTCCATCTATCTTTACTTGAAAGTCTTCATTGCAGAGTCTGCTGGGAGGAGAGAGATGCAGTGATTCCTGTCCTGTGGACAGGGACATATCTGAAGTTGCCAGAGAGGGAGAGGGCTGAGGTGAGTGGCTTAATTGCCACCCAGGGCCAGAGAGATGTCTGGACCTGGGCCACTGCGGGGACCTATGTCTGGGTTCCTGGTTTGACACAACCTCGGTTTCTGTTGGTGTCCCTGGCCCCCAATATGGCCAAAAGAGGAGAGGACAGGGCTGTACAGAGTTGGCCCCGCCCCATACTGGCTGCAAGTCTAGGGAGAACTGGAAGAGCCCCTCACTGGCTCAGTCCCGCAGAAGCAAAGAGCTGGTCTTAAGTCAACAGAGTCCCGTTAAGGCAGGTCTAAGCTTATCTCTAGGGTGGGAGACAAACACAGTACCTGGCTCCTAGGCGAGGGCTTTAGTGAAGATGAGCAAACAGTATAGCACAGATGGTGCTTAGAGCATGAGGGAACACAGCCAGGGAGAAGTTAGATTCCATCGCTGCTCTCCTTAAGCTCTGCTTGACCAATCATTTAGTTTCCTATTTCCTTTCTCACCGAGATTTCGTCATCTTGGCATGTACCAAAATGATGCTGGGACGAATCTTAATCATTTGCAAAAGACTTCATGCCCCTGTTAAACAAGCCTGTGGAAGTCTGGGTTGTCATTTAGGCATACTCCTTTTTTCTTCTCCCCTTCTTCTCTCCAAATTCCTTCAAGATCCCTGGCAGATATTTTAGGAACCATAGACAGGCTATGAAAAATGAGTCTTAATAGTAGGAAGATAAGTATCACTTGGTAAAGTTGTTTTCTGAATCGATCACAGCATGGGACCCCAGTCAAACAGCTAAGAGCAGGGAAGAGAGAGGTTAAAATTCCATAATCGAGAGAAGCTCTTGGTGTTGCTAGGAATTCCTGTCCTTAAGCAAAAATTGCAGCAGGAATGCTCCTACTCCTTTGTGAAGCAGAATAAAGGGCTGCAGCTCTGACTCTACAGGGCCTCCTGTGGCCACATCAATCCCCCTAGAGAGAAGAGGAGGCAAGGGCTGTCTGCCCACTGCACCCCAGGCTTAGTCTCCATGGTGTTTTCTACTTTCCCAGGCCCACCACAGCAACGGGAGTGGTTCCCTGCCAGCCAGCAGAGACTGTCCTTGGTGAGAACTCCGCCTGGAGTTGCATGAGGACTGAACCTCCAATGCCCTGGGTGACTGCATCTCCAATAACACTCCTTGCCCTCTACTAGGGATGGAGTTCCCTGACTCTCAAATCTTGTGGTTCCCATTATAGCTGCACACAGATTCATCTCTTTTCTTTTTATAGCTATAGCGCAAAGAATCAGCAGTCAAGACACTCATGGGTCTATGGGCTCCTGCAGACCAGAAATCCCATAGCACCCAGTGGAGATAGGTCAATGAGCAGTCCCTTTAGTTCACTGCTATCCAAGGGACTTCTCATCCTTTCTGACACAAATAGGCGCTGAGGAGGTTTTGTTCCATTAGGTGCTCCACAGCTGATAACTCTAGGCTTTCAGACTGAGAACGGAAAGGGAGGGGACAACTTATTTCTGCCTCTACACTCAGAAGTGCAAACACAGTCACCTCCTTTAGCGAGGTTACTAATTTAGAAGATGCCACGTTTAGAGTTCATCTCAGTTTGACTTGTAAATGAAAGGTGGAACCTTGTTAAAATTACCTTACTGGGTGGCTGCTGTCCCCAGCCCATGTCACATAACCCTGCTTGTCATGCTGAGGTAGACCAGATGACTGATATCATTAGAAAGAGAAAAAGAAGCAGAGTGAGTAGAAGGCTGTGAAGCAACTTCAGCTATATGAAAGTGTGCACTCAGCTCTGAGGCCCCCGCCCTTGTGGTCCTTATTGCTGAGGATCTCAGAGTCACCAGGGAGCTTGGAGAAATGACAGGTGCATGCTGGGCTTTTCTTTTCCTAAGCTGTTCTCCTAAATGAATGTCTCAGAATTGCCACCTTTGGGACAGTGGAGAGAGACAACTGATGGGAGTGAGGGAATTTTTTTTATTTATTTACTGAAACGGCAGTGTGCATTTCTTCTAATGCGCTTGAGCTCTTGAGTTTTAAGCTGCCATTTGCAGAATGCCTAACATATCCACACCCTCACTACCTTTCCACCAGATCCTTGTGATAAATCTCTTTTTCTTTTCTTTCTTCCTCTCTCTCTCTCTCTCTCTCTCTCTCTCTCTCTCTCTCTCTCTCTCTCTCTCTTTTTAAAGAGAAACCAGCATTGGGAGAAACCTAAATGAGCCCTAAATTAGGGCTGCTAGGAAGTAGTCCCTGTGATGTTTCAAAAGATCAAATGCCTTCAGAAGGTTCTGCAAGGGTCCCATCTCTTCCTCCAGGGACAGCCTACATTCTGAGTCAGGGGTAGGGGACTCTTTTCCTGGGTACACCCAGCAGCTGCCAGGCCTTTGTTCCCTGCTTTCTGATTTTATTCTTTTTCTCCTACCATGCTTTGTTCCCCTACATCTCTCTTGTACAGCAGTCATACCAAGTATTGCTAACTATGAAATCATTCAGTGGGGTTGGCATCATATGCCCAGGGAGACTGACGGATGGTTTGGGCTGTGGCTTGAGCGTCAGGAGATTTCGAATCTCTGGGGTAGTTCTATTGCATAGTTGAGGGTGGGAGCTGTCATACGACACCTATCAGCTACAGTGTGCAGAAGGAGATTCACCAGGATGTGTTCAGATTAACAAGGTGGCTGACCACAGCACACTCATGTAATCAGGATACTGCAGAGATGTCCAGGTTAGTGCCAGAGCCACATCACCCATGCACAGGGGAAAAAAACAAAACAAAACAAAATCACAAAACCCACACAGCTATGACCCTCTGACTGCAGGGAGCAAGAGTTGCTAACACCTGGTGGGTAAAGCAGTCCTAGGCTGGCCTGTGCTAAGGGACTCTGGGAGAACACACATGGCCCCCTTGGGATCGGGGGATGCCACGGTGGGTGCAATGAAGGGGAGCAGCCATTGCAGCTGCCCTAGCCATTGAATGGTCTGAACAAGGAGTGGCTGTGCAAGAGCCACTCTCCCAGAGAGATCCATACCATAAACCAGACTATAAAACTAACTTCATTGGCTCATTTTGCACCAGCACCCTGGTTTTATTGCTCACACAACACTCAGACCCTGAGAAGGACAGAACATTTTACATAGAACCCTGCTTCACCTTGTCCTCCGTAAGGAAACATTGCACAGTGCAGTAAAACCCATGTGCCTACCTGGGGCGTTTGCCTGCAGACAAGAACAAGTCACTGCAAAAAGGCTCCTAATATAATGTAGATCATGGCTATCAGGGGAGATATGGCTTGACAGCAGGCTTCCTAAGCTACCTGGAGGCATCAATAAATGGCTGGAATCGCGATATTTCTTGGAGAGATGAAGCTCTGCTGACCCTTAAGTGAATAAATATCCATCACACGGAAGGTGGGGCTTGGACCTGCTGCTTGCCATGGGCCATGAAATGCAGAAGATGGATTAAAAAACAAACTCATACACACCACACACACACACACACACACACACACACACACACACACACACACACACACACACGCGCGCCCACAAACCAAAACAAAACATGGCAGATTGCAGTGTGGAAGACAGAAGCTACTTCCTCGCAGGGTAAGCCATCAGAGAAGTCAGGACCTAAACTCTCCCAACCAACCCTTGGCCAAAAACAAGGACAAGAAGGACAGAGGCGATGTGTCTGTCCCTCCTAGGTGCCCAGTGAGAAAGACAGAGGCAATGAGTCCGTCCCGCCTAGGCCCCACCTATTGGGGCCATTGTTGAAAGATTTGTCCTAGACTGCAGGAAACATCACATGAGCTGGACTGTTACCAAGAGAATGTCAAGGGAACACAGAAAGAGCTGGTTAGGTATACAGGCCCTTCTCACACAGTGGTGTGGGGACAGCCCTTCTTCATGAGATACAGCTTCAGATAGGGCCTGCATATGGCCAACAGCTTAGAGTTGTTCCTCACAGGGCTAAAGCAGCTTCTAGTGAGAAAAGTCTCAAAACAACCAAGAAGTAAACTGACTAGAGTCTGGAGATCAGGGGTGGCTTCAAGGCCACTGCCTATATGGCAGGAGTTAATACAGCAAGAAGTCACAGCAGCATGGTGTGGGGGCCGTAGACGAACGTGTCTGTGAAAGGCATGTAGACATCTGTAACCACACAGTCTCAGCAGTAAACACTTGCCTGGAGAGAATGTCTTTGCTCTCTTCATGTCCCATCTCTTGTGTACATTAAGAAGTGTAATTTATTTTAGCGAGGATAACCAAGCTTCCCTAGTATTGTGATTCTTCCAGAGACAGCTAGCTTCCTGCAGAGCACCAACACTCCACTCCACAGAGCAAGGAGCTACGGCCAGGGCCCTGCCCTCACAAGTACCAACTGTCTCCAGGACCACACAGATGCAGACATGTGACTGTCAGTCAGAGCCAAGAAAAAGACACCTTGAAGAAAAATTTGCTAGCTACCCATCTCGACGATTTTTGCATGGTTGTGACCGAGTATGGCATAGCAATAACCTAACAGAAGAAGGTATTTATTGTGGTTCACTATTGCAAAGGTGTCAGTCCCTCATGGGGAGGGTGTGTCACAGGTGGCGAGGGAACAGAGAAAGGTGAGACAGAAATGCCAGCACGTAGCTGGAGTTCTCCTGTCCTCCGTCTGTCCCCTTGACCCTGAACCACAGTCTGGGTACTCATCACAGTGAGTACCCAGTTAATCCTCTCTAGAAATAGTCTCATACATACATTGCTCACTTCAGTTTCTTATGACTCATTCTATATCCATCCGACATGGCAAATGTAACCATAACACCACCTAACTAAGGCAGTCTTTGGAGCATGTATGTGACATCATCTTGAGTCTGGTCCCATCTCTACAGGCCTTCACTCTGATTCTGTGACCCCATGCTATCAGCAAGATTAGAAAGGCTAGGACACTGGTTTAGTCACTTTCCAGACCTACGTAGTTAGTACTAGCCCTGGCAAGTACTAACTAAATGCTTTCGCAGATCTCTGGCCACATCACTCTGAACACACCCCATCTCCCTCACATACAGTCTCAGATGAACTTATTTCATCTTCAATCAACTCTAAGAGGTAGGTGCCCTCATTAACGCCACTGGCTGAGGGGCACATGGCTCAGCCCAGCCCAGCCAGTAAGCCAGATCTCCACCTTCACTCAGGCTTCTAAACCACTTAACCATCTTTTTCTATGACATATCCATACCACCTCCTTTTGAACCATACTGATTAACAGACAAAAAAAAAATTTGTCAAAGCAGCTTGGGGTTTTAGGATGAATATTTTAAATATTATAAATCCATTTCTCGTGGGGAGTGGTTGTTTGATGCAGCTTCTGCTGATCTCTCAGTAATCTATCCAAGACTGTGATGTGCACAGACTATTTTGGTCTCAGTTAATATATAGCACTGCATAAACACTGACTCAACGGGAGAGGCTGAACAATAAATTATCACTAGCCCAAGTGCTAAAATAGCACTCGATTTCTCTCTGCCCGAGCATGCTATCTATTTATGCTTTGCTTACTTCTGTGCAGTTCAGAGTCTTTATACACATTTCAGCACAGTTATACTTATGCACATTTATCATCTTTATTATACACATGTGTCTAATACACTCTGCCCTGCCTACCGTTTACTATGGGGTTCTCACTTTCTGTCTAGCTTTTGACTCAATGGCACTGACTACCTTTAATTTATAATTAGTGGGAGCGGGTTAACAATGGAAACAGTTGTATTTTGTTGTTTATGTTTTAGCCAATCCATTTAGTGCATGATATGATTACGCCCATTACTGAGTATTAGTCATATGGTATTCTGTATACATTGTATACATATGTGTACATGTTTGTGTGTAGACATGCTTTCTTATGTGTGAAGGCTAGGGGTCTATGTCTGTTTCTTCCCTTGCCTCCCTCCATCTTTTTTTTTTGTGAGATGGGGTATCTGAACCTGAAGTGAGGCAACAGATTGGATGACCAGAGAGTTCTGAGGATCCATCTGTCTCTGTATCCCCCAACACCGAGTTTATAAATACATGCTGCCACGCCCCATTTTTACCCTGGTGCTAGGGACCAAAACTCAGCTCCTCGTGTTTGTGTGTGAGTGTTCTTACCCACTGAGTGTCTCCTCAGTCCTCACACATTATTGTTGACCTGCTATTTACTTTGCAAAATCTGAATGTTTGTCCTTCCTTCCTTCCTTCCTCCCTTTCTTCCTTCCTTTCTTTCTTGTTTTTCCACAGAGACCTGTGCTCTGTGAGACAAATGAATCTCCGAATTCCATCTTCACCCTTTCAGTTTTCACAGGCAAAACAATCCATCTAGAGGAGTTTTCCTAAGAAAGCTTCCCTAGAGGACACATGGGGCCCCTGAACTGTGTGTTCTTTAACTGAAAAACTAGTTTTACCCTGTCAAGAGCTAACAGAGTCCAAGATTCAGTAGAATGCCTTAGGATCCATGAAGAGCATTGAAGGAGGATTTATCAATTGGGGCTTCTGTTGGTAACAAATAAAAACAGCCAAACTGTTTAGCCTATGGCAGGGGCCTTCTGTCTTCTTTTGTCTTCTCCTATGAATATCCCTTTTCATTGCTGAAAACAGAAACTCTAGCCCTAAGCATTTCCCTGTTTTGCAAAATGGGAATTATACTAACAATCTGTTTCCAAAATAGTAGCTGCCATTCTATTTCACATGAGCCTCTAAAGAGTCCCTCTTGTTCAGGTATGTCATTCACTAGTATGAATTTAGGAAAAGGAGGACAGGTATGAACAGATGAGAGAGATCTTAAGAAGGGTTCACACACACCTGCAGTATCACTAATACATTGGGCGATGTTTGGGAGCAAAACTATTTATTCCAGAAAGGTTTTTGTTCCAACACACCTAATAGGATGAGCCACTAATTAAGCTATCTGTGGTCAATTTCCCCAAATAAAAGAAAGGCCATTCTAGAGACTCACTGCTGCCCAGAAACGCCTTGCTTTGTGTTTCTGCACCCACACACCCACACACTGTCCCCCCATTCTAGGGAGCCAGGTACCTTTGTCCCTTCTGCTCCAAGACTCACATCGGTTATTATGTTCTCCAAAAAGCCGTTGCTAAATCTGGGTACCCACTTTATGCTTGTGTGCCCTTTGGCCCACTCTGCTTAACCTACTCAGTTGAGAAAACCAGTACGAACTTGCAAAGAGTCCTGCCTCAGTACCAGCAGAAGGAGGGATGTCAGCAGAGCAGGAACAAGAAGGCATGAAATGGCTTCCTAGGATCATTTTTGTAACTGCTACCCAACCACCCTGGGTGTGCCCACCCTGTGGAACAAATCAAAACCAGGCCATGTCTAGCATTATTTCAACTAATAAAAATGACATCACTTGGCCATTTCTGAAAGCAGCTTTTGCTCTTTTGTTTGTCTTTGTTCTTTATCTCATGAAAATCAACAACGGTTGAGCATTGCTCAGCTGAACTGGGTCCTACCCTGAAAGCCAGGGCCATTTTCAGGTGGCAAGCTCCACCTGACCTCACAGACCAGCTGGTTTTCACGCCACGAGAACTCCAACGGAGGTAAGTAAATATGCCCAGGAAGAGTCTGGAAAGTTCTCTGTGTACATGATCAAGCTTTTAGGTGAGTATCAAGTATGAGACAGTTAACAATGGTGATTGGAAGATGCTAAAAGGCAGCAACAATGGCAAACACTCCTGAGTATTTTCTTGTAACTCTTCACACTGAAATGATCTGTCTTAGTCAGAAAATAGACACTGAAAAACTCACTAAGGCTTTATCTTGAGCCGATGAGGTGTGGAAACAGAACCCGGGTGGGAGCTAGCTCCAGACTCCCCCCACCATGCAGCTCCAGTGCATTCTACAAAACGGTCTTCTAGAACAAGTGTCTAGGGCAAGGCAGGTCATTAGTGGATAGCGTCCAGGGTGATCACTGTTATGGTCAGTACTGCTGGCAAAACAGAACAAGAATTCACTTAGAAATTATTGAATGGCTAAGACAGGTTGATGTTGACTTACATGGGTGATGGGAATAAATGTTTGGATAAGCAAATTATAGTGAAAACTGGAAACTATTTTGCTAATCTCACAGTCCAAACTTATGTAATTTAATCATGTGCACTTTACTGTAACCAATATGTATATGGTCATAATTTTCATTCATTTTCAGTATTATTTTTAATTTGTAATAATCAGAATCTATATAACCAGATAGTATATTCTACTTCTTTCCAGAAGATGTTGTTTATAGACCTGTGTCTAATTTTTTCTCAGATCATAAATCATAGGCATCATTCTGTGTAAGTTTACACATATGAGTATGCATGTGCATATATATATATATATATATATATGTCTCTCTATATGCACACACATGTCATACACATACATACACAGTAGTAAATAAATATCGAAATCGTCAAATATCGAAGAGTCAAGTGTTTCTACTTGTTCTGAGTTAGGGACGATAGGTTTCTGTCACTGAGGCTCTGAGGACTGTGGGAAGTAAGTCCTTACTCCAAAAAGAAAAAAATAGTGAGACTAAGCCAAAGTGATCCCAAATGAGTGAACTGAAGTTCCCGTATTTAGCAAACATTTCTCTCCCTGTAGGGCTCAGCCTTCAGACCTCCACACACACTGTCTCACTTTGAGCCTGTGTGGCAATGGCCTGCTGGTACCTGGGAAAGAAGACCTGGTTTCCCCCACCTTTCCCCCACCCCCACATACTCCTACACCCAGCAAAGTGCCACTTTCAGTCAGCAACTACCATCAGTCTATGATCGGTTCCAATGCCCGATCAACGGCCGTTTCTTGGATGCCTGATACTCTTGAAGATGACCCGGGAACTTGGAGAGATCATCAAAGATCTTTTACTCAGTGACTCTCAACTTTCCTAACCTTTAATACAGTTCCTCATGTTGCACTGATCTCAACCATAAAATTATATTTGCTGCTACTTCATAACTGAATTTGCTAACTGTGAGGAATCATAATGCAATATCTGTGTTTTCTGGTGATCTAAGGTGACCTCTATGATAGGGTTATTTGATCTGCAAAGGGGTCACAACTCATAGGCTGAGAACTACTGCTTTACATTGATAAAAGTTGTGTTGAAGCTGGGTGTTGGTGGTGCATGCCTTTAATCTCAGCACTCGGGAGGCAGAGGCAGAGGCAGATGCAGAGGCAGGCGGATCTCTGTGAGTTTGAATAAGGCCAGCCTGGTCTACAAAGTGAGTGCCCGGACAGGCTCCAAAACAATACAGAGAAACCCTGTCTCAAAAAAACAAAAAAGATGTGTTGAGTATAGTACAGTGCATAGCCAAGTGTATTTATGAAATCTGAGTGCTATAAAGATTGGTCATAGAGAAGGTAGGTGTCTACTGGATAGCCGAGGTTAGACAGAACGTTGAATTAGTCAGAACACCCCAGTCTTCACTAAAATGAGTACTAACTGGTGTGCAGTTAAGCTGGGCTCTGCTGTATCTTAGGTGGCTCCCACCACCACAGGTCCTGAGCTCAGCCTTCTGTGGAGCTGGGCAAAGATGCAGATGTTTTCTCCCAGGATAATGTGTGAAAAGGAGCCATTTCTCACCACGCACCCTAAACAGAATCAAGTGTAAGACTGTTAATTCCACTCTTCAAAATAATTTCCAAGTTAGCAGTTACATCATCAGAATTAAAGCAAACAAGTAGCTGGCTTGGAATGCAACCTTAAAACGTGATTATATGCCATGATCTATTCTCTGTGATTTAATAGTATGAAACAAGTCTCTCCTCTATTTGGAAAAGGGAAGTCTTTTGAAGAAAAGTTTGTGAAGAACAGTCTGCATCTACCTCTCCCCTAATAAGTTAGATTAGGATGTCCAGCTCAGGCATGTGCCATGGCATCCACAGCTAGATGGATACCACTTATCAGAGTCCATATCTCAACCCCTGTAACAAGAGAAAGATCCCCCTTCTATTCTGAAGGCTAAGCCCCAGGAGATCATCTCCATGCCCCAGAGGCAATGGGGCTGCCCAAGTAAGCAAAAAGACCCTTCCCTGGAGAGTTCATGTCTTCATAATTCTCTGTCATCTTGCTCTGCTGTGACAGACCTATTTTCAAGAATGTCCCATCTTCTAGCCACAATTTTGTTTGCATGTGTGAAGTTCAGTCTTTTCAAGAACAGAATATTTGTCTTCAACACTGTCCCCAACCTCCTCACCTGAAAATGTGCTTCTTGTGTGTGAACTTTCTGGTGAACTCATTTGCTGTGGGTATCACCCATGAGCAGCGCTTGCTGAGGACTAAAGTTGGCCTATGGTTTAGGATACAGTCTAAAGGTTTCTGATGCTTTATGTGGGGACTCTGATGTTGGGCAGCAAAGCATGTTTGAAAAGAGCAACACACTGTGTTTATTTAGCTCGGCTGTTGTACACGATTAACCTTTGACCAATTAGAAACACTTAAATGCCTCAAAGTAAAATGTGGAATAAAAAATTAAAAATGGCCTGGTTTTATTTCTTCTGCATTATTAAAGTAATCTAGAGTGTAGTAGAGACTTTCAGGCTCGTGCGATCGTGTTCATCCTCTCACAGCTATAGATTCAATATCCACGTGCTCTGTGTGTATCTAGGTTCTGAGTGCCCGGGGAAGGTCACCCTGAATGGTCTCTGCTTTCTTTCATGGGGTTAAAAGAATGAAACAAAGTAGTGATGCCATAACATGTGTGAGTGTGACTGACAACTCGACTGGGTTGGGAGGCACCTAGGAGATTTAGAAAACACACCTCTTCGTCAGCATTCTTCTTTGAAGGGTTTCCAGAAAGGATTAACTAAGTGTGGAAGACTCGCTTTAATTATAAATGATATTCCATAGGCTGGGGGCGCTGATGGAAGAAGAAAGAGGAAGTCTAGCAGATTCCTGACTGCTATGAGATGAGATGAGCTGCTCTGTTCTGCAGCACACACACACACACACACACACACACACACACACACATGCACACACACGTACACGCACACAGACATACACATGCACACACACGTACACACACGCATGCACACGTGCATGCACATACACATACACACACACACCAACACACACACACACACACACACACACACACACACACACACACGGCACCGACTGTCATGATGCACCCAACACTCTGAAAGTACAACAAAACAGCCTTTGGCCTCTTAGTTGTTCTGAAAGGGATTTTGACATAGGATAAAAAGGTCTTACTTTTTTTTTAAGGCCAAAAAAAGTGGTACATTTGTTAATAAAACTTGGTGGCATATAAGCCTCAAAAGGGCTACGACTTTAGGGTTTTCTGTTGTTGGTCACTGTACTCAGAAACTCCAATAGCCAGCACATACTCAATAAATGGCCATGATTTAGGCACGGGGGGGGGGGCACTTGCTGTCAAGCCCAATGATCTGAGTTCAGTCCCTGGGATTCTCAAACCTCCCCATGTATTTTATGATACACACATGTGTGCACGTGCACACACATATAAACATATACACACTGAATAGGTAAATGAATGTTAAAACAAAACAAAAAAGTCATTGGATGAACAGATGGACTGGGAAATGAAGAGGAATTTGAAGGTTACTTGAGTGGATAACCTGGTATTTATTTTCTTAAGATGTTTTTATTTTAACTTTGTGTGTGTGTGTGTGTGTCTGTGTGTGTGTGTATCTGTGTCTGTGTTTATGTATGTGTATCTGTGTCTCTGTGTGTGTGTGCCACATGTGTGTATGTCTATGAAGACCAGAAGAGGGTGTCAGATGATGGAATTAATTATAGGTGGTTGTTAGCTGCCTAATGTGGGTGCTGGGAACTGAACTACAGAAAAGCAATAAGCATCTAAACCATGGACCCATCACTATGACCCCACACCTGGTATGTTTTAATGGAATGAATACATTCAGAAAGTGGACTCAGATAAGCAATGCATAAATGCAGCTCTCTTATAAGATAAATTATGGCCATTATCTACTAAAAAGAGCAATGTGTGAGCTATATAATCTGATAGAGGTCTGGCTCCACGGAGATGGTCCTAGGACAGAAGAAAACATAACATACTTGAGACTTTCCTGGAACTCAGCTTTAACCTAGCTTAGAGTTAGCCTTGAAAAGCCCTGGCACCTGAAGCCGCCTCACTGAAGACATCATTGGTTGAAGACATTAGGTCTCCAAACTTTTAATTTAGGTTGGTCCAGGCATCAAGCACAGGGTTTAGAATGATGTAATCATATTGTGGGGCTGTCCCTACCAGAGTTGAAAATACACTAGAGCGACTCTAAGCAAGAGGACAACCTCACAGCTTGTGTCATCTAGCAAGCTTGCCCACCAAGACACCCTGTGGCTTTGGATAAATCACTTAGTGTTTGGTCAAGCAGGCCCTGGTCTCAACATCTTTAAACCATCAACACTCCTGTAACCACCACCCCACCCCACCCTCCTGCCCCCCAACCCCGCCACCAGTTCAAGAATTCCTGCCTAGGCTATAGCAATCTGGCCAGCATCCATCCCCATGACCTTGATGGTCTGAAAAAATTACACGTGTAGAAACCACAGATGATAATAGGGGAGAAAATAAGGAAGAAAAAGTCACTCCTTCCCCTCTTTTCAAGAGTGACTGCTCACAACTGTACACATCTGGCACGCCTCAATGGCAGCCACTTGCATGGCTCAAGAAACCTTAAACCTTGAAAGTGAAATCAGGAACTTTTATCTTCAAAAGGAAAATGAAAGGCCTGGAGTAGGCCACTTGGGACCCTTCTACCCCACCTGGATAATGGAGGGTGTTATTACTCCATGCAGTACCATGCTTTGTTCTGCTTTGTTTTTTTATGAATAGGCTAACACATACCTTAAGGCTATAAAATAGTGCTTTAGGAAATAGGGTGTTGATTCAGATACAAAATAAAATACTGCTTGCATTACGGGCTTTTAATGAAAAGTCTGAAAACATGCCTGCCTATTTAACGAATCTCTACTTTTATGGGGCCTGCCTGAAAATGCCTGCTTTTCAAAGTAGAACTATGGGTGGCCTCACACCTAGAAGTGACAGAAGAACCCTTTGTCAGGCCAAGGGCTTTAAATTTTGGTAGGGAAAAATTCAGTCACCATAATTATAGCCCCAGAAAGTAAAGACCTTTTATAATTCTGTGCGGGAGAGTAGTGAGAATTCATTAGCGTTCATAAAACTGTAATCTAACCAGCTTGTAGGTATGTGGGGATCAGCGCTGTGTAATTTTCTCTCTGGCCTATTTGTTGGAATGTCTTATAACCTTTAGTGAAACTGCCATCCTTGAGAACAAACCCCATATTGCCTGGGTCCCTATAACCCCAACCACCTCGGGACAGGGTTTGTTTTTTGTGTTCGATGAACCAAAGAATCTTTAAGGAAAAGCACTCAAGAATCATGTTGGAGTCAGAGGAAATCAATGAACAACTTGTTTTAAAACTGCCCTCTAAGGCTTAAAGATATTTCAAATATATACTTGAAAAGGCTCATTTGTGGCGAAATTCATCTGCGAAGGTTCTGAAATGAGACGAGGCTAAGCAAAGAATCAATATTAATTAATTATTGATGAAGGGGTGGGGGAGTCTGTGTGTGTTATTTAGTCGCCGGGTTACCCAAAGGGGCTTCCTGACTAAAAGGCTGCCCACATTGGAGAAAAGGACACACAGTGTGATCATTTCTCTCCCTGGATGGTCTTCTTGGCTTTGAAATGGGAAGATCAAAGACAAGCAAGTGTATGGAAAATTAATGAGAATTGCTCACTGTGTGCGTTTAATATGCTAAGTTAACTCAGGCAGTAAGAAGGAACAGCATGCCCTTTATCACATGGGATGAAATACCAAAGCCTCTACACATGATTTCTATTTGTTAGTTAAAAATAAATTAAAATTTTAAAATATATTTAATTTTTAATTAAAAAAAGAAGCCTTCCACGAAGGCCAAGGGCTAAGAACCACTCAAGGGTTCCCACAGCTCTGAGCATCCCAGCTGTGTGGCTTCTTTGGCTTGAATTTCTCATAGTTCTTGTATCTCAATTTTGCACCGCACCTAACTTTACCTTTAGAATTATAAATGTGTGTAAGAAATGTCAGCAACAGCATCAAGGTCATATACCTTTGATTGCATTTAACCACCAGAAGTAGCAACTTTTCTTCAAATTTACCTTCTTGCCCATAATTTGATTTCTTAGGGTGAGACAAAATCATGTTTTCTTGAAACAGTAAAAAGCCATGGCTTGAAGGCACGTGGTGGCCAAACACTTGTGGGATGGAATAGATGTACTAAGGGCCCGAGTTCCCGAGAATGTTAGTGACTAGAACGTGACCTTAGCGTCCTTTCCGGCTCAGGCGGGTTGGTCTCAGCTGTCCCTCCTGAGCTGGGCATTCTCGGCAGACCACCCACTTCTCACAGTCTTCCAGCTTCTGTTCTGGTCTGAACAGAGGGCAATGATCTCCCTGGTAGGGAGGATTTTAAGACCAAGTGTGACTCAAGAGCTCAGAAGGTTGCCTACAGCCTGATGTCAACCACCGAGTTTTCAGAAGTACAATTCCAGGAGTGGCAGCTTCTTTAATGCAATAACACCTGGAGGTGTTAGACATGGCTACAGTTGACTCTTGTATCTTCACAGGAAGAATATCAGAGAGAGGGGAAAGGGAGGGAGGGCGGGGGGAATAGCAGGAAGTAACCCCTTTGTAAGACCCTGTGATATTCAGTCTCCTCTCCTTATCCCTGCCTAGTCATCCCTAGCATTTTAAATGCGAGTGGAAACCACTCTTAGTTAGATATGGGGAGGTGAGGGACACAGTCTGAGAGAGTATTCTTTAGCTGGCAAGAGTGGATGGAGGGTAGAGAAGTATTGGGAAACAGAGCTGCCCTCCTCAGTCTGCGTGCGGCGGGATTCTCTATGGAAGTTTTCTATGTGTTTAATATTATGACAATAACAGATTCCATCAGAGCTTTGTAGCTTATCTGGTCTTTATTTTACAGAAAGTTGTATTTGCTTGTGCAGCTCAGCAGAGTCATGGCAAGTTTAAGGACAGAACTGGGTACCACAAGTGGAGTTCAAAGACACGGCCATAGCAGGAAACCTGCGCACTGACAAAGATCAAAAAGGCAAAACAGCCACACACCTGTATCCATTACACTACCTCCACGCACACACAAACACACACACTACATGTACACACACAAACAACAGTCCACACACACACATTCGACACTCCGCATACACACATTCCTACACACACCCCACACACATTTCACACTCCATACACACTCCCCATATATGCCCTCTTCATGTACCCCATCCTACACACTCTCACACACCACACCTCACACTTACACACAGACACAGATTCCTCTATACTCCACCCACCTCCACACTGCACATGCACAACACCGAACACCCCCCCCTACACGCCCCCATACTCCATACACCACATACACACTACACACAGACCTCCCCATTCCACACACACACTCCACATATACTCTACATACACCCACATTCCACACAACCCCCCCACACTCTACATAACCCACACTCTACACACACACACACACACACACACACGCGCGCGCGCGCGCACCTGTGAAGCAGGCAGAACTGCCACTAAGCTTTCAAGGATCCTCGTTGTCTGGGGAACACACACCTTATGTTTTCAGACGCTTCCTGTTTTGTTTGTTGGACTTTATTTTTGTCTTCACCCTGCAGAGAGCCTCACAGATATGTTGGGTGATTTCCTTCTGTAGAAACCTCAGCTCCTTAAATTCCTAGAATGTAAGCAGATACCACTACCGGTATTCTTAGAGCTAGAGCCGCACAAAGCTCCTTACACCAACAGCGAAACAGCACCCACACCGCACTGGAATCCCTCCTTTTAGTCCCATGCAGGCTTATTTTTTATGACACAGGAAACCAAATAGGAGGCACCAGCCAAGATACCAATAAATGGGTTTCTAACATGTTCTCTGCAACAAAGTAGAATAGTAACTGATTTCTATTCCCCAAAGGGATATTATCTGACCCTTGGCACCTTGTAGAGGAAAGTAAGGTTATAGGCACTCTTGTCATGAGTCAGAATTGTTTGAAGGGACTCACAAAAATCCTCATCCTGGTAGGTAGGATGATAGTCAAAGGCTAAAGATGACAGAGACAGGG
Organism: Phodopus roborovskii; assembly: GCF_943737965.1. Taxonomy (NCBI): domain Eukaryota; kingdom Metazoa; phylum Chordata; class Mammalia; order Rodentia; family Cricetidae; genus Phodopus; species Phodopus roborovskii. Next base: position 4,018,437 of record NW_026126583.1, on the reverse strand, counting down.
TGGTAGGTCATGGGATGGCGTTCATATGAGGCTGTGGAGCCTGCTGCAAGGTGTGAGTGGGCATCTTCTGTGCTACCCGCACAAAGAACAGGTGTACTGTAAGGAGTACGGGTTTTTCCGCCCGCCGCCAGTCTTGTCCCGCCGCCGCACAAGCCTCAAATAATGCACAGAGACTCTGTATTTGATACAATGCTGTTGGCCCGGTTACTTGTTTCTTATCGGCTAGCTCTGCCTTAAGTATTAACCCATTTCTGCTGATCTATGTACTTCTCTTACCGGGGAGCCGGCGGCATACTGCTTTCTCCAGACTCTCCATCTTGACTCCTCCTTCCTACTTCCTATTTCCTCCTTGTCTCCTAGTCATGCCTATCTTGCTTTCCTATTGGCCAACAGTGCTTTATTATTAACCAGTATGAGAAACATATACAGAATGACATCTCCCATCAGTGTACCACAAAGGAGAGACACTGTGAGAGGTAAAAAGTGCTCTCTCTTTGTGGTTTTGGTCCTACCACTACACAGATCCCCTCTTGACTATAGTACACTGAAAGACCACTGTCAGCCTCATGCAGAATTTCTTCCTCAGGTTGCTTACAGCTTGAGCAATAATACACTGTTATGAGAAAAACCCACATTTTCAGCCACTGCTGACATTTAAGGCCCTGTAAAATGACCATAATATCTTGAAACTTACTCCAGCTCCTGGAAGTCTTTAAAAGACAATCATCAATTTGTCCTTACAAACCTTCTGCCCACCACTCCCAAAGATATACCTGAGGTGACTGATGCCTGACCTATAACTGAATTAAATAGACTATCCCAATACTGGTGTAGAAAGTTTCATTACACAGGAAATTAAAGGACAAATGTGATTGTAAATGCCTTTAATCCCAGGACTCTGGAGGCAAAGGAAGGTGGATCTCTGCGAGTTCAAGGTCAACTAGAGCTACCAAAAAAAAAAAAAAAAAAACTAATTTATTTATTAGATAGCCAGCTTTTGGCTATTATGACAAATGCCAGAAATAAATCAACTTAGTAGGAGGGAGGGCTTATTTTGGCTCATAGCTCCTTCCTTGGCCCATTCTACTATGCCCCAGATCCTACAGGTTCCACCATCTCCCAATAGTGCCGCAGTCTGGCAACCTTGAGCAAACACCCTGAGACTGTCACTAAAGTACTAAAGTGCCTGAGCACCAGCTTACTGGTGTTCGAAATAGTGAGACCTGGACAAAATGGTTCCCAAGTCGCTTTCAGCCCCATCATTTTGTGACTAAATATTAACACGGGCTCTGCACTGTAAAGGACGCTCTGCTAGATGCCATAACACAAAGGCACAAGCAGAGACACGATCCGACCCATGCCTCTTCCTGTTTATGCTGTCATTTCTTGGCCTTATTTCCAAACTTCCATCACAGCTACTTTGATTCAGTCTCAAGTTTCTCTTTAACTGTATGCCTCTCTTTGATGTTTAGAGAGTCCTAGTCAAATGGGGCTCGTGCCTATTTGCACAGGCTCTGCCAGCACGCCCCTATCTTCACCTTTCCTTTGCATTTCCTCTGCAGCCAGAGTTTTCTGGGCCCCAAACACCAGTGAGCAGCTGGTAAGGTGCGGGTGTGCTGATGTCTTTGCAGTGAGGGGTGGGTATGCTGAGCTGCTTTTCTTTCTAGGTCTACATTCATAGAGTTTCCTCTACTCCCCAAACTGAGTCCCTTTTCGCCCCTCTTCTCCCTCAGGAACCAGCATCTTGGCCCACAGCCTACAGCCTGGACGAGCGACCTGTTTTAAAATCTGTGCATGTCGGACCTGTCAACATCCAGGCTCAGGCAAACAGGCTGCCCTGGAGCAGAACAGCTTTGCTAATCAATCATGCTTCAGAGAGTGGGCGGTTTGTACACGGGCCTGCTTTGCTGTGACCAAGTGCCGATGAAAACGTCTGAGAGTGAATTAAATAAGAGGGAAAACAATGTACTTTCCACGTATGCAGCAAGAAGGCCGCGGCAAAGTTTTACTTAAAAACAACTCCTCCTTCCTGAAAGCCTAAAGCAAGCTCATGGGCTCAGACAGAATTCCTCTCTCAAGATTTACTGCTGACAGAGGGGATGTCTCATCTGAGACACTGTAGATCCAAGGGACGAAGTAGAGAATCTGCCAACATGACGACTCCATTGTGTAGTTAAGACTTTTATTGTGAATAACAGAGAACAAGAGAAAAAGAAGCAGTCTGGGCATGGCCAGGGTTATCTTCGGGAGAAGGGAGAATAGTAGGGGACAGAGAGAGAGAGAGGAGAGAGAGAGAGCGGTAAGCACACTGGATTATAGGGAGGATAAGTAGCTGAAAGGAGGGTAGTTCACCAGCTGGAGGGAATTTGGGGTAGCTGAAGAACTAAGGTGCTACTGGACGTTGAAATGTATAGCAAGTGTTTGTGACCAGGACATGAGGAGCTTCGATGTGTAGCCACAGGTGTATGTCAACTGAGCCTTATGTCTCTTCTGCTAGAGATGAGGAAAATGACTCCTCTGGGCAGATGGGAACTGGTTTTCCAAGTTCCTGAAGAACGCTGGCTTTTATCAAAGTGGTAGAAATCTTCATATAGTCCAGGTTGAGCTCATTTCTGGATATCTCGACAGTCCGGAACTAACAGACACGAAGTCATACGCAAAATAAAACTCCAGGATGATGTCCTCCAGTATTCAGAAATCAAAAATGAACTACATTCAATTAAAAAAAAAGTTTCTTGAGGAATAATCGCGCGTCACTACTGGTAATGCTCAAATGTGCGAATGAGTGACTTAAGCAAATGGACGCCATCCGAAGCTAAATCAGATATGCAACACAATTTCCCACTAATGGGGACGCTTTCCATTAGGGGACGCTTGCCACAGTTTGTTAGGTATATGTTCTGGCTATAGCATACTATCTGGGGCAGGCCATGAAAATCATTAGGCCTTTAAATTCATACCTGTGCACGTGTGAGCGTGCACACACTCGCTCACTAAAGATGAAGATTTTAATTAATTCATTTGAAACTCTTCTCATAGTTTCAAAGTTCCTAAAAATGAGTTACATAAAACACGGGCTTACAATAACCAGATAAAATAACCAGAGAAACATCACCACAAAAACAGAATACATAGATAACTCTGAACGCGTTTGCCCTTTAACCCAGCAATCCCATTCTGGTGATTTGTCGTGCTCACATATGAACTGAATTATGGACAAAGCTATCTACTGAGCAGTATTTTTGACAGCAGGAGACTGAAATAGCCAGGTGTCCATGAACAGGAGTGGTTAACTGCACCCCTTGCAGTGGGGAGCTACATAATGACTCCCAGGGAATTGCTCACCTCTGCATTCCTCTGTCCTTTGACTCCAAGGTTAGCTCTGTTTTTACTGAGAAGTTAGCAAATATAAGAGAAGCCGAAGGTTTCTCAGTATGTCCACATTAGGGCACAGCCCATTTTTGTTTCTTGGCCCATGGGAAGTGTTTCATGAGAACTTGGAGGAAGAATTGGTTGCAGGTGCTGTATCAGTCTACCAGCAACCGTGGAGTGAGGTTGGAAGTTTCATAGCCTTGTGACGGTATTCACGCAAGTAAATTCTGGCAAGGCCTGCAGAAAAACCACTGGCTGACCCCAATCCAAATAGCTGACCCACAGAACTAGGAAGTAATAAAATAGCTGTTGCTGAAGCCACTGAAGAGTACTTAACTTACACAACTATGAAGGCCACATACTAACCATGAAGAAAAGAAGGGGCATCCTATATCAAGAATATACGGTTACCCCTATAATGAGATTGATGACTACCTTAAATGCCCTCACAGAACCTTCATCCAGTAGCTGATAGAAGCAGATGCAGAGATTCACAGCTAAGCACTGGACTGAGCTCCCAGAGGCCAGTTGAAGAGAGGGAGGAGTGATGAGCAGAGGGGTCAAGACCATGCTGGGGAAACCGATAGAAACAGCTGATCTGAGCAACTGGGCACTCACTGACTCCAGACTGACAGCTGGGGAACCTGCATAAGACCAAACTAGCCCCCCCCCAATGTGGGTGTCAGTTGGGAGTCCTGGGCAGTCTGTGGGGCCGCTGGCCATGGAACCAGTATTTATCTCTAGTGCAGGAACTGGGTTTTTGGAGCCCATTCCCTATGGAGGGATAATCTCTCAGCCTACATATGACAGCCTTTGATGATCCCCCATGGGAGGCCTCACCCTCTCTGAGGAGTGGATGGGGGTGGGCTGGGGAGATGGTAAGGGAAGTGGGAAGACAGGAGGGAGAGGGAACTGTGATTTGGTATGTAAAATAAGATTGGTTTTAGTTTAAATTTAAAAATTAAAAAAATAAGAAAAGACACCACCTGATTTAAGATATAAAAACTTCCATAAAAAAGAATACACTGTTAAATAACAAGCTATGAGACTAATAAACGCAGTCTTGCACAAAGAGCCATTGGACATATTCTTAAGAAACTAAATTGGACAACCGAGGATGGGTGGATAAACTTACCAATAAATAACTTTGTAAATTACTCCAATGTATCAAGTATGAGAATCCATTACCCACCCAGAAACAATGTTTAAAAGTAACAAAGACAAGCAAGGGAGAAACACTATGCCATGAAAAGGCAGAATTTCAACCCATAATCCAAATTCTACACAAAAGTTATCCTTCATCTCCGGCCATCCTGTGAGACAGGACCACATTCCTTCATAGCACATGTGGTTATTTAAATACATCTTCTCTTCTATGCAGGATTGTAAGCACATTTGGAGCAGGAAACACATCTCAGGCATCTCAGCATCTTCAGCAACCAACAAGCGCTGTGCAGAGGAAGTGCTCATTTAAGGGTTGTTAACCTTTCAAACCCTTCTGGGATTGGTGAGATAGCTCAACAGGAATGATGACCCATGTTCAGTCTCTAGGGCTTGCATGATAGGAGAGATCAGCACATATGTGCAGTATGCATGTGTGTGCAGTATACAAGCTCCAATACATATAAGAAAATAAATAATTCTGACATCACTTAAAGGAATTTCCTCAGAACACTGGTGAATCCTAGAAAACCTACAGCTTGATTTCTTCTGCAGCACTCATGCTGCAGATACACACATATTTCCAATAAGCCTTCCTCATGGCTCAAACTACCAGGGGAGGGTGGGCATACAAAAGTTCAATTTGAATGCCAAGAAAGGCAAAATTCAAAACAGAGTCTTTTATTTTAAAAGTTTTAAAAAGGGGAGCCTAGAAAAAATGAAAAAAGATATCTGTCTTATTATTTCTCTTAAGCTACAAACTGACTCTTGTGAACTGAAATATGGAGCAAGGTAAACTTAAGTAAGAACAATAAGTGGAATGTTGAACACTCTGAGCTGAAGGCTCCATCCCACCTCAACAGAAGTCAACACTTGCCTTACATTGACTTCAGCACTTCTAGGAAAGGGAGACCACAGCTTTCTCCGTAAACCTTTTCAAGGGCTTGACAACTCTCACTGGAAACCTCTACTTCCTTTGAAGATGTGCCTTTCCTAGTGGGTCTCAGTCTACATGTCTGACCCTGTGAAGGTAGAAACTCCTTTGAGAAGGAAGTCCGGGTACCTGAGTGGTTTAAACTATACTCTCTTGATGGTGGGCTCAACCCTTACACATCGTGGACCACATCAAGGAACAACATCATGTAGCATTGATATTATACCTGGACAATGAGGGGCAATTGCTAAGTATTATAGACATGCTGAAGATAGGTATGTTTGTATAAGAAAGAGCAGAAACTAACACTGTGTTTCCAATTGTCTCAAAAGAGATGGGTCACTTGTCTTCTCCCTAGAACCTTCATAGACTTTTTTTTTTTTTTTTTTTTTTTTTTTGAGAAAACATAAATGTAGCAATCTGAGCAACAGGAGGAAAGCAAACATCAGAGCCATAGTGGGCAAGCCCAGAGAGAGGAAAATTCAATTCAAAGATGCTGTGGTATTGAGACATGCTTCTCTCGAGATGGAGATGGTTGGTCACGATACTTCCTGGAGACCTAAGCGGCTATGAACTGTCTAGACAGCCTGGTACAGAGGGCTGGCTGCGGTGGCTTGAGGTGGCTTGAGAAGTTGATGGTCAAGTTGTCAATTGACTTTACCAGGCTCACACAGAACATCAGAATTGTCACCTTTTTATTTGGTATAGAATGAAATTCCTGGGACTCCTACTAGTTTCAGCTGAATTATCATGCTATTTTAATTTTGACTGTGAAATTTGAGGACTTCAAAGAAAAGTCTAACAGGAATGTTGACACTAGCCCAGACTCTACACTCTATGGGCACCACATGGTTTTTCTAGCCCTGACTTTGGAAAAAGGAGAAACCTGGGTGTAGAAATATACCTTTGCAGTAAAAGTTTATTCAAAGACATACATGGGAGGTTTATTTGATATCTGAAGGAAGGTATTTGATCAGGGGGACACTTAGCAAGAAAAAAAATATGAAGCTCTAAGTAAATATTGCCCATCTGCTCCTGGCCCCACCACCTGGCTCCTATTCCTTCTCTGATAGGTTTGAGCCAAGCAATTTTGTTTTATTTGTGCACTTGGAGAGGCCACCTGTCATGGAATAGACTTATACATTAAACAAAGCGAACATTTCATATTTCTGTGTTTCCCATATGATTTCCTTAAACAAAAAGCACTTATTTCACCTTAAGCAGATTTAGGAAACGCTGACTCTAACGAAAGGTATAAACAAGGCAATCTTTTGTTTATGAAGACTGTTAACAGCCTATCCATAGAAAGACACCCTCTCCCTACCCGATACTGGGAAATTAATCCATCCACACATTTTGGTCATTTCCCTGGCTGTTAAAGGCTACAGTGAAGAAAAAAACGTTTTACAAGGGAACATGGTATATTTGTGCTAAAAAAAAAAAGCAGGCACCACAGAAATCCAGAGAAGGGAGCCAAAAAGAAAAACCAGGCACAACGAAGCACGGGCACCAACAAAAATAAGGAGGGAGTGTGCCCTTCTGGGGATGCTATTGGGGAAGGGGAAGAGCACTGGGTGAGGGTTTGAGGCCGAGAAGGCTGCACAGAGAGAGAAGGCCAACTGTGAGGAGTCCATAGTTCACAGGCTACGGAAAGTAGCCCTTTTCCTTGTAATTGTAGCTGTGGGAGTTCTCAGGCAGGGAATACAAAAGCTGCAGGGAAAGTTTGGCCTCCATAACATGTATGCAACCACGGTGGCTGTGTGGACCTGCAGCATTCATGGGAATAGACACAAAAGGGAGTTAAATTTGTGGCTATTTGATCTCCAAATGACCTTGGGTTGCCTGGTGTGACTCCTGTACGGCCTTCCTCTGACTGACTAGGATGGCTCCCACCAGGCCTTGCTCTGCCTGGTGTGACTCTGACTTTTTCCAGCCGAGGCAAGGAAGAAGCACAGGTCTGTTCAGCAGAGGTGGCTGTTCAGCAAGATAAAGATAAGCACTGTGGTAGAAGCAAGAAGGTCTAGCATGGAAGAGAGTCTTTCCCCTGCTTCCAGCCGCTGCAGAGAGGTAGAGCGGCATGCTGGATGTCCGCTGTAATAACCCTATAATTCTACCCAGACAAGAGCTTTATTGGCATGCTTGACATAGATCTCTGGTATGGTGAACAGGCATGCGGAGGATGAACCAGAGGTGGCAAACGTAGACTCAGAACATGATGATACAGCTTAAGAAGCTTTACAAACAAAAAGGTAACACACTACAGGGCAAAGAACAGATCCAGAGGTCTGGGGGGATAGCTTAGCAGTTAGAGCATTGGCTGCGTGTTAGGAAGCATTTACTCTGGGGTTTACATTTTCAGGGTCTATCGTCCATGACCCTCATGGCACACAGCCTAGCAGCAGACATGATGCTGGAGCAGCTGAGATCCTTCATCTTGGTCAGCAAGTAGGAAGCAGAGAAAGCTAACCGGAAATGGCACGAGCCTGTGAAACCTCAAAGCCCACCCCCGGTTGGCACACCTCTTCCAAGAACTACACATACCTTCTAATCCTTCCACCAACCAGAGACCAAGCATTCAAGCAGATGAACCTGCAGGCCTATTCTTATTCAAACCATCACAACCATGCAAACAGGAGAAACAGAACTTGGAGCTACAGAAACCCATTTCAATGCTAGGTGGGCTTGGGGGCCACCTGTAACCTCAGCCTTGGAAGGCAAACACAGGGATTCCAATGTCAAGCTAGCTATCAAGCCTGGGCGCATAACTAAGCTTTGGTTTTGATAGAGCAACTGCTTCAATAACTAGGTCAGAAGAGCAATCATGGATGACTCCTGATATCCTCAGACCTCCACATGCACAGATACAAAATGTGTGCACTAGCATACCCACTCATGAAAAAAGAAACATGTATATACACACATACATACGCCATACATACATGAAAGAAAAGAATCAAGTGACACAGTTTTAAGACCATTGTTTGGGGACTCAGGGGCAGTAGAGGGACAGGGATAAAGTGCTAAGATGTCCTGGACTGTGTGAATGGTAGATAGGAGAAGCAGGAAAGCAGAAAGTGAATGTTCTAGGGCCTTGGAGGGCAGACAGTGGGGCTCACCCTGTCGCTAGGATCTGGATGATGAAGTGACTAGTGATGGCATCAGGCGTGAGGAAGAAGAGTGTGCTGTCCTTTAGAAAACAGCAACTGTACTAGCAGTGAGGGTAATCTTATCAATGGCTTAAAATTTTAGGCCCGTATTATTACAGTTTCCAAGTACGTTTTGCTGAAACCTTTGATGTGAAATAATATATCCAACCATGAGTCTGTATCTAAACTTCTGTGAGAAAAGATTTTAATTTAAATCTGTATTGCCTTTATGAATGAGGTTCAAAGGATCTGAACTTCTGCCTACTGAAAGATGGTGGATTAAAAGATAATAGTCTTTATCTGTGTTCAGTTCAGTCATATGTCTAAGAATGAGCTTGCCCACGGTCTTTCCTTCACAGGGCTCCGCTCGGCAGGTCCAGGGCCCTAAGCACTGGTTCCTCCCTGCAGGCTCCATCCTCAGATTGTTCTCTGAGCCACTTCCAAGCCTCAGGAGCCTCTCCTTTCATTTCACCTGACCCCAAGAACCAAGCCTGTCCTCTCTTTCTGCCCTTAACCTATCCAGTCATCATTTCTCCAGAGTCCCAAGTCACGAGAGCTGGCCTCGTTGCCTCTTGACTCAAATCTCTATTTTCCGAGCCCCCAAAGACACAGGGTGGCATCATTCATTGGCAGTGTTGACGCCTCGATTTTAAGTTTCCACCTTTCCACCTTGACCAGATCTCCTTGGGGAAACAGTGGGTTTGGGTAGCAATCCTTTAACCATTTGGTTTGGGTGGGGCAGTTCTTCCTAGTTATCTTCCTCCAGAATGCTACACGACATGACATTTGGCCCTGTGCTGGCCTGCATGCACTCACTGTCTCCACACAGCTGGTGTGAAGACACACCATGCCAGGACACCTTGACAGCAGTGCTGGGGTGAGGCTGTCTCACTGTGAAAGTCAGGTGCTCCATGATTTCCTGCCCAAGGCTTAATAAAGCAATCAGGCTTTGTTAGAAATGTGATCCTGTTACTTCTTTCTTTCCTCTATGGGGGAGAGAGGTCCCTAACACATAGGGTTATAGAATATGACATCTCTCATGATGGTCTGTTAGCAGAGAGAACTTCCAATGCCTCAAAACTGCATTTAATAAGAAAAAAAAATTAAAAAAAAAACCTGAGCTTCTACAAAAGAAGAAAGAAGCAATGATGCCCAAACAGTCACATGGAAGAGGATGTCCCACTCTAGAGTTCTGAAATCACAAGCTACTCAGTCACTAGTCACTAGTCACAAGCTACTCAGGACCTCAATCTTGGCTTTTTCGATCAAAATCTGGACCTTTTCCAAACACAGCTTTCCACCTTTACCAGAGAATGAACTGTGGGAAGGAAGTGAGAGAAAGCACACAGAGAAAGTTCTTCTTTATGAATGCCTCTGCTCCCTCTCAATTAGGAGCAGGTGCTGAAGCCGGAAGTGTAGGAATGCTGAGCTCAGTAAATAGCAGGTTAACTGGCCCGGTCTCTGCGCATGCTACTTCCCTCCTACACTGCAAAAGGTGCTCTCAGATTCGCCAAAAAAAAAAAAAAAAAATGACAAAAGGCAAATCCTTACAGTGGCAGGGAGGCAGGGAGTGGCAGCCACATGTGTGCTTTTATTGGCAAATATCTTGGCATCATGTGCTCAAGACAACTGTAGTCAATGATTGGTGACCAAATCACCTGGGCCGGGTGACTGATCTTAACAGCACTAGGTACCCACACGATACCCACTGCTGACGAACTCTCAAGAAAGGTCTCAGTTCAGGAGCCTAGCCCTTTCTTAGAAAAGGAAGAAAAAAAGGAGCAATTCTCAGTAAACGATAAACCACAAGGCTACTGTGTTCAAGACGGGTGGTACACATTAAACCACATGCATACCAAAACGATGCTCAGACTGTCTCATCCAAGACGTCAGTCAATTCAGAATTAAGGAGCAAGACTTTTATACTGAGAACAGCCTGATGCTTGATGATGTAGCTTGCACGTTTCCCATCTGCTGGTCTCTCTGCTCTGGGACCTGCTGTCGCCCAGGGATTCGCATCTGCTCAGTCCTGACTGAAAACATTCTTTCACAAGATGAATTATTGAGAGGCCTCTTGGTGACAGAATCTACACAATGTGAGAGGTCGACAGTCCAAAGCACGTGATCTCGGAGATTGTTATGATACAAGGGCCAAACTCCACTGAGTTGCAAAGCTGAGGGATATGGGAGGATGGAGAGGGGACAGAGAAAAGGAAGAAGAGAAGTGATCAGGCTGATGGAAGGTAGGAAGTGTGTGTTGCAAAGGAGAACTCAGAAGGGCGGGACAGCTGGTGACGTGGAGGAGGACACGCAGAGAGGAGGGCATAGGGGCAGTACTGAGGACAGCACCTGGACATCCGGGTGGTTCCAGTCAGAGTTGCACATCACGGAGCCATCAGAAAGAAGCCAAAGCTTTATGACAAAAACTCCAAAGGAGCAAATTCAAGTTCAGAGGGAAATTTCTAGTACCCCAGGAACTAATTAATGTCAGGTTTTTTTTTTTTTCTTTTTCTTTTTAAATCACACTAAAAATAAAATTATACTTCAGGCCCTAGGGTACATATCTATAAATAACATTTCCCCAGAACACAGCGTAGTAAACTGTGGTCATCTCTTAGTGACTTCCCTCACGTATGGCATTGGGAGGATCTGGTGTGGCCCTATAGTCTGTCTGGATGTTCCCATTTCCAAGGGACCTGAGAGCCTTCCTCTCCTGCAATCAAAAGGAACCAGGAAGAAAAACTGTCACATGCTGCTGGAGGAACTGCCAGTTGGCAGACCTTTTAGAACACAGCCTGAAAGTATCCATACCCATTCAGAAGGATATGCTGTCACTGATCAAGCCAAACACATACACACACACACACACACACACACACACACACACAGGCACAGGCATGTTTGCTACAAAACTATAGTTCAATAAATCATGACACATTTCACATTTGAGATAATTTTAAAATTATTTTCTAATAGAAAGAGTGGTGAAATTTATTTCTTATTTCACTTAATCCATATTATTTTCTCATTGGTGAGTTAAAGGGATATATCTAAGTTCACTTAGAAGTCTGTGTTTATGATCCTCTTTTCAAGTAATTTGGTCAACTGTTTGTTCAGAGTCCCAGTTAGTCTTTCTGACTTATATGGTCCAATTATATCGCCCATCAGTACATCTGACTTTCAGCATTATCATTCATTAGCGTTTCTGCAGCATCTTAAACTCTGATGTACTGGAGTCATTAAATCTCTTCCATATGTTCACACAAGATACTACTTCATATGCATGTGCCCGAGAGTGTATGAATGTGTACTGCATGTGGGTAGGCGCTCCCAGAGCCCAGAAGAGTGTGTTGGGTTCACCAGAACTGGACTACAGGCTGTTGGAAGTGATCCGACATGAATCCGACATGAAACCAGAACCAAGTCCTTTGCAAGAGCAGCCTGGCTAGGCCATCTCTTTGTGTGTGTGTGTGTGTGTGTGTGTGTGTGTGTGTGTGTGTGTGTGATGGATGCTTTTGTTTATACATATATGTGCATGAATGTGTGCATGCATGTGCATGGATGTGTATATGCATGAACCTGGAGGCTAGAGGTTGACACACAGAGTCTTCCTCAATCATTCTCCACCTTAAGTTTTGCGACAGTATCTCTCTAACCCTGAAATTTGATTAGATAGACTATCAAGCTAGCAAGCCCTTTCCATCCTCCTATCTCTTTCCCAGAACTGGGTCCTGAAAGGCAACTCTGTGCCTAGCTTCAGTGTGGGTTCTGGGGGGTATGAAGCCAGATCTTCATGCATTACCAATTGAGCCATCTCTCCAACCCTTAAATAAATCCATATTGACATTGAATAAAAACAAATATCCATGACAGCCAGGAATCAACGGTAATGATGTAACAGGCAGAGCAGGGGATTTCAATATCATGTTGTAAAGTGAGAAAGAGAAAAGGTGTACACAGGGAATCCACAGTCTGCTTTTGATAAAATGACAACAAAAGCTATGACGTATGTGTGCACGGACCTAAAAGTGTTCAGTGTGGTTGTGTGAGCTGTGTAATGCATGGAAGGATGTGTCACAAACGTGTACAGTCAGGACAGGAGAGGGGAGGAGTAATGGAGGAGGAAGGAGCAAAGAGGGAAAGAAATGGACATGAAAGATGGTGAAGAAGCCCACTTGCGACCTGTGAGGTCACTTAAGGAACACAATGGGTGTAAATCAAACACACATGAGAGGGTGTGCAAAGTGTGTCCCCCCCAATGTCAGTGATTTCTTATCCGGTGGAGGGGTGCCTTTAAAGAATTTTTGTGTTATTCTTGTATGCACATTTGAATATTTATATTTGTGAGTATGTAAGTTTAAAAAAAGACTTACTAAGGGAAAATGCAGTGATATTTCCTATTTGTTTTCCCTACTTTTAGACTTTTCTATAAAATCCTATTTTGCTCACTCTGTAAAACACACTGGAGTGCCTTCAGATGCCTGCCCACGGTGGTTCTCAGAAAGAAGGGTTAAGCTCAACAAGAAGCGCCTTCAGATGCCAGCCCACAGTGGCTCTCAGAAAGAAGGGTTAAGCTCAACATGAAGCTCCTTCAGATGCCAGCCCACAGTGGCTCTCAGAAAGAAGGGTTAAGCTCAACATGAAGCTCCTTCAGATGCCAGCCCACAGTGGCTCTCAGAAAGAAGGGTTAAGCTCAACATGGAGCTCCTTCAGATGCCAGCCCACAGTGGCTCTCAGAAAGAAGGGTTAAGCTCAACATGAAGCTCCTTCAGATGCCAGCCCACAGTGGCTCTCAGAAAGAAGGGTTAAGCTCAACATGGAGCAGGGACGGAACACCAATGAAAGCTCTGAGTTTGTGAGCCTGAAATGGCTTCTAAGGAGCAGAATAAATGAGTGAGGTATGGTCAAAGAACTGACAAGTCTTAGTAGCCCTCTGTGCAGTTCTGCTGGTGCCTATAGAAACACACTCAGCAAATGTCAAAGTGGTGTGATTTGATAAAAAAGTGATGACACATTATATCCAGTCTTTAAATGTATTCCCATTTTGGAGCCTACATGGAGGGTAAGTATAACAGCCAACAGAAAAGACAGTATGTGACAGAACTTTGTTCCCACAAACGTTTGTGGAAAGCATTGCCTAGGACAAACAATGGGACCTATAGATCATGTAAAACTGTCCCTGATAACTCTTGCCTTGACTCATTGTATGTTACAGTCAACACAGCAGGTATATTATCAACACTAGGAGAAATTAGCATCAACACTTTGATTCAGTTGTGGTTTGCTCTTTTCTAGCAGCTTGCACATTCTGGGAACCCCTCCTCCCTTTCCTTAGAAGTAGTCTGAGAGAGGATCTCGGTGCTGTACTGAAGAAGGTGGAAAGAGGAGGCTTCAAAGAGCCTCCCACCTTCCGGATTCTGACTCAAGATGAGATGCCATGCCAGCCACCAGCCCTTCTGCCTTCTTCCTCTCAGATGCATCAGCCAAGGTGGTTCACTCACTAAATGAACTGCTTCTGTTTGCTGACATTCTTGAGGCTGATGTAACCCTGCTGAGGCAAGTCATCTCAGCAATGCAACTGTCCAAACAGCATGCCATCACGAAACCGAAACGTTCACTGAACACTCAAAGGCCGAGGCAAAGAAAGCAGGCAGTTTTGTAAGACTAAGTTCTGAGCAAAATTTCCAATAAAAGAATTACTTGAACAGTTTGGAGATGACTCCGAGGGTAAAAGCGCTTGCCACTGAGACTGATGCCTTGAGTTTGAGCTCAGCAATCTCTTGGTAGGAGAAGCTGGACTCCTGCAAGTTGTTTTTGACACACACACAAATTCATAAATGTAATGAAATTCTTTAAAGGAGTTAGTTTGAGGGTATCCCTCAACGGTGTGACGTGGCTTCTTCTAGGCACCACTTAGCTGCTATTTCTAACTGTTGGGAAGGAATGAAAGGCCATTTGTCATAGAGAAACAAGATTCTCCACGTTTCTCCTCGGGACCACAAGGGATGCATTCCGCATCCCCTATCAAGAAGCTGGTCTTCCCCTGTGAATGAATGAATGAATGTCTGTTCCCAAAGTGGAAGGATACTCCTACCATCAAGCCCAGCCTCCTCACCAATGCACTCACTTTTCCTTCTCAGGCAGCTGGAAGCTTTTGTTCTGTCTGACATCAACAACTTCTACCTCTTTTTCATCCTTTGTGTTTGCTCATTTAGCAAGAGACAGCCAACCAGCCACCCCATCAGCCTTTTGCACCAGTGTCTGCCAGGTGTAGAGGAGGAAGAGAAGGAGAAGCTCTGCCCCCCAGCTGTGGAGGAGAAGCAGGTGAAGCTCCGCCCCCAGCTTTAGAGGAGGAGCAGGTGAAGCTCCGCCCCCAGCTGCAGAGGGGGAAGAAAAGGTGAAGCCCCACCCCTGGTGTAGAAGAGGAGCAGGTGAAGCTCCGCCCCCAGCTACTGTGGAGGAAGAGAAGGGGAAGCTCCGCCCCCAGCTGTGGAGGAGCAGGTGAAGCTCTGCCCCCAGTTGCAGAGGAAGAAGAGAAAGTGAAGCCCTGCCCCAGGTGCAGAGGAGGAAGAGAAGGCAAAGCTCCGCCCCCAGCTGTGGAGGAGGAGGAGCAGGTGAAGCTCCGCCCCCTTTTCTTCCCCCCCCCCCTCCTTCCTACTCACTGTCCACTGAGAATCTTTGCAAAGCAGCCTTGCAGCTTTCCACAAGCTCCCCAGACACTGAGGATGGCAGCGGCACTCATGTCTTCCTCAGTGCCCTCCACTTGGCCCTTTGCTCTTCTATTAGTGTTGTGTCGGCTTGTGCCTTCCATCCAATCAGCTGCCACTCTGAATCTCATATTTGGCTCATCTTTTTACTCTCTGTTCTCTCTCCTAGCATCAAGGCCTTTTCAGACCGGGCCTCCCTGTGCTGGTCTCATAGCAACTGACTGCCATTGTAAATCATGAGTCAGTTGACGTCACTACACTCAGCTGACTTTTAGACAATATCTGTCTATATAACTGAACGTGAGTTGCACATTCACCACTGAGAGATGTCTGTCTTTTGGGCATGCTAGACTTTCCTAGGTCTCCCCACACAGTTTCACTCAGGTTTACTTCATGCCATTCCTGCTGTGTGAGATGGCCTTATGCCACATCAGCCATAGAGAAAAGGCCTACTTTTCAAACCCAGCTCAAATGCTGTTAACTCAGCCAAGTAAAGTTGATCATTGCCCTTCTGGAACTTTCCATGCTTTAGTCATTTGCCATTCTGGAGCTACTTCTGGACCATCAATTCCTATCCACTTTCCTTTGCATTCCAACATGGTGTTCCACCCAAGACAGCTCTCCATGAACACGAACGAACACCAAGGAGCTGTCAGGCCCATGACGATTTCACCAGCCAATACTGTCTTCCATGACTACCACATCAGAACATGCCAGCAGGACTTTCAGAGGCAAGGAGCTAGAGGCAATGGGTTTGTCCTGTGCATATTAAAACCCCCATTGCACAGTGATAAGCCAATGCTAGGGACCCATTATTATGAAGACATAGTACTGTCTGTAATCTGTCATTCACAGGCCTTCCTGCCTTGCTGAATATACTGGGAGTTCACGCCCTGTGCTCCAAAAACACCCAAGAAAGCAAAGAATTCCAGAAACCAAGGATACTTGTTCCCTCTGGGACCCAGAGGGCTTATACAAAAATGAAGACATATGTCACTCATCAGTCCTAATCCTCGGATCTTCCACCAAATTTAACTTCACTTATAACAAGGAGATTAGAGCCACAAACGTAGCTGAGAAAACAAGAATATCTGAAAGAAAAAAAAAAAAAAAAAAAGAAAAGAAAAACTCAATATTTTATTACCTGTGAAGTTAAGCCGGTGGAGGAAAGCCTTTGTATGGACGATAATTTTTGTTTCAAAGATCAGTATCTCAAGAGCAGCTGTGCAAATTTCCCTGCAGCTCTCAAGGTGATCTGTAACATAAGGTGGCCATATGTCCTGGCTTGTCAGGCAAGTCCCAGGGCACACCTGTTGTTCCTGCACAGCTATCAACAGTGTCCCCTTTGCTTGCAGAACAGGCCCAGTGTGAGTGGTGGGGTGAGCACTGCATTGTCAAGTCAAGGCCATCAGACCTGAGCGGCTCCTCCCCACAGGGGACAGTGGTGTGTTCAGGGTACCTCTGAGCAGCAAAGGGCCAGAATCCCAGCTTCCTGGCACCAAGCTGGTGCTATCTAAGAGGACATATTTCCTTTGCACTGTTTCTTCATCGACTAATCTGGTAAAGCACACGGGGGAAGTGGTAACACTAAGGACGCCGTGGCTCTGCAGACTTGGCCCTTTCAGTTTCAGCGCGGAGCTAAAGCCAAACACGGAATGACACGGGGCTGCACAATATGGCAGTAGGTACATAGCTCAAACGACCAACTCCAAAGGAGTTAAAAGCAGAGAGAAAGGTCTCGTTCTTTAGTGAGTGCTTTGGAAGGTGATGGGCCCTGAAGCGGAGGGGAAAGAGGAAAGGAAAGCAGAATGAAAGGAAGGGAAGGGAGGAGGGGGAAGGGGAGGGGTGTTTTTCTTTGGGGAGCGGGGAGGGATTAATGGAGATGGCTCTGTGGATAACATACTTGCTGTGCAAACACAAGAACCTGACTTCTGATCTCAGAACCCATGGTGAAAATCAGGCCCAACAGTGCGAGCCTGTTTACTACGAGGCTTGGGGGAAGAGCCAGGGGTGGGCAGAAACAGGTGGATCCCAGGTACGTGCTGGTCAGTCAGTCTATCCCAAATGGCAACTTCCAGGTTCAGTTAGAGATTACATCAAACAGACAAGAAAACAGGAGGGGAGATGAAGAGAGGGAGGGAGGGATGGAGGGAGGGAGGGAGGAAACAAGAAATTGATACAGGACACACTTTCAATCTCAGGTCTCTATATGGGCGTGTGCACCCCCCACCCCACCCCACACACAGCCCCACACACCCACAAACCACCCCATCTCATTTAAATGGAGAAAAATGTGGATTGTCATAAACCAATTAAAGGACTCTATAAGTAGTATTACCATATATGGCAGAAGAGAAAAATAAAAACAAAATACAAGGAGTCTGTGGTTTTCCCAAAATGTCACAGTGATTTCAGGCTCCACAACCATCAGATCCAAGAGACTGGACAACCAGCCAAGAGCTGGTGGCTATATAACAGTGTTCCTGTGATGTGGAAAGAAAATAGTGGCCATCTTCCTAATTCATCCCAGCTTCCTGCTAACTGGGTGTGGAGGGGTGGAATGGTAGGAGAGATACTCCCCCGCCACCGTGTGTGAGTGCATGCTTACGTGTGTGTGTGTGTGTGTGTGTGTGTGCACGCGTGCATGCGTGTGTGTGTGTGCACGCGCGCATGCGTGTGCGTGTGCACGCGTGTTGCTAGCGGAGGGGGCTCAGAGGCTTACATCAGGTGTCTTTTTCTTTGTTTTTGAGAAAGGCTTTTTCACTCAACCTGGAATTCACCATTTTGGACCTGTTCTTTCTCTAGTCCCCTGGCACTGGGGATTCATGAGTTCATGATGCCACCGTACTCGGATTTGATGTGAATGCTGAGAATTCAGATTCGGGTTCTCCCGCTTACACAGCCAGCGCTTTCACTGGGAGCCATCTCCCCAGCGCCTAAAGAAGCTCTACCTCTAACAGTCCAGGTCTCTTAGAACCAACACCAGGCTTTGTGTAGCTTTCTGTGTGATTATCTCACTTGATGTTAAGCAAAAGACCAAGAAGCAACAGGCTTAATTCAAAGGTAGACTTGAGTATTCTTTATTTCCAAGGAAGTGGCAAACACTGAATTGATTGTATGGATCCCTTCCTGCTGCAAAGAAGTGAAACTCTTAAGAAAGTGCCACAGAACTAAGCCTGAAGTAAAGGAAGGGAGGAAGGGAATGAAGGAAAAGTGGGGACAAAACCTTTAATCAGAAGCTGACTTCATGGTATTCAGCACAACCGCCCACTGAGACACAGGGATAGTGCCTGTACTCAGATGCCCAAGCAGGAATGACCTTGTTCCTACATGAAGTAGGAGGTCCTGATTCAGCTCCTCCACAAGCCCTCAACAGCTCTCATGAAAAAGGAGGAAGAACATTGCCCGTTGGTCCAGAGATGAACAGTAGAAAAAGCCTATGAGATGAACAGTAGAAAAAGCCATAGGTGTATAGTGATTTCCATGGCTCAGCACACTTTTGCGAAAGTCCCCAAAGTAAACCGTACAATGTTACAGGGTCCTAGTTTATGCTACCTGAAGGTACTATGGCAAGAAATTAATGTAAATACAACTCAAGGATACTAACCATTCCCCAAGTCTCCAGAGATAACAAATGTGTGGGCAATAGGTAGTGACAGTTTCACAGTGTAGAGCTGGGCATGGCAGCACACTTGCGAGGCTTAAGCAAGTGTATTGGAAACTTGAGGACTGTACTACTCCTTCAGTTTAAAGCTACAAACACTGGATAGTGAGACTTTATCTCAAAACAAGCAAGCACCAAAAAGACTTCATAATTCCAGACTTGCAATAGACCCATAAAAAACAAATCTCTGTGAAAATGGTCATGTCAACATGCCTGCATGTGTGTGCATGCATACATACATGCTGCATTCATACCCATCCTGAGATTCAGGCAGTGAATGTGCCCCACATGCTGCAAGCCAGACATACCTGGGTCCATTGAAGAGTGATAATAACAAGAAGATAGAAAAGATGGCTAAGTGATCATACTGCCAACACGCCAAAAGAAGCAGAATTCTGGGACAGGAGGTAGGGTGTTGGGATGACCCCACATGTACCAGGCTCTGAAGCTTCACTAGTCCACTCTGCAGCTGCAGCTGGGAGAGTAGGGAAGAGCATCATTTTCTTGTAAAGCTATGATGTGAAGAGATAGAGAAAATGCATCCAAACTGTGAATGTGCCTCTTATGGATCCAGTTTTGATAGACTTCTGCTACAAAGGTGAGAGTAAAAAAACAGAAGAATGTAATGGGTTGAATAAAGTAGAGGGATGCCTATGGAGAGGTGGAGAGGGGTGCCAGGACAGCAGCAGGACCAAGGCACAGTCAGAAGTCATCCAGAAAGCCCTCACTAAGAGCCTACAGTGTGCCTTAGGAACAGTCACTCTAAAACCAGGAACCGGACAAACACAACCTTTCTCAGACCACCCCATTGTCACTGTGTGAGACATGTCAGTAGTGCAATCCAACAGAGAAGGAGTTAGAGACTCCAGGACGAGGGCAGGAGGGACAGTGGTATTGCCTACAGGTGGTTGTCCACATAGATAACTATGATAAACCACACATAATTACAGGAGTTTGGCAGGGATTCTGGGAAAGTCAACATGCCCTTATATGTTAGTATGAACATTTTAGAAAATACAATTTGTATACAATCCCATCAGCAACAGCAAGAAACTAGCAGGTGCCTATGAGTAGATAACTAGAAAGATGCAATATAATGAAATATTGTGCATATATGCACACATATAACTTGGATAAAAAGCTTTGAGGCCTAAATAAATGCAAATACAGCATGCTCAGAGGTCACGAGAGCCAACACCAACGTGAAGAGCCCCAGGCCAGCATATAAACCAAATAACGTTCATATTCAGTCCCAGAAAGGGTGTTTTATGGTCATGCTTAGCTGGCTTGAAAATTTATACAGAAAAGGGGAAAAAATCTAAAAATAGTGAAGATAATTTTGGAAAAGAATAAGATAGGGACTAAGGTATTGATATGTACATATATTTTCTAATTGAGATGGTATAGTTCAGACATAGATGACTAAACCTCTGAGAGAGAGAGAGAGATCTTCACATATGAGAGCTAATAACATGAAGCTGAAAAGGAGGAGGCTGAATTTTTTTAACAGGTGGGACAATTGTTAATCCATAAGAGGAGAAAACCATCTCTAACTCACATTACCCCCAAGTAAGCTTCAAACCCCAATAGAATCAGTGAACTTTAAGACATTTAGAAAAAGAATGTTTCAACTTAAAAATACATTTATTTAGGCTAGAGAATTACATAAAGCAAAAAAAAAAAAAAAAAAAAAAAAGACACAACTGATTTCCAACTTTCTTATGTGACATGTGACAAGGCTGAAAATCAAAAGTAACACTTAACGGCAAGATACAGGCAGGAGGTAGATTTTTCTTGTAAGTACCCATAATGGATAGTGAACATTTGGTCAACCACAAGAAAACAAAAACTAATCCACTATTCTTGCCCCCAAAGTAAATCCACAAAGAATTACTACAAAGAAAAAGTGGCCTCAAAGAACAAAACTACAGGGAAAGATGGTCCAGACTCAAAAGGAAAAAAGAAGAAATCAGCACTATGGCAAGATGCCCTTTAACCCACCAGATCAGCAACAGTCAAAACCTGGCCAGGCCAAGCTGCAAAAGCTGGAGAGCCAGGACCTCACAGGACTGTAGGGGGGGAGGGGGGTACACTTTGAGAAGGCTCTGGCAGCTGCAAAGTTTCTTGCATCTTTACTCGAAGTCATGGGAATCCCATTCCCTCCTGCGTCTGAGAACTCAGCATGCCCGCTTGGAAAGGCATCCGGAGAAGCTCATGACAGTCACTCCTTACAAAACAAAATTCCAGAAACCCTCTTAAGCCCCACAATGAGGGAATGGATGCAGCACTGGGGCACATTCAGAGGAAAAGACTCTGAAGGCTACTGCAAAACAATAGTGATTTACTTCTCAGCTCTGGTGGCTGAGACTCCAAGACCAAGGTGCTGGCAAGTTCACTGGGGCTTGGCTTTTCCCACTCACGCCTCCTCAAGAAGCACCTAAGTGGTAAAAGGAGTGAGCATGCTCTCAAGGATGCCCCTTACAAAGTCACCAGTCCTGTTCATTAAGCACTGCTCCCATTACCCTCCTCCTAATGGCACCACAATGGAGTTAGGACTCAACACCCGAATTTGACAGCAATACAAATATTCACACAAATATTCAGTCTCTTTAATCTTTTATAAACATGGCTGAAACTTGATGTGCAACTATAATCTGAGCCCTACGGAGGCTGAGATAGGACAATAGGACTGTGGAGTGTTTGAGGCCAGTCTGAGCTTACTAGGGAGTTCCAGCCCAGACTGTGTTACCTTAAAAAAAAAAAAAAAAAAAAAAAAAAAAAGGAGAAAAAGAAAAACATACATTTATCGCACTGTTTTATATTTTTAAGTTTTATAATTTTTGGAGGTTTTGTTTGGTTTGGTTTTTCAAGACATGGTTTCTCTGTGTATCCCTTGGCTGTCCCGGAACTCACTCTGTAGATCAGGCTAGCCTTGAACTCACAGAGATCTGCCCGCCTCTGCCTCTCTAGTGCTGGGATTGAGGGTTATGTTTTAAGAGGTTGTGTGTATATGATATTCACCTGCCCTTCTCCTCCACCTTTCTGTATTTCCGAGGTCCTGGAAGATATTGTCAATAGCCATCTTAGTTGGGTGCTGCTGACCCAGTGACAGTGACTGCTCCGACCATGCCTGTGAGACTCCTTGCACTGTTGAGGGACACAGGACAGTATCATCATGAGCATTATTATCAAATGGCAGGGGATGAAGCTGTGGCCCCCACAGTAGGGATGCGGTTTACCATTTTAGCACTCTGAGCCTCACTCATCACACTAGGAATACCATGTCACTCACTGAGTGTCTCATTTAACACTGGGAACGGCTACGTGAGGCAAGAACCCCGGGCAGCTGGGTGGAGGAGACAAATCTCTGCCTAAGGAAAAGCAATGACATAATCCCATAAAAAGGGAACCAGCCGGCTGCTCGGGTCATCTGATGTCTTTTCAATGGGTCTGTAACTCACTGTGGAGAAGCTGAGTCTTCCCAACACATCAGCTGAGGAGGAAGGGGAGGACAGGAAGTGAGAGAACAGCATCCAGTCAGTGGAGTCAAGGTCAGGAGTATGCCAGCAATGACATCTGACCCCAGATCTAGCCTGCAGTGGGTCTCTTACCCTCTCAGGTCCTTAGCTCTACCCCAGATCTAGCCTGCAGTGGGTCTCTTACCCTCTCGGGTTCTTAGCTCTACCCCAGATCTAGCCTACAGTGGGTCTCTTACCCTCTAGGGTTCTTAGCTCTTAGTTATTTATTTGTTTCCTTTAGGTTTTAATTTATCAATATGTGCATTTATGAGTGTATGCTGCATGTGTGTGGTGCTTGCAAAAGCCAGAAGATGCTGTCAGATCCCCTGGGGCTAGAGGTACAGCTAAGTGTGAGTTATCTTATCCAGATGCTAGAAATTAGGAGTGCACCACACACTGGCTGAGCCTTCCTCAGACCCCTTATTTGCACTCTGCATCACTGACTGCCCTGAAGCTCACTGTGTAGCAGACGATGACCCTGAACATCTGGTCCTCCCGCCTCCACCTTGCAAATGCTAGGATTACAAGCACATGGTGCACTCAGTTTACTGGTGAGAGAAGCCAGGGCCTTGTCATGGTAGGCAAGTAGGGTAGCTCAGCACCATCCCCAGCCTGGTTCCTTGTACTGAACACTAGGCAAAGAGTCCACCTGGAGTCCCGCTAAAATGCCAGCCTCTATGTTTGGGGGATTCTAGGGGATTTTAATTGGATTTTAATTGGGGGGGTTGTTTTTAATTCTATGTGAATTGGTGTTTTGCCTGCACGTATGTCTGTCTGTTTGAGGGCATCAGATCTCCTGGAACTGGACTTATAGACAGTTGTCAGTGGCCATATGGTGCTGGGAATTGAACCTTGATCCTCTGGACAAGTAGTCAGTGCTCTTAACCACTGGGCCATCTCTCTAGCCCCATTTGGTGATCCTCTTTTCCCTTTCTTTTAAAATATGCAGGAGCTTCGACCTTTTCCATGTGCACGCAGTCGAACGCTCACTCTCTGGCTTGTCACTTCGTTCTTTAGTTCGGTAAATACACAAAGTGCTCGGAAGTAGTGTCCATTACCTGTTTAATACGCATCCATGCCATTCCTCAGGCCCCTAGCCTCCCCTCTGCCCTGTAATGGGCTCCATCCCATCAGAGGAGTAAACATGCTGTGGGCGTGGTCTGGAGCTGGAGCGTCTCCTGAAGCAGTCCCACATGCACATTTGAGGCTGCAAATCAGAAAGAATTTCCTGGCTGGAGCAACTGCTAAATAGCAGGGTGGGTAACCAAGGGAGGTTCCGGAATCTCCTCCTGAGATCTTTAAAACTACGATACAATCTCCCACGTCTGCGATAATTTTTTGCAGTCCTGACTAGAGACAGATGGACGAGGAGCCTCGTGGAGGCTCCTCCCCAGGCCTGCGATCTGTCCCTTGCTGTCTCCTACTCTTCACTTTGGGCTAAGCCCTACTTGGAGTCTCTTCCCCCAGGGACCTCTGGGACTGCCCAGCAGGCTTGTTTACATCAGTCTCTCCTCCTCACACCTCTCTCCTTGTTCTCATATGGAAAGCTGGTCAAAGGTCAGGGTTACCCAACTGCCCACACATAGTTTGGTATGAGCATCAGACACTGGGGCAAAACAGAGGGCTGATTCTAATGTCACTGCATCTACCCCAAGCTCAAACCCTGGGTGAGAACAGAGACGATTAGCTTTTTGCTAACAATCCACTGTAAATGAAAATATGATCCCACTAATTGATTTTAAATAGATTTTTAAAAAGGATCCTTGGCCGCATTTCATCCTGAATACAGAGTTTCAAAAGCGTTCATTCCAGGGTTGGATTTTTTCCCCCCTTTTCTTCTGGCTTAAACCCCAAATGGCCAAGATCCCAGTCTGAATAAACAGTGTGGGTGGTGACTGTTCTGTGGGGCCCAGTAGAGGATGCAATCACTTTCCTACTCTGCTCAGCACTAAATCATGTGAAGCTAAGGGGGACTCAGAGGCTCCTCACCAAGGAACCAGGGCCAGTGGAACACGTATTCTTGCTCAAGGAGACATGGAGCGAAAAGCTTGCTGGTGGCACTGAGCATCTCATTATGTATGAAGTGAGCTGACCTCACAGGCGCTGCCAGATGATCTGCTGAGGCCTGTGAACGGCATCCCAGGAATGCAGTGATGTGGGCAGAAACCCAGGGAGTTCATGCCACCCAGGGCTTTAAATGGGACACATCAGTGGCTGTCCAGTGGGAACAAAACCAGAGGGGAGTAGTAATTCAATATCACCTAAGCATTGCTGGGTCTTCAAGAGGGATCCCTGGAAATCAAAACTCAGTACAACTCCCACAGGGGCTGGAAGGGGGCAGGGCAGCCCTGGCAATAGGAGAGTGAATGAGAAAGCCAGTCTACAGGGTTATTGCAGTGGCTGGGTGCAAACACGTGCACTTTTTTTTTAGTCTTCTTTCCCTGCTGCTGACATTAGAAGAAAACGAGGAAGCAATTCCATTCATAAATACCCAGTGGGGCTTGAAGGAGACAGTGGAGTCTGTGTTTATTTAGACAGTTTTGATATAATGCAGCCCTCATATGTGTATGCAGTAATTACGCCGACTTGTCAGTAAATGCCCTGACATGTGCTTTCCACGCAAAGACGGCCGTGTCCTCCTCCTCTGCACTCTATCTGAGCAGCTTCCACTCTCCTGGCAACCAGGCCCTGGAGAGGATGGGAAAGCGCTAGGGCCAAGTTGCTCTCCGTTTCTCTGTGCGCTTTCCCATCCTCTCCATAGCTTTCTCACTGAATGCACTCACTTAATCTATCACAATATTATGCTCTGCGTGGGTAGTACTTCAGAGTTATATCCTAAGTCAAGACTGCATTGCATTAGCTCTGGTCCCTTTGGTGCTAGGAATATAAAGAATGAGTGGCTGGAATTTAGCCAACAATGCTGCTACCCTGCTGGAAGCGGAACCGAAAGAATCTCACTTAAAGTACCTGAAATTCTAGAAGCCTCTGCCAAATCAACCACCTAAGTCTGAATGCATGATGTCTGTCTATACCCTTGCCAATTTAATAAATGTTTTAAAAGCACACATTGCGAGCCGGGGTGTACCTCAGTTGGCAGTGTTTGCCCGGCATATACAAAGTCTTGGATCTGATGGCTGCTTTCATTCATACAAACTGAGTATGGTGTTATTATATACCTGGAATCCCAGTGTTCTGGAGGCAGGAGGATCAGAAGTTCATGATCGGCCTCCACTGTATAGTGAGTTGAGGTCAGCTTGGGATATATGTTCCCTGTCTCAAGGAAGGGAGGAAGAAAGGAAGAAAGGTGAGGAGTGAGTCAGGCAAACTAAGCATTACATAAAAATCAAAAAGGCATATATCCTCAAGCAAGTTTTAAGTGAAAAGATAGACCCTAATCTCAACAGTCTCAATCTAGATAGGGTTCTTTTACACACAGGGATTCTCCCCCGTGGGGGGGGGGTGGCTGAATGCTTAAAAGGTTTCAACAAGCCAGGAGGAGTTTACCAAAAGCTCATTTGCCCTTAGACTCCATGCCATTCTGCAGAAGGAAGAGCAACAATTGTCCTTGACTCACACTGTTGCATGGCTAGTAGTCCATAATTATATCTTGTTTTTAAGACTTCCTTAGATGTTTGAGTGGTTCTCTTTCAAAATCCTTGGACATCTATTTTTATTTAGTTGAGTGAACAGTCGTAAAAAGTGAAAATGGATTCCTTCTATCTGCAGCCTTCCTTTAAACCTTCAACATTTTTATAAGTATGATTATCTCCATAGTGACAGGAAGCTTACATCCAGATAAAGGCATTTGCACACAAAGTAATATCTGAAATCATTTCCACCCTTTGAATACTACAATTTATAAAACTCCATAAAAGAAATGACTTTTATTTCTCATGAAATTCCTATTGGGAAATTACCGAGAGCCACAGTTATGGAAGCAATATCTGTGCACAGCTCAACTCCTTCCCCTCACCATCTCTGAGCAACTTAGTTATTTCTTCTTGACGGTGCACGGTACACCCTGCCTTGTCAGATGATGCCTGACTTTCTTTGTTATCCTGTAAGTCCTCGGGTGTCAAGGATAGCTTCATTCATCTTTACTCCCCAGTGTCATTAACAGAGTTGGAGACCAATAAAATAATGAATAAATGAATGAGTGAGCAATTTCATGAAGCTGTTCGGTGTTTTTAGTAAAGGACCAAATAGTAAATGCTCCAAGCTATATGGTCTCTTATCATAATTATTCATCACTGCAGTTACAGTGAGAGAGAAGTCATAAACAAATGGGCATAGCTATGTTCCAATAAAGCTTTATATACAAAAACAACTGCTGAGCCTTAGTGTAAACTCTTCATACAACACCAAAATGCCAGGAAAGATGTGTCCCCTGGTACAAAAGTAGCAAGCCCTTTGGGGGACGGGGAGACAATGTTCTTTAACTGGCTTGGAGGCCTACTCTATAGAATGGAACTCACGTCTGTTATTATAATGGTCAAATGCCTATGGCTATGGAGGTCATTAGTGGGTAAGCTATGTTGTTGTTTTGCCAAGTAGACATGAGGATGTGTCCATCAAGCTGCCCTCTAACTGTGCTTCTCTAAATCTATGGGTCATGACCCCTTCAGGGGTTGAATAACCCTTTCATGGGGGCCACATATCAGATATCCTGCATATCAGACATTTATATTGTCATTCATAACAAGAACAAAATTACAGTTACAAAGTAGCAACGAAAATAAATTTATGGTTGGGGTGACTACAACAGGGGAACTACAGGAAAGGGCCGTGGTACTAGGAAGGTTGAGAATCACTGCTCTAAACATTTATATTTATGTGAATGGCTTATTCTGTCAGAGTTGGTCAAGGAAGATTGCTTTTGCAGTGTGTAGCAGTACTGTCAGGGACTCATAACTAGTCAGAGTGCAGAGAATAAGTGGAGGTTGACTACCAATCTATAAGTAGGACATGCTTTTCACTGCCTTCAAGAGTCGGGGGACATCACCGAAGAGGGCATGGTAATCGGTGAAGGAAAAAGTTGCTGTGGAATGTTGTCATGTAGGGATGACACAGCCATTGGGAACCTGAGCTCACAGCAGCTGGAATAACCTGCACAGGACCATCTCAAGATGAGGGAGGGAGGGATTCATAAAGCCCCACCTCTCTCTGAGGTCAACAGGCAGTTAATATTGACCAGCAGAGGCATTTTCTGTCATGGTGTAGCCGCTGGTAAGGTGCCGGTGTCCCTGCAAACAGCTCTCACCCCTGCATCTGTAAGCAGCTCTGATTAAATGCATTACTTTGCATACAAAAAAGGCATGAAAGTAAAAGGGGAACTAGCTGGAAAGAGAAAAAGATCAGTAGGAGTAGAGGGCCAACGGATGGCAATGGGAGTGAATAATGTACATAATCACAAAAATAGCATAGTGAAACCTGTGACTGTGTATAATACATGGTGTATATGTAAAAACTTGGCCAACACACCAGTTTTCTGACTCTGATCCATGTTGTCTCTCTCTCTCCATAAACCCAGAATACATATTCCCAGAAATACCTGTATTTCTCAATAATTAGGTTTCAGAAAATATAAATGGCAAATGGTTATTTAGGCCCCTCATAGCAATAAATTCAGTAAAAGAAAGCAAAACGCACATAGAGATTAGTTACCCTATCAAACATATTTCATGCTGGTAAATTTGTGTACTGTATGCTTAAGGAATAATTCTCATCTCAAGAACAAAGGTAGCAGTCTACACCATCGTTCTTGAGATAATGAGTTGGTTGGACCTCAGAGTCACTGCATCTGGGACTAGTTCATGGTGGATTTGACACTTCCCCGGATAACTCTCCCATTTTACCCTCCACCAGGTCACATGGTCTCTGGTTTGACTGGTAAGCCCTTCCCAAGGTCCTTAACAAAGAAGAGCCCTTTGGTTTGACAAGCCCCTGGGGAACACCCCACCGCAAAGAAGATCACATCATCTCAGATGTTCCGTGAACAGAGATGCTAATGGATGCCATGAGTACCCAGGAAAGGCAAAATGTCTGCATCTGGCCCATCAGGCATCTTTGTTTCACTATCAGGTCTTTTTCTGTGAAAAAAAAATTAAAATTTTAATTGTGTGGCTACTAAAAGAATGCAAAGTTATAAGACTAACTGTTTTAGGAAGATACAAGTAGTCTCTTCTGTGGTATAAGGAGACATAGCAGCAACTCACACACACGCACACACACACACACACACACACACACACACACACACACACACACACAACGTGAGCACCCAGGGTATAATAATCTATCTGATTATTCTCAGATAGTCTGACTAAAATCTGTCTATTTTCTCCAGATTGTGATCAAGCAGTTCTAGATAGTTCTTCCAAAAAATAACTATGCAATCTGAGCCCTTCCATTGCAGCAAATTTCTCTTCAACATCAGACCAGGTTTTTGTTTTTGTTTAAAACAAAACAAAACAAACAGAAGGAATCTATTAAGAAAATGCAAGTGGTTGGTATATTGGCAAATACTGGTAATACCAGCATTCTAAAAGAGGGTAGAGGCAGAAGAATCATAAGTTGGGAATTGGGAGGAGGAAGGGGAGGAGGGAAATAAATGGAAAGAAACGAAAGGGATGAGGGAGAAGGGATGCAGGAGGGAAGGAGAGACGCAATATTGTCCCAACACATGAGCCCACATCTACCACATTCAGCCTGTATAACCCAACACCTTTACATTACAATAAGAGGAAATACAGCTGGCCGAGGTGGTGGCTGTGGCCTTTAACCACAGCACTTGGGAGGCAGAGGCAGAGTCAGGTGGATCTCTGTGAGTCTGAAGTCACTCTGGTCTACAGAGTTCCAAGACAGCCGGGGCTACACTACACAAAGAAACTCTGCTTTGAAAAAGAAAAGAAGAAAAGGAAGAGGAAGAAGAAAGGAAGAAAGAAAGGAGGGAGAAAAGCAAAAAAAAAAAAAAAAAAAAAAAAAAAGGGATGAAGGGAGGGAGGAAAGGAAATAGGAAATACATGTTATTGAAAATAAATCAGGCACATGATTTAGGTCCCAATTAACTTAATCTAATGCTCAGAGCCTATAATGTCTCTCTTGGCAACTACAAGAGGACTGAGCTACAGACTGTGGGTAGAGACTAGAGGGGTATTTTCTCAGTGAGCCATCCCACACTGATTTCCCTAGCAGCCCAGAGTCATTGTCTTTTTTGGTGCTTGCTAAATTTTCTACCTGTCTAGTCATACTACAATTCATGATTACCAGGGGTCCCTTATTTAAACACTGCTCATCACCACAAAACAAAGGCATCCTTGCCATTATTAAACCGACATCCTGTAACCAAAGCACTGTTATTTGTAGAGGTTCAGTTTATGTTGGGTATAATTTCAAGTTGCTCAAACACATATGACCATGCACATAAGAGTCTTATTGCAGTATTTGTTGCGATGCAAAGATAAGCTAAAAAGAGGAATTATATGGAGTGGAGAATGAAAGGGAGTAGTAAGAATAGAATGAAGTTTCCCAAGCTATTACTTACAATTCCCTAGGCCAAGTTCCACATAAGTTATGGTAGCCTTCAGGTGACACGGGAAAGTCACAGAAAAAGAGGGAGCATCCACAGTGCACTACAAAGATAGTGGGGAAGGAGGAGGGTACCCAAGGGTGGCATGCAACTCTACTCTCTATTCTCTTCTGCCTCTACTAAAAGAGATAACAAAATGACATATCTACCGAGCACACGATCTGCTTCCTTTAATTGAGCTCCTACAGTTTGTGCCAGGATTCCATGGCATAGAGAGGAAACATAGTAAGAAAGTCGATGTCTAGTACTGAAATCGATGCTCTTCGTTTCCCCTGGGGCATCATGAGAACATGGTCTGCTTTAGCTTCCAAGTTACCCCATATGCATGCACAACCCTCCACACACACACACACACACACACACACACACACACACACACACACGGGGAAGCGTGTCCGTGCACACTCACGCCTGTGCACCTGTGTGTGCAGGCATGTATGTGGAAGTCAGAGGACAACCTCAGGTTCCAGTCTTCATCTTAAGTTAGGGTCTCTTATTCACTTCTCTGTAAGCCAGGCTAGCCCAGAGACTTCGAGGAATTCTCCTGTCTCCCGTCAGCTTATCCTAGGAGTGCTAAAACTACAAACACATAATCCTATGCCCAGTTTTACATGTTTCCGGGGGTCGAAACCCATGTCTTCACACTCATGTGGCAAGCATTTTATCCACTCACTTAGCCAATTCCCCAGCACTAACACTTGTCTGAAATAGGAAATATTTGAAAAGTCTATCTTGAGATTTCCAGAAGTTTCATTTGGCAAAGTAAACATCTTGAATGATAAGTGTTTTTTGTTTGTTTGTTTGTTTGTTTGTTTTAGAACAAAACAGGCGAAATGCCTTTTCCATACACCATTCTAAAGTTAACTTCTAAGTATTGTTACTTCAGAAACAGAAGAACATGCGTTTATTTCATCAGCTCCCAGCAGCCTTCTGGGCAGAAGACATGGAGAATCTCGAGGAAACAAAAAGAAAGAGAAACTTGCAGAGCCTGCCTTGGGCCTCGGAGAGCTTGCACCCAGCCTTGCAGGGCCTACATCAGGCCCCTCCGCGTTACTCTTTGAAGCATTGCAAGACTGATGCTAGGCCACAGATGTGGCTTTTGGATTTCAGATCCTGAGACAGATGTTTTTCCTTAAGGCTGTTGTCTCCTCACTCCGTTTATAGCATGTTTCCATTTCAATCTGCACCTTGGGTTCTCACTGCTAACTCGCGTCCTGAGGGTTTCCTGCTTCCACACACAAAGGGTTTTGTTTGTTTGTTTGTTTATCATTTGTTCTGATTTCTATAAGAGATGTGCCCACTCTTCAAGGGACCTGTTAACCCCTTCCTGGATACTTGCTTTCTCACTCACCTTTAGGAGATACTGCAGTAAATGCCCCACCGGAATCACAAGACCTTCAAGTTCTGTGCACCATAAAGGGGTTGGTTCCTCTCAGGAGTAACTGTTGAAGCCACAGAGCAACTTGAACCAACGGAGCAGCAACTGATGGGCTCCCATAGCCAGTCAGGATGATTGACTCAAACCTGTTTGGTTTTGTGTGTGGTGTGGGGAGGGTAGTGTACATATATGCAGGTGAACGCACACATGTGTTTGTTTGCTGCTGTACATGTATGTGTAAGTGCAGTTACCTGTGAGGGCGTGTATATGTACATGCACGTGGAGGACAACTGAGTCATTCCTCAGGTGCCCTTTTGATACAGGGCCTATCATTGGTCTGAAACTCACCAATTTGCCCAGGGAGACTGACCATTGAGCCTCGAGGATCTGCCTCTCTTGGCCTACTCAGCACTGGGCTAACTTGTGACCTTGCATGCACTGTTCTAAATGGGCTATCTCCGCAGCCCGAATCAATGATTTTCTTTTGTTTGTTTCTTTTTTGTTCTGGGCTCACACACATCTCTGTATAAATTACAGCAAGGCACTGCATTTCAGTGTCAACTAAGTAGATTCCATGGCAGCCACATGCTGCAGTAGAGTTCAGAGTCCTTTCCCTACTGATTGATCCAAAACACAGTCCAGACTAGAAGGAGGCTAACATCTGCTGCTATGACTCATACATAGAACTGCCATTAGACAAGGGAGCTCTTGTCAGCGATGAAACAGCTCTGTATCCTGATGGCCGTGGTGGGCACAGGAACCTAGATATAGAGTAAAGCACACACACACACACACACACACACACACACACACACACACACACGCACACATCCCACATGCTGAGCCAACTGGAATCTAAGTACGGTCTAGAGATCATGCTTTCATTTTCCTGGTGTTGGGACAAGTGGGACTCTCTATATCACCTTCGCAGCTTCTCGTGAGTTACAATTATTTAAAAGTGGAAGACATTTTAACTTTCTAAAAAATGTCTCTGACATGCTGCTGTATGTGTGGCAACAGCTTGCTCAACCTGACTTCATTGCACCTGAAGCTTTATATTGCTTTCTACTAGTCACATGATTTAAGAAATGTTTAATACATTTATTTTATTATTTTAATTGTGTATGAGTGCACACATGCCAGTGTGTGTGTGTGTGTGTGCGTGTGAATATATGCACACGTGCAAGTGTCCTAGGAGGCTGGAGGTGTCTGATCTCCTGGATATAGAGTTACAGACAGTTGTGAGTTACACGATTGTGAGTGTTAGGTACAAGACTGAAGAGCTGCAGGTACTCTTAACTGCTTAGCCACCTCTTAAGTCTGTCACATTATTTTTTGAAGTGTTTTCTAAGATATTTTTTCTATGAAATAAAGTCAAATTACATCAGCTTACAAAGTGTAGGCTCTTTGAATATGAGACCCCTAGAGACAGAGTATCAAGCCATAAGTGGGTTTCAGGAAGCTCCATCTTGGGCTCACCAGCATCCCTGCCTCTCTACCTGTATGCTAACAACAGTATCTGATGCTATGTGAGTGTTCTCAATGACCTAGAGGTTGAGGAAATAATCAGATTAGAGCCCCAAGTGGAAAACGTATATAGAGGTCATTCTGTAAGAGACAGGGAGGAAAGCATACTCTAATTGAGTCAAGACTTTGTCCTTTCTCCTGTCTCCAAGCTTATCCCAGGACTGCCCACGGTTCCTTCCTCATCCGAATCCCATGCCAAAATAAACTGCAATCTAAGCTGGTCTTTCCCTTCCTTGCCTTTCCTCCATTATCTGTACTGTCTACCAAGACCTGTAGTATTGCCTGGATCTCTGTATTCTGATGTGAGTGCCACAAGCATGTTGTCATTGCCTCATCACTGGTCTCCAGCACTGACAACAGACTGGGATGTGTTGGCTGAAGGATGGGAAGGATGAAAGGAATGCCTCCAAAGCCATGGTCAGTCTTTCCAAAGCCATGGTCAGTCTTAGACAACGCTCAAACAAACAAGATGATGAATTTACTCATAGCATTAATTAATCATCCTCTAGCTTGAGGCGTTGCTCATTTTGTTTGGATGAGAGAATGAACATGACCATTTAAATGGAGTCCACACGGTGAGTAGCTGAGTTCATCTCCTGTAAGGTTCCCAACAAAAGGAAGTGATTCCCATTGAATGTGTCGGTCTTATCTAAAAAGACAGTAAGCAGTAAAGACATATAGGTAGAAAGGTGGAGAGCGGGGAGCAGGCAGCTACAAAGTATTCACAAGGCACAGTTTGTCATCTTCCTGATGCTTCTTTACTTTATAAGCCATCTTGTAATGGGGCCTGAAATGGGCCAGAGAAAATAGATAGATTCTGAGCATAGGGAAGCAAGGGAATGGTGGGGGGGGGGGAGGGATGGCTTCTAAGACACATCATGGCCTATTCAGCTCTATCTTGGATAGTGTTATCACTTCTCCACCTAGACTCAGAGGGTTGGAAATGAGGGCTGCCCCAACACCAAGTCACTGAGCTGTCCAGGGCTTAGCAGTCCACCCCAGAACACGCTTACAAGAGGCCAGGCTTGGATAACCCACCATGATGTATGGCATCCTAACAGCTCGAAGAGTGTTTAAATTTAGTGAAATGTTTAAACATATAGTGGCATAGAGAGGAAAACAATCTCTCCAGAAGACTCCTTGAAAACCATAAAAATAAGAAACACGGAGCCCAGTGACCCAAGACTTGAAAAGAAGGCATGAGCTAAGCAGCCTAGAAGTGAGTTTCCTGATAGCACGGTCGGGATGTTCTGACCCACTCCCCTTCACATCACGCTTCTTTTAAAAGAAAACAGAACGGTTTCAGTAAATAGCGACAGGTCAGGGAAATGCTACTCACAACATGAGCAAAATTACTACAGACAGAAAGACACAATGGGGGAAAGTCCAGAAACCTGACCCATGAAGGAGGTGGCATTTCCCAGTGAAGACTGCCACTAAGCTGCTAGCCCTTACGCCATCAAATATAATTAAACATGAAGATCAGCTTCAACCAACGCTGGCATGCCACATCCCTCATAAAGAAGAGGCTTGCCTGTGTTTATCGTTTAATTTTTCCAGGCTCTTCCCTTCCATTTTATTTTGACTTCAAGTGTGAAGGCAGTGGGCAGATGACTGTGGACACCAGGAGACTTAGAAATGGTTCAACGGCAGCAGCCACAGCTGGGTACCACAGGTATCTTTTATCTACAGAGTTTCACCAAAGTGGATGGAATTGTGAATGCGAGAGCTTCCCAGCAAGACAGAGAGTAAACATATCTATGGCAGAAACTCAGACTTGTGTCCTCAGGATACTCCCTTAACCAGTACTGAATCAATAATCTAGTAGGATCCTACTTCCTGTGGTGTATCCCAGCCCTTAGTCACACAGGCAGTGTAACACTTGACGGCAAGTTCCCAGACTTGTTGCAAAAGTGGCTTTTTCTTATTCATCTCTGGCCTCCTCCAAGCTCTGTGAGGCTCCACATATTAAATTGGGGTGCCATAGTCAAATGGCATCCATGATCTACTACATTTTAGGGTTATGGCAACAGGATAGAATTTAGCACACTGTTTCCATAAAATAGTCCCACAAGTCAGACAAGATGCTAGTTGGGGATGAACTAATGCTCTCTCCCTAGGATGATACATGTTTGGAAACTCCTCATACTATTTCTACAATTCATTTCATAATGACTGTACATAAGAGCATGTCAAAGACTTGGAAATGCAGCCAAGAAATCTGTCAGATCAGAATTTCCCAAGAGGTTTTCAGAATCTTCTGCTATGAATGTTTGCAAGTGTCTGGCAGCTGGTGTGTTATAACGGGCATACGTGGCATTAAGAGTTAGTGCAGCTTCTCTTTCGTGTGGCATCATCTTACTGAATGTACCACTAAGTTCAGTTGATCCTTCATTCATTTCACTGTGACTAACACTACCAACTTGGCCCTCTCATTAGTCTCCTGCTTTTTAACTCATAGCTTCATCACATCACAGCTTCTCAGAAGGTCAGACCTCAGAGTGCTCTTAGAAATAATCACACACTAAAGGTCAACCTCAAGTTCAACGGAGGGGAACTAACCAAAGCATACAGTGGAGGAACAGGCCTCTGACATCAAAACCATGTTTGGCTCACTGTGTACAATGGCAATTTCTAGAACCTGCTGTTTTCTTTGAAGGCAGGAGTTGTAGCTGCAGTTCCAGAAGGAAAGAGATTGGGGAAACAAAAGTTAATGAAGCAATTCCGAACATTCCTTCACTTAACTCATTAACAGCTCTTCATGTCAAACCATGAAACAACTAAGTAGCTGGGTCAGGATTTGAACCAAGAGTTGTGTGACTCTAGAACAAATACTCCTGCTGACTTGTTGTTCTCTCTCTCAACACGGAAGCTCTTGATAAAAGCATGTTTACTTGGGTTAAATCAGGAACCTGCCTACTTGAAGTTGGTGTCAGTGTATGAGTACCACCACAAGGAAGACCAAAGTATGCTGTCACTCTTGAAAGTGGGGACAGTACTAAATTTGTACTAGTAATGAAAACTGAATTATCCCTGCAGTAGTGGGAGCTAAATTATAGTATTGCTGATGACCATACATAATATATCTGCAAAGTATTCAAGACATTTAGTGTAAAAGATTACTTATTGACTTTTCTGATTAAATGTAAATTCTTTTTGGTTATTTATACAATGTGAGAAAATCTGTGAATGTTATGATGCTCACAGTGGTTATAGTGTATTTTTACCTTATGAAATTACATATATTAAAAGTATAATCTTACCAGAAAATGGAACCATCAGCTGAGGATAGACAATTGACAAACCATGCGGTTTTTGTTTGCTTGTTTATTTGTTTGTTTTTGAGACAGGGTTTATCTATAGATTTAGAGCCTGTCCTGGTACTTGATCTGTAGACAAGGCTGGTCTTGAACTCACAGAGATCCTCCTGCCTCTGCCTCCCGAGTGCTGGGATTAAAGGCATGCACTTCTCATATCAGTCTTTCCAGACTGCAAACCTAAAAGCTCAGACTTCTTCAGGCATGGCTAACTTTGAAGAGTAGAACGATTATATATCACTCATTACAATAATTAACATGATGTCAGGCTTAAAGATACCATGAACTTTCAATACATATAGAGGGAAAACTTTACAATGTCATCATTTAAAAGTCATCCACTTACAACACAAAATAGTCAAGAGGGATTAGTGCCAAGGGTATTATATATGTGGTTGTCAAAACAGAATGTTTTGTCAGTCTTGGAGAATGAACTCCAGGCTTAGGCTTACCGTCCAGAAGGTAAAACCACAGTAAGTGACCTGGGACATGTTGTTTGCACTAGTCTTTCACTCAGATACACAAGATGCTGATGTTCTGAGTATCTCAAAGACATCACTGAGATTTCACTCACAAAGATTATTAGGTATAATGGAGAAGTGAGTATCCTTACACAACTTATTAAATATTCATGTTATAGTTTATTGGATGGAGAATTTGCTTTTAAGTTAGTTGAAAACACACCAAAAGCCAGCATTGCTTGATCTATTGCTTCCTTTTTAACAGTAAAATTTCCCTTTATTTACTCACTTTCTGCATATGTCTTCATGTCTCAAAACTCTTACCAAAATGGTGTTTTGGCATGATGGTCCAAGCTTACATGCCATCGTTTGGGAGGTGGAATCGGTAGGTTCTGGTGGACATTGTTGGCTATATATTAAGTTCAGGACTAGTCTGAGCTACACTGACCCTGTCTTCAAAAAGGGATTTAAAAAAAAAAAAAAAAACTTTAATGATATTTTTACTTTTGTATGCAAGTAAATATGATAGTGTCAGTTCTGAGTCAACTCTGTGTGGGAGAAATTCTGTAGAGACACAAATGTCAGGTTTCAATCTAAACTAGAAGGGACAGTCCCAGAAAATAAAGAGGACCAGACAAAGCCACAGCCTCCAGCCAGCTGCCGTGTCACCCTGTAAGAGAATGGACCCACAACAGACCTAACTCTAAACAAGGCCACATCTCAATAGCAGTTAAAATTATTTCCAGGATGCATTCAGTTTGGATGTCTATACCTCATTATGCACCCCAGCATCTATTATGTACCAGGCACTACTCCAAGCTCTGAACAACCACATGACGAAGACACTGTCTCACCTGACACTGTGCAAATGAGAACAGGGATTCTCTGAAGACTTCAGTTAGCCAAGAGCAGAGTTGTGCTTTGAGTTCAGGCAATGGCTCAGTCCATACCAACTCCTGACACTGCATGGCCACCAGCCATGTGGGCTATAAAGCACAGTCAAAGCACTCCATCACCTTTCCACAGCCTTCCAAAAGGGTGCATTGTGACACCCAGGAAAACTTCACACAAGCCCTGATCCTAACACTACAACACATCCTCACCGGTAGCCTACATCCCAGAGTCTTTACACTCTGGTTCCTGAATCCTGTCTCCAAACATCAGGGCAAAAATCTCTCCATGAGAACTTGAGACATTGGCCGTATAAATCTGAGTAAAGGGGAGCTATTTAAGATGAACATTAGAGGCTTTCTTAATTCCTTTTACAGTCTAGATAAGAATGGTTTAATTGCTAGAGTTAAAAACTCTTGTCTAATTTCAGGAAAATGAGACTTTTTTTTTAATATTTGGGATTCCCCAGCATATTAGAAAGATGATTCTCAGTAAACTGAGGGCAAGATGGGAATAATGTACATGCTTGTGGCTATGAAGAACTAACTAGAAAAAAAAAAAAAAAAAGGAAAGAAACTCTTAGGACTTCAAGCTCCAAAACCTGCTGTGCTGCTGTGGCTTCCTTTTCTGCCAAGTGTTCTCCAGTCAAAATCAGGCATCACCTGTGTCTCACGTGCTTTGAGTACATACAAAGTCACTGTTTATCCCCACCCACTGAGAGCTCACTGGAGTTTCCTCACCACGGGTTTTACAGGAGTCCCAGCT
This sequence comes from Phodopus roborovskii, assembly GCF_943737965.1. Lineage (NCBI taxonomy): Eukaryota > Metazoa > Chordata > Mammalia > Rodentia > Cricetidae > Phodopus > Phodopus roborovskii. Next base: position 3,980,008 of record NW_026126583.1, on the reverse strand, counting down.
CGCTTGGACAGCTTTGGCCTGACAGAAAGTGCCTTTGATGTACAGTCAACTCCCAACAATGGAGAATGTTTGCCTGGGAGGTAAAGGGATGCCTGCCTGCTGGCTTTTCTAGTTTACAACAATGGCCATGTATAACATGACTGAACAAAGACCGTGCAGGGCATGCTTCAATGGAAATCAGCTTCCTTTGAAGGACGCTCCTCCGAATCGGGGTCATGATCACTGTTGCTGACTTTTTACAGTCTGAATTTAGTAAAACTTCTAAATGTTTGCATTCTAAATTGATCCATGTATCCACACTCTGAGAACGTGGAGGGTCCTGCCCTTGCTTGTCACACCAAGTACTGGATCTCAGCTAAGGCAAAGACCAGACCCTCAAGGGAGTGTCTGTCAAAGGCATTGTCCTTTGACACTGGCAGTGTGCTCCCCCTGCAACAGTGACCTGAAAAGAATATAAGACAAGGTGTGAAGTCTTCCAAAGGCCCTGGGGAATGAGGCAGAGGCGAAATGTAAAGAAAGCTACCAACACCGGCTCTAACTATCCCTGGGTCTGGGCGTCTGGTGGGACCCAATTGCTGGATGCACTGACCTACAGGTGGGGTTCAAGTTTAATCTGAGCAAAGGCATGTGGAAAATAACACCCAGAGCCTTGAGTCCGTATCACAATCTCACCTTTGCTCACAGAAGGGCTGAGCCCTAAAGAACTGAATAGATGAGTATGGCTTAGCACAGGCCACTTTGTCTGGTCACTTTGTCTATTTATGAATTATACCCAGACCTTTGCTATTTATCTGTTACCAGTCGCCAATGAGAAGAGAAAGCAAATCAGGATGCTCAATGTAACCCAGTATTCCTGACTGAATAACAGAGCTTGGTGATGCCACAGCCCAGAGCCCCCTTCTGCCTGGGCAGGGGCAGGCTCAAATGCTGTCAGTACCAATACCTGACAGAATACACTTTTGGATGCATCTAACTAAAAAGTCACACTTGAGTCATTCAAAGTCGGGTCTTAAAAACAAACCCACAGCAGAAGAAAAAACTGAAATAGCTCAGTATACAAATCCTTAAAGCATAAATTGAGAGACACCATTTGTCAACCCGGGTGGGGGCTACAGCTTGTAGGAAGGAATCTTGACTTCCTTTTCTCACTTTGGACAGTCCACCAGCCTGGGTTTTCCCTGTGTGAAGAACATGGGAAGACAACAGATAACTACCTCTCAGGGATGCTGTGGCAATTACCTAAGTGATGTGTTAAACCCTACATCCTACTAATATTCCATATGCCAGAGCAAACCATCACTATAGTCCTCTGCCAGATGCAGACACCCACCAACATTTCATGCTACCTTCCCCAAGAGTAGGGAATTAATTTTCTCCTTATTGGGGGTTGGTTCACAAATGTCACAATTAAAAGTATTAATATTCTAAAAGCTAAATCAACTGAAAGTGGCAATGGAATATATTGATCCTTAGTAATGGTATTGTCCCAATCTATACATTAAGGAAAGGAATTGACCTATTGGTCAATACACACAGTAGACTCATCCTGTTTTTTGAGTTTGGAGAGTCTATAAAAGAGCTGCATAGGTTGGACAATTGCGTTTTATTAGCCACATTGACTGAAGTTACAAAATGACTCTGGTAAGGCATGCCCAAGTGCATCACTTTATGGAAAAGGGAAAAGACAAGCAAGCATGACTCACTGAAGGCCTACACATGTAAGGGTGACAGACAGTACTCACTTAGGTTCGCATCTAATACCACCCATCAGGAGATGCTCAACTGCCCTGCAGCAGGAGTATGTAATCAAGGCTATCCTGGTCTGTTTTTAGTCTGGGGTGGGAGAGAAAATAACACAACCCAACATACACAAGCTTCCCCTTCTCCTATGCATCCTCAACACTAGGCCATAATGAACCAGCTTTTATTGCAGAGTAGGTGAAGTAATTAAGAGTTATACTCTACATCTATTCAAATCAAACACATGTCCACTGTGAATCTGCATGGGTAACAGAACGAGAAGCGAGGTTCCAAGGGAACACACTGGTCTTCTGGACTCTCTATCAGTCTATGGAAATGGAAAACCTTGATGGAAGGAGAAGAGTCTTTTATAAAGTTAAATTCATCCCATTTAAAACTATACAACTTATTCCAAGATATGCCGATTCTATTTGGTGAAGATGTTAAGTATTCCCTATTTGCTAGTGAAAGTGAATAATTCCCAATTGGGCATCATAAGAAGTTAGTATCTCTATATTAATTTTTAAATTTTTTTAAAAGGAGTTTTGAAATCTAGAAATTTGGATTCCCACTACTTCAGTCACCTGGTGCTAGAACCTCACAAAGGCACAAAACTCAGAGGTCTGTGTCGCCACTGTCTTGTGTCATCAAATGTTTTATAATAAGACAAAGTCTCATTTCGGTTTGTAATACAGGAGGATTTCAATGTACTAATAAACGAGGTTTCCACATCAGAGTTAGAAAACTATGCCACCATCTAACTTCAAACAAAATGTAGATTCTACAGTACTATACAAACAGACAAACACAAATAGTACCAAGTGCTTTAACTAAAACTCAGCATGCAGAGGCACCATACCCAGCACTCATAGTCACACCAATAAAGAACAGAACCTGATCGGTCTTCAGATTCTGTATCTTACCCACAGCAGTGATGGACAAATACTGAGTGACTCTGTACTGAAGGACAAATGCCAGAAGTGGGAGCCATGCTGATGAGGACAACTACAGGCGTTACCGCATTGCCCGACAGGGACTGGGTGTGGGGGAAGACAGAGAAACGCATGCTCTTGTGCGTTTAATGGATTGTGCTTTGCCTGGGCAATGGAATAAGGAATGAGGCTGCAAGGATTTGGATGGAAGGAACTGAGGCAATGGGAAGGCTTGGGAAGATGGGACAGAATAAGGGAAAGAAACCCAGTTACCTTAAATGGAAGTCAGCACAGTCAAATTGCTGTGGGATAATAAACAGTGGCATCATGGTTTGATTACAACCCCTAAAGAGATACTTTAAATGTCCGAAACCTAAGCACTTGACTTGATTTGGAAGCAAAGACCTTGCAGATGCTAAGTACAATGTTCTAATTTGGTATGACTGAGTCATCACAAGAGGAGGGAAACACCATTTCAAGTCTGAGACCCAGGGCTAGAGGCATGGCTGAGTTGGTGAAGTGCTTGCCATGAAAGTATGAATTCTGATCCCATGTACAACACTGGGCATGAGTGTATTCACTTGTCCCTCTAACACCTGGGAGGTGGAGACAGTTTACTAAGAGACTGTGTCTCAAAATTAAGGTGAAGAACAATTGGGAGAGACACCGGACCTTGACCTCTGTCCTCCACATGCCTCTAAGCACGCACACCTGTGAAATTACACACACACACATATACACAGCCACACAAACACTTTTTCTAACTTAAGAACACATAGCCTTGAAGGGCAATCAATCGGAATATGAAGGGTGAACAGATCACCAGCAGGGGCTGGCTGACGGGGGCATGGGAGGGTCCTTTCTAGGGCCTTCAGCAAGCATGGCCTTGTTCACTCTTGACTGTGGACTCCCAGCCTTCGAGAACAGGGGAGCCAACGCCTGTTTTTCTGTGCTGTGCACCCAATGCACTTAGTTATGGCAGCCCTGGAAGATGGGTGTGCAGAGTAGACTTGTGCCATTTACAGAGATGAAGGCACCCACCCAAAGCACTATAAACAGGTATAGCAAGGTGTCTGAGGGAAGTGGGCTTGAGAGGAGCCAGGTGAGGCATGGTAGTTATTTATTTTTTTTGTTTAAAGTCTTCCAGGTTGTTGTTTGAATCACACACAGGTATTACTTTGATCTTTAGAAAAGCACCCATAAAATGCCTATGTGCTATTATCAGAATGAAACTGGCCAGTTATCTCCATACCTATGAGGGTTGATGGTCATGTCTCCCATCTGCTACCCTAGTCCCCACCTGTGCCTGTGCCTGTACATGCACCATAAATGTAACAGTCCCTAGAGGCTGCCCCTGTCTTCGCGAAGAAAGGAGGCAGAATGGAGAGCATCAACTGGACCTCGCAGTGGGCTATTTGTGTATGTGGATGTTCACATGGCTGCTGGCTCCAGCTCAAAATCAAATACAAATTATCCTGGGGCCTTTTCTGGGTTTGTATCATGGATGATTTTCTATAGGGACTTGGATGAGTAAGAATTGACTATAATGAGCACAGAGATGGGCAGAGAACTCATCATCAGTGAATTCCTTTAATAGATTAAAAATGGAAAACATGGTCCAGCCACAAACTCAATCATTTAGCATCCATTATCAGAAAACCTCACAAAAGTGCTTCCTCATAGACGTTTGCTCATCATATTCCAAGTCCATAAAAAGAAACTCCAATGGCCTCCCGTGGCCAGGGTGAAAGGTCTTTATTGTATCCTGGCTGTCATCAGTCTCTTGCCCATTATGCCTTCAGGAAGAATGTTCACATTGAGCCCAGCCACTCAGTGTTATGGCAAAACGCTGTCACCTCCCACAGCCTGTGGATGGCTGTGTAAGGGCAGTGTTAGCACAGGGAAGCCTGCTATTGTGTGGCCTAGAGAGAAAAACCAGCCGCTGGGAGACAAATACAAGCAGAAGGGACTCTGCTGAGGAGTGTTTGCACACAGCCTGGGGGCAGCTGGGCTGCCCCTGCCAGTTCCTGGCACTGATGCATTGCCAGGTGGGTGAAACCTGAATGAAATGCCTCTGGGGATCACACAGGAACAGGCAGGAAGCAGAACACAGGCAGCATCTCTCAGCTGTAGTCTCCAGACTGTTGCCTTCACCTAGGGGGAACTGTCTGCCTTTCTTTGCACTCTGGCCTCAGATTCCCCAATCCTTCCAGCCATCCACCCTCCTAGTGATGATCTCACTTGCTTATCAATGGACCTCACTCAGTCAGAGTCTTTCATTCCACGCTGTAGGGACTAGGTCACCTTGGCAAAGGACTTCCAAGGCAGGTGGCAATTATCCCAATGACAAATAGAGTCACAGTTCAAAGTCCCACTGTCTGTATTATGGAGTTCAACTGAAGAGAAAGAATAAAAATGACTCAGTTTTTGTTGTGTGACCTTTAACAGAACTTTCCCATGTCGCATCTCACGCGGGAGAGAGATTGTAGCCTCAGCAGAGGTGTATTCAGTCACACATGTTTAGTAGCAAATTGCCTGTTACCTTCCATACAGCTGGCCTCCTCACCTTCCTCTATTTGAAAAACAAATCACCTCTCAGAGCATTGTAATGAAGAGCAAACGCTGGAACGCAGAGGTTTCAGGAACCTGATGTTTTAGTTGTGCTTTGGATATGCCTGACTATTGCTCATCTGTTTTTGTTTGGTCTTATTACACCACCATAAACAAAGTACACTCAGTTAAGTTGTCCACTGGGTAAACCTACCAAGTCTTCCAATATGATCCCAAACATGAAAGAGCTCATTTGTTTTCAGAGAGAGAGAGAGAGCAACAGAGAGAACTAAATCATTCGAAATCGAGGCAGAGTTTCCTAGCAACAAAACCCAAAACACTCTAATACTCCTTGGATCCCCAAATTCTTCATCTATTATGTAAATTGTTTGAGGCATATAATTTAAGACTTCAAGGCATTGTTTTACCCCAGGAGATTTGAGTAGTTACTAGTCTGTAGGGCTTTTGACCCAGTGGGGCACCCGTGTCAGGGGACGCCTGTTCGGGTGGATGCCAGCTGCCAGCACAGGTCAGCAACAGATGGCAAGGCCGGACAGGTTTTTTTTTTTTTTTTTTTTTTTTGTATTCAGGAATAGAACAGAACTCAACTTCTCCAGACTTGAGTTTATAGGGTGAGAAATCTGATTGTGTAACAAACTAGGAAAAGGTGCAGCGGATTGATCCAGAATGTTCTCCTTCAGCAGACAGTGGGAGCTCATGGGAAGAAATAAGAAATGAAATATCTAAGCAAGAAACAAAGTTACAAATCAAACAAGACAGCATGGGGTAGGGAGGACAAACCCAGGCAGAAATGCCCCTCTGTTAAGAATGGATTGTGTGGTAAACTGCCCATGAGGTGGAAAGCTTCTTTGTACTACAATCACTTTACAAAGAAAATCAAACAAACAAACAAACAAAGCAGGGAAATCCAGGAAGCCCCTCCTCGCCCGGAGGAGGCTCATGGGTTCACCAGGTTGGTGCCCATTGCCTCAAGTGGGCAAGGCTGCTCCAGAGGGAGGTATTACCACAGGAGTCGTCTGTTCAAAAAGAGATTTTCCAATTTCAGTGTAAAAAGGCAAGTTAAATATACTTACTGGAAGCACAGAAAGTTCTTCCACTTAGTAAATAATCTAATCCGCCCAGTGCCCAGGGCTCACTGAAACTGCTAGCCCACCAGCTTCCCAAGAGTCAAGGATCGGTGATGTCAATAGTCTAATGCTCAAGCATACGAGACAAAATAATTGTCCCCTTTGCCAAGAGAGACATCATACTAAGTGTGCCCAACTGGACAAGCTAAAATAACGCCAGGCACAGATTAAACCCGATGCAAACATTTGCCAAAGGAATAAGGAACAAGAAGCAATTAAGCCAAGTCATGGCTTGCTTACCATTACTGGCTGAAAGACAGCCAGGCAAGACAACTTTGCCTCTTAGAACGACTCAACCAATGTGTGTTTGATAAGTGAACAAGAAAAAGGAATAGCTTTGAATTTTACAAAGAAACAAAAGTGGTCTTGGAGGATAATTTCTATCTATTACATTATATAGTATAATATTGCATTATGATACTATCTATACCTTTGAAGGAAAGGGCTTATTATTTCTTGGAAAATAAAAATGGTCTCTTTTGTCATGCAGAGATTTTCATAATCCTGGGTTGGCTAGACATGAGAGTGCCTCCATTTACTTTCTTCGTAAGAAAAGCTCAAGTTAAAAAAATTAACAAGAAGGGACTTCAGCATGGGGGCATTTGTTAACTAACAGCAGGTTAGTTGTCACCATGTGGCTGACCTATCTACTGCTCCAGAATGTATAAATGTGACTGCTAAGAAATTTTAAAACCAGGAATATAGAGCTCATTCCAGGGTCAGGATTCTGCTCTCCACTGGAGTCAGAGCTTATTCTCTGACCAAATCAGGTCTTGGTCCTCTTGGATCCCTTCTGCCTTTCTGGAAAGGAGGTAGGTGTGAGACGATTTTGGTCTATGTACCCATCTTGTCTCTCTGTGGCTAGCTAGTTCAGCCACTCAGCTCAGAGTCAAGCCAGTAGATTAGTTACCCTGGCTCTGATCAGCTGCCACTTGATGGAGCCTAAGGAAACCAACAAGAAGTTTCCACAGGGAGGGAGACAACCACTACCATTGCACAAAGACAGTCTCAGGTCTTGGGCTAATGATATCTCTGTCATCAAAGAAAGTACATGTGAAATCAACAGAAAAGCAAGGACTTAACTGTTCCCATTTTTTTTTTAAAGGAGAGTAAAAAACCAGCTCATCAGGGAATATGAAAATGTTATTAAGAACCCCTGTTTTCAGATGTTTAATACAAAGGGAGGATTGTTGTGCCAGGGGACAAAGGGATCCAATCGTCACAAAGCCAGAATTTCCCACTGCACATTTTGTTTTCAAAACATTAAGGAATACAGCAAGATTTCAAGTTGGGCAAAACAGTTCCTTCTAGAAACAAATGAGAAAGATAGCTAAAATCTTCCAGAGAGGTTGAAATGCCTCCTAGAAAACCTACTGCCCCGACTGAATGTCAGATAATGGGCAGACAGTGGGGAGTGTGCCTGAGATTCCCCCCATCTGAAGAATACAAGAGTAGCAAGAAACCAGGCTCTTAACACTGCATGGGATCTCAGGAGCCCTGGGCACTTTGAAACGGCCAAGCCCTTGGGCCCATGATTCCAGTACAGACTTCCATCCACTAGGCTGCTTGCCAGAGCCAAGCAAGCATTTTTCCTTTACAACAGACTCCCCCCAACTGTTCCCGAGCTGACCAGGCCTGTCGGGTCGTAAGAAGGGACCCTTTCTTGAATGGAGCCTAGGTGGGGGGCTGGGAGCTAATACCTCTGAACTATGGTACAGAACACAGGACAGAAAACCTCAGCCAGAAAGAAAATGTCCATCGTTTTTCTCTTTCCACTAAAAACAGTCACATCTCTTTTCCTCCCCTGCTTCCCTTTACTGGATGGACCACAAGTGTCTAGAAGGTGATGCGATTCCAACAAGGTCCATCCCATCCAATCCTAGCCTCAGTATACTGTGAACAATGTCCAATCACTCAGCTTCTCTGCAGCTCAATTTTATCATTATAAATATGCAACAAATGCATTTATGACTCTCACAAATGACGTGTCATAATACAAGTGAAATGCTTGACACCCAGTAGGTCCTCCTTTTGTGTTCTGCATGCCTTACCTTATTCATTCTGGTTTCTATTCTACTTGCCCCTAGTAAAGATGCACCAAATAAACAAGATAGCAGAATATTTTAATCTGTCTAGTTATTTTTTATTGTTTGGGAAGTTCATACAAGCGTGTAATGCATTTTGATCTAATCCACCTCTAAACCTCTCTCCTCCAACTCCTCCCCTATCCCTTTCAACTTCATGTGCTGTTTTGTTTTGTCTTTTTAATCCAAGGAAGCTACTTAATGCTACCCGTATGCATATCTCCTAATGTGCAGGTAGCCCCTCAGTCATCACTGCCATAAAGAACACTGACTCTCCCTTCCTCAGCAGCCATCAGGAGGCATTAGCTCCTCAGTAATAGTGGCACTTGCCCCTCGCCCGTCAATGCTCTGAGTTTGGCTGGCCTGGTCTCGCATAGGTTTTGAACAGTCACAGATGCTGTGCATTGGCCTATGCAAGGGCCTTGTGTTCAGCAGTGTTTTACTAAAGATGTCCACTCCTGGATTTTATAATATTTCTGTCACCTCTTCTGTAATGATCCTTGAGCTTTGGGGGTAGGGCAGGTGTGTGACATGGATGTCCCTGTTAGAGCTGAGCATTCCATAGTCATTCATCCTCTTTCATCCTCTGTACATTGACCTGTTGAGGGTCTATTAAATACCATCTACAGAAAATATTCCTCTCCAATGATTTCAATGATTTTTTTTGTTTGTGTGGGTTTTTTGTTTTGTTTGTTTGTTTGTTTGTTGTCCCTAAATGCTGTGCCTGGCACTAGACTAGTGTGCTTTAGATTAGACACATCTGACATGATATCTACCTATAAGCAAGGCATTCATAGCCCTAAGCATTATTTTGATTAATGGTCAGGTAGTGGCAAAATTAAATCTGAAGTGACCTTTTGCGTTACACATATATCTTCTACCTTTGGAATTCAAAGGTGTGTTTGTTAATAAAGGAAAAAAATAGGGGGGGAAGGAAGGAAGGGTACAGAAATAAAATATTGAAAAAGGAATGGAGGACAGAAGAGAGCAACAGAGACAGACATCAGGGAACAAAGGCCACATTCTCACCTGGCTTCAAATTCCGCCGTTTCTAAATGGTGTGGTTACCATGAAACGTCTTCTAGGTGTTCAAGTCATCATAACTAAAACTTTAACGAGTCTCCACAGATGGCCCAGTAGAAATTCTCAGGGCAACCATCCACTAAAAAGCATCACTATGAATAAATCTTTTCCGCATAGTCAACAGAAACGCCACACACGCCAAGCGCTCTGTGGCTCTTACAGTCAACACAGCAAACAAACCTCTTCTCCCAACTCATCGTTGGAAGGGAACGTACGGGATATCTTAGTGAAAGGGGACAAGGCTGAAATGTGATGGCAGAGAAGCAAGGGCAGTGCTCTGCATGACAAGAACAGCCATGTGCACATAGCAGGATGCACACAGGCAAGGAGGACATAGCTCAGTGGCTCCTCAGTAGTGACCCATGGAAGGAAACAGGTCAAGATGCTTCAAGGCACCAGAGTCCTCAAGAGGCGGGAAAGAGGTACCTGTCCCACTCCAGCTGGCTCCAGCCAGAACTCCGCCTTTTCCTCTCCACTCAAATAGCAAAGCAAACTAACAGGGCAGTCAAGCGCTACCTGTAGAGTACTACTGTACTGAGCACTCCCTCCGTGTAGGTGCAGGGTCAGCCAAGGTATCGGGGAAGTCTAAGAATAAACTGCTCTGTTCTCCTGGAGCTATTAATCAATGAGCACAACAAATCAAGAGAGGGATCCTAACCCAAGTAGGTACCAGACATTCTCTACATTGTAACATTTGAGCTCTATAGTAACCTGCAACCCTAGAATATAGCTATTACCAACTGACGGTCAAATTCTCCCAGGTTACAGACTGAGTCCAAGATGCAGCCAAAGCAGCTGGTCAGTCTGACTCCTCAGTGTTTTTCTGAGCTACAACACTCAACTGATTCTCTACTTGAAACAATCTCACACAGACAGGCACGCAGAGAGAGCAGGATTTTATAGTCTAAGAGTGGGGAAGGTCAGTCTAACAGTGACTCAAACCCTAGAGGCCATAAAATAGGAAACCTGATAAATCTGATTACATGAGAATAACAATATTCTGCATGGGAAACAACACTATAAATGAAGACAAAAGACCAATGACAAATTTGGGATCTATTCGGAACATAAATTTCAGACAAAAGGCAAATTTCCTTAATCTGTAGGGAATGTCTATAAATCAATACCAAAAAAAAAAAAAAGCCAATAAAGCACAAAGCACAAACGGCTAACAGAGAGACTCCATGCACTTCAGAAACACAGCAACAGACACTGTAAGAGAACAGCATGTTAAACACATCTGAACAACAGACACAAAAGGTTTTCATATACAGACAATATGTGGGTATGAGGGACAAGGTTCTCTCCTAAGTTCCTCTGGGAAGAAGGAATGGGTGCATCCCTTATGAAGGACAAATTATCAATAGGCATCAAAATCATAAGCATATGCTCCTTGGATGCAAAATTCTAATTCCAGGACTTTCTTCTGCAAGTAAACTCATAAAGTGTGTGCAATTATGTCTGAAGGAAACCTGTCATCTGAACACTGTTTGTACCAGCAAAAGTTTGATAACAATTTAAATTTCCAACAAAAAGGCACTAATAAATAAATTACAGTGTATCACTATCATGGCCTATTATTTAGGCATGAAAGAAAAGAGGAAGCTCTCAGTACATTGACATGGAACAAGCCCCAAGGCATACCATTAAGCAAACAAAGCCAATTAAAGATGGAAACTGGAAATGTCATTACAAATGGAAAAATAAAATCCTATATGTGCCCATGGAAAGAAAGGTATACAGAGATGCTTTTTAGCAAGAATTAGCTAGGAGAGATTCTCATATTCTGTATCATTTACATTTTATAATATATGCTTATTCAAATATAAATTATACATATGTATACATGCATGTACATACACACACGCTCACATCACAGACAGAACTCAAGTGACAAGTAGAAAGTGATTTCTGGTCCTCAAGGCTGTGTGACTTTAGATTCCAGCTATCACAAGCGTATAATCAGGATAATAATCCTTTCTTCTCAGGGTTTTGAGGGGTGAATAGGGACAGTATTTAGCATCCTAGAATGAGGAACAGAGTGAAGAAGTGTACATGCTTGTTAAGTGGTCAGCGAGGGAAGCTGTCTCTGAAAGGCTAAGTAGGAATTGAAAGAGAAGAGAGGGGTAAGGAAAGCAGTCAGGGAGTGGGCATGCCGTCCTGTACCCAAGGTCCTGAGGGAGCCCTTTGGGCTGGCTGTTCAGCAAGAAGTGGACATAAAGAAGTGTGCTGAGTCAGAGGTCCCTTAGACTGCCTAGTCCTTCTCACTGAGACCCATATTCAGGGGGTCAGTCCCATGCTAGATTCCCAGCTATCAGCCTGGGGGCCCATTAGCTCCTCCTTGTTCAGGTCATCTGTCTCTATGTGTTTCTGCAGCCTGGTCTTGTCCTCCCTCTCTGCATCTGGATTCCAGTTCAGCTTGGTGTTTAACTGTGGGTGTCTGCTTCTGTTTCCATCAGCTACTGGATGAGAGATCTCATCAATCTCATTATCAGGGAAGGGCATTTAAGGTAGCCTCTCCACTGTTGCTCAGATTGTTAGTTGGGGTCAGTCTTGTAGGTCTCAGGACATTTCTCTAGAGTCAGTTTTCTCTTCAAATCTATAATACTATACTCTTATTCTCTCTCTCTCTCTCTCTCTCTCTCTCTCTCTCTCTCTCTCTCTCTCTCTCTCTCTCTCTCTCTCTCTCATCTATTCCTCACCTGACTCAATCTTCTTAGTCCCACGTGCTTTCCTCTTTGACAGTGGAACCAGGATGGGATGTATCCCTGTATCCCTGGTGCACAAAAGGACTTTAGGAGCACATTCCCCATGGAGGGACACTACCTTAGCCTAGAGGCAGGAGGGAGGGCCTAGTCCCTACTCCAAATGACTTGACAAATTTTGTTGATCCCTCCTAGAAGGCGGCACCCTCCCTGTGGAGTGGGTGGGGGATGGGATGGGAGGGTGGTGGTGGGGGCATAGGAGAGAGGGAGGGAGGGAGAGGGAACTGGGATCAACATGTAAAATAAGAATAAATAAATAAATATCCTCAAATTTAGTATCCTCAAATAAGAGAAAAATGTGGCATTTGTCTATCTGGGCCTGGTTACCTTCCTTGGTACAATTTTCATTCATTTCCCTACAAATTTCATTTTCTCTTACCCAGAATAAAATTATATTGCACATAAAAACAAACAAACAAAAAAAAAAAAAGAAGCATGCAAAAATCAGGCCTAGCAGTTCTGCTATGGGTGGACAATTTAGGCAGAAGGACTCTAAGATCAGACATGCTTTTCTAGAACAATTATCTGACTAGTGTGCAGGGCAAGTTGGGGGCGGGGGAGCAGGTGGTGGAGAGGCCGCTTGGAAATGACTGTAGCAGTGCACAGGGCTCCTTTAGCTCACTGGTGGTGCTGGATGCCCTTGATTTAGAGAGGGGTTAACTTCCAGCATAGCAGTTAAAGACAGAAGGACGCGCTTGTCTACAGACTGCTGAGGTCTACTTAGCTTTGTGCAGTTTTCGGAAAATCTTCAACAAACCAACTTTTTACTAAGGATGAACGGCCAAGGAAGGAGGGGTCAAAAATTCCAGAACTGACAACTTAAAGAACATACATTTTTCCTTTCCAGAAGTAAAAACACAACAAAACCACATGTAAGCAAGATCTGTGAAACATTTCATCAAGAAGACTAGCTTTCTTTCTCATGTCAATGACTCTACCCTCTCTCAGCTTCAGTCTCTCACTATAAAATCAGGGTTAATGTTATACTAGCAAGCTCATCTCCAGATCTCCTCCTCATACTAAAGTTGTTTAAGCCCTCTTTCAGGAAAGGAGTTTTAATGCATGTCTTGACAGTGTGGACTAGTTTAAAATGTAAAACTATCCTTGACTACACAGGGAAATTTCATTTTGGAAATTTGTGAATACTTATAGAAACAGTGTCCATGTATTAGTCACAAACTTGTTACAATGATCAATATACGTATCTTTAAGGGAAATATCCACTATTATAACATAGCATACTCTCAGTTTTCAAATTTTGTATCTACCCAAGAAGCCTCCCCTTTTGTCATGACCTGGAGACATTATAGAAATTATAGATGAGGTCCATATGGGGAAGAAATGTCAATTGAATCATGGAGTTGTCAGCCTTTCATGATATAAATGACAGGGTTATATTTAAAGAGTATGAGATAGAAAGTTCAATCTACCAAGCAATGAACAATTCATTTTCCCACTTTTAGAGACTCATTTGACTGTGGTCAGGGCAGGCAAAGAATATAAACAAAGTTACCCAACATATATAAGACATCCTTCACCACTAATTTCTGAAGGGGCCATGAGGCCATCCAGGTGAACTCAAATATAAAGGCCTTAGAAAGATGCTTAACACACTTGCTACACAGATGTGAGAACCAGAGCTCAGAGGCCCAGGACCCACATAAGTGCTAGGTGAAGAGTGAGCTACTGTACTCACAGAGCTCAAAAGATGGGAACAGGGACTCCCGAAGCAAGCTGCCTAGGTACAATCGCCACTGTAGTGAGTGTTGGGCTAAACAGAATCTCTAATTCAATGAATATGATGGAGATCTACTGAGGAAAACGGCCACTGTTAATCTCAGACCTCTCCATGCATAAGAACATGCATACACTACACACACAGAAAAACCAAAACCAAAACCAGCCACCAATAATTTTCACCTAATGCCCAATACAAAGACAAACAGCCAGAAGATAGTCATTTTATCTAACTTTTTTTTTTCTATCATGTTAGTCAAAATGTGATTTCTGTGTACTTTTTGTAAAAGGAAACATATGTCAGAGTTTAATTGACTTATCGTCTCTCAGAACATATCATGTGATGTACCCTTACAAATCAAAACCTGATTAGGTCAATCTGAAATGCATTATTTTTAAAAACTTCAGTTGAAATCAGATTTCAGCAATACGTTTGTGGTAATCTTATGAAGGGAGATATGCAGGGTTGTACAACATTTGCAGCCTATTTACTGTTAGTAAAACAGCCATACAGAAACTATCTAACTCTGTGGAAGGCAGATGTAATTTGCTGGTGTTTTAAAGAAGTAGAGGGCAAACCAAAAAATACCTTTGAAGTATATCTATATACTTGTCTCAAACTACAAGGATATATCTTCTTATCCTAAAGTGCTTGTTATAGTCAGCACAACTTGGAGTAAGAGAATATGTAAACTAACCATAAGCTGAGACCGATATCTCACTTATTATTTTCACAAGTATAAGAAAGGCAGGGAACTATTCATGTGGCTGACGGAACTGTAAGTCCATAGCTTCTATTCCATTTGATTGACAGGATCAATCAAAATGACGAATGAACTCATTTTTGGCTACAGCAATTCTATTTTGAGGATCTTTTTTCCCTAGAGTTACACAAAATAAGCCACACAACACTGTTCACTGCACTAATGCTCATCCTGGCACAAAGTAGAATCAGCCTAAATGCCAATCAGGAAGGGACTGAGTGTCAAGTCATAGAACGGCTGACGCAGTTTCCCTTGGAAGGAGAAGAAGCTATAGTGAAATGTACACACTCTAACATGAATTTAACGGATACTGTATTCTGCACAAATGGGAGAAACTGTGTGTGTGTGTGTCCAGCTATATCTATCATCTATATATGAAGTGTGTGTGTGTGTGTGTGTGTGTGTGTGTATCCAGCTATATCTATCATCTATATATGAAGTAAGTGTGTGTGTGTGTGTGACAAGATCCTGGTTTCACAGATCCTGGGGAAGAAACGTCGTCTGGAGACAGGATTAGGCAACAGCCTCACTAGATGTCTTCTGGAACTGCTTGAACTTTTTATCATTTGTTTATAGAAACTAGCTGCCTTGGAATTCTTATCACTCTGCCTCAGCTCTGGGAGCACAGGGACCACGGGTGTGCTCACCACACCTTTTGCATACTGTACTCAGGAACATAATACTTTCTTTAAAATAACTAAAGTAACTAATGAACGGTTTTCTAATAAGCAAGTTCATTACAAATATGTTACCTTTCAATGATAAGTTGAAAGAATAATGTTTTAAACATTTAAAGGGAGGTGTTCCTTTGAAGCAATACAGTTCATTAAAATTATAAAAAACTAAGGACAAGCCTTCTCCTCATTCTAAGTCTCCTGGAGCTCTTATAAATTAAATGAAGGAGCTAGAGAGATAGCTCAGTGGTTAAGAGCCCTGGCTGCTCTTGCAAAGGACCCAGGTTCAATTCCCAGCACCCACATGGTGACTTATACCCAGCAGTAATTCCAGTTCCAGGAGATCTGATGCCTTCTGTGAGAACAAGGCACACAGGTAGTCACAACACCCATACACAGCAAATAAAGCAAAGATGTAAATAAATCTTGGCTGGAGAGATGGGCCCATGACTATGAATGCGTGCACTCCTGAAGAGGAACCCTGTTCAGTCCCCGGCACCCACATCCAGTGGCTCCCAACCACCTGTAACTCCCAGAGATCTGATGCCTTTGGCTTTTCAGGTACACGCAGACACGCAATTTTTTAAAACAATACTAATTAATTTTTAAAGGGGGGTACTTAGAGAGATGGCTTTCCAGAGGACCCAGATTTAATTTCCAGCCTCTACATGGCAGTTTATGACTGTCTGTAACTTCAGTTCCAGTGCCTCCTTCGATGCCAGGAATGCACACAGTTCACAGACACGTGTTGTCCATACACACAAAACAAGTAAATAAAGCTTTAAAAATGAATCTTTGAAAATAGTAATTACAAATGAATATAAAAAGACATAAATCACCATTAGCCTCTTCCCTGGATGAATGACAGAGAGACACATGTCCAAATTAACCCTGAGTCACACTAGCAATGGAACGGAGCATATGGCAAACAAGGATATGATAGTGGGGGACAGAAACAGAACTTGATCTGGCTCCGTAGGCTTCAAGAGGCTGGATGACAGTTTCTGAATGGGGTGATCGGAAGTGCATGAGTAAACTGGCCCACGTGACTTTTCCTAGCTTTAGGTGCTTTGGGTGTCACTGTTTCTTTGTTCTGCCCCCACAACACAAATGCTGTTCCAAATGCCAGCAAATGCATCCATACACCACAAACCACCTTTGAACAACAAAGTTTTCCTATCCTTAGGCCACGAATAGCTCAGTGATTTCAAACCAAACCAATTTAGCATTTCAGTTCAACAAAAGGTTCTGGCCATGATCTTGGAACGGGTTGTAAGCAAAGCTGACCTGCAGGTTTATGATTTAACGGCGATCTCTTTTCTTCACTTGTGAAACAGGGACTTAGGAGGGGAGGCAGAGAACCTGGAACCTGGACAAGGACTTAGAGTTGACAAAGCCCAGGCGGCTGGGGGGGGGGGGCGGGGACGGGGACGGGGGACACTTGTTCTCCTAAGTCCTCCTCCGTCAAGGATGAAGCAGAAAGCAGAGGAACACACCCATTTGCTCTGCTCTTCAGGTGCATCCTATTCCTAGCTTTTCTCCACAAACAAGGGTGTCAGAGGGCAGCAGTCTTATTAGCTGAACCCCAAGCAAGGGCCCAGTGACTAACTCCAGATGTGGGAGATGTCGCAATGGCTGACAGATGCCCTTCCTCTCTGTCCTCACAGACGGCAGGTTGGGTAGACAGCACATCTCAGGCAGGGTGCCCTCCCAAGAGTGGTTATGCAAGCCCCACTTCCCCCAAACCTTCAAGATCTAAAACCACCATCTGGTCTCTGCCTGTTGAGGGTGATAGAGATGGAAGGCTAAGAGATGCCTGTTAGATCAGGTCAGGCTGAAGGTGATGTTCTTGTTGTCCTCTGTCTTCCTACACTGAGCTTTGAAATATGCATTCTATGGTGAATGAGCTTCTTCAAAACATACACACTCGTTACAGTTGCTGCTTTCCACATCTGAAGCTGTGAAGTTATTGTTTTTTTTTTTTTTTTTTTTTTTTTTTAACTCCAAATAACTATTGAAAGAAAGAAAGGGCAGACGTAGAGCCAATTGGATTATTTTTATGCTGTATCACTAACACTTAAGCCTGAGAATTCTAAGTATACAGGATTAGCACAATCTAAGCTGTTGGACTTGAGCTGGCACTTAAATTCACATACATGTCATATGTATGCATACCTTCTGTTTTTACACATAGATTTATGTGCATAATTTATACATAGCTAGCAGTTGCCACTACATTATTTGAAATTATTCAAGGTACTGGGATTCAGACTTCGTGCTGTTCTCTACTGGAGACAGCTGAGTCCTCTAGATGGAGGGTATTTTTAAATATAAAAACTAATTATCCTATCTAGCTGCCTATAAATTCAATTTCACTTTCCAAGGCGGCTTCTGTTGTACATCTCTTTGCATTATAGCTTGTTTACAACATAGCCTAAAAGCACAGGAAAGACAGAAACCAAATAAGAATATGCTTTCAACTGTCTGGGGTTGACCTTATAGTAACAGCAACTATCAAGGCTGTTCTCCATAAAAGAAGAGCTCCTAAGAGGCAGATATTACAGAGAGCTGGAGATGGTACAAGGTGAAGAGCCAGGTTATCTCAGAATCAGAATACATTTTTCCCTTAGATTTTTTTTTTCAGGCAAAACTAATCAGCTAATACACATGGAAAATTACTTCATGTGAACTTCTCAAATACATAGCCTGGGCCTTGCCTTGTGTCAGCCAACTGAGAATTTCCAAGGCCTTCTTGGATTGAGTCTTGGGGTACAAAAAAAAATGTCCCTCCCTCATAAAACCCCACTGACTCCTTTAAAAGAGTTCTCTAAAAAACATGTCAAGAAAAGCAAGTTATCATCTAAGATTTATGCTCTCCAGCTGGGGTGGTGAAGGTCAAAGGCAAGTGATAATAAATTGACCATGATAAATATTTGCAAATCATATACCCGATGAGAAGCTGCTATTTAGAATACACCAGGGACCCAAATAAGTCAATAGCAAGAAAATAACTTCATTTTTTAAAACATGCAAAGGCTCTACGTGGACGTTTCTGAGAAGAGATGCAGATGGCCAATAGATGCAGGGCAATAATGTCTAGCACAAACATGTTAGAGGGGTTCCTGCTTAAAAGACAAATGACAACAGCTACCTGTAAGGCATGGAAGAAAAGGAACCTTTACACATGCTTGGTGAAAATATAACATTACAATAGTCACTTGGGGAAATAAAATGTAGGTTCCTCAAAAACCTAAAGCTAGAATTGCTAGGTGGTCCGGCCCTCTTCTTAGCATATACTTAACAACTGAAATAATATGTCAAAAAGATGTTTGCACTCCTGTGTTCTTTCCAGTACTATTTATCATAGTTAAGGTACAGAATAACCCAAGTTACAAGCATAGACAGATAAGAAAAACAACTACATGGCAGAATTTCACATGACTTTTAAAAAGGAAATTATACCAAGTGAAACTAATTAGACCTACAATAACAATGATTGTGTAACAAGCTCAGTTATATGTAGCTATGGAAAGTAAAAACATGGTCACTAAGGTTGATGAGGGGCCAGAGACTGGGAAGATGATGATGGAACAGACCAAAGTCTCTGAGTGGATGGATATGTTTTTGATACCACTGCACTCTACGGTGACCACACTTATAGTGATGCATTTCAAATGTACTGAAAGATTACACAACGAATTTTTATCTATTAATATTTTCCTGTTGGCAAAATACCATGATCAAGTGCTTATAAAATAGGGTGTTTAATTGGACTTACGGTTTCTGAGTGTTAGAGTCCAGTGTGGCTGAACAAAGACTTGAGAACTGGAATAGCTGGGAACTCACATCCATTCCACAAACAGGAAGTAGAGAGAGGCACTTGGGCAATGGTTGAGTGTTTGAAACCTCGGAGCCACCCTCTAGTGACACTCCTCCTCCAACAAAGCCATACCTCCTAATCCTTCCCAAACAGTTCCACCAACTGGGGACCAAACATTCAGACGTATGAGCCCATGGGGGACCGTTCTCATTGAAACCACCATAATATGTATGAAAGTTTTGTCTACAAATGTGTCTGTACATCATGTGTATGCCTGATGCCCAAGGAGGTTAGAAGAAGGCATTGGATCTTCTGGAACTGGAGTTACAGATGGTTGTGAGCTGCCATATGGGTGATGGGTATTGACCCAGGTGCTCTAGAAGTCAGAGTACCACAGCCTTGATCATAAACCATGGACACGTAGAGCTGGAAGGAACCACACAGTCCTAGTCAACTCTCTCACTTCATAGCTAAGAAAACACAGGTCTAAAGTGCCAAGTGAGACAGCAGTAGGTTGTTCAACTATCTGCTGGCTGAGAAGCAACAGAGATTTCTTTCTTTCTTTCTTTCTTTTTTTTTTTTTTTTTTTTTTTTTTTTTGGTTGGGGAACTTTTTAATATGCTTATGTGACTCAAAGAGAAGAGAGAAGTTCAATATTTTCTCTCTAAAGACTAAGCTATTTTAATTTTCTGTATTTTTACATATTTTATTTGTCAAGCCATTATGTCTCTTTATAGGGTAAATGCAACACTTTGCTCTACTTGTACAGTATTGGAAGATTTAGTCTACTAAATTGAACCCAATATCTACTCAAGTGCTCTATGTGTGTATAAGACGAGAAGGCTAAAACTCAATGTTCTCCAACTGAAGACATGCTCAATGGTTAATTCCAGGCCCTGTTCCTGCAGAAGACTGGAGTCTGATTCCCATCAACCGTGTTGGATGACTTACAACCACCTGGGACTCCAGACCCTGGGGTTTTTCAACTCACACAACACCCCACATCTACTACACAATACACACAGTTAAATAATAAAGATATGGGACCTGCATTGGATGCTTCCTAGGGATCTTACAGCATCCTAGGCAACGGAGAGGAAAGGTGGGAAGAGAAGAAGGAACCTACACAGCTAGATCGGATTCCTCTCTCTGGACATCGTAAGTAGGAGCCAATGAAGTCTTCATTCCACTCTCTCCAGCCTCATTCCGAAGCAGTCCTCACCCCCATCCTCCTGGATACTGTCAAGGAGTAGAGGGATTCCTCTCTAGCCTCTGATGCTGATCACTCCTGCATACTTACTTGCAGAAGTTGGCTTTTGAGACTTCCTGGGAAGCAGTATATGCCACCTACCTTAGGAGCTGAACCTTAAGTAACCCAATCCCCACACTGGATGTACAAAGGTCTTCTGAAGCCCTCTCACCAACTCTTAAGCAAAAGGAATGGTGTAGTGGCTGCAACCATGTTTTCTTCCCTTTGCTTGCAGGGCCTTCCCTCTCCTGTCCCAAGGGTCCCCAAAAGACAAGCCTTTCAGGCATCGCCTAGATGAAGAACTATAGATGAAAATTTAATTTTTAAAACAGAAAATTCTAGGTCTCACTCTGCTCGTGCTGTAACAGGTGTGCCTGCAGGCCATATGCGTCGTAGGAGAGCTAAGAATGTGGGCCAGCATGTTTGCAGATGACAATATTAATTTTCAGTGTAAAAAAAATCAGACAACCTTGCAAGAACAGAGCAGAGGCTGTGGTGTTATAGTGGAACATCGTATTGAGCACATAAGGTCAGAAACTGATTCCATTTTCCCAGTGCTCTGTGTGGCTCCTCAGTTGCTATTCGTTTTTTGAAAATGATATATTTATTTGGGAAGTGTTTATTTGGCCACTAGGGTATACACAATTTCCATTTGCTCCAGCATCCTTTGATATGAAAAACTAAATAATAACCAGTTCGCTGTGTGGGGTTTGGGTACTTGCATGCACTGGGTAATCGACTCTGGGCATCTTCCTTGGTTACTACTCATCTTTTGAACCAGGATCACTTAGTGAACATCAGGCATGCTGGTCAGTCAGCTAGTCAGTGAGCCCCTGAGGGGCCCTATCCAGTCTCGCAGTATTGGGATTACAGCACATGGTAAGGTAGGTAGGTGCTTTCGATGTCGATGCTTGGGAACCCACACTTGGGCATTTGTCAAGATTGGCAAGCACTTCACCTACCGAGTCATCTCCCCAGCCCTGGGAAATTAGTGACTGCTACATTTTGTATGTTCTGAAGATTATTAAGCTATAAGCCCATGCTGAAGGATGGATGACAATAAAAACTTCACTACAACAGTAACACTTTTCACCACACCTGCAGTGAGCAGTGGTGAGTTATAGCAGCACGGCCCCAACTGTTCTCGATACTCCTAAGCGTGTTGGTAGCCACAGGGTAGATCTTGGATCTGAATTCCCACTTTGCATCTAAACACATGTCAGGCCTTGACCCTTTCCTGAAGTCCATTCTGACAACGAGCTTCATCAGTTTTCAAAAACTAAAGGGTGTGTTTAAGTTGTTTTGTGTATGTGTTGCCCACTGTGGGGCAGCACACATTCTCGATTGTGTGTAGTTTTCTTTTTAGTGTTCGCAGTTTCCAGCTTAGGATCCATCCAGTTGTCTGTCAGTGTCTGGAAGGCCAAGTATAGAAGATTCCAGTTACAGGAAATATGTCTAACCTGCAGGCCCTACAGGCCCAAGCAGAGCCTGAAGCAGACGGCAGCAGATCCAACAGGGTTCTAGGACGTTTGAAGGGGGCTATGGTCCAGGGGAGACCTCTTTGCAAAATACCCAGATTGTGGAGTTTATTTGTAAAACTACTTCTAGCCACTTTGCATAAATCTGTCATTTATTACTGGAAGAGGAGTCAAAACAGATTGGGAGTATGTCCTAGGGTGGGGGAGATGGTGGCTAAAATCTGCTTGTGGTGACAGCTAACATCTGTCTTGTGACGGATATGGGGCACTGTAAAAGGTTACCATGGGGATGCCCTACCACTGAGAGGCATTTGGATGGGTGATCCAGCCAACCTCTGCTGCTCCTCCCACCACCCCACCTCCTGCTCTGGGACCACCTACTTGCCCTCTGTCTTCCAGACATCCACGGCTCCCTTCCTTGCTTCCCTTCTTCATCCTTGTCCTCCTTTTTCTTATCGAGGTCGTATCATAGCTTAGCAGTCAACATTGCACTTTAGCTATCAACTCCATGACTAGAACCACATCCCTTATGACTAAGGACTTGGTCTTCCTTGCTCCCTGGCACCAGGAAAGAGTCTCCCACAGAAAGGTGCTTACCAACATCTAGTGATGGATAAAGGTGCAATCGAACAAACGGCCACCATTTGGTCCTTGGAAGGAGCTCAGCTTTCCAGGGGACCAGCATCTCTGATTTCTCCCTATTCCTGCAGCAGAATGGGCTTTCCTCAGCTCGCAGTGTGCCTTCCCTTCTGCGCACCACCATTTCTGGCATCTCCCTTCCCCAGGTAACAGCACTGAAGGAGAAAGAGACTCATGAAGGGCAAAGGGCACATTTAGAAATTATTGTGTCCTTAGAAGCAGCTGTGTGGGCACACCCAGCAGTGTTCTGGTTATGGTCCTCTCAGCCCCATTCAAAAAGGCTGTGGGTTGAGTCTGGAAGGTACAGTCCCTTACCAAAAAGCCAGCTTCAATAATGTCATGTTGAAGCTAGAGCCACACATATTTAGGAATAACTAAATACTCCCTGCTGTTGGCAAAGGCACGTCTTTCCTATTCTTTTCTATTTTCTTAAATGATGGCATTGCCTCTCTTGCTTCCTCAAAAAATGAATTCTATGCACAAATCATGAGGAAGAAATGCTACTCGACTTCAAATCTCAAGGAACATTTTTTGTCAGTTTTGATAAACTAAAAGTAACACAGAAACCCAGAAGGCCAAGTTCAGCTAAGACATGTTTGAAAGGAGGACGCAGTGAAGGACTTACTCCACATTAACAAAGATGCTCTCTATACCAAAATGGAAACCACATTTCACTGGTTCTTCTTTCTGAATAGTCCATGGTCTTTTGCTACCTTCTCAGTCCTAGAGAGCCACGTTTGAGTGAGAATTTCACTAAATCAATTGAATCAAAACCTCCCATCCTTATTATCTGCTCCCCTTCATCTTCATTATCTTACTATCTTGGCCTGCCTTCGGCATGAATTCTCCAGAGTGCCTCTAACAAGAACTCTGATGTCTCTTATTTATTTATTTTTTGCACATTGACCCCACCCTGCTCCCCACCTACAAATCACCATGTATCCTTGGAGTCAGAATCTAGCCAATTTTCTCTCCCCCATTGCAAGATTCTATTGTTGCTGTCTCTGTCCCTATTATAATCAATGGCCTCCCTTGAACAAACTCTTTCTTGACATCTTTAGTACACATCATAAGTTACTTTTCCTTTAATGATACCAAGCCTTATTATAAAGCTGTACTTGAGAGGGGCACTGTGGCATGAAAGTTTAGAAGCTAATAGAACAGAAAAGAGATCCCATGACAAGAGTCCTTCCCGACCCCCTACCACACAGAGAGACTTAATTTCTCTCAAATCTAACATGTCAGAGAATTATGAAAAAGGTATTTCCCTCCAAGAGATATGGCTGAGTCAACTGGACGATCTATATATGAGAAAGGAAAACATGACCTGACCTCCAGTTCAAAACACTCACCGAACTAAACTCCAGGTGCATTTCATGGATATAAACATGACAGGCAAATGCTATAACTTTTAGGAGTCAACACAGTCATGACTTTAGGGAAGGAAACAAGAGACAAGGATTAAACGAGAAGGTGATAAATCAGACTACTTTCAAATTAAATCTTTTTCATCAAAAGGTTCCTCCCCAAAGGGTAACAAAGGCAAGACACAGACAGGGAAAAGATGTTTTCAACACACAGGGTTCATGAAGCTCTTATAGATGAAGGACATAAAAAAAAAGAGACAACTGTCCAAAACCATGAAGGAATTGTGAATAAACACACTAATAATCATAGAAGGTCAGCATGCTAATTAGAAATTGAGAAAATATAAATTAACCCCACAATAAACTCACAATGACTAAAATGAAAGAAACTAATAATTCTAAATCTGGAATATATACAAAACAAAAGCTGCTGGTGGTGTAAACTGATACAACCATTTCAAAAACCTGTTTGGCAATATATCTATTACAGATATCCAACATAAATATATGCATTAGGTACCAAAGCACAGCAATAGTAATGTTTCCAGAAGCATTATACATGGTAGTTAGAACAACAGGAGGGAGTTACATACTAGATAGGACTTCACAACAGAATTCAAGAAAGAAAGCAGAAAAATTCAACCACACTAGTATTCCCATATTTAACTGTGAACAAAAAAATAAATATCCTAACACACAAACACAAATACTAATGTCAGGTATATAAGGTTAAATCATAAACACAACTATCAGTGAAACGTCCACTACTTGCAGATAATATTATAGTTTACATAAGAGAACTTAAAAACTCTACCAGGGAACTCCTACAGTTGATAAACATCTTCAGCAAATTGGCAGGATACAAAATTAACTCAAAAAAAAAAAAAGTAGCCCTACTATATACAGATGATAATGATAAAGGGGCTGAGAAAGAA
The DNA here is from genome assembly GCF_943737965.1 of Phodopus roborovskii. Taxonomy (NCBI): domain Eukaryota; kingdom Metazoa; phylum Chordata; class Mammalia; order Rodentia; family Cricetidae; genus Phodopus; species Phodopus roborovskii. Next base: position 3,955,043 of record NW_026126583.1, on the reverse strand, counting down.
ATTAGATAATCATCACCCTTCACAATAGCCACAAAGAACATTATTATTTTGGGGTAATGCTAACCAAACAAGTAAAAGACCTATAGAGCAAGAACTTTGCGTCTTTAAAGAAAGAAATTAAAGAAGATACCAGAAAATGGAAAGATCTCCTATGCTCTTGGATAGGTAGGAACAACATAGTAAAAATGGCAATCTTGCTTAAAGCAATCTACAGATTCAATGAAATCCCCATCAAAATCCTGGCACAATTCTTCACAGACCTTGAAAGAACAATACCCAACTTTATATGGAAAACAAAAGACCCAGAATAGCCAAAACAACACCATACAATAAAGGAACTTCAGGAGGCATCACCATCCCTGACTTCAACCTCTATTATAGAGCTATAGTCCTGAAAACAGCTTGATATTGGCACAAAAATAGACAGGCAGTCCAATAGAATCTAAATGAAAATCCTGATATTAACCTACACATCTATGAACACCTGATGTTTGACAAAGAAGCTAAAATTATGCAATGGAAAAAAGAAAGCATCTTCAACAAATGGTGCTGGCATAACTGGATACTGACATGTAGACTGCAGATAGATCCATATATATCACCATGCACAAAACTTAAGTCCTAACGGATCAAAAACCTCAACAAAAATCCAGCCACACTGAACCTCTTAGGACACAAAGTTGGAGGTACCCTTGAACAAATTTGTACAGGAGACATCTTCCTGAACATAACACCAGTAGCACAGACACTGAGATAGACAATTAATAAATGGGACCTTCTGAAACTGAAAACTTCTGTAAGGCAAAGAACATAGTCAACAAGACAGCCCACAAAATGGGAAAAGATATTCATTTACCTCCCCACATTTGACAAAGGGTTGATTTACAAAATATATGAAGAGCTCAAGAAGCTAGTTACCAAAACACCAAATAATCCAACGAAATAGTGGGATACAGAACTAAATAGAGAATTCTTAATGAAGGACTCTAAAATGGCTGACACTTAAGAAAGTGCTCAACATCCTTAGCATATCAAAACAACTCTGAGATACCATCTTACTCTTGTCAAAATGGCTAAAAATAAAAACACCAAAGACAGTTTATGCTGAAGAGGATGTGGAGAAAGGGGAACACTCCTCCATTGCTGGTGGGAATGCAAACTTGTCCAGCCACTTTGGAAATCAGTATGGTGGTTCCTCAGGAAAATGGGAATCAATCTACCACAAGATTCAGTAATTCCGCTCTTAGGCAGATACTCAAAAGATGCACATTCATACAACAAGGATATCTGTTCAACTATGTTCATAGCTGAATTATGTATAATAGCCAGATCCTGGAAACAACTTAAAGGATCCTCAAATGAAGAATGGGTGGAGAAAATGTGGTACATTTACACAATAGAGTACTACTCAGTGGGAGGGAAATGGAATCTTGAAATTCACAGGCAAATAGATGGAATTAGAAGAAACCATCCTTAGTGAGGTAACTCAGTCACAAAAAGATGAACATGTTATGTACTCATTAATATATGGATTTTAGACATAGAACAAAGGATCACCAGCCTACAATCCACACCACCAGAAAAGCTAGGAAATAAGGAGGACCCTAAGAGAGACACACATGATCTCCTGGAGAAGGGGAAAGGGACAAGATCTCCTGAGCAAATTGGGAGCATGGACGGGGGGAGGGAAGAGGGAGTTAGGAGAAAGAAAAGAGAAGAGGAGGGAAAAGGCGGACATGAGAGAGCAGGGAGATTGAGTCAGGGTAAGAATAGAGGAGAGCAAGAAAAGAGATACCATAAGAGAAGGAGCCATTATAGGTTTAAATAGAAATCTGGCACTAGGGAAATGTCCAGAGATCTACAAGGATGACCCCAGCTAACAATGTAAGCAATAGTGGAGAGGCTACCTTAAATGCCCTTCCCCTATAATGAGACTAATGACTACCTTATATGCCATCCTGGAGCCTTCATCTAGTAACTGATGGAAGCAGAAGCAGACATCCACAGCTAAACACTGAAAGGAACTCCTAGAATCCAGTTATAAAGAGAGAGGAGCAATGGGCAAAGAGGTCAAGACCAGGCTGCAGAAACCCACAGAAACTACTGACCTGAACAAGGAGGTGGGGGGGGGGGGGGCTAATGGACTCCAGTCTGATAGCTGAGAAACCAGCATAGGGTGGACCCAGAGCCCCTGAATGTGGATGTTAGTTAGGAGAAATGGGCAGTCTATGGGGCCTCTGGTAGTGGATCAGGATTTATCTTAGTATACAAATAGACTTTGGGAGCCCATTCCACATAGAAGCATACTCTCTCAGCCTCGACACATGGGGAGGGCCTAGGCCTTGCTTTAAATGATATGACAGACTTTGAAGATACCCCATGGAAGATTATACCCTCCCTGGGGAGCAGAAAGGGAATGGATGGGGGTTGGGGAAGCATAAGGGAGGAGAGGAAGGAGAGGAAACTGGGACTGACATGTAAAACAAGCTTGTTTCAAATTTAAATAAAAAAGAAAACAAAACAAAAGTACAGGGATAAAATAAATAAATAAATAAACACAACTATTTAGGTCACTTATGCTGCCATGTTTAAGGGACAAGTTATAAGGCAAGGAAAAGGACCGGCTATTGACAAAAGCTATTGTAATTTTTCCCTTTGGGGCTATGATTGTCAAGGGATATGTGGATGACTTCTAGGAGCTGGTGATATGTTTCTTTTATACAGAATAATGCTTGCAAGGTGTTTTCTTTAAAAGAATTTGCTGGGAGAACAAGAGACTATGGAGTGTTCAGCTCTAAATGGGATAGGGATCATCACAGAAAGAAAGATTCTAAGAAGTGAACAGCTAAAGCTATTGAACAGGGTGGTGGTGGCACAAGTTTTTAATCCCAGCACTCAGGAGGCGGAGGTAGACACATCTCTGAGTTCAAGGCCAGCCTGGTCTACAGAGAGAGTTCCAGGACAGGCTCCAAAGCAATACAGAGAAACCCTGTCTCAAAAACAAACAAACAAACAAAAAAGAAAGAAAAACCAAAATATCAAAAAAAAAAAAAAAAAAATTTGAAAGTGCTATGTCCTACTGTACCAAATACTGAATCAAAATTTAATTCTTTGTGTAAAAACACATTCATTCCATCCCATTAGTATGCAAACTTGCTTCCATCATTAATAAGTTGTAAAAATTATGTATGGCAAGAACTTTTCAAATAAACATTACATACAATCCAAGATAAATAAATAAACAAACAGACGGTAATGAGGGCTGGTAAGGCCGTTGGGATGTAACATGGGGAAGCCGCTGTGGAAGACAGGGTGGTGTTCCTCAAAGAGTTAAAAAATGCTATTACCATATGGTCCAGAAACCCCACTTCTGGAATCAGAATCTAAAGGACGCAGAAAGGGGAGTTGATCAGATTCTGAGCATCTTCACCAAAGCCTTGCTTACAGTAACAAAAAATATCTGATTGACAGGCAGTCTGAGATGGGTGCAGACCGTGGAATGTTATTGGGTCTTAAGAAGGGAACTACTGACACATGCCACAACATGAACCAACCTTGAAGACATTCCCAAGTGTGGCTTTGCTAACATGGGTCTCTGAGACTAGTCACATTCATAGAGACAGCATGAGGGGTGCCAGCAGCCAGCGGCTGGGGTTAGGGGAATTCCCGGGAGCAGTGCTGAGTTGTCTAAATAGGTGCTGAGCTCCTGTTTGGAAGGGTGAAAAGCAATTTGAAGATAGATTGTTACCTAAAGCTGCTTATAGTGATGAACTGTGTGTTAACTTTACCACAATGTAAAAGTACTTACAAGAATAGCAGTAATCATTATTTTAAGGTAATTATAACATGTGCAGAACACAGAAAAGACAGTGTGTCCCCTGTAGACTGATAATTTGCTTGGTTGCTGTGGTTTAATTATTAGTGATATTTTTGTTGTTATCATTAACACGTTATCATATTTCTGATATCCATGAGTAATTTTCCATAGTAATTTCATGTTTCAAAAATGCATACCAATTGTGATATTGCACAGTAAAATTAGCTATCATCGTCTCATATTATCAAACTTGTAGGTGATCCATTCGGCAGTAGTCTACAGCCCTGCAAACAGAGGTAAGCTTAATGTCGTTGATCAGGTAGACACTGTAGCTGATTGAAAGGGCATTGACTCAATCACTCACTTCAGTTGGGACTGTTATCTCAAGTTCTTGACCTGTCTAATTTAGAAAGTTACGCTGCCGGTGACCCTTCGATGATACCCGAGTGCTACTTCAGATTTCTTCAACAACAATTCCGGTGCTAGTAATTACTTCTCTCATTTAGCAAAGGATCGGAATTTCCCTTATCAGAACTTCTGCCCGCTTTCAAAAAACGCTTATTTGCAGGTAGCAGGCTTTCTGTGCACGTACTAACTTTAGCCTCAGTTTAAGCCATGAGGAAAGTTGATGTGTTTAGTTTCCTTCCCCCTTCCTGCCCCCCCCAGTGGAAGTCCAATTTTTAAATAACCTCAAAGGGATGTAAATCTTATCTTCAAGGTTGGCTTTAACGTATGTCTGAAGAGTGTTTCAAATGCCATTGCAGACCCTTAGCTCCTTGAAACAGTAGTCAGCACCACGCCTTCGCCCATAACATACTAGCAACTTCTGTGGAGACAGAGAGTCCTTGTCATTACCCAAAGCTATATTGCAAAAGTTGGAAACCTAGGTCCACAATTAGAGAAAATGGCTTAATAAATGGCACTAAAAAGTATAATAATAGGCGAGTAGACTGTGTATGGTTCATGGAATACTGAACTTACTGTCCCATGGCAGCTGAACAGAGTTTTACACAGCTCAGTGATTCCATCCCATTTTGTAAATTACTAAATAGGACCAACTTGAAAATTCTTCTGAAACTCAATTCCCAGGCATTTGGTTTTGTTCCCAGGATTCACTGCTTTTGAGCCCAACTTTAATGGCTCCTCTCTGAGGAAGACTGTAGGTTCCGAGAAGTACTTTTATTGAATGTTCCATTTAGTATCATTTTGCAATTAATGAAACTTTGAAGACACATCTTCTCTCTCCCCTTTAGTTTTAAATTCAACTAATTTTTTCTTCTTCTTGCCTTTTGGCTAATTAGGAACAGGAACGCACTCCCACTAGGAACTGGGAGTAATAAACGTGACAGCAAAGGACCCAAATGCCAAACAAATGTCATCTGTCCCATTGTAGAGTCCATCCCTCGAGTCAAAGCTACTCCCTCTGCGTCAGCTCTAGGGTGTCTTTGGTCACTAGCCTTCAAGTGGATCTTTCCAACCTCAGGAAAAGTCAACTGATAGGCAAGTGTTTTTAAACTTCCTTGACAAACACTTAACCTTTTCCTGCCTGGGAGAGAGACACTCCCCTGACTGTGAAACTCTTAGCATGACTTAGCTGCTTATTTCCTACCCTAAAATGTGTGTGTGGCTTGCCAAGTAGAGAGCTGCTGTAGCTGCTTCTCCCTTTTCAAGTTCTAAACAAATAATCACTTCACACACTCAGCTGGGAACTGTCCCCTGGCAGGAGACACAGTGCCCCCTGCATGGAGCACTACAGCTTATGGAGGGCCAGCCTACTCCCCAATGACTTTTTCTCATCTTGCTAAAACTGGTTAAATCCCTCCCCATACATGACCGAAGATTTTTAAAATTCAGATATAGTCCTAATAAGTCAACAGGGCACCTTGATATAATGGGATCCGTTCTAACTTTTGCGTTGCTGTTATAAAAACACTGACTGAAGATACTAAGGGAGAAAGGGTTTATTTTATCTTACACTCTCAGTTAACTTTCCACCACTGAAGGAAGCCAGGGCAGAGACTCAAGGCAGGAACTGAAGCAGAGACCACGGAGGATGCTGCTTGCTGGCTTGATCAGCTTTTTTTCTTGTTCAATCCAGTTTTGTCTGCCCAGGGGTGGCACTGCCCACATCAGTAGCTAATCAAGAAAATACTCCACAGACATGCCCACAGGCCAATCTGAGGCAATTTCTCAGCAGAGCCTCACTCCTCCCAGGTGCCTCTAGTTTCTGTCAAGTCGGGATGTGGGGCAAACCTAAGGAGTACAGATTAAAACCCAAGGTTTGATTTGGAGGAAGCAAAAACACATTACATTGTGAGGATAAGTTACCCTCATTAGGTTCTTCATATGCCCTAGTTTTAGGTAAGCCAAGAACACTTTTAAAATAAACTTGGCATTTGATTCTTGTTACAAAGGAAAATCTGACCTCAGACTCCAATACCAGCTAAGGAACTTACTCCCCTGGACAGAGTCCAGTGTTGGCTGCCTAACTGCTGTGAGATAACGCAAGGTACCGACTTGCCACTGAGTGTTCTGGTGAATGTGATGTCGGTATCCACGGCCTGGGGAGCTTTTTTTTGGAACTTGAAGAATACCAGTTTCTGGATCTCCCTGTCCCTGGATATCTTAACTAAGTTGTTCTAGATGTGGGATTTATATCGTGGGTTTGGTGGATTTAATACAGACCCCTGGATACAGAAAAAGAAAGTCTGTGTGGGAGCTCACAAGGCCCTCCTCCCTTTTAAGGGGATTTCCAGGGGAGCTGATACAATAAAACCTCCAGGATCAGAGTTGCATCAAATCGAGTAGGGTTCCTGAGAGTCACAATAAGATGGCCATTGGATATGACAGACTTTGAAGACTCCCCATGGAAGGCCTCATCCTCCCTGGGAAGCAGAAAGGGGATGGGATGGGGGTTGGCGGGTGGGGGGGGCAGGGAAGGATGGGAGGGTAAGGGAACTGGGCTTGACATGTAAAACAAGCTTCTTTCAAATTAATATATATATATATATATATGTATACATATATACATATATATATATATATATAGAGAGAGAGAGAGAGAGAGAGAGAGAGCCTTTGGCTGGATGTGCTCTGGGCCATATTCATATGCTTCAGTGCAAGGGCCCAGGACACATATACCCCATATAGCCCCTGCAAACTGTGCAACAATACTTAAGTGTCCCCAGGGGTCAACGGGGAACTCACTAAACAGCTCACTATTTTGAATTTTGAACATTAAAACAGCACTGTCAACTTCATGGCTTCAGGAGTAGTCTGAGTATCTTATTTCAAAGGGCATGAGAGGCGGTGCAGACCTCGCTCAGTCAGTTGAGAGCTGCTGTACAAGCCCAAGGACCTGAGTTCTAATTGCTAATACCTCCCCCAAACCCAAATGTGATGGCGCACACCTGTAATCCTAGCACTGGGGAGGCAGAGACAAGAGGCTTGAGCTTGCAGGCCAACGAGTCTTGCTTCTGCATTGGTGAATTCCAGGTTCCGTGAGAGGCCCTGTTTCAACAACGTACAGATCCGCTGAGGGAGATATCCAACACTGGCCTCTGGCTCCACAGAGGCATGCAAACATATGCGCATGTACACCGCATGTACACACACGCACGCACGCACGCACGCAATGGTATGAGAACATCTTGGATACATTTTTGGATGCAATAAGTATATCGAGGGAGTTGCTGGTGTTTTCTTCAAAGCCAACCTTTCCCCAGGACCAGGTCAGACCCATTGTAACTATTCCCCCAGATGACAGCCCTGGAGGGCCTGGCTCCCATTGATTTCCCTCAAGCATGGGTGCCAGACAGTGAGAACCACACATGTCAGGTGTCACACTCGTTGGCCAGGAGGAGCAGCTCAGGGAGCAGGGGTCTAGCCATTGGGGTTCCACCCACAGCTACTCACCCACATCTCAAGAAGTATTGGGGAGGAGGGCTGTGTGATGCAGTGGGGGGGGGGCAGGGCAACTGAAGGAAGGAGTCCACCTAAAAGGATTCAGAAAGCTCAAGAAGAAGTCCTGAGTGCACTTGCTTTGTACATAAGGAATGAGAAGCTGTCCGCCCACTAAGGACCATTACCCTGGAGACCAGATGCATGGGAAGAAAGCATCAATGGGAGCTTTGTCCTCACTGGTCCTCTGTCTGGCTGACCCATGGCCCTGTGCTTGCAGGGATGGAAAGGGCCGTTGGATTCTTCTGACACCTCCACAAGAATGTCTGGCCTTTGAGGGAGCTGTACCTCAAGCAGCTGGGACTACAACCTCTCAATCTGAGAAAGGGGAAGATATGCAAATACACGATGCCCGAATGCTGCTGAGATAGTGCACCGGACATGTTCTAAGTGACCACAAGTTGAACACGCGTCAGTCACGCGGCACACTTCTTACAAGAATGGAATGCCAAGCTTGAGTTTCATAACCAGACCCAGCTGCTCGGGCGCGCTGACGTGAGGTGGTGGGAGTTTTCCTGTGCGCGCAGGAGAGGCGAGCCCTCACCACGGAGCAGGTGCGGGAGCACTAAAAGTTCTCTTTACTCAGCTTCCGAGAGCATGGCTTGAGGTTCCAGCCTTCTGTGCTGGCCACTTAACCCTGACCAAACACATACGCTGCGGGTGATGGAGGAGTAGGGTGCAGAGGGCTGGAATCCCTCCTGAAAATGCAAGCACCCTCTCTCTCTCTCCTCTCATTGTCTTTATCAACCGTCAGCCAGGCGTCCCATGCCCTCACTAATTCTGCACCTGTCTAGCCTGGGTTCTAATCATGGGTTCATAAAAGCATCACTGTGGGAGTGTTGATCACGTGACGGTCATTTGGGAACATTCGCAAGTGGAGGAAGCCTGTGACGTGAAAACTTTATCTATGTGCAAAGGTGAGCCCCATGGACGGGTGACATCCTTCTCCTCTCACTGTCCCCAGAATTGCCATGACTACATACAACGTCCTCTTCATCAGAGATGAATTGAGCTCCATTTACCCTGTTCAGGGGTCATTAGAGACATGTATGAATAACTACAAACAAGTCTATTGTGTGGGCCTCGGGGTGTAGTCCAATTGGCAGAGTCCTTGAGCAGCATGCAGAAGTCTGTGAGAGCACCGAATAAGCCAGGCACAGTGGCAGGAGGTTCAGAAGCTCAAATTTGCTGTTGGCTATATAGTGAGTCGGAGTGTAGCCTTGGCTACCTGAGACTCTGTCTCAAAGACAAAAATAAACGATTTTGAAACCTGTTGTACTTGTTGGAAATGCAGAAAGAAGGTTGACTTTGATTGAGGAGAGCTGACTGCATTTGAAATGAGGCTGTGCTGGGGATACAGGGTGTGAAGAGGACAGAGTCTACTGGAGGTAGTGAGGTAGCACAAAGACTAGAGGAAACCGGCCTAAAGAGCTAGGGCAATTTTAGGGTGAACCTCGAAAGGACATAGGATACATGGCAAGAGGTCAATATTTCCTTAGTTCCCAAACTCCACCAGGCACAGCAGGAGCTCACAATGCCTCGTGGTGCCCTCTTGATGGACCAGAGGAATGATGTTACTATCCCATCACAGGCCTGGCTTTTCTGACATCCTTGTCGAAATGAAGGACCATTCAAAGCACCACATACTGCGCAGTGAGAGTCTTGAGGCTACTGAGGAAGGACGATAGCCACACTGCTCACCATCACCCCACAGCATCTTCATAGACCTCTTTTCTTATCTCCCTCCTACCCATTTCTGGATCCTTTTTCTTTGCCACCATTCCCCCTCAGATGACTGCTTTTCAGGTGTCTCCAGCAGTCATCCCGATGAGCAAGATAAAGGGGTTTTCCTCAAGAACCAACCTCCTTACAAAGTGTCAGAGTTCTTTATGTTCTTGGTTTTATATTCTTGCTTGGTTATATACCACTAAGGAAACTTAAGCTTGGAGAAGCTGTGCATTTCCCAATGCACACAATAGAGATGTGATAACAGCATTCTACAGTACTGACAAAGAGGATATGTGGATGGGAGACAGGTACTCCAAGATGAGGAGGATAATTTAAGACACACTGGGAAATACAAAATATGGTGGGAAGACAGGAGGCCAGCACTCACAGGACACAGTGTGAGCACAGAAGGATGACAGGAAGGAATTGAAGAAGAGGCAGAGAAGTTACCTCTCCTGTGTCTGCTCATGGTTATTTCTCAAAATCACAAAAATGGTACATTGGACTGTATAAATTTTAAAATAATTTTAAGAATACAGGGCTAGTTTAGAGACATAGCTCCATTGGTAAAGTGCTTCCCTACAGACACAAATGCCTAGATTGATCTAGAATTCATATTCAGAAGTCTAGCATTGTAGTGTGTTCTTGTTATCCCAGTGATGGGGATGTGCAGGGAGACCCTTGCCATTAATTAGTCAGCTTAGAAAATCAGCAGTCTCCAGGCTGAGAGGTCCTGCCTCAAAACACAAGGTTGATCTGTGGCCTTCATGTGCACATGCAGAACACACAGACACACAGACACTGCACAGGCATGCACACACACACACACACACACACACAGCAAGGCATGCATGCACCAACACACACACTACACAGGCATGCACACACACACACATACACATGCACTGCACAGGCATGCATGCACACACACACACAAAACACATACATACACACACTGCTCACTCATGCATACAAACACACATACACAAGCACACACATAAATAGATAAATGAATAAATAGGCAGATGGATGAGATAGGGAGCTAAATGATAGTCAAGAACACATGAGGAGTTAATGCCATAACAATTAAAGAATAGTAAGAAACAGGGATGGAGCTGGGAGGTTTTAACAGTGGGGTTCAGATGAGGAGGAAGGGTGAAGGACTGAGCATCCAGATGCTCAGTGTCAAACAGGCCCATACAATTCATCCAGGAAAGCTCCATCTGGCAGCAAAAACAACAGTGGAAAACGTTTAAGAGCTTAGGCTTTGTCCTGCTGGATGGATGATGTCATTAGCCAGACAGACAGACAAGGAGGAGCAGGCTCAAACAGGAAGTTGATGAGTTCACTTCTGGATATTTTGAATTTGGAACATTTATGTCACCAAGGTTTCTTATTTTAGTTTTGAGGAATTTGAAAACAAAATTGCTGGGTTTGGGCACTGAAAGCAGTCTCTTTCCACAAACAGGGGCTCACTGGAGCTTTGATGAACAGAGCTGTGACTCCAGAGTCCTTCATGAGGAAGGTACATGAGCCTATTCTATGTTGTCTTTATTCTGTGACTCGTCCAAATTCAAAAAGTTGATGTGGAGAATGATACTGAGCCAGGGATGATTCTCTGCATGTTCTCTACTAATGCACTTGCCATCAACTCTCCCCTATTTTATGTAGCTATACGAAATCCTTTTCCTCCCTGTCAATAACATTAAAAAAAAACAAACAAACTTTGAAAACTAATTGTTTTTAATCACTGTTGTTTTGATCTGTGATTTTATTTTATGATAAAGTAAATCACCAAAGGAATACAGACATAGATTTGCTGGCTGTTAATTAATGTCTCTATGTTGCACTTTGGGTTGGAATCAGGAGACTATTTCTGAGAAACTTGGAAAATTGGTTCATTTACTAGTCATGAACACAAAAGTGGGGTACGGTTTTCAATATTCCCCAGTGCTGCTCACTGGATACATAACAATCTTTTGAACTAGAACCTAAAACTACAGAGAAGACACAATGTTCTGGAAGCAAAGTTTGATCATAGATATAAGCTACAACACAGACAGCATTGAAAATAACTGCCCATTGTTTCTTTAGGAGCTAAAGAGTATGTGGAAATACGGTGGGTTTTGAGATGATTTGAAAATATCTATGCACTTAATAGGCATGCAAGTGGATGAATTCACATGCTTAGTATAGAACTTCAGAAGGAAGGGAGGGAAGGAGGGAGGGGGAAGGGAGGATGGCAGGAAGGGGAGGAGGAAGGAAGCATAAAGTCAAAGTTGGAAGTCCCTGTATTTCACTCCGTAGACACCTCTGAGCGCTTAATGTCCAAATCTGTATTTTTAAGCATGGTAATAGATGTGCGAACACCTAAGACAAAACCTCCAACACTTTCACACCTAGGGGAGGTGGAATGGAAAGTATAGAAAGCATTTGCATATATCACTCAGCATGTGACCACATGAGGCAGGGTGACATAAGAAGGTTGGAAGCCCCTGAAGCAAAGATTGTGAGGCCAGTCCCATGTTTTCATATGTGAAGTCAGGAAGGAGGGGAATTTTAGAATACTTGGACAGAAGCAGAATGTTCTGGGATATACAAGTAAAGGGGGGGGGGAAATCTCCCAAACAGAGGTGACAGGACCATCTGGCTCAGAGGAGTAGGGAATGGTGCTGGATGCACTTCAGGTGTGTTGAAATCAAAGGCAGGAGACAGGCAGGCGTGAGGAGCACACTGCAGGTAATACGGACTTGGCCTTGTAGGAGATGAGCTTTAAAAAAAAAAAAAAAAAAAAAAGAACTCTTAACAAACCAGTCGAAGGCACAAGATAAAGCAGATCGAATAGAGTGGGCTTACAAAGATACAAGCACGGATGGTGGTCGCAGCAAGACAGCGAGGAAGGGGTGGGTGCAGGGAAGGGTCAAGGGATGTCATCCGGGCCTCCTGATCCTGTAATGGCAGCCAAAGGAACATGTGGGCCAGTGTTGAGCGTGGGAGATCAGGAACACGGCAGGAACAGGAAGAGCAGGTGCTGGGTCCAAGAGAGGTTTTGTGAGGACAATGGCGAGTTTGGTGCTCGGCTGAGGAGGGGGATAGCATGCTTGACTCTGGTTGCCAACAAGAACTCCAGAAAGGAAGGATCACCAGGAAAGAGCATGAACTAGAATTTGCAGAATAAGTTACAAACAGGGGATGGTAAAGCTAGGTTAGCGGAGGAGGTCATTCACCGAGAGTCAGGGGGAAGCTATGGGGAGCAAGGAGAATGAGTCCCAATAAACACTACACAGGAAACTTCAAAATCACTTACTCAACTTATATAGAAATGGAAATGATGGGGGCCAGAGAGATGGCTCGGTAGATAAAAGCCCTTGATGCTGAGTAAGCTTGATGGCTAGATTTCAATCCCCAGAACCCATGAAAGGGGAGGAAGAGATAACTGACTCTACAAACCTTACTCTCACCTGTTTGCATGCCATGGTACGGCACTCCCCTGTATCATGTGTGATCCTCCCACCTCTTAACAATACATAATAATAGCTATTATTATTATTATTATTATTATTATTATTGGAACAGAACAAAGATGAGTTTTTTCTCATAGTTTTCATACTAAAAAAGAATCCCTTAGCACTGCTTCAGATCACTCGCAATAAAGACCGTGGCAGCAACTCTGTGTAGGAAAGCCAAGAGCCCACCCCACTGTGGGAACATCTTGTGGGAGGTCCAGCATCATGGAAAGCAGGAACATGGCCTCTAGGCACAGCTCTCCTTTCCTAAACCCAGGTTGCGCTTCACTGAACAGAAAAACAACCAAGGTGAGCCTCTGTATCATAGAAGGCGAGAGAGAAAAGTAACCCAAGTCAGTACGGACACACAAACAAGAGCAGAGAGCAGTTCTGTGTAGGTGGGTGCTTCCCCCTCCCGCCCTCATCCCAGGCTCTTTTCCCAGCTCATTATAAACACATTTCAAACGTCTCTGAGGTGCAGATAAAGCTCCTTGCAGTGTCTGCAAACTGGACTGCTCCACAGCCGAGAGATCTCAACGCCATCCTTCCCACCTTTGCATGGAACAAAAGCCTCACGTTTGCACCCGGCACCCACAGCTGTTTGCCACGAATAGAAAGAACAGAGCCAGTCCCAGTGGCTTTGAAGGTACACCATCCTTTTCCTGTGGCCTAATTTAGCCTCAATTGAAAAGTGCAAGAAAAGCAAAAAATGGATAAGGTTTTCACAAGAGTTCCTTAGTAAGAGGAAGCTAATTTTCTTCCAATACAAGTCCTTGAGACACACAGGCATGCTTGGTTTCCACTTTTGTATATCAGTAAATTTCTAAAATGTTCCCAGAACAGACTAGGCTTTTGACTGGGGATGATTTAAGTTCAAGGTTGAAAGCAAAAACAAACAAACAACGACTTAAAAAAAAAGAACACACTACATTTTTCTTTTCAAAAAGTTATCAATCTTTTTGCTAATATAGAATGCATGGAACTATTATCTACTCAGCAACTGCCCTCACATACAGTGTCTTGTGCTCTCCAAGAGAATGTCACCAGCACTGGCAACCAGGAGTCACCAAGCATCCACTGACCCACAACCCTGCCCCTGGGATTGGGCAGAGAAAGTTAACCAAGCAGAGCTGTTGTTGTGAGTTTGCTATTTAGTGGAAGGGTGCACTAATCTGATTTAGAAATAAATATAGCCAGGAATGCTCCAGAGAGTTCAGAGGTAAAGCTACATGGAATTACTTAGTCCAGTTGGAACTGGCTACTTGTTTCACCACCAAGCATGGATCTTGTGTACTCATGAGCATTCTCTGGGATTTTGTTGCTTGTATTTCTCAAAAAAAAAAAAAATGGAAATACTTGATGAAAGAATATTTTCGACACATCTATTTCTTTCATCAGGAAGGTGGAGACAGAACCTGTATCCAGTTGTGACTTTTCTTGAGGCTTTATATTCTTAGAGAAAGACATTCTTAGACAATGGCTTGTGGAGAGATGGCTCAACAGTTAAGACTGTGGCCCTTACAGAGGATTCCAGTTCAGTTTCCAGCGCTCACACCAGGCAACTCACAGCTCCTGTATCTCCAGCTCCAGGGGCATCCCATGCCTCTGGCCTCCATGGACACCTGCGCTCCTGTGCACAAACCCACATATAGTGACACACACATAATACAAATAACACTTTAAAAAAAAAAAAAGATAGTTTAGGAAAGAGACACTTGCTTAGAAAGGAAGCTCCAACAGAGTCCAGGAAGAGGAAGGCTAGAAACTTCTGAGCAGGCTTAGCCTCATAACCCATTCTAGATGGTAAAATATACAATCATTCTGGTAATTAAAAGGTAAATATCTTGAGACCAGCCTGGTCTACAGAGCTAGTTCCAAAGCAATACAGAGAAACCCTGTCTCAAAAAACCAAAAAAAAAAAAAAAAAAAAAAAAAAAGGTAACATCAAATCAAAGCACCGTCAGAAGAGCTTCCATTCTGAGCAGTTTGGATTAGGAATTGCACTGTGATAATAAAGAGGAGGGGCTTCCACACACAGGGAAATCAGTAGTGCGTGACGCCAAACAGGTGTGCCATAAACGGACCCACATCTGGCACAGAGGGTTCCTCAGCTATGAGATAGAACACAGAGGGCTGGAGAAATGACTCAGCCATTAAAGGCTAGCCTTGTAACCAAAAATAGAAGGGTTAGAACACAGAGGAAAGGTATAACATTTCACTTCAAGTCTGTGGGCGCAAGAGGCATGGGGGCAGGGCTCTCAGGAAGGTTAACAGCTGCATAGAACTCAGTAGCTGAAGCACCTTCACACTCGTAGCATTAAGGGAGAAATGTAGAGGCTCTCCTGGGTGCAGCAAACATCTGGTATTTCTTCCTTCTGTTGTTGAGAACAAGTCATCTTAGCTAGCTATCAACCCAAAGACCTGGCAGCCTGACCTCTCCCTCTGGAGGACATGCTCTGACAGGGCAGCCCAGAAGAGGGATGCCGTGTGCCAGGCATGCAGTCAGCCTGCACACAATACTCCCAGTCAGGGTCTCAGAGTAACATCTCCACATTTCCAAACAGCAGTGACAGGGGGTGCCATCCAATATGGTGTCAGAACTCTTCTCCAGCAGGGAACACCCTGTCCAGAAGAAACTTTCCCTGAGCCATTAAACACCGTAAATCCTGATTAAGTGAGCTCAAAGCCTGTACAGTAGCAGAGGCAATACTTCCCCTCTTCAGCCTTGCGAAAAGAGGGTGGAGTGCTGCACAGAGTGACAGCACCCAGGGTAGGAGAATCCCCGGCGGCTGACATCTGCCTATTCTCCCAAGCAAGCTAAGTGATCACACAGAATTCTTTAGGGACCATCCTCTATGGAAGAAGAGGGATTACACTGGGTAGTATATACATGACTGTGTGTTGTAAGACAAAATGACAGGCTCCAGGGAAAGGCAACATAAAGAATCAGAGAATGTCCTGCGTTCTTTATCAGGGGCCATAGTAGAAACACACATATGGGATCCGCAGACCAATTTTTCTCATATATATATTCTAAGGCAAAAGGGAAGGGGATCAAATGATAGTGGGCAACTTGAAATTCGATTCCAAACTTGAAATTGGATTTCCAAATGGAATATGCTTTAATTAGACTATGGAAATTTCTAGAAACATTTTCTCACCCTACTTCTGATCTTTCCAGGTTCCGATCATGAAACACTTCATCTTTAGATCCCTTGAAAGAGCTAGCTGGCTACCAGACATCTCCACTTTGATGCCTTTCATTTATCTATTTATTTTTCTGAACTCTGACTTCTCTGTTCCATGTGATGGAGTGTGTACAGAGACAGCAAAGCAAACACCTGCCATTCTTAAAACACAAAGAGCATAACTCAGCGCCTTTTCTGTGATCACAGAATGCAATTAATACTCTGGCTGCCTTGGTATGTAGACCAAACCTTCTGCCACAGTGTTTTGCGGTGCTGCTGTCTAGGGTGGCTCTGCCAATCTCTTCATTCCCATAGAAAGCGCGCCAGTCTTCTCAGAGCTAAGCAAAGTATAATGAGGCAGAAGAAATAACTGTGGCCCTCACTGAGGGAATGTGCCCCAGACAACACTCTCTCCACAACACAAAGCCGCCCTAAGATCCAAGGGCTTCTGTTGCCCTAAACATAGGAAAAACAATTAAAAGATTGCCTTTAAGAAGGAAAAATAGGAAAACCCTTCTGCCATTCATCTCTGACTGGGAAACTCTTTAATATGTAGGAGTAGAGAGTAGGAGAAATAGCTTTAGACAAAGGACAAGCTGTGACTTACTAAAGTTTATGACCAATGTGTGAGTTGGGGGGGGGGTTAGAACCTGTGTTATTACAGTGGATTCATGACATGTGGGGGTTAGAACCTGTGTTACAGTGCACCAATGACATGTCAGAAATAACTGGAACTCACAAGTGTCAGGAGAAGATCAGAGTGATCTCAGAAAGACAGGCAGAGAAACACTTTTACTCTCACACAGCAACTGCTATGTTTTGGTAACAGTCATAAAATTCTATATACAATTGTGTTCCATTGGGCCATGTACACAGTTCAGCCGATGGTAACCCGTACCATGCATCTCTCTGCTAGATGGGTTAAGGGCAGTAAAAGCCATAAGCTCTCTGCTGTGATTGATAGCTTACTAGGATTCTTTTTCTGGATTCTCTAGCCTTCAAAACTCATGCACTTAAAATGATAGAGAGTGAGAGATTCTCTAACCCAACTTCCTCAATTGAAGATAAAGAAACAGAAAGTCTGTAATATGCTTCAACAGCACAGAGCTGATGTGGCTACAAAGACACGCCCAATGTCCTGCCTGGTCCTTGGTACCCTCAACAACTACACATCTCTCACCTGCCACATTCACTTGCCTTGACAGACAGCCTGTATCTTTCCCAGATCTGTACCTTTCTGTGTTTAAGCCACCTCCCATGTCAAATGACTTTCTGGTTACAATGCATTGCCTTAAGTTCCAGACAACTTGACTTGTCATTTTATCTCATGGATGACTGAATCTCAATCAGAACTTCTCAGCCTTGCTTTATAATGGCAAAAACTTGACATGACCGTCACTGATTTCCAACAGAAGAAAGTATCTGCTAACAGTAACAATGATCCTGCTGACCTGACCTGGCTCTTTCCTATGGGCCTAAAAAAACAACAGGAGTGGTACCCTTGACACTGACTGTCAGCTACAAGCTTGGATGAATATGTCACATTAGCCAGCTGTAGATACGTTTACATACATACACTGTGCTCTGTTGTCTTTGGTAAAGGAATAAAAACATTCATTTGGAGAAGTTTTAGGATATTTCCAACCATCTTCTCTCCAATGGAGGTAGAAAGTAAAAGGGCGGAATTCCATTGCCCCATTGCCAACTCAACTCCAATCCTGCTGATTGGCACGCCACTCCCATGCCACATCTTCCTCCATAAAGATAAGGCAGAGCCTGCCTGACTACTTCAGTGGACAGACAGTGGGATAAATATGGATAGACCACAGTCTGCTATGGGTTATACAGGATGCTGCAAAATATCTAAACTATAGCACATCTGTGGGAAAAGAATGGGTTTCTTCCACATTTCTACATAACTTCCAAACACAAAGGTGACAATGTCATGCTGAGATGCTCAAGTCCTCTGCCAGTGTTGACCCCCAGAAACTCAACCCAAGTCATGCATCCCATTGTAATTCTTCTAGTGGCCACATTGAATGTATTCTATTTAAACCTGTACGTCCAAAATAACATCTGTTTAAATGTAGTTAATAAGATCATTACTAAGGAAACGTTTCTGAATGCATTTGTTGATACCAAGAGTCTTTGAAACTTGGCACATGACTTCCATTCTCAACACATCTGGCATGCAACCCATCATATTCCCACACCCAGCATGCACAGGGGCCGGTCATCACACTGGACAATGGGAGAGCTACAGAGGGCCACATTTCACATTCGGGAGGACATACTAATTTCTTTTCAATATCTAGTTCAGTGCTTGTAGCCGATAAACAATCATCATACGTGTGATGAGTAAGTGTGGCACTGAGACATTTTGGGGATGAGAGCAGAAATAAAGGACTTTGAAAACGCGTTCATCCGTGTTGACTTTCTCCTGTCCCCCAGACTTGTGAGTCATGGCCTGTATGTAGCCACTGTTGGAAAAGCTGTTGCTCCAGGACGCAATCCCGGGCATGGTGTCTGCTGGTAGAGGAAGCCAGGTCCTCCCAACCTTCTTTAACACGCTCCACTGCAAATGTCTCCTGCCTCAAAGTGACTACACCAAAATGCCCAGGACACCGCTAAAAAGAGATGAGCGTGTGTCCCTGGGTCTGGAATTACAGAGAAATCATTTGCATTCTGTGAGGCAAATTTGCATAAAATCGGAGCCAAGAGAGCTTGGCTGGGCTTGCAAGCCTCACTCTTTTCTCCACCATGCTATGGCCACCACAGTTTATCACCTTTTACCAGGGAGGTGCAGCAAGACAGACCCCAATGGAGTCAACATCAAAACGGTGCAGCAAGACAGACCCCAATGGAGTCAACATCAAAACGGTGCAGCATCCTCTCCATGCCCACTTGGAAACTGGCAAAGGCCATGTCATCTGGCTACTGAATCCTTCGTTATGACTAGACTTTATTTGCAAGACCCTGACCTATGGCAAGAAAACATGGCTTCCGCTGAGGTTCTAATGACCCATGACTGAGTCATACCTGAGACCTGAGTGCAGGAGAACTCATCGCGGGAAACCAAGCCCACCACCCCACACTCCACAAAACCCTTGGCTGCCATTCCCCAAGGCAACACTTATCCTAAAAGCTGCTTGCCCCTCCTTGCCAGGTGTACGGATGTGCAAATTCAAGGTAACACTCACCTAAAAGCCTCTGAACCCATGAATAAAATAAAATAGTGCGACGCTGAACATGACAGCTGACCAAAGTAAATCCCTCACAGAACACAATCAGATACTATTTTATATGTTGTTATTTTTATCTCATCCGCCCATTTCTTTCGAAGGCTATTCCCCAGGGAAATTCCATTTTCATTACAAAACTGGTTTTTTGTGCCAGGGAAAAGACTGTGCTGCTCTTATCGCTACCGCCGTTATTCCTGCTAAGGTCATCTCAGATGCTCTGTCTATGTGAGATGGATGGTTTCCTAACAAGCTTCCCAGCATCCCGGCGTCTGCTCATGTTTGCCCGGAGTCATCACATCCAGAACCTTGAGAGAAGCAGCTACCTGGAAACTCCAAAACTGGAGGCGCAGCTGGGCTCTGTCTTCAAGGGCACCAACTATTGTGATACAGAGCCCCACTGTACAACAGCAACATTGGTCACCTCTCCGGGACTCAGAGCTGTCACTGCCAGGCAGAGCTATGTACCACTCCAACATACCCAGACTGCTGCAGGAAAGAAATGCAGTAACAGGGACAGAAGATGTCCAACCCACCCCAAGGGCATCTGCTCTGTCACTGCGATAAAAGGCATTTGGGGGTGTCCCGAGACACTTGCATGTCATTACCTGTAATGTGGACCTGGCCAGCTGTCCTGTCAGTCAATGCTTATGGACACCTACTTGTACATGTACAATCATTGCTGGTCATGCACACCCTCCTCCCTCAGCCGCTGTGCACCATTGTCTTGAGCGTACCTTAGAAACACCTTCCAGGATGTTTGTCGTGGCTGTTCTTACTTCCTCAGACTGCTCAGGCTGTTCAGCATCCCAATCTAGAGCCTTGCCCCTCTTCTCTGTCCTTCCTGCTTCCGTCTACCCAGCAAACCTTAGAGTCAGCACACTGTTGCCGGTGAAGTTTCTGGCGGCTCTCTCACTGCCCAACTAAAAGCCAGCAATGGCTTTCTTCACCATGGTGCACGACTATACCTTGGTGTGACAGTCTTGTCTTCAGTGTTGTGACCTTTCCGTTTATTTTGGCCCTGTTTACCATTCCTAATTGACGGACGCTTCCAAATATCAATCTACATGTGGTACCCTTTTACACCCTCATGTGGCAAACTCCCCTTATTAAAAAACAGAAACAAAAGAGAAGCCATCCACCAAAAGCCAGGCCAAATGGTTCCTCTGCACTTCCCTTCAGGAACAACTCACAGGCTATAATCTCCTTATTAATGTCTTCATCACAGGCAAGCCAACCAGGCCAGAGATTGTGTCCGGAAACCCAATAGACACTGAGAACGTGGGCAGAATGAACAAGCCATCACCCCCTACTGCACAAAATGGTAGCTAACAGTCAGTCTGTGTGAAGCAGCCTCCAAGAGCCTCTCTAGCCGACAGAATGCCAGGGACTAAGTGTGTGTGCTGTTGACTTGTACACAGACACGGATGTAGTAAAGCCCAAACTCCCGTGGTAAAACCCAGTCTGTCTCCACTTGAGAGTTCTTGTCAACTCTCCACTCTCCAGAGTGAGGCAGGAATAGAGGGAGAATAAAACTGGTCTGCTATCCCTTTCCTTCTCTTTCACGGTGAGTTAGAATGAATCGTTTTCACTAAGTGAATTTTTCAGATGGCTGAAGCCTAAACTTTCAAAAAATGTTAACCATCTAGAATGGAGATGTTTCTGCAAATCATTACCCGCTTTTCCTGGATTCTCTCACTTTTCCTGGGTTCTCTCGATGTTGCTGTGAGAAATCCCCTTGTCTGGGTAGCTTTGTGCTGACTCAGACGAGTAAGGAAAAGGACTCCAGCGGGCCTGGAGTCTGCTCCACACGGAGAGCTGCAGAAGATCACGCTATTCAGCCCCCAGTTTGCTCTTCACAGCACAGTGGCATCAGTCTTGATTGACAACTTGCTTGGATGAGAAGTGCCTAGGAGTTTATTAACGCACACCTCTAGCATTTGCACAGACAATCCCAGCAAGATGGCTCTGACCTCTTTGGTACTTTTATCCATTGATGGATTCAAGCTCCGAATGGACTATTGGAAGGTAGGGAAAGGTTGGTTTGGCTGAAGGAAGCAGGTCACTGAGGATGTGTCTTTGAAAAGATATCTTGCCAGAACCTCTTTCTGTTTCTGTTCTGCTTCCTGTCACAAGGTGAATAGCTTTGTCCTCTTCTCCCCTGCTGACACAATGTCCCACCTCACCACCAGTCCTGACAAATAAAACTAATCCCCCAACCACCTTTAGAAAGATAGTTAGATAGCTAGGTAGTTGGCCACACTGACAAGAAAGCTTTTAAAACAATCGTTCCAATAATTTTTCAGGCCCCCATTATTTAACTCCGTTTTAATTTAATGTATTTGCTGCCATGATTGGCTGATGGGGAAAAAAAATCAATACTCAATCTTGTGAGAAAATGTCTTTTAAATGCAAATTAGGTAAAATATTATTCTGCCTTGAAAAGGGCTGGTATTTTCATAGACCCTTCATCACGGGTAAGCAAAATATGTTGGGGACAGAAGGACAAATGCTGTGCAATCCCACTACCATAAGGTAGCTGGAAGAGTCAAATTTACAGACAGAGAAAGCAGAAAGGCTACCCCCTAAAGGGGAGGAGGGAGCTCAGGGTTGTTACTTGGTGGGAAGAGAGTTCCATCTGGGGTTCTTGAAAGTTCTACTGATGGACAATGGTAACACCCATGCAGCACTGAAAATAATATTGTTAAAATGGGTTAGTGAGTATAGTGCAGGGGTAAAGGGCTTACTGTGGTGGTCTGAATAAGAATGCCTCCCAGGGGTTCGTTAGCCACTAGGGGTGGGCTTTGAGCTTCCAAAAGTCCAAGCCAGGCCCAAAGTCTCTCTTTCTTTCTGTCTGCTGCCTGTGGATCAGAATGTAAGCTCTCAAGTACCGGGCAAGCACCATGTAGGTCTGCTGCCGCTATACTCCCAGCCATTATGAATATGGACTAACCCTTAGTCCATATTCATAATTGTGAGCAAGCTCTCAATTAAGTTATTTCTTTTATGAAGGTTGCTGTGGCCATGGTGTCTGTTCACAGCAACAGAATATTAACCAAGACACTCAGTGTACTTGTGCAGGACTACAAAAACAAACAAAATGCGATTTTTAGCTAGGCATTGTGAGTTATGGCTGTTACCCCAGAACTAAAGAGGTGAAGATCAAAGGGCACATGCAACCTCAAATATAGCTTTGGATACAAGGTAAGTTCTAGAACAGTACAGAGTGAAAACCTGTTTCAAAACAACAACAAAAAAAAAAACTGGTAAAATTGGTAAATGTTGTGTGTGTATATATATATTTGTATATACATACATACATATATATTTTTAAGACTGGGTTTCTCTGTAGCTTTGGTACTTATCCTGGAACTTGCTCTGTAGACCATGCTGGCCTCAAATTCACAGAGATGCACCTGCCTCTGCCTCCCCAGTTCTGGGATTAAAGGGGTACTCCACCACCTCCTGGCACGTTGTGTATATTTTAATTCACAAATACATACGTGTTTATTAGCAAGTTGGCTAGGAAATAGTGGCTGAGCCCTGGGTAGCTCCAGATGTAAATGCCAGCAACAAACTCTGCACAGCTGCTGTTGAGTGGATTGGCCATCATTAAGCAGAGAACTTGGCATGTGTTTTGTAGTTGTGATAGTATTGTACTTACAAATCACAGTTTTGTGACAAAAAGTTACTGCTCCTGGGGGCTATTAGGAACAACCCCAAGAAAACGGAGGTCAAAGGGTCAGGACTTTCTCCCTTTCACACAGAAACCAAACTCTTCCTCTGTCTTAAAGCAACACTTGTTACACAGAATCTACTAAAAGAACAAGACACTGACGGTGTGAATTTACGAGGATGTTAGGGGTTAAAAATATATAGCAGCCTTTTCAATACTACCCTGTTGATTTGTTCCTTATCAATTAAATACTGGTTAATAAGCAAGAATAAACAGTTGGCTTATTCAGTCAACTACCACAGAGGTTGAGCATTTGAGGAGCCTCATGTTGAACTGTCTTGCCTAATGAAAGGTTACTATTTTCCCTGGACCTGAATAACGATTTCTCTTCCCTTTTTTTTTTTGCTTCTTATGAAATACTCTGCTGTTCTACTCTTAGAGGTTGTTAATGGGTTATACTTGGGAAAAAAACAGTTAAGTTCATATTTATCTATGCTTTACTAAAAAACTTAACACCTATGGCTCTTTTTTGACTTGAGTTTTATATTCTGCACGTGAAACTGACATTAAGTATTTAGCTCATCTCTGCTCAGCAATGAAGAAATAAATCAACTAATAAAAAAGTAGCGAAGAAAAGAGATATTTGGTCAGGTGTGGTGTGGTGATCCACAACTTTAACCCTAATACCTGAGAGGCAGAGGCAGGCAGATTTCTGTGAGTTTGAAGCCTACATGACAAGGTCCAGACTGTTCCAAGCTGGATACTGAGACCTCCTCTCAAACAAAACAAACAATACAAAGACATTTAATAAGGAAGTAAGAAGAGTTTCCTCTCCGGTCAGAATTTGGTGTCTACATTTCTTTGAAGAAAGCAGTTTCCTGGCCCATACGGGACCTCCCCTTAGCCCTGTAACTTAGCATACAGCCTGCATCCTGTCCAAGACCTGTTATGGAAACACTGTCCCGATCTGGGCTGAAACACCCATATTAAAATGCAGGCATGGAACTGGCATTTGGCTGAAGGTGGGTTTGTCTCTGAGTAGAACAAAACTTACAGCTAACTCTAAAAAGAGATACATCATCATCCCGTAAACTTGAGCAACATGTCATTCCATCTCCAGACTCTGGGAAGAAGCAGAAGGTCATGTCTAAAATAAGAATGACAAGAGAGTCGGGAGCACAGGGGAAGTGAAGCCACAGACTTCCCACCTCTTTATTAAAGGCATTAGGCAGGTTACAATTTGCTGGTGAAGTCACCACCTGGATCAAGGACAGTCCTGGGGGGGGGGGGTTTAGTCTAAATATGCTGACCTTTGGAAGTTGCAGCAGTCAGGTGTCTGGCCCTGGACAAAACAATGGTGACCACTTATTTCTCCAAAAGCTTCACGGAAACTGCACAGAATAAAAACCTTTAAAAGCTTCATTTTCCTTAGCTACGAAAGACTGCGTAGGACCCATAATGTGAGGAAGGTTTTGTCTCCTTATTGCTGAAATACGGATGACTAAGTGACTTCTTAAAGAAAACAAAACAAAAACAAAACCCCGCATGTATCAACTTGTCATTTTTAATAAGTCCCCGTTTAAATGTTTAAATGTTTCTTTATGTTCCAGAGGCCATTAGTTATCAGTGGGGTTGCCTGAATGCAAGAGCAGGGCTTGCTGAGGAGTGGGAGAAGTCACTGGAGTTTCCATGGTTATGATGCTGCTTCCCACTCTTAGGGGTTACTGAGATTAAACTTGGGGTTTGGCACTTATGGGTTCAATAAATTATTGTTTCCTTCCTTCCTGCTTCCTAATGCCCAGGCCAGTGGCCAGAGCTGCAATAAATACAAAGGGGAGAGGAGAAACAGAGGTTCCCAAGTGGAGAGCTGCTTCAAGCCCATAATCCAAAAACCGTCTCTCTCTGTAATTGATGCTGTTGTGTAGCATCTGACTTCAAGCTGATGGGAAATTAAGGGGAGAACACTAAACGTGGGGTGTATTATGAACAAAAGCATCCACCCTTTGCTGTGTGAACTACAGCGGCACCCGAAGACACACGAGTTCCCCTTGCCTTCAGAGCACCGATTCACACAGCCTTCCCTGATCGCCAGCTATGCTAGTTCAACAATTACTGCTCTGATATCCTCACTGTAGGACTCAAGGGGTGGATGGAGGAGAAAGCCCTTGAGCATCATGTTTTCTGTTTCAGCTCTAGTCCCCTACAACAGTGCCCAGTCCACAATTTGGTTTGCTTTGTTGCTGTTTGAGAGGAGGTCTCACTGTGTAATGCTGGCTGTCCTGGACTCACTGTGGAGACCAAGCTGGCCAGCCTCACATCAAAAGAGACCCGCCTGCCTTTGCTTCTCTCAAGTACTGGGATTAAAGGTCTGCATCACAAGCCCAGGCTGACCTTTAACGGCTAGCAAACCTCCAGTCCCAGCCTCTTGAGGGCTGGAATTGCTGACACCAGCTACCACACCCAACAGTAAGAGTTTCTTTGCCCCACTCTGGGTAGAACCCTCACGCTGCTGGCCTAGCACTCCAGTCCTGCACCAAATCCATCCGTGCTTGCTGAATGACTGAAGTAGAATCAGTGTGCACATCAATGTGACCCCGAGGACAAAAGCAACGCCTTTTTTTTTTTTTTAATTTAATGAATGCTTTCCCATTTTTTACTATTTACCTAGAGAGGAGCTCATTTTTAAAAGTAAATAAAAAACATAATTGCTGGATAGCCAAGAGCTATCGTCTGTGGTGATCAGCTCCACTCTCTCCGTGTTGACAGGGTGGGTGGTTTATAGAATTATCTCATGGAGTATGACAGCGATCTCCAATTACTCTGTTAAAACTGTTCTCCTAGGGGCCACATGAACAAGACCACCTGGCTCACAGGGTCTTGAGCTCATGTGTGAACATCAAATGGGAAACACCTAGATTCCCTCTGCAGCAAGCAAAATAAACAAACAAATACATAAATAAGTAAATTCTTTATGAACACAGAACCAAAGGAGGGGAAACAACCAAAAGCCAGAGACTGCATTTGAGTGTGTGTGTGTGTGTGTGTGTGTGTGTGTGTGTCTGTGTGTGTGTGTGTGTCTGTGTGTGTGAGTGTGTGTCTGTGTGTGTTGTGTGTTTGGTCTTGAGGAATTAATAACAGGTTAGGCATACATTCTATCATTAAGCCACATTTCCATTTTTTTTTTCAGTAGAGAATAGTAGAGGATAAAATTTTCAAACTTAAGCAGGTTTGATCTAACTCCTGTGGAGCAATCATGTCTTAGGAAGGCACACCCGGACGGCGGGAGGATGTATGGGATGCCAAACACACCACATCCCTAGCTTCCTGCTTCTAAAGCACTGCTGGAGGGTTTCCCCTCTGGAGCAGCAAAGAAGTGTGGTCCTTGAACCCACAGAGCAGGGGGCTTCAGCACCTGCCTTTCTTAGGCCCCCACAAAGAGGCTCTACAGAATAGTTTTCTCTTTGTTTCACCTGAAGGAAAATTCTATGACAGCTGCCTTTCATAACTGAATTCTCTTCAAAGAAATGTCTATTAACTGGTCTTTCAAAGGGGGCTGTGCCACTGTGAATTCCAGCCACAGAAAGTTTTCGACCAGGCGCTGTCAGTGTAAGAGAGTGTGAAATGGACGGGGCAACTCAAACAGTGTTCTGAAAATAGTTATGGGGTAATCACTGTAGTGTAAAAAGAAAATGAGTGATACCTGAAATATTCAGCCCACCACCACATCTACTCCTAACCCCTGGCATCCTCACTGCCAGTCCCTAAGTCAGGCACATGGTCTCTCACTGGCCATTCATTTCTACTCAGAAGCATCATCTGTCTCACGGTCTCAGCCTGGCCGATGTGCAAAGAGCCCTTGCTGGTGGCACGTCACCAGCATTGAGCCCACTGTGTGTGTCCTCTGCTCCAGCCAGGCTGTACTCTTCCATCAGTACAACCTGTGTCGGTCGCTTACACATTCTCCTCTTCATTAAGCTAACTATGCTTCTCCTTCGGTCTTTGGTTACTTCCTGGGAATCCCTTCTTGGCCTAACGGATGCCTCTGCTGTGGCTGCCCTCTTCTCCCTCAGCTCCAGGCACACCTTTCTGCCCTGCCTGATTCTTGATCCCCACAACCCCTGGACTGAAAGTCAGCCATCTTGCTCCAGACCTGGCTTATACAAGTGCTATCTAGTATATCAATATGATATGTTCCCCATAGGCTCACATTTGTTTTATTTTAGGTATGTATAAATGCTTTACTTGCAGGTATGCTCGTGTACCACTTGCATGTGTAGCGCTGGAAGACGCCTGGAGAGGACGTCAGACCCACTGGAACTGGAATTACAGACAGTTGTCGGCCACCATGCGGGAGCTGGGAACCAAACCCAGTTATCTGGAAGAGTGTGTTGGTGCTCCTAACCACAGAGCAATCTCGTCAGTCTCAGGCTCACATTGGTCCCTATCTGGAAACATCAGCAAGTGGGCCCTAGTTCGAGGAATTAGATGATACGGGCCAGCTGTTGGGGTTAGCTCATCCCTGCCCCCATCTGTTAAGAATAGCATCCACTATACAATCTCCACACCATGATGCTCTCTCTGTCCAAGCACCTAAGGCCAATCAATCACAAACTGAACCTTCTAAAACCCTGAAACCCTCCCCACAAAATCCTCCCCCCGTATTCGTATCTGTCAGGTACCACAGTCAACCTCATACAGGCATCATAATTAATACAATGTGTTGTGAAGAAGTCATATAAATTAACAGTTGATTTACTGTTCCATGTTCAGTAAGTATATGGTCAATTAGAAATTGTTCAGGTAATGCCCAATGCAAAACTATTAAGTTTGTTCTTAACAATCACAACCAGGGAAGTCCTTTCCAACATTTTACTGTCCCAACAGACAGAGGTTTGAAGACAAAGTCAAATGCCTCGACCCACATTACCCCTCCCCTCCATTTTCCATGTTTTTAAACCACTAATTTGCTCATTGGTCATGCCCTTGAAATGTTCCTCACAAAAGGCATCTTCAGATTCCAATGACACGGACTTTCATCGGTTAATTTTTAATCGAGCCAAATATTAAACGCTCACATTAACCAGATAAAGCTACTGATTTGCAGCGACAGCTTGTGTTATTCTCACACGCAGGCCAAGCACGAAATAGAAAACTAATAACCCCTTAACTGTATTCTCAAAGTATCATTTATGGGAAAGAAAATTACATTCAAAGAAAACTCGTGCAATGGCCGTCATTGCTTTCCCTGTGCTGCAAGCTGTTGTAGAGCAGGAGAGTTCATTTTCTCACGGATATGGGCAAGCTCGAGATCCCTCTGTCAGTGGATGTATTCATTAAGAAGGAATCTGGCAGCTGCACAGGGGACAGATAGTTTGGAGACCAGGCCAATTATCTGGGTGTCCTTTATAATTTGAAGTTTCTGAATTCACTCAAAGATAAGCCACTTGAAGAGGGGCTGGCAATGGGAACGAGGCACAGATGGCCACAGAGGAAGGGGGGGAGGGGAGACAGAAAGAGAATTTGTGGTTTCATTCATGGGGACAAATCTGCAAGTTGACACATCCGTCGTTTTAAAAGCCCCTGGAGAAGTATGGTCCACCTTCATTACAAGTAAACAAATCATATGATCTTCTCAAACAGACGACAAATGATGAGTAACAAGGTTTTACATTTGCATTATGCCAAGAGATGAGGGCTCTCAAACACAAATTCCTCCAGTTCTCAAAACCACAGACAGGCTGTGAGGCTGGCTTGAAGCAGAACACAAATGTAGCCAAAGCTACTGGGCCAGTAGTGTTATTAGTGACAGCCCTGATAGTCTTCCTATCGGTCAAGGTCTGTAGAAGTGAAATCTTAAGTTCTCTCACATCTTTGGGAATGCTGTCCTGAACTGATTTCCAGATTCAGTAGGCTGCTCGATTTTATGGGAGAAAATCATTATCTTCACAGTTTCTGTACGATTTGCTTAATCTTTGAGCTACCACACTGATAGCAGCTAACATCCACCTCGTCCTTCTGTGAGAACCTTGCACATGCCTTGCTTTCTTTAATGATAAGGTGATGAATAATCTCATACATCAAGACCTTCACAGTCTGGTTTAGATCTGAAACACGAGAGGGGAAGGAAAGAAGGTACATGTCTGTATTCTGTGTGCATGTCACCTTTGCATAAATACACAGAATGTAGCATCAGCAATGTCACAGGATGTGTAAGATCTGATGAATGTTTAATGCAAAATCCAGAAGACCTATCTTTACTTTCTTAATTCAAAGAAAAAGGTAACAAGGAAACCATAGGTATGCTTTCTTCTTTTTTTCTCATAAACCGTAATTAACAAGTAAGATGCCACAGTTGGGCACAGATCACTCACCAAGAGACTAAGACAACACTAGCGGGTTACAATGACTTAAACACCCAAAGTGCCTTTAATAACAATTTTATTAATTCATTCATTTCATAAGCCTAATCTCTATTATAAAACACTTACTGTTTATATACGCAAAATGTCATCTCGAATTCAATAGGATAAATTAGTTCACCCAGAAGTCCCAATGACTCCCAAAGTCCCTTGAATTTAGATCATTAATGGAGGGCCTACATACCCAGCAGGACCGCACTAGTGAAGCTCAAGTTCAATTTCTGTTTGAGAGTGGGAAGACAATCTCATGAAGCAAGCTTTGGGTAGATCCTGAAGCCCAGTCCACAGCAGGCTTTACAGGACTGCCTAGAAAAGCTGGTGTGTGAATAACAGTAATCAAAGCTGGCAGGCTCAGCAGTGGTATATAGGCCCACTTTGGGGACTGAGGGGAGCAGAGGGGCTCCCCTAAGCCCACACAGTTTAGGCATGAAGGCAGTTAGTTTTTCACCCTCAATTTTCCCCTTGAATGCCTGGTTCTTAAATCTCACTGCTTACTTGGCTCTCCCACTTGAGTATCCTCATAAAGGCCCACGATGAAGGAGTCTAAAGTCAAGCTCTACGTTTACCTGCCATGGCAAGTGCGCTTCCATTCTCTGGAAGGCAGAGGGCTTTGTGCTGTTTGAGCAGGGGATATACACCTCAGGTCCTCTCATCGTTTCTGTCCCTCATTCCTCGTGGAATCCCAGTCTCTTGGTCCTACATCTGCACAGTTCCCACCCACCCAGCCTTTCCCATTAATGGGGTTCACACTCCTAGCTGGTCTCTCTGGTCTAGCCTCAACCATCATCAGTCTTCTCTAGCATACACATCCTGCTCTACCTCCTTTCAACACCCACCGAGCTAAACACAGCTCTCTTAGTTTAGGACCAAAGACTGGGTTCTCAGATTCAGTTCTTCCTGGGATGTTCTTGATGCTCTAATCAAGGCAGACCTCTCAGTCTCAACTGCAGACCTCACACATCCTCACGTGCTTGATTGCTCTGGGTCCCACTACCCTAAATATTCCTTCCCCATATCTCTTATCTATTCTCCAAAATTTGCTTCAAAACTCTCTCTCATAAGAAACCCTCTCTGTTCTCTATGCTCCTTCTAACTAGATTAAATCTCTGTCAGCTAAAAGTGTCAAGGACTGCAGCTACTTATAGATTTGCCCCAGCCTATATGTTTCTTCTTTAAAACACTAACAAAACACCTAGCACTCAGCTTTTTATATGTAGGTATCCAATAACTGTTTCTCTCTGTGAAAACAAAGTTAGAATGCATGTTTTCCTAAATAACATGCTCCTTTAAAGCCTTCCATGTCCACCATTGTTTTAGATACTGGGAACTTGACATTATGGTTCATAGACAGCTACTTACTTTTCTTAAGGCTTCCTCGGATGATCTTACTCTTGGGCTGCTACAGTTTCAATGTTTAGCATGCGGCTCTGCCTCAACATACTTAGAATTTTGTCATGAAATGCTTTCAAAACTCTTCTTTGTGTTTTCAGTGGAAGAAGAAGAAGACAAAGATGACGAAGAAGAAGAAAATGAAGAAGAAGAAAAAGAAGGAAGAGAAGAAGAAGGAGAAGATGATGGTGATGATATTGGCAAAGATCTAAAAAGGAAATAGCAATGGCCTGGAGTTTAAACTTAGAGGTGCCAAAGCTGCCATCCTGTATGGAACTATTTTTGTTAGTACTCAGGCACCTGTACAGGCCTGCCCTTGGGGTTCTGACAGGATATGCCCTCAGCTGCAGCCACTAAGAGCACCACCTGTGCACATTCACTACCTTCCCTTTTAAAAGGGCCCTGCCCACCTCCTCTCTCCCTCCTCTCTCTCAAATGTTTCTGTCTACAGAGACCAGTCTCTCTTCTCCTCTCCCTGCTTTTCCTATTCCCTTTCTCCTAATTAAAAAAAAAAAAAAAAAAAAACCCTTTATTGGAGATCTGTCACATGGTGTCTTTTTTTTCTCTTATGCCACCTTTTATAAATTACAACAACTTTCCCCACCCTGAATAATAAGTTAACATATACAGTTGACAACACAATTTTCAGTTGATTTTATTTCTATTCTAATTGTAATAAGGATGTGCATTATATAGTAGGTAAGCATTGAATTAAGAGAACTAAGAATTTGTCCTGTCTTCTTTGGAAATTTCAGACGCAACTGAGAAGGGAAGGGTTGTTTGGGGTACTACATATTAACACCAGTAAACTCCCATTATTCTTTTGTTGCCTAATTGCCTTTTTGATAGCTTAAAATGGAGAAATATAGTAACCGGAACTGTCACAAGAAAAAAAATGTATGGTTCTCAATGGGAAAAATCTCCCTTGAAAAATTAAAGCTCTCTTGACACTTGTGTTCTCCAGTTGTTTTCAGGAGACCAAATAAAGAGCAGAGGGAGTCAGTCATAAGCCTCTGACTCATGTGCTGAAACCCCAGAGAGCAGATTATTAACTAAAAAGGGAATTCTTTCTGGCCCCAAAATCCTAAAGGCAAAACAAACAGCGGAACAGAAATACAAGGTCCCCTGATGGTTTGTTGCTGAGGTCCGTGTTCCATGTGCCATGTGTAAAAGAACGTGTGCTCACTTCCATGGTTAACCTCTTCATGGAACGTGCTGGAACACCCAAGAACATCACCCAGAGAGCCAAGCCAAAGGGGCCACACCAGCATGTCAGTGAGAGTCCCTTTTCAAACATGTTCAAGGGTGGGTTTGGGGAAGTAGTCATTACAACAGGTCACCTTGCTTTAGTTAGTTAAGGCATTTGTAAAGCCCACTGCCAAGATCCCAGCAAGTAAAATCTATGCCAGCCAATGCTGTTCCCTGCTTGGAGTTGGAATTTATGATCTCTGGAGGAAACAGCACCGGTCAATGGAATTTTTACCTGCCTCTCTGTCTGTGGCAAGATCAGGTGAACTATATGGTGGCTTTAGTGGAATTTCACTATCTTCTACCTTCTGGAAGAATATGGATACAATGCCATGTTCTCCATGTAGTCCTACCCTTCAACTGTTGCATGGTGACAAGGAGTTAGCTATACTCAGATGAGAAAATCTAAGAGGCCTTAGAGACAGGAATCTTCTAAACACTCGTGCTCACTGGAGGTCTACGCGGCACTATACGGCTGGCCATTCAAAACGGCCACCTGCAGCAGACCTTAGATGAAGGAAAAGAACGTTTTAATGTTAAAACTCTCCCCACCTGCATTTAAGGAAAGAGGCCCATGGGTACCATACATTGTTGCTTAGGAACACAGAGAGAGTGGAGTACGAATTCCTGTAAATTGTGAATCACATTTCAGAAGAGAAACATCTGATAACAGCATAGCACTAGGACCGAAACCGAAGCAAAATAAAAGCGTTTCTTTTTCTCAAAGGCTGAGGGCGGGGGTGGGGGTAGAGGGGGTTATCTCTAGTCTGCTTCAAAATGTACCTGTATCTTTCTGTGTATAAGAGAGGTTTGTTTAAGACATTTCTCCAAACTACCGTGTTCTAATTAGAGCAAACTTTGACTGTCTTTTCCTTAAAACACTTTAATGAAATTCTCTAAAGACTGCAGACTAGTGTCCATTAAGTCTACTCAATGTGCATAAACTGTTTTGTGAGTTGCTATTTAAAAAGGGAACTCCCCCCACCTTTCAGTTCTGTTAATCCTATATCTATGTTAGTTACTTTTTAAATTATCTGCATTTGGCCCCTTATTTACATCAGCCCGATGCACACATGAACAACCAACCATATGGCTAGAAATAATTTAAGATCAGGCTGAAGCACATGTGAAACAACATACTTGTCTTTTCTTTCTAAGCCTGGGATCTTTCTCCGGGGATCCTGGTTCCTCTGAGTTCATTAAGACACAGAAAGCCCTGGCCTGTGACTTATCCAGCCCGAGGTTAGCTTTCCTTCCAATGTGCCCAACCTTACCCAGGGCCTGGTACACATGACACTTGCCATCTTGTCTGCTGGAAACTCAGTCCTGGAACAATTTTTCACCTGCTTAGATGCGTACATGTGTCTGAACTAAACTAAGGGGAATGAAAGACACACTTGACAGGGAGCCGAAGTCACTGAGTGGTCTCTATACGCAGCCAGGGGCCAGGATGACCAGATTGAAAGGTCACTGCCACACCTGGAAGAGGTAATATCGGATTACCTTAAAAAGGTTTAACAGAACCGTTGACTCACAAACCTCTGGGGGGGGGGGAATACCTTCGAACTTGTACACAACAAAGGCAGTGTTGTTTGCTTATACAAACACACTGCTTTGCTAACCTGCTATGAAGACACAGTCAGAGTCCTTAAAGCAACTGAGGTAAAGTGCCGTGTGGGAGGCACCCCTACTGTAATACACTCAAAGACCCCCCCCAAGCTGTTTTCTTATGTGGATGTATCATCCCTCCAAGACACAAAACAGAACAAGGAGAAGAAGGAGAGGTAAAGAAAAAAAAAAAAAAAAAAAAAAAAAAAAAAAAAGGATGGCAAGAATTTGGCTTGCCTTATTCCTCTTTGTGGATTTCTGTTATGTAGTAGGTTTTGTGTGGTTATGGGGTTGAAGCAATATGACATGTACCATTTCAATCATGGGTTGTTAAAATGCACAATCTGCTCTTTTTTTGAAGGCCCAACTGAAAGAACAGGACACACAGAAGAAATGTTTTCAGTGGACGCTAAAGAGCAACCAAAACTCCAACACAGAAAGGAGAATCGAGTGAACTAAAAACTTGTATGAAGTTCCAGAAACATAATCACTCAGCAACAGCACGTGACCAAAAACTCCAAGACCAATAACATGGTTTTTTGTTTTTTTTTTCTTCTTCTTCTTCTTCTACAAAATAAATTATTGAAAGTGGTCACGGGATTTCAAGCAGACAGAGATACACAGTTTCCCAAGGACAGTTCATCAGGGAATGTATTATTTAAGACTGGATCATCATAATGCTATTTTTAATGCTATCATTTTGCTGCCAAAACTGGCCGTGGCAGCTGACACGGGCCACTAGAAAAATGATGCGCTTTCATGTAGCCATCCACTGTCATGAGAATGGTAACGCTTTCCAGTTAGTCAAATGTTTTGGTGGGTGTGAACTGTATTCAGAAAGGGGGAACTACTTGCTAACTACCTCACAAAAAGGAAGCTGGCCTCTACTGGGTACATAGAAATGAGTTTCCCTTTAGTTGAAGAAGAAACACTATCTCACTTGAACAATGGCAAAATTGCCAATGCAAGCTCATAACCAGCAAGAGAAGCATTCTCTCGAGGAGTAGAACTGTGGCTATTTAATGTTTCTCGCCTTCATTCTCTGCTCCTTCTGGGGGTCAGATTGCTGTAGTGCACATCTGGGAATCATGATTCCAGGCAACATTCTGGACCTGGAGGCCCCTGGAAAGAGGTCTATAGGATGAGCCTTCAAAATACAAAACAACATACAAAAAATAAAGAAACACAACACCCACCCACATCCAGAAACAAACAAGCATGGCAGCCAGCAGCTCTGACTTTAATGCACAGAGAAACTACAGATTCTGCCTCCGTGGCACTAGAGTGAAGCCCAAGAAGGTACCAGGCGACACCGTACTGCTGATATGTGGGGTCTCAGACATTTTCTAGAACTGCCATTGTCTCCCTGTTCTAGCTTTCTTGCCTTTCTCTGGGCAGCACACCAGCCCTTATGCAGGCCTAGAGGTAAGCCATGCTCTGCCGTACCTAATTATTTCTTCATTATTTGTTTAATTTGCAGGTTCTGGGACCCTCTGTTAGGAGCTGGCCATTCCAAGGACTGTTTCCTCTATAATAAAACATGGAACACAGTCTTCCCCAGCCTTGGAGCACTCTGCCTTTGAAGCAGAAGACTAAAGTGATTTCAAGCTTAAAGCTTCAAGTGTCCTATATAGATAGTTCTGGAGATGAGCTGCTCCAGCGACCATGGGAAACTATTCCCATCATTCAAGTCATTGTCTCATATCAAGAAAAGAAGATCTCTGCTGAAACTCAGCTCTGTTATTAAAAGTCAGTGTAAGGTCAACATACTAGGGATACTATCCTGGCTAACATAAAGGGAAATGTAGACACCAAATACCTAAAACAAAAAAATTAAATTAATAAGACATACTTGAGACCACAGGCTAATAATAGTCCAATCACCAAGAACTCTCAAATGCTACCACCTTGATTCCAAGTGTTTACATGTGGTTCTATTTCCTGACACATACTCTTTTCTTGTCAATCCCTTTCCTTTCCTGCATAGTCGTCCATTTATGCGCTGTTCTGGAAAACTATCAGACAATTTTTTATTTGCCATCAGCCCTTTGTGGTTCTCCATAACTTATGGTTTTTGTCATCTCCTCCAGCATGCCATTGCGGTTCAGCTTCATAACATGAAGCCTATGCATTTATCAACCTCAGATACCTGCTGACCACAAAGATAGGCCCTGCAACAAAAAACTTGATGACGAACACAGGAAAAAGAGATGCCTCATTTAAAAAGAAACCTCAGTGGTCTGCCTTGTCAACATATTGCCGCCCGGCAACAGAGGTCAGGTTGTATCTGACGTTCCATCAGAAACATATGGTCCCATTTCCCACAGTTTTATGAACCTGATAGTGAATACCACACACTTACTGCCTTGGATTTCCTTCAAGTAGAGAGAAACAAGTTTATATTTTTTCATAAAAATATGAAATAATAAAACTATTAAGTTTTTTACTTTGGTTTTAAATGATTGTTCTGGAGCCTGAAGTCCCCACCTCTGAATACAGCAGCTAAAAAAAAATCAGCCCACCTACTTAACTAAACATCTAACAAAATTAGTTTCCATCCTTCAGCCAATTCCCCCAGCGCCGCTGACAAGCTGATCACGTGGGATGTCAACAAACAAGCAATTCACAAGGAGCATGTGCATTTCAGGCATCTAAGCTTGGGCATTTGAGTTAATTTTACTTTTAAACCTTGAACAGTGCCATCAATATTTTGTCAACTTTGGCCAAATAAGATCAGATGTTCACATCAATCATCTATTTTTCTTGGCTTTTTCTTTTGGGGGCCCATAAATATTAGATTTATAAATAAAGACTGCAAACAACTTGAAAACTGTAGTAAAAACATAATGTGTTTCTAGACATTTGATTCACGTGTGGTCAATTACAGACTTTTTGTTCCTGTTAGGTGCTATAAAAAATTAGTTATTCTCTTGAGACTATCCAAAGCAGGACTAAAATAAAAACCCTTTTCATTAAAACAGTCTTTAAAAAATGTCAGGCAATAATTATTGCTTTTTTATAACTTAATTATTTTAGGTATAACAAGCCTCGAGTCTGCTCCCCCCCCCCACCACCAAAGCAGCAGGAAAAGCTGAAATCTCATGGTAAAATAATGGAAGTTTGATCTCCCGAGATACTAGGAAACTATTACCCCATAGACGCCCATCAAAGTTATGGATACTAATCATTTCAACTTAGTCAGGGCTGGGCACTCTACACCTACATGTTACTGCTATTCCTTTCGCAGATACTCTAGATGCAAGTCCATTCAGCAGTGGAGATCACAAACATAATGTACACTGTAGGTAGAGATAAGTAAAGGACATTAAGTGGACGTAAACATCTGAATCTTGTGTGAGTTACAGAACACAGTCTGGAACCTCTGCAAACGCATGATGGAATACAGCATGTATACAGCCTGTTCTTCAGGGCACACCATACCCACTGGGACTACGGCACAGTCTGGTGCCCACAAATACCCATGAATACTAGCTTGCCTTTTTTTACAAGCTTAGCTATGATTTTTCAGGAAAGGGGGCTGTATTGTTTTTCTTTGGGAAAATGTTCCCAAGTGAGTCAGAAAAGGTATGCCTGCGTCCTCTGGTGGAGCCTGTTTGTCTAGTTGGACCTTCTCAGTTATTAGTCCAACAGAGGAGCTAAAGATGCAGAGAAAGCTGGAGGTCTGTTTCCTACCCAGGACCCAAAACATCTGCAACAAGCTACTCAGACTTCAAGTAACTCTGGGATTCACTGGAGGGATACCATTTATATCCAAGTCCTACTGGGTCAAAAATGCTGGACCTTTGCTCTTTTACAGCTTGCAGGCAGGAGCTAACACCGTGTTGGCAGGGTGTAATCTGACCAGAGAAAGGGACTGGGACGGGGAGCAAAGCTACAAACTGGATTTTAATTCATTGGCTCATGGCTCATTTTGATCCAGGACCCACTCACTCCCCAGCCTCTACATCTCGGCCTTGAGAGCAAAGCCCAGACTCATTCAGCTAGACATGCACCTACCCAGCCTCCGTTATCCTGGATCCAGGTGTGCAGATGCCGGTTCAGGTACTCAGTCATCCACAGGGCGATGTTGTCCACCAGGGGTGACATCTCCCTGTTGACGCTCTCCACACACATGACCCCACCGAACTCAAAGAAGGCCACAATCCTCCCCCAGTTCACCCCATCCCTGAAGAGTTCCTCCACCACCGTAGCAAAGCGTCCCCTTGCGGTGAAGGGCGTCAGGTGCAGCTGACTTGACATCTCCGCGAAGTCGCGACGGTAGCGACGGGAGAAGTCATCCCCAGCCCGGCGGAGGGTCAGGTGGACCACAGGTGGCACAGGGCTGAGCGCGGGCCCAGCGGTGGCGACTGTGGGTCTTAGTGGCGATGTCCTGGCAGCTGTGTCCCGGTGCTCAGCGGGCGTTGGGTTGCTCTCAGGCTGGAAGGAGAAGATGCCAGGGGTGGGGGCGGCGCCCAGGGGCACAGCGTCCGCATCTCCCACATCCCACTCGTAGCCCCTCTGTGACAGCTTATAATGGATGTACTTCATCACGATCTCTCGGTTATCATACCCTGTTCTCCCGGCTTGCGCCATCCTTTCCAGGAAAAAAAGCTTCAGGTACCAATAGCACTTCTCGTCCCGACTCCCGCCCCACGGCCCCAAAAGAAAAAAAGATTGTTATAATCCAGTTCTTCTATTGGATGTGCTTTTGCATTCCTGGATGAGGGGGTGTCTTCAGTCACGCGGAACACTTGGTTCTGGTGTTTCCCCCTTGGCATGAGATGCAGGAAATTTTTATTCAAATTCCTTTCGGTTCTTTATTTCACGAGGCACATTATTTATTAAGCTTTGTTAGTATCAGTCTACTTACTCCGCAATGCTGAAAGGTGAGGGGCGGGACCACTTAGCAAGTTAAAATCAGGTGTGTTCTTTATATACTCAGGGGAGGAAGGGCATATCGGCTACAAGTTACACGCTAAAGAGACTGCAATAAACTGTCTGGAAATTAAATTTGCTCGAATGCAATTAAAGTAAGAAAAACTCAAATGAGTCCGTTGAAAGTTACACTAAACCAAATTCCTGTGCAAACAAAACAAAACTTACTGTATGTTTTAAGGACCGCATGATCTTCTGTTAAGTTTCCCCCTCTTTATTTGGTAAAACCCAAACAAATATATAAGGCAACGACACCATCGAGCTTCAGAAGTCTCCTTGTATAAGCTTCTGTGAAACTTGCAATGAATCAGGAGGTGGGGCGGGTGTGTGTGTGGGGGGAGCTAGGTAGAGTAAAAATCAGGAGGGTTTCCAGATTGCGTCCCCACGGTTTGGCTTCACTGAAAATGTCAATCCGTAGGAATCCCAACCCGAGATCTCAAGAGCACGAATGAGGGGCCAAAAAGGCAGCGGTGGCGGCGGCGGCGGCGGCAGATGAATTACAATTTTCAGTCCAGCATTTGCAGAAGTCCTGTGATTTCCCCCCCGCTTCTCGGCAATTTACACTCGCACACTCAACGCTGGAGCGCAGGCATGGATCGGTAATCCGCTGGATTGCTTCAGCCCTCCGCGGCAGAGAGACACGCGAGGGGGTCGATGGAAGAGCGTGGGGAACGGGGACAAGAGTCCTCTTCTGATTAAACTCCGAAAGGCCAATGCGTTTGCCGGAAAAAAAAAAAAAAATGGGGCGGGGGCGGGGGGGGGAGCAGCTTGATAAACGCTGGCAGGCAGGGACGCGCCGGGGCCGCCGGTGCCGAGCGAGCAGCCCGCGCGCTGTGTGTGGTGCGCTGCGGGAGAAGAAGGTGGTGGGGGAGGGTTTAGCCCCCCCCCCGCCTCTTTTTCCTAAAAAGGATGACTGCTACGAAGTTCCCCCCCCCCGGGCCCCCTCTTCCGCTGCACCCCACCGGCGCACCCCGCCTCCGGGCTGCGCACCCTTTCTCCTCCTGGGCTCGGTGCGGTGCTGGCGGCCGCGTCCTCGCGCTCACGCGGCGCAGCCGGCTCGGAGGTGACGGCTGCGGCCCGGGAGGGCCCGGGCAACTCGGTAGCGGCGGCGGCGGCGGCGGCGGCGGCTCGGCAGGGACCCGGACGCAGGACGGGAGGGCGGTCCGGGGAGGAAGGGGGCGGGCGCGGGGCTGGGGGCCCGGCCTCTTACTTCATTCTCCGCCGGAGCGCCTGGTTTCCTGTAGTACGTCATGTTCATTCAAAAAAAGAAGAAAGAAAGAGCCCTCCTCTGAGCGCCCGCCCGCCGCCTCCGCCCGCCTCCCGGGTTAAAGGCGCCGCGGCCGCCCGGGGGAGCGCGCGCCGGGCCGTGGACACTGGCCTGGGTGGCGGCCACCCGCGGGCTACGCTGGGCTCGGGACGGTGGGTGGCGCGGGCCTCCCGGGCTGCCGCGACTCGGTGGGTGTGCGAGGGCCTCCTCGGGCCTGCTGGACTGGCTGCTGGGTGGGCGCGCCCATGGCGAGGGCTGGCCAAGTGGCAAGTGGCGTGGAGCCTTCCTAAGTGGGTGTGGGGCGTGCACAATTGCGTGGATCTTTTCTAACGAGGACCGGGGGCACAATCGCATGGACCTTTTCAGTGGAATGTGTGCATAGTCGCACGGACCCTTCCTAACCGCGTGCATGGGCTATGCACAATCCGATGGACCCTTTTTAGCTGCACGTGTAGTGTGGGCACGATCAGTGTGCGTGTGTGTGTGCGCGCACACACACACACTTGCTTGGACCTTTTGTGACTGCATGTGTAGTGTACACAGTCGCATGGCCCTTTCCGTGTGTGGCGAGTGTACGGTCCCACGGACCTTTTCCGTGTGCACAGTCCCAGGAACCCTTTCTAATCATGTGTGTAGGGTGTGCACAATCAAATAGACCTTTTCTAACTGCACGAGTAATATGTGAATAGTCACATGGACCTTTTCTGTGTGCAGTTGTGCATATCCACATGCCCCCTTTCTGTGTGTAATGTTATGCTTTTCTGTGTTTACTGTGCACAGTTGAATGGATCTTTTCTGACTGTACAAGGACTGTGTGAGCATTGCACGGACCTTTTCAATCATGTGTGTATTGTGTGCACAACTGCCAATTCTAAGCATGTGTATAGTGTATCTACAAGCACATGCCCCCTTTATGTGTAGTGTGTACAAACATGCAGCAAGTGTATAAAATCATACAGACCCTTAGTTAACCATGCGTGCAGTGTATACAAACAAAAAACAAAAACACTATGTTATCAGCTCTCAGTGGCCAGAGAGATACTGACCTCAGAACAGTGGTACCAGTGTGCTGCCGTTGGATAAAGAGAAGTTACTCCCAGCATAGTCTCCCA
Organism: Phodopus roborovskii; assembly: GCF_943737965.1. Classification (NCBI taxonomy): domain Eukaryota; kingdom Metazoa; phylum Chordata; class Mammalia; order Rodentia; family Cricetidae; genus Phodopus; species Phodopus roborovskii. Next base: position 3,913,951 of record NW_026126583.1, on the reverse strand, counting down.
TATATTAATTGCAAACGAAATAATCAGAATAATCAAAGTTAGAATGCTTGTTTGCTAGGGCTTCTGTGTCCAGAAACCGTAAGCAGTGTAACATAGAATAGGTTCAAGTACTCCTCTGGTTTGGAGAGCAGAAGCCTCTTGTCTCCTTCTCTGCTGGTTGGCTCACAGTCATTGATGCTCCTTGGCTTGTTAAAGAATGGCCAAGGAAAATCCCTAGTGGCATGTTGAGTGCTGTGGAAGTGTCCAAACAGAACACCTCATGAGCACCAGGCCTTTTTAACCTGCGTCTCTGCAAACCCATCTTAGTGGACCAGTGGAGGGCAGCCTGTGCTGAGAACTTTAACTGCTTTTCCTCTGCCCCCAACAGTCCCAGCACTGGATGGAGGCCGCCCCCTCCCCCAGGAGTGCTATCCACCTTTCAAGTCCATGGCCCTAACATGGGCAGCCAACATGAGATGGCCTCATCCGGGAAGATACTGTCACCAGCATGAGCAGTTGAGGGAAGAGAGTGAGTGGATAAATAAGCCCCAGGAAAAACAGCTCACTCAAGCACTGCAGGTCGATGCACAGGGCTCAGGGACAAACGGCATGTACAGGGTGGACAAATGCCACAGGCTTCCTGGGTTATTATCACAGAAACAAGACAGAAGACAAGGCTCCTATGAGGTATATAAACACATTCAGACATCATCTTTTCCTCCTTCCAAGTCTAAAAGATTTATTTAGTTATTAAATATTTCTGGGTGTGTACACGTATGAGATGGTAGAGTGTGTCATGGCATACATGAAAGTCAGAGGACAGCACTGTGGAGTCTGTTTCCCCCTCCCACCTTTATTTATTTGAGGCAAGGCCTCTATGGACCAGGTGGGCCTTGAACTTGCTGTGTAACAAAGGATAAACTTGAACTTAACGATTTTCCTGCCTCCAACTCCAGAGTACTGGGAATATAGGTACGCACAATGACGCATTTGTGCAGTGTTGGGATTAAAGTTAAAGCTTGGTGCATGCTGAGTAAGCACTGTACCAAGTGAGCTACACCCTCAGGCCCCAAAGCGTGTGTGAATGTGTGTGTGTGTGTGTGTGTGTGTGTGTGTGTGTGTATGCATTTTATATATAGCACATCACATGGGGGGGCACTTATCTCACAGACTATCCTGTGAGAATAGGTGCCTTCATACAAGTCTGTTACTGCTCCTTTGTAGTTTTCTGATGTCGCCGACCCCGCCGGAGAGGTGGCCTCCCCTGGAGGGAGGCACTGGGGTATGTTTGTTCATAGAACTAGTAGAAGCAGTGCTAATTCTGTAAAAGACAGTTTAGGGAGCCTCATGTCTTAAATCCCCCAAATCACTTAAGAGGAATTGAAAGCCTTTACACTTTTAGTACCCGGCACTGGAGGGAGGAAACAAGAGAACAAGGTGGGGTGTGGGGGGAGACAGGGGGTGTTGGTTGCAGTTCTGTGACGGAGACAGCAGGAACAAAGAGATCTCCTTTTCCCAGCGAAAGAAATGATCCCTGACTCACCTTTCGGTTTTCCCAGAGTGGGTCCTTCTGTGGCATCTTGGCCTTGACCAACTGCCTGAGGACAAGTGGCTGAGACCTTCTGAACAAATGTACCATGGCCTTTTCCCTTCACAAGGTGTTTTCTACCCCCTAGGAGTTCAGGGACCAACCTTTGCCATGTCTGTCTGGTTGCACCCGGCCCAAGGAAAAAGGTCCGGAGTCTGAGAATGGGGCTGTAGCGAGTGTCTGGAAGCCTGTTTTCCTTCCTGTTTCTGCTCACCACAAGGCTTTCATAGCCAGGCTCGCCACCTGCTGGTTGGTGCCTCGCAGCACTGTTCAGGAAATTCTTTTGAGGATCACTGTGAACGTTCCCCAAGTTTTATGAAACTGAAAAAGAATATTCTAAAGTGAACACAACATTGATTGAATAAGTCTACATCAAATCTTTCCAGCTATGGAACTTTTAACTGAAATCGAGGGAGGAAACCCCACACTGAGAGAGAAACAAAAACAAAACAATAATAGATGAATTTTAAGTAAAACCATTTGGCTTATTTCAGGTTAAAAACGGAAACCACAAATGGAGTAGAAATAAATCTATAGAAAGATGAATGAACGTGGGAGATAGACAGAGGCTAAGATCGACTGGTACTCCATAAAACCTAAATAAAATGAAACAGTCACAGGCCAAAGTGCTGGCTTTGAATTTCACAGGTACATGCACCATGGACTCTTGTGCAGAGCAGTGTAATGGACGCGTGTGCAAGCACTCACTGCGTACGGACCAGTGGTGATGTTTCCAGTACTTTGGGGCTCAGACCTTTGCTCCCATGAAGAAAGTGTATGTTCTGGGCCGTCCAGCCATTCTCGTCATAACTAGGAAACACTTTCACCAGATCTAAATAAAGTAGCCTTAACCCAGACACTCACCTCACTGGTTATGGCGGATCCTAAGCCTCGGAAACACATTATAACAAGAAGCCACAACCTCTACAACTAGACATGACTAGAAAAAAGTCACAGTGGAGTGCAAATTTAACAGTGGCTTGGCCTCGGTGCGGCTCTGGGCTCAGCAATGCAGAAACGGGTAAAGGGTTCTCACTTTTGGTTTACAAGACAGACCTGACTTTTTCCCGCCTTTCAAATGAATGGCTTTTCATGTGGGGCGAAGTCTGCCAAGGAGAGGAACTTATCTGATACTTTTCAAAGCCCGCTTGTTTTGGGATAGAAACTGCAAGGTGGGAAGTCACCATCTAGACCAAAGGGGTAGAAGGATTTACATTCCTCTATGCAACAACTAACTACACTCCTCTGCTATTTAGCGAAGCTTACAATATCTCCAGGATATTAATTGCAAATGAAGTAATCAGAATAGGCAATGTTAGAATGCTTGTTTCCCAGGGCTTCTGAGTCCAGTGTAACTTAGAACAGGTTCGAGTACTCCTCCTCTGCTTTTGCTTTGGAGGGCAGGAACCCAGAGCAGCCAGGCACGCTCCTCAGGCTGAACAGTCTTTCCGTGTCTCTTATCTACTGGTGGCCGACAGTTACTGATGCTCTTGGCTTGTGCTGCCATTCCTCTGTCTGTGCCCCTATGGAGACATGCCAGCCTTCCTGCACAGCTCCCCCTTTCTCCTTTTCCTCTCAGGTCATCGGCCATACTGTTTCAGGCCCATCCTAATAACCATGTCCTCACTTGACACCAATACCAACCTTATTTCCCAAGGCTAAGCACTTCAACATCCTTTGAGGTGACATTTCTACCAGTAGTACACCTCTAATGGGGTGACTGGTTTGCTAGTTTGGGGTGCTTGCTTGCTGTAATCTCTAAGGTATAGGGCACTATTAAAATTGGACTTCAAGGGATCTACAACCTTTCGGAAACTGAAATCTTACTATTTCATTTCTGCTTAAGGGAATTCAAAGGCCCTCATTCTTCTTTTCTGATGTGATGTGGCCAAACCCTCCCCTGGCCCTCCCATAGCTGCACTAACTTCTCAAGGCTTTCTTGGGTTTTTTGTCCTTCTTCGTTTTCCTTTGCCTGAACAGGAGATCAAATCCAGGGCCTCTCGCATGCCACGCAAGAGCTCTACCACTGAGCTGTGTCTGAAACAGGTTTCTTAACCTCCATTGCCCCCACATTCTGTTCCTTTCTCTAAAACACACCCAACTTCCCATCTGGGCAATTCCTATCAGTTCCTCCTGTGAGACCAGCCCTCACTTCTCCAGTAGGCCTGCAGACGCCACCTGTGCTGCTTAGATGTGGCTTGTTTTGGAGGCTAACAGATGAAAACCCAGAAGCCTGAGCGGAATCCTGGCTCCACTGATTTGGCCGCTGTGACTTTGAGCTGGTCAATGAACCTCTCTGCACCTGTTCCCTCATTCATCAACAGAGGTTTGGAAACTGATGCTTATGGTGTGCGCGCTTGGCTTCATTGCATTAAAAGATGTGAAGTGCCCAGTGGTGCCTTGAACCTATCTGTATTAGTCAACTGACCGCTTGCTAATCAGGGGACACTTCCACTTTTTGGCTACCCCTACTAGGTTATAAGCCATCTGAGGGATGAGACTACATTTGTCTTGGGTATACTCCTTGCCTACAAAAGCACTTGGCATTCGAATCTTTGTGTCATAAAACTCAAAGGCCGCTAGCCAAATGAGTGGGTGCAGAGGGACGGGAGTGGTGGCGGCGGCCTTCTCCAGGAAGATGTACAAGGATACAGCAAAGGTGACCGAAGGGTAGAGGGGTAGAAAGGAAGAAGAAAGGACTGAAGTCACCAGGAGGGACAAAAAAGTACACCGGTCTTTATCCCTGGCGCTAGCAGGCTCATCGCTGGAATTCAACCAATATACTCAAAATAAGGAAAAATGGGGGTTTACATAAAATCATTAGTGAAATAGAAATCAAGAAATTAAACATATAAATTATAGAAGTGATAATCGTATGCCATTTGAATAAAATTTCTCAAATTTAAAGGAAAGTTCAGATTGCAATTCAAGATGCCCAAAAAAAGACACACTTAATGAAAAGTCTTTATAAAACCCATCAATCGTGTACAACAAATAAAAGTATAAACAAGAAAATTATGCAATCAACATGTAGATGCAGAAAATATATATATAATTTAACTTTAACAGATACCTATTAATAAGAAAATTATGGAAGACCCCTCAGCAAACAGGAAATGAGATATTATCAAATTAAGAAAGGTATTTGAAAACCTTACAAGTAACTTTATATATTCTGGTGAGAAAGGTGCATGTTTCCCTGTAAGAATGAGGAAAGGCAGCAAAAGATAATCCATAATTCAAAAGGTACCCAAAAACTGCCTTCAGTGTGAGTAAACACTTCTACTTACAACTGGTGTCACAGCTTGCTAACTGTCCAAGCTTAGTTCACAGCATACTCAAGGAGGAGGCTCAGGAAATCCATTTGTATATATGGAATGTAACTGCTCAAAAAGTTAAATTTCTTACTCCTTAAGGTTTTACTCCCACAAACAGAGCATAATTGAAACAAATGTTCAGACTCCTAAGTAAATATTGTAACAACATTTCCTATAAAGGTAAGAATCAGCCTTTCTGAAATGTCCAGGAAGCCCAGTAGAGACACTATAAAAGACATTGATATTTTGACTAAGTAGTATCTTGAAAAAGACAGATATCTAGAAAAATAAATTCTCAGATCAGTAAAGCTTGTTCCCCGTTTATTTTGTGTGTGTAATTCAGAAATACAAGATATGAAAATTCTGTTACAGTAATGCCACAAAAGCTTCTAGAGCAATAACCCATTCCTAAAATGTATCAAAATAGCCACTTGTTCTCTGTCAATGTAAAAATGTCTTAAGATCTCTCACCTCAAACAAGTATAAAATATAATGGCAGCTCTCTCCTTTTCAAAATATCAAACCCACAGCCCTCTATCAGAACAGTAGGATCCGGTCCAGAACTGGGGAGTGGCGGTCAGCAGGGGCTTGTGAAAGCTGGATCCTAAGGACTAAGGGAAATAAGAAACACACAACACATCTTCTAGCAGAATGTATGAGTGTTAACTGTGGCCTTGAGTAAAACATCTTTCAATTAGAACATCATATAGTTAGTTTAAATATGACGACGTAACTCACTGAAACATAGGAGTACAACTGTCTGAATTAAAGCAACCGTTATAGAAATGTTCTCATCTTTTAACTACCAGAAATTTATCTACAAGTTTTGCTTTTGGGAATCAATATATGATTTAACATATCCAGAAAAATATATACCACTAAATTATATGTAAGTATTAATGGAAAGGGATCACAACATTCTAAATAATCAACCGTGTAAATTATTAAACTGTAAAACCATAGAAGGAATAACTTGAGTGAAAGATGTGTTTGGATTTGGCTGAGGGATCAAACCCAGGCCCTCACACGTGCTAGGTAAGTTTTCTCCCACTCATTATCTGGTCCCCTGGTCCCCGACTCTTTATCTTTTTTTAATAAACAAACGATTGTTTCCTATTCGTTCTCAATTATGAAGGGTCCCCAAATTTATGTTGGAGTTTACATAGCGGAGTGACATTAATTTTCAAATAAGCATAGGGTATATTACAATAAAGTAATTGAATCTAAGTCAGCAGAGCAGGCATTCAGAACTGGAACCCCACAAGCTCTTGGTCACCTAGAAGAAACACTACAGCAGACCTGTCAGCCAGGTGGGACTCTGCCTTGATGCGGTAGAGAATGCCAGGCAGGCAACTCCCAAGGAAAAGAAAAAGCAGGTAATTTCCCTAACAATTGGCCTGGACTCGCCAAACCACTCTTCCTGAGCAGGAAAATGTAGCATTTCCACATCTGGGATGAAATCAGAGTTTTGGGGACATGCTTTAATGTTGCATTCCAAGCCCATGTTTCAAAGTTCACCATTTGTTGGACTTTTCAAAGGTAGTGCGTGGAGTTGCACGGAGTCTGGTAAAATCAGCAAACACACACATGATGCTGATATAACATGAATAAAAACTACAATACTCTCACAAGTTTTGCTGACAAGAGAATTATGGTATCAGCTTTAGAGGAAAAGAATAAAGCACATTCTGAACTTTTCTGAGTGAGGGTGTTGGGGCCTCTAGCATCTAGGACACAAAGGCTTATGCCGTGGCATCATGGTCTGCAAACCTGAGTTTAAACTAGAATAGGGTTAGCATCTCCCACCATGAAACAAGGGTTTTCAATTTATCATAGGCATTCTCCACATAGCCATCCTCTAAGCCGAGGACTGTCAGAAAATGGGATAATAAAAAAAGTTATTTGTATTTTGTCAGGTTCCATCTTGGACTAGATTTTAACAGATAATTGTAGAAAGTACCAACCATCTGGGAACATTTATAGGAAAATAAAATTGGAGACTGTCCAGATATCGATACATTTGTTTCCTCTGAAGTGGGAACCTATCCCCACCGCTCCACCCTAGCAGCTGTCCAATGGGACATAAGTTGTGAACTTCGGCTAAATCAGACTGGAGGGGTCCTGGAACTATTCTGGCACTGTCTACCTACTCCTATACACACAATGAAGTCATGACAAGCAATGTACATAATAAAGTCATCTCTGTAATTATATTTAAAATACGTTCCCAGGTCTTGATAAAGACGGAGCCATTAAATACCTTACTAATTAAAACTAAGCCACCATAAACTCAAGAGCTTGAAAAATTCAAAGAACAAAAAGAAAAAGAAAAAAAAAAAAAGCATGGGTCATTAGCTGTGATGGTGTAAGGCTGTCTGTAGTGTTAGCACTCAGGTGGCTGAGGCACGAGACCAGGCCAAAAACAAAATCCATTAGAAAAAAAAAAAAAAAGAGAGAGAGAGAGAGAAAAAGGAAAGAGAAAAGCAAAAATCAAATGTTTGTCATGGCAATAATATCTAGGTTTTCAATAGCTTCTTTGTTGTTCTTTTATCTTTTTAAAACAGTTTAAAAGTGTTTCCTTTGAAAGTAGAGGTATTTTCCCAGTGGGATGAACTGGGATGCACTACTTTCTATACAAGGAGGACAGGGCAAAACATCCAGACAGAGATAACTGTCCTTGAGCTGCACAGCGAACAGAATGAATGGGGATGCAGGCTAGATTCGTCATAGGCACTTGATGCAGATTCAGTCAGTGAACAGCAAACCGCACAGGCATCTGGGGGCACAGGCTGCAGTTAGAGGGCTAGAGGTCTTCTTAACACACTGAAGACACTGCTCAGAGTCAGTGAGAGACAGAGCAGCTAGACAGCTTACTTCCAAGATGAGGGTCTTCGAAACCCACCATCTTTTACAAGTAACTAGGCTGAAAAATATGCAGCCAGTGCCTTCCCAAAAGCTACATGTATGCTGTGAGGATCAGAATGTCACACTTCGGACTGGAGAGAAAGCTCAGCCAAGAAAGGCTAGGCTCACAATCAAAAATAGAAGAATGTCGTGCTTTTCATTTTTTTTTTTTTTGTTTTAATGAATTCATGAATTTAAAAGGTCAAAAAGGTCTGCACTTGTCTTCATCTTTTTCTTATCCCTTTTGTTTTTTTTAATATAAAAATATTAGAAGAGTAAGCAAGAAGAGAGATGGGCAGAACACAAGAGACTAAACTGGAAAGGAACTGTAAGCTTCAGGTCATCATGGCTATTGAAGAAACTGTAAACTTTTAAGCTTCTGTGAGATTTTATTTCTATTCAGAAAGCATGTAAAGAGGCTGCCTTTCCCCAGGAATAAAAACGAAAAGGTTCTCAACATTGGTCTTAAGAAGACAAGAAGGCTCCATATGCCTGTGCAAAGGACTCAGCCCCTCGCTTCCAATGCACTGCTCACTGCTCATCCCCCTGGTATCTTACAGGATCAAAGAGAGAGAGAAGCCACCTTCACTAGCAGAAGCAAGTCCCAAGCAAGCACAGCAGACTAGCCCACAGCCGGACTCATCAGCTATGCGGAAGACACACCCTGAATAACAAACAATTAAAAATTTAAAAAAACAAAAATACTAATAAAAACCCAGACACCACCATTTTTCATAAAAATTAAAACCAAAAATATAAAAAAAAAACTCCCAAAAGTTCTTAATGTATCATAACGTACATTTCTTGATCTCAGCGGGCAAGAGGGGAGGATAAACGAAAGAAATTGAATTTACCATTCCAGAAGTCTAGTCTTTACCCTGTTCTCCTGTTACTAGTTCTTACACGATCACCACTTTTCTCAAAGCCCAGAAAATCAAATGGTGTCCTGGTCCATGTTTGCATAGTGTTAACAGTAATGTTGCAGAGATGAACTCTGTCCCTTTGCTTGCAGCCAGATTTCTGAAGAGTACTGGGTCCAATCTCACACATTCCAACAAGACACAAGAGTCCGGAGGCCGAAAATCGAGTTCTATTAGCAGCAAAGCTGTTCAAATCACTGGATACAGTCTTTTGTCCAAGGGGCAAGGATTAGGCAGTTTTGTCTACAGTTTCGGATTTTGCTTTCTGCACCATGCAGCGGCGAATAATATTATCAAAACTTCCAAGGTAAAACAAAGCGATGATTCGGAAAAGGCCCATAGTGACCACCTGCAAGAGGAAGAAGACCTTTCAGCTTACCCAACAGGACAGCACAATAGCCCATTTTATAGTAAGTCACATCTCTTTTACTACACAGTTTCCAGGACACATCTAATCTGCTCCAAGAACAAGTATAATGAAACTTTGTAAATGCCAATAATTTCCAAAAACAGAATTCTTTGTACACTGGATAGCACCGAGCCTGCCAGACAAACAGCAACATTTATCTGGCAAATCCCAACCATAAAAAGAACAAAATGGGTATTCTTAGAGGATAGGGCTATAAGGCCTAGGCATCGGGCTGTCCAGCATTTCAGATAGACACGCTATGATCAAAGCTCTTTGGCTAGGATTTGTTCTCAGTACTAAGCCCTTTTGCTAGGTGCTGAAGATGCTAAAGTGAGAAATACATACTCCTCGACTATCTGAATTTATTTGTTTAGTTTTTGAGACAAATTCTCACTGTGTTGCTTAGACTGATGCCAGCTCCTAGGCTCTAGTGATCCCCCGGCTTCTGTCTTCTAAGTGGCTGTGACTACGGTGGGCATGAACCCCGCTTGTAATGGAAATGCAATCAAGTAAGAAAACAATCACTGTCTCGGGGCAAGGCTACTCAGCCTGCTCAGTGACAGACTCTCACCAAAGCAACTCCAAATGGCATCACAGAAAGATGCATATTTTCAGATACGCAAGGACTAAAACTCATGTCTGCCAGCTATCCTTTTCCGAGAAGAATGAGATCCAGAAAGAGAGGGTCACCAAAGGAAAGAGGTGTCATGTGATTTGGGGAATTTGTAAATATCTCCAGAGACAGACTGGCAAGGCCAGCAATGACTTTACAATGAATTAGCAGACTTGAGACGTGGCTCAGCTGGTTAAGTGTGTTCCAAGCATGCATGAAGTTCTGGCATCATCCCCACCCAGCACCATATAAAACAGGCCTGGTGGCACCCATCTGTGACCATGGGTCAGAAGTTCAAGGCTATCATTTCAAGAATCTTAGGGAGGAAAAATAACAAAAAAAAAAAAAAAAAAAAAAAAAAAAACAAAAAAAAAATCAAAAAACAAAAAAGCTGTGAAGACATTTTTTTTTTCCTCAAACACAAATCTAACCACAATGATACCACAGCCAATCTAACGAAATGGGCATGAGGAGGAGATATGCAGGGGAGCCAGCCACTCCCCTCCAGGCTAACTGGCAACATTGGGATGCACCAAATAAGAAAAGCAGTGGCATCCGGACACAGGGGCACGTCCCCAGGTAGTTGCAGAGACAGTGGAGGCTTTGCTAAAAGAGGAGTGAATGCCTCAGGGACAGGCAGCACAGAGAGAAGCCGAGGAGGCTCGATTTTCTTCAAAAGCCTTCGCAATCGTCTGACTCTGAGAGAGTGCAAGGCTGCCTTCTGAAAACACCAGGGAGACTAAAGGGAAGCTGGTAAAGGGAACCTGAGTGACTCCATGACAAAACAGGTGGCTGTCAGGGGAATTTCAGGACAGTGACATGACCCACAGAGTGTGAACCATGAGCCTCAGTTGACAATAATGTGTCAATGATGGCTCACTTGACACAAGGGCACCATACTAACATGAGGGGGCTGTGCTGGTCAGGTATACAGGGGATTTGATGCGCTTTCCATTGAGAGTTCCTATAAAACTAAAAGGTAAGGGCCCCTATTCAAAATAAAACTGCAAAACTAAAGGCCAGTCAGGGAAAGACCTTAAGAAAAGCATTTAATACAAACACAAAACAAAGGCAGGTCCAGGCTCAGAACACAAACCTGTAGCTCTCTAATGAAAGGAACCCTCAGGATTTGAAGCCAAAGGGAACTTGAGAATGAGGACAGGGAGGACAGAGAGAACAGGACAGTTAGGGAAGGGAGAGTTAGGTATGCTTGTGTGGGGCAGTGAACTGGAAGCTTCATCCAGGGGCTCTGGGGAGCCGCTGACGACAGAGCCGCATTTAACAGACACAGCATTGAAACTGACAGCACTCCTATGTCCTCCAGTGGCCTGGAAAGGTCATGGGATTGGGATAGGGGCTGTGCTCTACTCTACGGGCATGACTGCCACCCGTTAAAGTATTCTGCTGCTACAGACCTTCTAATGTCCCAAGAAATGTCTCAAATTTGGATTTTTCTGTTTCATGGTATCTAATTTTTAAACAATTTTATTTGAATATACACACTCATGGAGTATGGGGGCTTACAGCCATAATACCAGTACTTGGGTGGGGCGTGGCCAGTGTGATGCTTGCTTAGACTACATAGCATGCTGGACCACAGCATCCCTTTTGATGGGCATAGGCTTCTTTCTGTCTACAAGTGCTGGTTCACAACATATGTGACTCAGGTCAGGGGCAGTGGTCTTGGTGTCAGCTCTGGGGTCATCAGCAGAGCTATAGAATGGGGGACAGCTGAGGTGATGAGAGGAGTCAGGGGTCATACCCCAGTGTCTGGCCAGGCACTTGGGCAAGAGCACCCATCACAGAGTAAGGGCACTGGAGAAGGCTGTGGCAGGAGATATGCCAGAGACTATAAAGGATTATTTAGAACTGGAAATGTCTAGTTATTGCCCAGGGAAAATAACGTAAAAGCAATTACGTTTTAGAAAGCTGGAATGTGAACCCGGCTATGGAATTGGCTTTCAGACTTGGCCTCACTTGTGTGAAGAGACGTGCGTGAGAAGACCAGCACTGCCTGCGGACAGCTGCAGACTCTACTCTTGCCCAGCTTGGGCATCCTGAACTCCTGTTGGTGTAGGCTGGCTACTGGGGCACAATGACGAACAAGAGCTATAGGCCCTGTCCTCAGAGGTCTTATAGCTCAGAATGTTTACCGTCACTTCAGAGCACTTCATAATGGAACAAGGAAAAGAAGCGCCCGGAGAAAAACCAATTAGGGAGCTATGCGAATGCATCTTACACTAACACCACAGACCCCATGCTATGTCAGCACTGATCCTTGGCTTTGGGTCCCCAAACATTACTCCCATGTTAGTGCTAATCACCCAGCAGTTTCACCCTCCACAAAATGGCAAACTCCCTAAAGGATGGTGAACCCTCTTACACCTAGCCACTTGGGGAAAACAGACCCTCTTCGACAGGAAGTGAACTTCCAGGCCCAGAGAGATGGTTTAGTGGTTAAGCACATCATGTTCTCCCAGGGGGCATGCGTTCAATTCCCAGCACCTAGATGGCACCTTACGCATCTCTTTAAGTTGTTCCGGGGAATCCAATGCTCTTCTGGCCTCCACGGATACTGCAGACACGTGGTGCACAGACATACATGTAGGCAAACCATTCATGTGCATTTAAAAATTAAGATTAAATTCTAAGAGTTGAACTTGCATGTGTCCTGGGTGAAACTGTAAATTCTGTAAGGGCACAGTGCGTCTAACCCTCTCCTTGAGTCCCCTCCTTGAGTCCCCTTCAGCTCAGCTACCATTAGAAAGGGATTCTAAGTTAGTCCTTCTACCTGCAGAGCCCGATACCTCAGCTCTTCACATTTTAAATCACTGCACTCTTCTCTTGATCTTTTTCTCACAGAAGTTGGATGAGGTAATTGTTGCCTTGACGGTCCATCTGTTCTGTCGGCCTATCTGTCTGTCTGTCTATCTGGTGGCTGGCTAAGAAAGGGCTTACCTGCTGGAGTCCTTCAGTGATGGAAGTCACTGGAGCCATGCCGCAGGTCAGGGAGGAGAGCATGTACCCATCTGAGCCAATGGAACTATTAAAATTTCCTTGCTAAAAAAGAAGAAAAAAAAAAAAGAGAGAGAGAGAGAAAGAAATGGGGGTATGAAGTAAGTTTAAAGGAATCAGTTCAATACTAGAGAAACAATGAAGTATGACTTTATGAGGGGTAGGATGACAACTTAGAATATTCCAGAACTAAAAAATAGACACACAGACTTAATTAATGCATGTCCACTTCTGAAACTCTGGGTCCACAGATCCCCATGGGTTCCAGACTCTTCTAGGGTCTTTAGGTACAATGCAACTGTCATATAATATTGAGACAATTTGCTGGTCTCACCACTGACCTTTGAACTGAAGGACAAACTGCCACAGCACAAGCCAGTGTTTTCTGGGGAGTGTGGGCTAGTGTCTTTCATCCAGTCATTGCCACTGCCACCACAGTGACAAAGAAAACACAATATAAAAAAAGTCTCTAAGAACCCAAAAGACACACCTTACTTAAAAACACTCGGTAGAGCAGCAAAGTTCAGCAATTTATTAAACAGTGACCTCTGGAGACATCCCCCATCCATGTAACCCCCGTTCCGCCATCTTCAGGTACTGTACTGACAGTTTGCCACGGTCCGACAAAGCTAAGTGGAAATCCCAGAAACAAGCGATTCACAAGTGTTAAATTGCATGCCGTCTGCGCAGCATACTGGTATCTGGGGTTGTCCAGCTCTGTCCCACCTGGGACATTTGTCGCTTCTCTGTTCATCAGTATAACCAGGGCCTTACTCCGTTAGGCTGCCTTTGACCTCATTTTGTAACTGAGGGTGTTCTTGAATTTCTTATCCTCATGCTTCTAACCTCCCAAGTGCTGGCATCACAGGTGTACATTATCATTCCCAGCTATGAGGCACTCTGGGAGGAACCAAGGCTCCATGCATGATAGGCTATCACTCTACCAAAGGAGCCACATCGCCAGCTAAGCTTTTCCATAGGTATGTACAGGACACACATAGCACCCACAGCAGGTCAGTAACATTAGACATTTTAGGCTGGCCTAGAGGACAAGAGAAGGGGGCTCCTGCTCCTCGCGTGGCAAACGCTTAAACGGGGATGCTAAAGGATGGCTGGCATCCTGAAGAAAGGCCCTCTTGCAATGTTCACAGATGAGCTCTCTGACAACCTCTGACCAGCTGGCTGCATTCGGACTTGGGTTTGAGACACCAGTGGGACAGATGAATGTAGTAATCTGTGGCTTGCAGGAAAACCATAGGACACACATGAGGGCGGTGACAAGAGCTGAACTTTTGGGGGGAAATTAAGACTTGGGAAATCTCTGACCATCAAAGTGAGACTACTGGGGTCCTAATATTTCCATGATCTCTGATGAACGTGACTTTTGATAACTCGGTGATTCCATATCTTCCAAATGCCTTCATGTTTTCAAAAGGTGAAGGGGGTGAAAGATATATTCAAAGGACAAACGGGAGAGGGATTTTAATGCCACAAAGAACAAAAAGCTCACTGGTGCCACTTCTAATTTCACACTGTAACCAAGCTTTAAAAAAAAAAGGAAAACCTCCATTTGTCAAGTTGGGGGATAATATAAAAAAACGACATGCCCATCCTCTTCCAACTACATATCTGTTTAAAGTCAGATTTCCTTCGGATGTTTGAAGAAGGATGTAGTTAACAGACTGGCACCAGGATGGTCTATTAATGCAGACCTTGTACAGGTTCATGAAAATACAACACCATGCTACTCACTGACTTCCTGTTTGAAATAGTTAGTTTTGAGCCAGGCATGGCAGTGCATGTCTGAAATAGCAGCATGTGATTAGTGGGAGAAGGGTCAGCAGGGTCAGCAGTTCAAGGTTATCCTCAGCTGCAGACTGAGTTTGAAGCCAGCCAGGGACGACTCCTCAGACAAAAACTCTTGTCATGTGAGTTTGATGATCTAAGTATCACCCCAGAACCCTAGTGTAGGGAACAAATGACCCCCCCAAAGTTGTTCTCTGACCTCTACCCTCACACACACTAAAAAAGAAAGTAGAGGGGAGGTGCACAGCTGCCTGGAACCCCAGCTCCAAGGAATACGATGCTGTCGTCTGGCCAGGCAGGCATCGTGCATACGTGCATTCAGGTACACACACACACACACACACTAAAAGAACAAATAAATCTGTTTAAAAAGGATTTAATGTTTATTGCAGTTTATTATTTTTCCTTTTTGATTTTGGTGTGTGTGTGTGTGTGTGTGCGCGCGCGCGCGCGCGAGCGCTTCCACGTAAGCCTGTGTACCACATGTGTGCCTGTGTGGGTGGTGGGAATCAAACCAGGTCCTTTGCAAGTACAACAAGTGGCTCTTAACCACTGAGCCAAGTCTCCAGTCCCTACTAACTTGATTTTAAATGACTTATAACTAAAGCTCTCCCATCATCCTCTGGTGATGCTGGTGAGGAAGCCCAGGACTATGCACGTGCAAGGCAGGAACTCACCACTGATTACTCTCCACAGCCCCACAACTGAATAGTTTGAAAAGTGCACTTTGAGTATTGAGAAAGTATTATGGCAAGTATTGAGAAGCACTCAGGAGGCAGAGGCAGGCGGATCTGTGATTCCAGGCCAGCCTGGTCTACATAGTCAGTTCTAGGATAGCCAGGGCTACACAGTGAGATCTTCTCAAAACAACAACCAACAAAAAAGAGAAAGCTAGCCCAGATAAACATACTTTTTTTTGGGGGGGGGATGTCAATGATAACAGTATAATGGGGCCAAGAGAAGAAAAAGTTTGCAAGCCACCGCAGGAGATGAGTCTTGCACTATTTGGGGTCACTAAAAGCCCAGTTGGTGGAGCTGGTGAGGATGAGGAGGCTTGCTCCATGGTAGAGAGCATTTGCTGCTCTTACAGAGGATCCTAGCATCCACATGGGGCAATACCAGCTCCTATAACTCCAGTTCTGGGGAGCCAGCGTCCTCTTTTGGCCTTTTCGAGCACGGCACAGCACACACATGGTGTGTATGCATACTTCTGTAGGACTCACACAGACCTTTTTTTTTTTTTTTTTTTTTTTTTAATCTTGAGGAAAAAACAAAACAAAACAAAAACTACCTTGAGGGTGTTTGTTTTGATTTGAGGGAAAAGTAAACTAGTTTATCCTAGTCACGCCTCTTAAGGCAACCAAGGCAACTACTCCACCCACAGTGTGTGGAGGGGTGGGGCGGGACGGGGCAGGGGAGGAGCTAGAGGTTAATGTTGGGCATCTACCTCAATCACTGTATACGGGATCTGTTGAGAAAGGGTTCTCTAAATGACCCTGGCTAGGCTCACCAATCGGCTAGGTTGGGTGGCCCACAAACTCTGGGGATCTGCCTGCCTCTGCCCACATAGGGCTTAGGTTACAGACAGGTGCAACCACACTGGCTTTTTAAGTCAGTGGTGGGGATCTGAACTCAGTTCCTTATGCTTGTACAACTTACTGGGCCATCTCTCTAGCATGACGCATGACTCTCTGTCCTTTTTTTTTTAATGTATAGTTATTTATTTTCTTGCATGTGTGTAAAGGACATCTTGAGGCAATCAGTTCTCTCCTTCGGCCATTGGAATTTGAAGAGCTGGAGTTATTAGGATTGATGGTAGGCACCTTTACCTGCTGAGTTGTCGCATTGCTATTCTGCTTGCTCAGCTTGGCACAACAGTGCCTTCAATGCTTAGAAACTGTACCACATTTTCTGATTTTCTGGATGCCTCTCATGGAAAAGGACCCCAGATTTTCCAAAGTCATGAGGCCACTGGGGTTCATGCACATCCTCCAGAATGAGCCTTTTTCCACACATGAACTACTTCAAATGCCATCAAAAGACCTGAGTACACATGGTGTTCTACAACGCTTTACACGGTTTCTAAGACCAACTCCTCACACATGGAGGGTATGGTGGGTTGAGGAACCTGAAGCAGCTTCTTCTTATGAGGGAAATGGTACCAGGGACCAGGAGAGAGCGGGAAACACCCACCCTGAGCCTGGCCACAGGCTTAGATGATCTCAAACTGTGGGGAAAGGAGGGGAAGCCAAGACAAGGCTCAATGGGTAAGGTGGACACCGAGCCTGACACCTGAGTTCAGTCCCCTGGACCTGCATGGTAGAAGGAAAGAACACTCCCTGCATGAAGGCGACAGTCACACACATGGTAAGTAACACTAAAGTTATAAATAAAAAGATGGTGACATGCCTTCTGCTTGGCTCACATACTTCCCAGGAGCTGACGATCTTACTTAGCCTGACTCCATCCCTTGGGTTACTATGTAATCACCAGAAGGGGAGGAGAGTAGAAGCTAATATCAGACAAATCTGACCCACAGCTGGATGCTTTCCTTAGAATTAAGTCCTTACGCGGTTTTTCAGAAATACAGCATAAACACAAGTAACACAAAAACCAACACAAGGGTTTTTACTTACTATGGCATCTTTGACAATTTGTTTGGCCACCTGCTCTGGTTTGCAAATACCTGTCGTCTCTGAAATAAGCCGGGTCTCCAGGGGCTAGAAGTGGCAAAATATACAAATCAATGCCATCACATTAATAAGTAAGTCTTCAGTAGGACCACGATACAAACCTGGTACATGAGCTAGCTTGTTGGAGCCCACTCCCTATGGTGGATGCCATGCTCAGTCTTAATGCATGAGAGAGGGGCCTGGCTCTGCCCCAACCTATTGTGTCAGACTATGCTGACTCCTTATGGGAGCCCTTACCTGTGAGGAGGAGTGGACTGGGGGTAAGCTAGGGGGGAGGTGAGGGAGGGTGGGAGGAGGTAAGGTGGGGTGGGAGGAGGCAAGAAGGGGTGAGAGGGAAAACTGTGGCTGGAACGAAAAATGAAATAAAAAATAAAAATGGAAAAAATAAGTCTTATAGGCCCTGATTTACAAATAATTATTATTTTCTACCTTCAAACAAATTCATGTTTTAAGCATAAGTCAATCTAGATTCCCAATCAGTTTCTATTTGTGGAATATTCGTCCCCATTGGCAAAGCAAGACAAGGAAGTGCTTGCTGTCCTGTGCCAACAGTGTGGCTCTTGTGAGGACTGCAAGAGTAGACCAACGTATCCCGGTGCAGAGGGGCCCTGTCCCAACTAGCCAGACTGATGGGAGATGTTATTCTGTAAATATGTTTCTTATTGGTTAATGAATAAAGCACTGTTGGCCAATAGGAAAGCAAGATAGGCGGGGCTAGGAGAGTAGGAGGAGAGAGGAAGTAGTACTGAGGAGTCAAGATGGAGGACGGAGAGAGAAGAATGCCAGGGTCTCTCCTGTAAGATGAGACCACGTGGAAAAACTTAGATTGATAGAAATGGGTTAATATTTAAGACAGAGCTAGCCAATAAGAAACGCTAGTAACAGGCCAACAGCTTTATATCTATACAGCGTCTCTGTGTATTATTTGGGGCTGGCGCGGCCGTGGGACCAGAACGGTGGGAAAACCCTACTCATAACACCAGACACGTGCCGCACAGTACGTATGCAGCGGCTGGCCCCTGCCTGAGCAGTCTATCTCACCACAGTGCCTCCCTTCTGACCAGACTCCTCACTGAGCAGATGAATGGGGACAGATAGAAACCCTGAGTGCAGACAGTCTCAGCCAAGGCCCCATTGAAGAACTGTAACTACGTACTCAAGGACCAGCAGAGACTGGCTATGTGAGAACCAACAAGGTATGCACTGTACCTAGTTTGGCTGACAGACAGTTATAGGACTGGGACTCCAGTTCCCAAATCACAGGCTCATTTCTCAAAAGATGATAAAGGCCTACTGGACTTGCCCCTGGCCCAGAACGCCTTTCTAAATCTTTGCCTTCTTTCTTTTTCCTCTTCCCCTCATCTTTTCTCCTTCTCTCCTTTTCTCCTTCATGTCCGCATTAATCCACATTGTGGCTGCTTCTGTAAACTTTGTATCCTAATTTACCTCTAAGCAGCATTTTTTTCTCATCTCATTGGCTTAGTAGCACTTTACACACACATCTAAACATTCTTCAAAAGGGTTTCCAAGCCAGGTATTGGCGGCCCACACCTTTAATCCCAGCACTCATGAGGTAGAGGCAAGTGGATCTCTGTGAGTTCGAGGCCAGCCTGGTCTACAGAACTAGTTCCAGGACAGGCTCCAAAGCCACAGAGAAACCCTGTCTCAAAAACCAAACCAAACAAAAAGAACTAAACATTTTGGGGGCTGGAGAGATGGCTCAGAGGTTAAGCTCCAGAGGTCCTGAGTTCAATTCCCAGCAACCACATGGTGTCTCACAACCATCCGTAATGAGATCTCGTGCCCTCTTCTGGCCTGCAGGCATACATGCAGACAGAACATTGATAAAATGAACAAACAAGGAAACAAATCTTGAAAAAAAAAAAAAAAAAAAAAAAACAGTTTCCAACTGAAGCATTATGAAGCATTAAGCCACAGAAGGTGGTAAATTTGACCCCTTGAACAGGGAGAAAGCCTAATACATATTTCCTCTTCCTTGTCTGGTTTTGTCACACGGGATCTCACTATGTAGCTCAAGCGGCTTGTGACTCCTAATCATCCTGCCTCCGCCTTCCGAATACTGAGAGCCATGTGCCACCACGCTCAGTTTATTTCTCCTTAAAAAGAAACCAAAATGCTTCATAAAAGCCAGTTTTCCCTTATGAACTTGAGAGGACAAAGGTCCCTTTGATGGCGCCACCATTTGCTTTTCCAGCCAACCAGGTGGGTAAGGCCATGCAAGATGCACTGAGTTAGAAGGATGCCTACTGCTCCCACAGAGCCGCAGATCAACGCAGGTACCAGTCACCACAAATATGTCCAAAATTTTACTAGAGGCGAAAGGAAAACAAACTTAACATCAAATCTCAGAGAAATCACCACTTTTCTTGAGTTTTAGTCTCAAACTTAAAGCCTGTGCAACAAGTATTTAAAAATGTGCTTTGCAGATCTCCGAGGCAGGGGGTTTGCTTTCAGTTTATTTCTTTGGAACAGAAAGAAATTGTAAAACTGGCTGACTTTTAAAAAAATGGGGGAGGGTTTCTTTTTTTGTTTTGTTTTGGTTTTCTTTTTTTTTTTTTTCAAACAAAAACAGGACATAGACTACATAAACATCCACATTTTATGCTACAGAGATCCACATACACTGTAAGAGGAAAACTACAATTACCCTCATTTCGAGAGTGATCTGTTTCATCTCTTCACTGTGTGTGAGGGCAAAGGGAAGGAGGAGGAGCCAGATAAACAAAGCCTGCCCTCAGCTGAGGATAACCTGAGCTCACTGCATGTAATCTGCATGTCCATGTGAGATAGCCTGCCCTCAGCTGAGGATAACCTGAGCTCACTGATGTAATCTGCATGTCCACCTGAGACAGACGTGCAGGTTGAAATGACCAGATCCAAGCCACCTGCCCACAGGGGGCAGGAGACCAGCAGTACACAAATCAAAGCCTTGGTTCTTTGACAGCCTCCACACCCAGCACAGGAGATGCCTCACCAGAGCAGAACAATTCGGCAAGCTCTGGTGTGGAACGGTGAGTTCCCCAGACCTCTTGCTTTGTTTGGGTTTTAACTCTCCTGATGGCAGCAGATCACAGGATTCCTCAGTGGGGAAAGAATGAGGAGAGGGAGTAAATGTCCATGTAAGGGAACTAAGGACACGAATGGCGCACCCCGCCATCTCTAGGCAAAGCAGAAAGTGGAGGAGGTGCCAGAGGTTTACAAGTGGCCTTTCGGTGTCTCCCTCAACGTAATCACCCACATGCAATGTGCAGGGCCCAATGACTGGGACTGTAATTGCAAAGAAGTAAAGAAACAGATAAGGAAGAGTAAAATGGAAAGAACAAAAATACAATCAACCAACGTCCAGAGGGAAGCTCCTCAGGGATAACAGGAAGGCTGGTGTGGGCTCTGGGGATTCAAAGGCCCACACCAGGCCCCATGTCTCCCTGCTTGGGGATCAGGGTTTAGCTCTCAGCTCCTTCGCCAGCACCAGGACGGCCTTTGTGTCACCCTGCTCCCTCCACAAGGCTAAGGACTAACCCTACGAAACTGCAAGAAAGCCCCGATTCCATGGTCTTTTATAAGAGTTGTGCTGGTCTGACGGTCTCACTCCCTTCTGAAGCTGTTGCTCAGGCATCCGACTTCGTGGTCGGACTGTCTCAGTTCCTTCTCTTACTCTCGGTTTCTTTCTCATTCAACTTTTCCCTTGAAATTTTTATTTCTACTGATTTAAAAAAAAAAAAAAAAAAAACACTTATATCTTCTTTCCGCTCTGGAGTTTGTCTTAGCAATCTGTTCTCTTTCTGTGAAGAAACACCATGACCAGCATAACTCTTTTTTTGTTTTGTTTTGTTTTGTTGTTTTTTTGAGACAGGGTTTCTCTGTATTGTTCTGGAGCCTGTCCTGGAACTAGCTCTGTGGACCAGGAAGTGAGACAGTCAGGCCAGAAAGTAGGACGCCTGAGCAACAGCTCTAAGAAGAGCACTTTGAAATATTTTGGATGGAAAAAAGCTTATTGAAAATGTTGCAGAACAGAAGCTCATGAGCTGACAGAATGAAGGCCTTCCATGCACTCATGAGGAGCATATGAAATAAGAGCATTTCACATCAAATGATATTTAAAAAAGATAAAAAGGGACTGGACTAGAGC
Source organism: Phodopus roborovskii (assembly GCF_943737965.1). Lineage (NCBI taxonomy): Eukaryota > Metazoa > Chordata > Mammalia > Rodentia > Cricetidae > Phodopus > Phodopus roborovskii. The sequence goes on along the minus strand of NW_026126583.1, from coordinate 3,892,557 downwards.
TGCCTCCTCAGGATGACTGGAGGTATAATATAGGGCTGTTCTATTAGTCACTGAAGAATCTGTGGCCTCATGGCTTGGTGGAAGGAGGTGAAAGGTAAGAGGTGGGAGGGACCCAGTAGGAGGAAGTGGATCATTAGGAATGTGTTCCTGAGGCTATCGCTCACTCTGGCTCTTGGTGTACCCTCCTCTGCTTCCTGTAAGGTGAACTGCTCCGCCCATCTATTCTCCCTGTCCTGATGGACTGATAATCTCTGAAACCATGAACATGGAACAGAAACAAACCTTTCCCTCTTCGAGCTGCTTTTCTCAGGTATTTGGTCATAGGGTCCCACAGCAACACTAGAAGTTAGAACCCAGTGAGAAATGCCTGTAAAACTTTGAGGGCCATTATTTTCAACTTAGAGTTTTGTACCAAGTAAAAGAACCTGTCAAACACAACAACCACACACACACACACACACACACACACACACACACACACGAAGGAAGGGAAGAAAGGAAGGAAGGAAGAGAAAGAAGGAAGCATTTTTGTTATTGCAGATTCTAAACAAATGTGCCTTTCTTTCCAGTGACTGAAGTGCTACCAAAATGAGCAGATAAATAACAGACTCCAACGAAGGGACAGAAAGGGGACACTGAAGTGCTGAGAATGTTGAGCTAGAGGCCTGTGTCCCGTCAGGAAGTCCCAGGAGAAACCCTACGTGTTCAGACCCAAGGATGTTCAGTCCTGCCCAGTGAACCAGCCCCAGGAGCACACAAAGACTTTAATAGTATTCAAAAAGATACATATGAACACAGAAATCTGACATCATTACAGATAACACAGGAAGAACACAGGGAGGATGGACCAGATCCGAAGCTTACATATTAGCTTCCCCAGCAAAGAAGTAGGACATATAATGTATGTATGTATGTATGTATTATGTATTATGTACTGGTTTTAAAGACATGGATGAAATGGCTCTGTCTGGGAAAGAAAAATCAGAAGGGAGTGCTGGACGACTATAGTGCACGCAAAAGTAGTAAAGGGAAGAAGGAAACTTTGCTTGGAGAACCCCAGGGAGGACAAATCCTGGCTCAGTACCCAGTAAAAACTCAGACCCAGTAAAACCACTAACAGGTACGTGGCGAGGAGCTAAAGTAGGGTAAAAACCAGAGGAGGGTTACACCAAAGGTGCAGAATGGTTCTAGGGAAACAACATGCTAGTCTGGCCCCTGGGTGGCCAGACTGGCAGAGCCAGCCCTGGGGAAGCAGACAGGAGGCCCCCAAGGCTCACGGGCAGGCAGTGCGACCTACCTAACAGTTCCAGGAGAGTGGGAGACCCTATCTCAGGACCAAGGCAGATACCATCAGAGGAGGAACACCAAGGTAGTTCTCTGTCTCTATGTGTGTGTGCACTCAAATGTGCACAGCCCTCCCACACGAATGTGCACAGTGCAAATATGTACGCACATACACGACACACACCCCACCACGAACAATTCCCATACACAAACATCCACAGAGGACACACACAGACATATACACACGACACATACACACAACCCCCATATACAAACATGCACATACATGGTACACACATCCTAACATGCACAGTCCCTACATGCAAACATGCACAGAAAACACACACACCACACACACAAACATGAACAATCCCCACAAACAAACATACACACAAAAACATATACACATGACACACACACACAATCCCCATATACAAACACGCACACACGCGACACACACATCCTAACATGCACAGTCCCTACATGCAAACATGCACAGTATGTATACACACACATCCATCCAAAATATGTACAACCCCCACACATAAACATGCACAGTGCACACATACACATGCTAATCCAAACATGTACAATCCATATACACCCATACACACACATCACATGTACACATCACAGAATACACACACACAAACATGCATAACCCCCACATAGTCACACAACATATATACTTTATGCAGGCACACACTATGCTCACATCACACATAAACATGCATACACACCACACACACAACATACATCACACACAAAATACATCACATAAACATAACACACAATATACATCACACACATATCACACACACAACATATCACGCACACACCACACACATATCACATACAACACAGATAACACACACATCACATCCCCCACACATATCACATACAACATACATCACACGTACAACACACATGCAACACAATCACACACACACACCACACACAACATATATCCCACACACATTGGACACACGTCCCAGACATATACAAAACACATCACACACAAACACTATACATCACACAGACACATAAACAAACAACACAGAAAGCTAACATGTAGGGAGTACTGACCTTCGTTTTGTTCTCTTCCGCCAGCCCTGGGGTGTCAGTGTCCGGTGGGTAGGCCACAGTGACATACACATTATAAGGCTTCACCTGGTCACAAACAAGGTTTGCACATGGAGTAAACGGAACATTCTGTATGCATCCTATTACCTTGTTTGAGCTGTGCTGACTCTTAGAAGGTTGACGGTCATCAGGCTCATGTCAATAAAGAGCCAACGAATGTACTGAGGACACCTCTCCATCATGATGGCTGCCTCCCACTAATGTTTCTCCCTGCTGCTGACTAGACTGGTGCTGCCCAGTGTGGACAAGAGACAGTCTATTCATTCAGACTCTGCCCATGAGCTGAGCAGAGTTTCAAGGCAGAAACAGGTCTACACCCGTATCTATGTAATTTGAAGCAAGTCTACACCCTTATCTACAGGGTTATACAGCCTTTTTTGCCGTTCAGGCTGCTTTCTGCTGTGCCCAAATCCAGGCTTGGAGAAGACCCCGTATAACCACCCACATAGCATCAGAAGAAAGCATCTTCACCCTGGGTGGATCCCCAAAGGACCAGCCAAGGAACAACCCTGCAAACAAACAGCCTCGGCAAGTATGTACATACAGAAACTCTCCTCTGCCTTTTGACACTAAATCTCTCATTGCATAAGCTCAGGCTAGTCTGAACTGGTGATCGCTCAGCCAAGGCTTCCCAAATGCTTGGGGTACAGGTGTGCATCGCCACACCCAGTTCCCCGATTTTCTTTACAGCTATTCTGCCTAATTCCAACCTCCCTCTGGCTCTTCCAAAGCTCATCCGTGCCCTACTCTCTCTTCTCATTCAACTGCTCTACTGATGGACACACTCCAACAATCCCAGTGGACCTCTCCCAAACACTGGCCAACAACAGTAACCTGTAACATGTTCACTTACACTGAGAATTGAATCGGCAATCCAAAAGCTCAGAGCATCGAGTTCATTTTTTGGTGTGATCTTTCTATTTGCTGCTGGCTTATGTTTTTGTCCTCATAAAGACATGTGGAGTAAGGGGAGGTAAATCAGACAGTGCCCCACAGCTCCACCCTCCTACCGGGGAGTCAGTCACTGGACTCCCTCAGTGACACAGTTGTGTGACCTCAGAGGAGTTGCATGGTTCAAGAAAAAGAAACAGCAGGTGCTGGCCAGCCAGCCAAGTAGGTGTAAAAATGAAAGCTGGCTCCATTCCAGGGTGCCCAGGTCAAGAGGGTTCACAGCTTGGCCAGGCCAACCGGGATTTAAGTGAGCGAGCTATGACAATAAGAGGTTTCTCTCACACTTGCTTTTGAGGTGGGGACTTAATAAGACATTTGTCTCTAGTAGTCTTGTTTGGTCATAAGAAAACAATTCCAATTAAAAGCTGTTATCCGCTGTTCTATTAAAACGAGAATACAGGAGCTGGAGAGGAGACCCCAGTTGCTTACATCAAAGAAGAGAATATAGCTTACAGCTTACTATGGTGGAAAGAGATGGAGGGAGGGCCTGCGCATGCTCGGGAGGGGAAAGCAGGAAAAGCACCTGGAGTTGGAGGTTGCTGCTGTACTGTTTTGGTTGAATCTTGAACACAACTCTGGCTATAAACCAGTTCAGAAATAAAACTGCCAAAAAAGATTTTTAAATAATATATTTGTATCTAAAAGACTGAAAAAGAAAATGCAACCAAAATACCAACGAAGCCCTCAATTGAACACACTGCCCAGGTTTCCAGGGTGTTACTTACACTTGGGGAAACAGAGAGGTGAACAGAAGACTTAAAAAATTAACTAAACCAAAAAGTTTATTCAAATCACTTAAGCATATTAGCAACTATGCTGGTTTTACTCATAAAATCTGACTAAATTATCCAAATTTCAAAAAACAGATATTACTTTATAAGGAAATCTTGTCTTGATACAAGTTTTACTATGAACAAATTGGATTCAAAAGACTGAATTTATTTTCTCCAAATAAAACAGCAGTCTTCTTGATGGCATGGTTTTGTTTGCTCATTTAAGTAATAGTACTTTTAATGCATGGGACTCAGGGGGACTTATCCCAGGGCAGCAGCCAGCAGTGTGGGAAGTCACTCTTGCCATCAAGAGGGTGAAAGGACTCTGTTCCGGCCACTGCATCAGGGCACCCAGATGACATTCTCTGCCCTCAATTTGTGAATCTTATTGGCGGACACGGGGGAAAGCCTTAATGGGCGTATAATGTTTTTATCTTCCAAACTCCTGTGCCTGCACGGATTCTAAGACCAAAACATAAATGAGCGGATGAAACGGCTGCCAGATGTCCACACTGCCTTCTGCCCGAATGACAGACATATCCTCTGCTACGAGGGACGTCGGTAAGCTGGCAATCCCAGGGTCTGACCTTCTTATTCCTGTTACTAAGCGACTATGCGAATCTGAGTAACTGACTTCACTCAGAACTTAATTTCCTTCCCCGAAAGTGGCATGAAGAAGCCTACTGCACACATTACACACACGTGTACACAAAAGAAAAAAAGAAAAGAAGACAAAAGAAAATGGTAATTTGCAGAGTCCTTAAGAATGATGGCAGGGAAAATAGTTAAGATCTCAAGGATGAACTTGGGGTGGGGGTGGGGGGTAGAAGCGAGGGGATGGGAACATGAGGGACCGAAATGGCCAAGTTCAAGGAGGGATGGAGGGGGAGAGCAATCAAAGAGATATGTTGATAGAGGGAGCCATTATGGGGTTAGGGAGAAACCTGGTGCTAGAGAAATACTCAGAAATCTACAAGGACGACCCAAGCTAAGACTCCTAGCAATAGTGGAGAGGGTTCCTGAGTGGGCCTTCTTCCCCTATTAATCAGATTGATGACTATCCTGTCATCATAGAACCTACATCCAGTAACTGATGGAAGCAGATGCAGCGGTCCACAAACAAGCACAGGGCTGAGCTCCTACAGTCCAGGTGAATAAGAGGGAGGAGGGATCCTATGAACAAGGGGGTCAAGATCATGATGGGGAAAACTGCAGAGACAGCTGACTCAAGCTAGTGGGAGCTCATGGACAATGGGCTGACAGCTGGGGACCTACATGGGACTGAATGTGGGTGACAGTTAGTGGCTTGGTCTTTTGGCAGTCCCTGGCAGTGGCATCAGGATCTATCCCAGGTACATGACCTGTTTTTGGGAACCTATTTCCTATGGTGGGATACCTTGCTCAGCCTTGATACTGGGGGGGAGGGGTATCTTCCCTCCCTCCCGCCCCAACTTGGTATGCCAGACCTTGTTGACTCCCCCAAGGGAGGTCTCACTTACACCTCTGAGGCGTGGAGGGGGACAGGAGAAGGCGAGGGAGGGGGAACTGGGGTTAGTATGTAAAATGAAAAAGAAATTTTAAAGAAAAAAGAGTGATAGCTGCAGAAGTCCAGTATCTTCTCTTGCAATTTCGCAGCCATACATGTTCTACTGACTAAGCATGTGTGTGCAGAGGCCTGAGGCTAATGTTGGGAGTTTCCCCCTGACTCCCCATCTTATTCTTTGAAGCAGGGTCTCCCAACTGGACTCACACTGGTAACACTTGTCTATCCAGCTAGCCAGCTTGCTTTAGCGGTCCTGTCTTCATAGTAAGCATAGGAATCACAGGCAGGCTGCCACATTCACCCAGCATGTACTTGGGCTCTGGAGAGCCAAACTCTGGTACTTACACTGTACACTAAGCATTCTACCCACTGAGCCAGCTCCTCAGCCCAGGATGGTTCCTTAAGAAAGCTGTCTATCTAATGACATCCCTGGCTCACTCAAACAGAAGGGGGCCAGCACCAGGAAGGCATCTCCAGCACTATACACAGCAGACAACTCCCCGCCCTCAGAGTCATTTTTCCTCTGTCCCGACTACAAGTTTTATGCCATAAGAAGTGTTAAACTCAGAACTTAACAACGAAATTGTTTTCTTTACACTAGTGTCAGATTTACAAATCTTCAAGTGAATAGAAATAATGCGGGCAAAGAAGCTAGAAATTTGCAGCTTACACTGCTGATCTGAGCGAGGGGAATGGAAACAAACACAAAGATTACTACCTCCATCTGCAGAGCTTCTGCCAATCCTCTTATGGCAAACTTGGATGAAGAGTAGGCTGTGAAACCAAACAGCCCCAACTGTCCGGCCTGAGAGGACACGAACACGATTCTGCCCACCCGTCGCTCCTTCATGGTGGTGATCACTGCCCTGCTGGGGTACACGCTGCCCAGGTAATTTATGCTCATTAATTTCTGCAAGGAAAAAAAAGAGGCCACACGAGGCGGAAACACGGTCAAAAGTCCAAGTCATACTCAAGGGCAGTTTTGTCTCTTTCCAGGACTCATTTCTTTAATAGAGACCCGTGTTGGTTTGAATGAGAATGTCCCCCATAGACTCACCTATCTGTAGGCTTGGCTCCTAGTTGATGGACAGTTTGGAAGGATTACCAGGTATGGCATTATTGGAGGAGGTGTATCTCTGGGAGTGTGCTTTGAGATTTCAAAAGTCCGCACCAGGCCCTGTGTCTGCCTGTCAGTCTGTCTCTGCTGTCAATCAGGATGTAAAGGTCTCAGCTACTTCTCTAGCACTACACACCTGTCTGCCTCCCACCTCGGAACTGTAAGCCAGCCCCAGTTAAATGCTTTCCTTTGTAAGAATTGCTTTGGTCTTCACAGCGATGGCGCAATAACTAAGACAAGCCCAAGAGCCTGGGAGGTGGGGTGTAGCAGATTTGCTGGCTAAATGAGTACATGAATGATGCTGGAGATGATACCCAACACTTACAACCTACCCTTTGAAGACTACTTTGTACAAGTCTTCCATTCTTACAGAGTGACAGAAGTTCTATCTCTGATGAAGAACGGTCCAATTTAGGGCTGGGCCGGGCTTCAGTTAGGAAAGTGCTTGCTTTGCAAGAATGAGGACTTGAGTTCGGATCCCCAGGACTGTCACAAAAGATCTGCTGGCATCAGTAACCCAAGCACTGGGAGGAAGAGGGCGGAGACAGGCAGATCCCAGAGGCTTGCCGAATATTCCCAGCCATGTAGCCAGAATGGTGAACTCCAGGACCAGTGAGAGAGTGAAATAAGGTGGAGATGGACAGAGGATTGTCGATATCAACCTCTGCCCTCACCATGCACAAACACAAATGGTCAAAACGAGCTTCCTCCTTAGAGAAGGTACACTGTATACCGTAGCTAAGGTTTTATAGCCGTATTTTTAGGTGTGGGCATTTTGCCCCCGGTTATGTCTGTATACCAGTGTGTGCTATGCCCACAGAGGCCAGAATGGGGTACCAGATCTACTGCAACTGGACTTAAAAACAGGTGTAAGATGATGGGAACCAAACCAAGGTCCTCCGGCAGAGCAGCAAACACACTTAGCCCCTATGCGTTCCTTCTAGGTCCTTGTAAGTATTAATTCTTAAACGACAGCGTCTAAGTATTGCTGGCCTATTAGTTCCCAGCTAAGCAAAGATTACAAAGAGAAACTGGCATCAGCTAACAGTATAGATACGAGCTGAATTGGTACAGCCGCCTGCTACTGACTTCATGAGAAAAAGAGACTGCCCTTTTTCTCAGGAGAAAACGGGGTTAATCTTGGAATTACCTCAGGATGCTGCAGGGATTAAGAGGGAAACAAAAGCTAAGCACTAGCACAGATCCTGGTGCACAGGAAGAACTCAGTATACACCAGCTTTCCTGGTGCACAGGAAGAACTCAGTATACACCGGCTTTCCTGGTGCACAGGAAGAACTCAGTATACACCGGCTTGTGCACCCGGAAGGATAAAAGCCCACACTGGTGCTCAGCGTCTCACCACTAGAACTCTTAAAGCCTTTGCTCAACTTGAAGCCTGAAGATGCTCACAGTAACACCGTTATACAATAAAAGTTTTCCTTTGTCATCTTGCAAAACTAAACAGCCCAGTCTAGCTTAGGCTAAACTGGAACTCACTTCATAGCCACATGCTTATTCTCCTGTCTCAGCTTCCCAAGAGCTGAGCTTATAGGTGTGAGCCACTATGTGCAGCTAAGAACTGCCCCCCCCAAATAAGAAAATAAAAGCAAAAGGAAAAGCAACAACATTTTGAAAGCTGGTGAACAGAATGACAAGTGTAACACACTTGGCAAGACAGAGAAACTGAATGTTGAATGGCAACAGAGAAACTAAAAGGCAGGGTTGTACAACACAACCCCAAAGGCTCAAATGGCACCAGGAGCTTGTGGGATGGGGCTGCATCAGGTAAAGAGAGTCCAAATGTCTACTGATGATAAGCAGACAAACACACTGCAGTGTGCCCACACAATGGGACCATTACCAACCCAGAAAAGCAAATCAAGCACTGAGGTACACTACAGTGTACCTTAAGATCGTTCTGTTATGTGAAAGGGGCCAGACACAAGAGAAGATCACACCATCCTAAGACAGACACAGATTCATGGTAGCCAGGGACTAGAATAAGGGTTTGGAACAATGAGAAATACTTGACAAAGTATAGAGTAGCCTTTGGGGAGACAAAAGTGTTTTGGAATTAGATGGCTACATGTCACAATATGCTAAATGATTTCGATTCCCTCAACCTGGAGTTACAGATAGTTGTAGCTGCCATGTGGGTGCTGGGAATTGAACCTGGGTCTTCTGGAAGAGCAGCCAGTGCTCTTAACTTCTGAGCCATCTCTCTTGCCCTCCTCAATCCAGTCTTTATCCCCATTCTCAGTAGCTGGGTATCCTCTATGGCATCATCTTATACATGCACAAACAAACACACACACACACACACACAAATCAGATAAACACATAGACTCATGCATACCCCCACACACATTTCTCTTTTTCTGGCTACCCCCAAGTCTTCTGCTTTATTACTTCATACTTAGACATAGCTGTTGACATCATCTTTCAAATCTCAACCCTATTCTTCCCACATGACCGTACGCAGGTACAAACAACCCTCTTGTACACAAAGCTGGTAATGGCACCTTAGATCCCCAGGTCCTACTGTTCTGATTTTTTGTTACCCTATGCTTCTCCGGGAAGCCTCGAGGCCATCTATGAGTACGTGGTGCTTCCTACCACCTGTGAGAACACAGCTCTGATGCTGGTCCAGCAGGCTCTTTTTTTTTTTTTTTTTTTTTTTTTTTTTTTCTTTAAGAACGGAGAGCAATTTAACTTCAGAGTCAAGCTTCCAAACCCATTACCCCAGTGGAAACTGAGCAGAACCCTGAAAACGAGACTGCTGTATTGCCAAGCACATATGCTTTACACTTAGATTTCAAATCTAATGACCTTTTCTTCAGTACTAAAGTAAATTAGTAGTTGAGATTCTTGGTGGGCCTGTTTTAAAATAGAAGAGACATCGTCACCTTGACTCCAGGTGAGCAAACACCTGTCACTTACCTCAAAACTACTAACTTCAAGTTCTTCAAACTTTCCTGTCAGAGACGTCCCCGCACAGTTGACCAGCATGTCCACAGGACCCAGCTTCTCCTGTGCCTGGAAGAATAGTCCCGAACATTACATACTGCTCCAAACATTACATGGCAGAATGGAAGACTCACTGCGCAGAAAAACCAAGTCAACAAATGGAACCCACTGAACCGACAGAAAGAGCTGCCAGCTCCCAGCCACATAGCCAGATGGCAAGAAGCGATGAAAAGTCAATCGGTGGACTGAGGTCGCCGGACCCACCCCTCACCTGTTTTATGACATTCTCCACTTGGCTGTAATCTTGAGACACATCGACTGAGATACAGAGCACCACCTGTTAAAAAGAAGGGGAAGGGGGAGGGGTCAGGGCCTGCAAGGTGGCTCCTCAGGTGAGAGCGCCTGCCACCAAGCCTGATGACCTGAGTTCTATCCCTGCAACCCACATGGAGTACTGCCATCTTTGAGTTGTTTCTCCCCCCCCCCCGCTCGGGCGTGCATGTGCACGTACATACGAAGTGTAAAAAATAATACTGGAGATGCAGGTGTCTTTTGAGACAGGGGCTGGCTACATAGTCTGGGCCAGTCTTGAACTCCGTATATAGTCCAGGACATCTTAGGGCTCGCAGAGGTCCTCCTGTTTCAGCCTTCCAAATACCAAGATTTCAAAGCTAGAAGTGTACACTAAAATGCTCGTTCTATCACAACCATTTGTAAAAGATATTTTTAAAAATTAAAGCCAACTCTTTCCAATAATGAAGGCCAAACTTGGACAGAAGCTCTCAGTATTTGAAATCTGCGGTCAGTGTTATTAATGGAAGAACACACCCACAAAATAATATGCTGGTACAGGGTTGTGACAAGGGACATGGAGATGGGCGCCACAGCAAACAGGCAGGCATCTGGAAAGTCTGCTACTACGTTTGTATCCCTGGTGCTGTGTTAAAGGCTTGGTCTGTGGTGCTATTGGCAGGTGGTAGAACTGATGGGAGATGTCATTCTGTAAATATGTTTCTCATACTGGTTAATGAATAAAGCACTGTTGGCCAATAGGAAAGCAAGATAGGCGGGACTAGGAGACAAGGAGGAAAGAGGAAGTAGTAAGGAGGAGTGAGCATGGAGAGACTGGGGAGAACAGACACCGGCCCCACTCCCCAGTAAGATGAGACCACGTGGAAATACTTAGATTAATAGAAATGGGTTAATCATTAAGACAGAGCTAGCCAATAATAAATTAGTACCTAGCCAATAGAATTATATCTAATACAGGGTCTCTGTATGTTAATTGGGGCTGGTGTGGCAGTGGGGCCAGCGGCAGGAAAAACCTTACTCCTACAGTAGAATCTTTAAAAGGCGGGGCCTAAAAGAAAGAATTTAGGTCACTGAGGTGTGCCCTTGAGCGGAAGAGGATACTGAATCACCCCCAACCCTATTTCCCAGCCATTAAGAGATGAGCAACTCTGGTTTTTGGCCTTGTCACATGCCCCAAAGCAACAGCCATTTTTAGCATATATGCAAAGAGACCAAAACAGATCAAACAGAACAGAGAGACCACACTGAAAAGCTTCCATAAGAGCAACAAACACACACAAAAATGTGGAAGCAACTTAAAATAGCCACCAATTACAGACCAGATAAGTAAAAGTGGCTCGTGGATACAACTACATATTATATACCAATAACAAATTATAGTGAAATGAGGATGATGCCTATCGTCACATCTAGCTAGGAGGCGGAGATACGAGAATCATTTCAGCCCTGGGATTTGAGCCTAACCTGGAAAGCACAGCCATAGGAAGAACTATCTCAAAAAAAAGAAGACAACACATGAACTATTTTATTCAGCAGCATGGGTGAGTTTTAAAGAATAATGCAGAACGAAGAAACAAAGTTGCATAACACCACATAAAGTGTCACCATGTCACAGCAATCTATCAAACTATAAAGTTTATTGGTACTTGCCTAGGGCTAGGAGGGGTAGGACAGGAATGGGGAGTGACTGCTAATGGCAGAATGGAGGCTTCAGTGTTGGGAACATTCCAAAACTGATTGTGGTTATGGTTACACAACTCTGTATGAAGACCCAAGAAATGTGTGTCTTCTACAGAGCAACTGCACACTGAGGGAATGATCTCATGAAGCAGGTCAAGAAAATAATAATTGCAAAGCTCAAAAAGATACAAACTTAAAATATATATTCACACACATATACATACATGTATGCAAATATGTACGTGTGTGTGTGTGCATGTCTGTACAGATAAACACACAGGTGTAAAAGCATACACCCATACAAAATACTATTTGGGGACACACACTACCACAGGCGGTGAAATTTTAAAGAAGAACAAAGAATGGACATCAGAGGCGAGTTTGAGGTGGCCTCTAGGTACAAGTGGCTGGTGTTGAGCACAAGGCACATCCCATTTCTTTAAACTAGATGAAAGACAACGTGTGGTATTTATCCTAGCATTGAGCTGTACGTTAAAATATACATTGCGCTGTATATCATTCTGATACCCTAAATTACACAACTTTTTTTTTTCATATGTCATTTGCACCTAAGTTTTTTGTTTGCTTTTTAAATAAGTGAAATGAAATCATTTTTTTTCAGACACCACTGCTTGGCCCTGTGTGAAAATCCATACCTTTTCATTTCTGTACTAACTCGAATCCCAGTCATTTCAAACAATTTCACCTTTTCAAAGGCAGCCTAAAACGTATTTTAACTGGGAAAGTCATAAATGCCCTCAGTGATCTACTTGCAATAGGAACATCCTTTCTCGCCTTTAGAACCTGTCACTCAGCATAGAAAATAAAATGTCCCACCTTACCTGCTTATCATTAATAGAATGTTTTTCAATTTCTTTCTTCGCCTGCAGCAGCTTGTCCTAAAAGCAACACAGAAAGAAAGAAAAAAAAAATATCTGTCTGCATTTGTTAAAAAGGAAAGAGAAAGCAACTATTTGAACAGATACTACATTCTATAACACAGACTCTAGAGTGGCTAACTATGAGCCTGAGAAAGAAAGAGGTCAAATATAGGAGGGCATGGATAAGTCACAGAGTGTCTTTATATTTATAGCAGAGATAAAAGGAAAATAAAGGAGCCTCAGATCCTGATTAACAGCACTTGTGCTGATGGTCAGCCTATTGATGCTAACAGTCATTATCATCCGCCAGGAGTGGGTTTGACACAGAGTAAACACACGGCAACACAATGTTCTGGAAAAGTTAAGGGTGTGTGATTGCACATCAAAGAGCTCATGTAAGACAGCATCAGTATTTTCCTCCCTTCCTATTAAAAATAGAGTAAAAAGCCATCACTTTTTAGAAGGACTGATTAAATACACATCTGGGTACTTTCAAAAATACTCTGCAAACTTACACAGCTGCCCAGATAATTGCAAAGTTTTTCCAAGTCCTCCATTTTGTTTTGTTATTTTCAAACAAACAGATCCAAGCTTACAGAAGCATAATTTGTCATAGACTTAAATATAATTTGAGACCTGTGAAGGAACAAAGGTTCAATCCCCAGCAAAGCTAAAACCATGCCTGGAGTTACTCAGGAGGTAGAGGTGGGCCCTCAGAAGTCTGACAAAGGCCATCATCTGTTAGTCTATGACATAAGAGACTTTGGCTCATAAAAGGCACTTACCTTCAAGGGACAAGTGGAGTTTACAAACATGAATGTGTATGACAAAATCATATACTCCTATTGAGTGCTGGGGTTGAATACAAACAGACACACACTATCTGACTTTGAAAGACTGCAAGGAAAGGTTAGCTGTGAAACCAAAGCATGTCTTCCGGCCAGAAATCTCTCCGTATACTCATTAGGACCCCATGGGAGCTCCTGCCAGCTCTAACGCCAGCCCCTCATTCACGGTTCTCACGTCAAATCCTAGCTCTGCTTAAAAACTCGTCAAGTGCCATTTCCATTCATGTTAGAAGACTTTAAAGTGTGTATAACCAAGCCCAACCACTTTCTTGTTTTTGAAAAGAAACTATGGATACTTCAGACTGATTCTGGGTCGTTATTTTTGTATGTTTTCTCCAGAGATCCTTTCTGGCTTGCCTTCCCTACCAGGCCTTTTCAACTAACCACCCCCACCTAGGCAGCTAATTGCCCAAGCAGTGGTGCCACACCTTGCTTTCCCTTTCTCTTCCCTCTCCTTAAAGAGAGAGTCTCACATAGGCCAGGCTGGCCTCTAATTGGTTGTATAGGTGACCTTGAACTTCCGATCCTTCTGCCTTTATCTCCCTAGTGCTGGGGTTATAGGCACACACTTCAGCTGAGTTCTACCAGGAGTTGACTCATACCCCAGGGAAGCACTCAGCCAACCACGCATGCCAATCTCCTCCTCTGTCATTCAGTAAACTAACTGTCTGGGTCTGATACAAGCCAAACAAGCCCTATCCTCTGTAGACGAGAGCAGTGACCACAGAGCCATGTCACTGCCCCATCCCTCAAAGAGGAACAAAAGGCTTTCAGTCACTGCTTTGTGCTCTGAAAGCAACTTTGGCAAGACTTCAGACCCCTACTATAAAGAAAATCAGTCCCCCTGAACTGGTTAGGCACAGGAAAAACTACATTGCTACACAAATTGGAAGGGATGAAACTCCCCTGGGGAATGTGGGCTCCTCCAAAGATGCCTATCATGTCATAAGCAAATTACAGAGAAAAGTGACAGATAAACACCTACACACCTGTCTGCATTGGCTTCTAAGCTGCCACCACCAGCACCAGCACATCTGTTTGCCTTCAGTCAGATGTGCTTCTTAACTAGGCCTTCACTCACCCCTCAAGTTTGGTAATATCTAGAATGATAGGGCCTGACACGTTAACGGCAGTAAATAAGTACCCACTGAGCTGATCCAACTTTAGCAGAGGAGTCCTTGGCCTCAGTACAAGAAAGAACCAATAGTCTAGAAGTTCAGACCAGGGAAGAAGGCGCCCCAATACAGGTGTGAGCACCAAGATAGTCCAAGGACCCTGGAACACGTACGTACCTCATTTCGTGCAACCAGAGTTATAAATGCTCCTTGTTTAAAGCACTCGATAGCAATGCACTTTCCGATGCCACTGGAACCTCCTGTGACCTACAAAGAACACCAGGAAGACCATCTTAGTACCTGCAATGTCCTCCGTACAAAGGCTACCTAAAATAGTTGTGAAGGGAGTAGTCGGAATGTAGCTCAGTTGCAGGCACTTGCCTAGTATTCATGAGGCCCGGGTTTGATCTCCATATGACATAATTATGGGTGGTTATGGAAAATTATTTTAAGCGTGTTACATTTGTTTACGCTCTGGAACATTTGTTTAATGATGTACAGATGTGTTGCATTTGCTTAACTCTGTGAAGCTGTGATTCTTTGCTTGTCTAAAACACCTGATAGTCTAATAAAGAGCTGAACAGGCAATAGCGAGGCAGGACCAAGCATAGTCGGGGATGGCAGGCAGAGAGGATAGGAGGAGAAATGAAAAAGGAAAGAGCAAGAAGGAGTAAGGAGAGGACATCAAGGGCCAGCCCCCCCCAGCTACACAGCAAGCCACGGAGAAAGAAGTAAAGAACAAAACACAGAAATAGAGAAAGATAAAAGCTCAGAGGCAAAAGATAGATGGGATAATTTTAAGATAAGAAAAGCTGGCCCAAAATAAGCCGAGCTAAGGCTGGACATTTATAATTAAGAATAAGCCTCTATGTGTGCTTTATCTGGGAGCTGGGTGGCGGAGCCCCAAAAGAACAAAGAGCCCAAAGAGTAATATAACCAACATCTACAAGTCAGGTGTTGTGACACTCGGCCACAAGCCTGACACACAGCAGAGTATCTGCAGGTGAGCAGGAGTTTAAGGTTAAAGCCATCCTTATGGACAGTTTTTCATGAAACTGGGACTACATGAGGCCCTGTCTCAGAAACAAAACAAAACATAAAATCTGCAAGAACCATAAGCTCTTCATAGCAGCTCTTATCACTTGGAATCATGCAAGCTTGAAGGATTACACCACGGCAGGGCCTCCTACTTTTGACTCTTTTCAGGGTTGAGCTACGAACTGCACATCTGTTTGAGGTCACCAATCTAGCTAAGAAAGAACACATTAATACTGCTGATTATAAATACAAACGAATCTCATTTCCTTACTGCACATCTACCTGTTACAGGGCTAGGGATTATACAGGGCAAGGTCGGTGGTCGAGTTCTCTTGTCTATACCGGCAAGGCCCTGGGTTTGATCCTAAAGAAGATGCATGAATGCATGCTATGTTGTTGATGCTGGGAGACTAAACGGCTTCACAATACTGCATTTAAAAAGCTCTCTCAAGGCTAGGCAAAGTAGTGGTGGCACATGCCTTTAATCCTAGCCCTCTGGAGGCAGAGGCAAGGCAAGGCAGATCTCTCTTGAATTCAAGCTGTTTTGGTCTATATAGTGAGTTCCAGGACATCAGGGCTATATGACACCCATCTCAAAAACAAAACAAAAGCGACTTCTACCAAAATGCATCCATTTTTCATAGTCATACATTTGGATTACTGTGAATATTTTACTACTCAAATACTATGCAGAAAGAACATCTCCCACACTATAATGTTCATATTACCATGAAACTCTCCAAGCATACATATGTATCTCTGTGTACTTGAGAATACCTCATCTCTCTTTAGCCTCACCTTCAACCTATCAGTGAGATTTACTTTGTAGATAATTAACCAAATGTCTACTGAAATTATTATAAAAACATACCTGTTTTTGGCTAAGTGTTGTGTCTAAGGAGGCTTTTGATACCCGGATATTTTATGAGCTCTTTTTGTTTATTAATTTTCACTCATCATGGCACTTGGCAGGGTCTCTAAAAATGTCCTCACATGCTTTACGATACTGCCTTAGCTGCTTAGCACCCCTCTATGACACATGTCCCCACAGAATGCAGCTTGAATGTCCCGACTTCGGGGAAGCTCTTGCTGAGCACATCATTCAGTTTTATGGTTGTCATGGACTTTTCACAGCTGTTGGGATCATCTTGGCTTCCTGGCTAGGCTATCACAGCCTTGTTTGTAAATACCAAACCAGTCCATCCCATTCATCACTGACACTACCAGCCCCTCGTACAAGCAGGCACTAAATAAATGTGTTCCTTCATTTGCAGAATGTTCTCTAATGCCATTCCTGTGGAAAAATATGCCAAAGCTTATAAATAAAATTTCCCATAGGGCGTTTGGTAGTGCACACCTTTAATCCCAACACTTGGGAGGCAGAGGCAGGCAGATCCCTGTGAGTTCAAGCCCAGCTTGGCTTACAAAGTGAGTCCCAGCCAGCCAGGGCTTCACAAAGAAATCCTGTCTCGAAAAACACAAACAAACAAAAAGCTCCTATTTATTGTTCAGTAAATTGGTGGAAGTTGAAATGAATTAACCAAGAAAATGTTTATGCTCCCAAGTATTATGCAAATATTAGCCAGGACTTTCAGGAAAGCAAATGGCGTCAATTGACTTTAAAGAAAACCAGAAGATCCATACCCTGAAATTTATAAGCTTTCTACAACAGAAGTAAGACCTGGCTTTTGGATGCGGGTATATAAAAATTATGTTCTAGCCAAGCCAGCTACTTCCTGAGTGACATATGAGGATATAGTTAGGCTGTGTCATTCTGGATCCTATGAGCGCTATCAGGGTTTCCGCAATGGCTGAGAAAATGTTAAATGTTTAGTTGTCCGACATTTACTAAGCAGGTGGAGGGCATGAAAGATAACAGTATGATTTCCCTTCCTTACATTTTCTCTTACAGATCACTGTAAATACCATTTCAACCAGCCCATCTCTAACCACAGCATACAGCTCTTACTACGGGCACTGTGAGCTTGCCTGCTACTGGAAACACTACTCTCAGTCATCCAGAAAACTGGACCTCTGAAACAAGCACCTGGCGGAGACAGGATGGACAAAGCATCACTGCTGCGGTCAGACAGAGGGCATCGGCATCTGGGAACTGCCCTAAAGCTGACGCAGAAAACAATCACAAGTGGCTCAGGCTGACACACAGGTGGGCAATGTACCGGTTCCTCTCCTGATCACAGATCTCAACCACATCACACTCTAAGGATATTTTTAAAAAAGACAGACTGTGATATCACATGCCCAATTCATGCCCTGTCACGTCAGTTACAGTGATATACATACACACACACACACACACACACACACACACACACACACACATATAATTTGTTGTATTAAAATAGGATGCTGAATAAGAATTATTGTCTATTGAGACAGCCCTTATCTCACCTGTGAGGGTGATGGGGACAGAAGGACAATATCAAGGTTAGCGGAAAGTACCTTGTAAATGTTGGATCAAACATTTCATCCTGCCTTTGGCTCTCCTCCCCTTACCCCAGCTGAGCTACTGTTTGCAAACACAAGTTGTGAAATAATTCAGTTTTGTGTGCTCGAAGGTGCACCTGTGCAGAGGCCAAAGGTCAATGTCTGATGTTTCTTCACTCATCTTCCACCTTAGTTTTTGAGATAAGGCTTCTCATTGAACCTGAGGCTCACTCACATGTTTAGGAAAGCTGCCCATGACCTCCAGGGACCCACAGGTCTTGACCCCAGTGTCCATGTGGGTACTGGGGACTCTTAATTCAGGACCTGATACACTGGCAAACACTGTAACAACGGAGCCATTTCTCCCTCCCTTAAATTCAACATTTTAAGCCAAGATTTTTGAAGTTCTCTTGTGAATGCAATACTTTCAAAACTTGGCATGATCGTAAAGTTTGGCTTTTTAATAACTCCTTCCATATCATCATAGCAGCAGCTGGGAAGAAACCAATAATTTTACAAAGGATAAATTATTGAAAACTCATGTTGTCACCCACAAACCCTTGTATGGGATAAAATATACTAAAATAGTCACCTTATCAGCTGAGTGGGAACTCAGTTGGATGCATTCACGTGTTACCTACGGGCACTCAGGGGATACTTGCTGGCAGCTTAGAAACTAGCTGTCCTTATTCACAACTCCTTGCTTGGGTGTGCTTCTGGATTTGAGGTCCATTCAAGACATGCATTTGAAATGGCCAGGGTTGAAGTTCTGACCTGGGGGAGGAGGCTTAACTACGCCTGCACATTAGGAACGCTCGAGCTTCCGCCTAGAAACAAACCAAACCATATTTCCTTCCATCTTAAGGACCCAATCAGGCAGGTTAGCTCATCGTTCCGACTCCGGGAAGACCGTAAATGTTTGCACTGGAGCAGCAACCAGCAAGGCTCCGGTTGAGCTCCGAGACAAGCCAGCTGGTCCAAGCTGCCAGGCCACCCCTCAGGTGTGTCCATTCCTAGAACCTTCTGGTTCTTTGTCACCTGCACATGCCACCCCAGTCTCAGCTGCCTGGACCAGTCCCAGAGGCCCGGACCCTTCCTTGCCGCGGTCTCCTTAGGACTCTCTGGCAGTGGCTGACTCCCACTCGGGTTCGCGCCCTCATCCTGCCAGCCACCGACCTCTGTGTCCTTGGCAAAGTTTCTCAGTCTGTTGACTGAAGACCCGAACATCCGCAACCAGGGATGCTCCGCGGATCAGCAAGCGGCACAGAGCCCCAGAGCCCCGGGAACTGGGCTGACGGCATCGCCGTGACACGGCTCTGCAGTCCAGGGAGGAGCCTGGCGCCGCCGAGGGCGGGTTCCCGGGACCAGGAAGGGCAGGGCAGTGCCGGGGCGACGGTGGCAGGTGGCCCTTCCCGGGACCGTGGCCTCGGTGGCCCAAGCCGGCCAAGCAGCTCCGGGCAAGCTCAGCAACAGGAGGCCACTCACCACTACGTGCGCGCCGGGCAGCGCCAGGGGCTTGGGGCTGATGAGCGGCGACACCATGTAGAGGAGAAGCACGAAGGCCACGAGGCCGGCGGCGGCCAGCAGCAGCATCTCTCGGCCGAGCGACCACAGGCAGATCACGCGCACCGGCACCCGGAGTGTTTGGGTTTGCGGGCGAGGGCGGGACGGCGGCGAGGGGAAGAGGAGGAGCCGGGGCGGGGCGGGGCGGCCTCCGCCGTCGGACTGGCTTCTGGGTCCGCGCCCCCCAGCGTCGGGACTCGGCAGCGCAGTCTCCGCTCGGGTCCTCCCGCCAGCGTCGTGGGAGGTCTGCAAACGGTGGCTTTCGGATCTCCGGATCTGGTTCCGTGCCAGAGCCCCGCGATTCCACTCTGAAATCCCAGGTTCCGGTTCGTATAATCCTGGCGCACTTAGGAAATGGGCATGGCTCACTTTTCGCTGTGCACCTTGACTGGGAGTTGTGATGACTGAATTTGGCTGAGGACAATGTTCAGCTTGTTACCAAGGCAGATGCAATAAAAAACGAGTTGTTGTGGCGGAGATTTAATTCGGTACCAGAACATACAATTCATCGATTTAAAGTGGCTTTAGTGTGAAGAGTGTCTAACAATCGCCACAATGAATTTGTAGCCCTTCACAGAACTCCTGTAGTCATAAAGCAGCCACACCCCATTTTTTTTTTTCTTAAATCATACCCATCATAGGCGATCATAAATAAACCTGTCTCTGGATTCGTCTATTCATACAAACGGAGTTCTAACAATATGCCGTTTGTTGTGGTGTCTTCTTTGACCTAGCGTGATGTTTGAAGATTCTCCCATAGTATGCCTGATGTTATTAATTTCTTTACTCTGCTGATAGTATCCTACTGTAGGCTAGATCACATTTTATTTTTCTCATTCATCACCTTTTGCACAACACCCCCCTAAACAAATAAACAAACAAAACAATGCTACTGGGCTGGTTAGATAGCTCAACAGGTAAGGGCTCTTGCTATCAAACCTGAAGATATGTACTGGATACTCTGGGTCCAGTCCTGGAGGTTACCCTCTGACCTCCACTATCTCCTGCACTATCTCCATCACACTCACTGATTAAATTTAGTAAAATCTACAGCAATGTGTAATGTCACACACAGCATGTGTGTGTGTGTGTGTGTATGTGTTTCTCTTGCTTTTCTTGCACTTAGAACCAGGTCAATTGCTGGCTCTCATGCAAATCTGCTTAAGCAAGCTGTTTTCTTAAGTAGGTGCACAATGCTACATTCACTCATCCATGAGTTTCAGACTTGCCCACCCTCTACTCTTCTTATCTTCTGTATTATTAAAGCCTTTCCGCTGGACACATCACTTTTTTTTCTGTTTGGCAAGGTGCACATTTTTTTTTTTTATCGTTTTCTCTCATTGATCTTGGTGCTGATACCTTTGAGGACACAATTCCCTGAACTTTGTTGTAACTTGAAGGGCCCCAAACTATTCTGGTGAAGGGAAGTGTGCTGGGCAGCCTCCAGAGCGTGGGAAAGCTGTTACACTTGTGGTTATGTTTATCACAGGGGAAGGACACAGATTAGCATCCACCAAGTAGGGCACAGGGCAGAGTCTGGAGGGCTCAAACACAAAGCTGCTGTTGTAGTGCCTGGCTGGGTGTGCTGCCTTAGCTAGCTTCCCTTGAAATGTTGGTGAGACCCAAGACTCCAAAGGGAACCTGGCAGCCTAAGGTAGCCTTCTGCCAGATAACTTTGGTCACATGATCATGATGACCTGGGCCTGGACAGAGAACTGGAATCTGGCAGGGAGCGCCTACCTTCCAACTCTTCTGTTGCTGCTGCTGTTTTGTTCTGAGAGAGGATCCCCAGGCTGGCTTGATATATGGCAATGTGGTGTTACCAACCAAGGAAACTCACCTGCACTTCCATATCCAGAATTTTGATTGGGACCTCACCATATAGTCTTGCCTGAAAGATGTCAATAGGGTGGACTCCATCTTTAAGTAAACTGATAACGCTTGGCTCAACCACCTAAATAACTTGGTTCATCGTCTCAGCATCATCAAGCCCCACTCTGAAGTCCTGTTTGTCCAGCCTGATTTTAAAATTCCAGCACTTGAGAGGTGAAGGCAAGAGAATCCGCCTTTAAGGTTATTCTCAGCTATATAGCAAGTTCAAGATAGCCTAGACTACATGGTACCCTGCCTCAAAACAAAAACAATAGCAATAACAAAACATCCAAAGATAGTGATTGTTACTAGGCCCTTGCTATATCCATCGGGGCCACATGACCAAAATAACTGGCAGAATTTGTGTTGACAGGTTCCCATCAGATTATCCCAGGGCTTAGAAAATGATACTTGAAAAATGGCATGTGGCAGTTTTGGGTATGACATTCAATGAAAGGATTTACAAATACATTCTAAATGAAAATATGTCACTTTCTCCCTCCCTTTCGTCCCTCCAGCCCCTAAGTCCCTTCCCTCCCACTCCTTCCATGTTCCAATCTTGGATTAAAAGCCTCTTCTCTATTTATATTATGCACAGATCTATAAAGGCGACCTGCTGAGCCCAGTTCTGCCGTTTGTGTGTATATGGTTTCAAGAGTGACTGTTTTATGTTGGATAACTGATTAGGGGCTCATCCCTGGTATGTGAGAACTCTCCCTTTCAGCAATCACCAGTTGCTTTGTCCAGGGGTGGGAACGACCCCATAGGACTGCCCTTCCTCATCAGCACGCAGTTGTCCAGGTCTTGTGTATGCAGTCCTCTCTATGGCTGTCCACAGCACACTTCCTGTGATTCTAGCTCTTACGATCTTTCTGCCCTCTCCCCCAGATGCTCCCTGGTGGTGCAGGAGCTGTGATGTAGATGTATTCATGGGGGTGGGCCTCCCCATGATCCATTAGTCTCTGCATTGTGTTCAGCGTGATTTTGTTATGGTCCCCATTTGCTGTAAAGAGCAGCTTATTGTCTGCTTACCCACGAAGAGGAAGAGCCTCTGGAACATTACCTGTATTCAGAACAGATTCAAAAGGGGACAAAATCCCATGTCTTTGGGAAAAGGCTGAAGAAGTCTAACCATACTTGGACAAACTTCCATTACAGGACAGTATGCATCCCTTTGGGCTCATTCGAGGTCCAAGGGCAGCATCTGTCTCATTTGCCCAGAAATAGCTCACAACTCCTCAAATAGTCCACACCCTTCCACACCCTTCTGCTGCCAGCAAAGTGTGTAGCCTCAGAACAGAGTCGGATTAGTAGGCAACCATATCCCTGGGACTGGCTCCCACGCTGAGATGCTGGTTTTCTCCCCCATGCACTTCCTAATTCTGTATCAGTTTATTCCAGCGGAAGGTCCGAGACTAGACAGTAAACCTCCCTGGCCCCTACAGTCCAATTACATTCTAAAACCAGAGAGTGGTCTTCACTCATCCTGCATCTGATATAATTAAGCTAAATAATAACAAAATATTCAGTGTCTAAATGCGTTATGTTCTGGGATACCATATCAGACCCTGGAACAGACTAATGAAATTAGAGGGAAACTCAGTGACACATATCACATATAAGGAGTTGTAGCTTGGCCATCGGTGTACCAAGCGTGACTTCTTGTTTTGGTTGCAGTATGAAGGTGTGAGATACCCCTTGTCTTTGATAGCAAACATGTCTCCTGCCTCCAAACTCCTGATGGCTTCCCTTCTTTGCCATAATGAAATCCAATTGTGATTTGTATTGTCCTCAAATTTTAGCATTTGGATTATATAAAAGGTAAAATAAATACAGTACAATTCCAGACCCAATTCCAGAGGTGCAAGAAGGGTGTGCAAGGGTGAGCATGTGTCTTACCCTTAGTAAAATTCAAGAACAATTATTAAAATCCTAAGCAATTTCTTTGGAGTCATGGCATACTAAACTGTCCTGTCCTGCACACTGCCCTCAGGTTCTTTTCTGAAAGATAGGGTAGAAATATGTGTGGATATTGATCCCATGGATCTGGCCTACAGAAGCCTCGGGCACAAGCTGAGCCCTGCTACCAATGTTCATGTTTCCAGTTTATAAAGAGCTGCAAGAGCCAGCTAGGCTGACTGAAGTCAGGGGCCTAGCTCCAGCACAAGATTAAATGAGATAGTAAAACATAATCAGATAATCAGAATATATAATATTTTAAGACAATGTCTTTTAAAACTCTAATGTAAAAATCTTGGAAAACAACACTAAAGTTAAAAAGTAAAAATTGTCTTACAGCAGGTGTTGGTGGCACATGCCTTTAATCCTAGCACTGGGGGTGGGGCAGAGACAGGAGGATCTCTGTGAGTTCAAAGCCAACCTGGTCTACAGAGTGAGTTCCAGACAGGCTCCAAAGCAATACAGAGAAACCCTGTCTCAAAAAACAAAAACAAAAAACCCAACAACAACAAAACAAGACAAAACAAACAAAAGTAAAAAGTGTCTTACAAGAAACTAGGAAGAGCAGAAGCTTGCAAAGGGCTACTACATTCTTATTGTTAATAACCAAACACAGATTACTACCTCATTCTTGGTTGCTGTAAACCATTAATTTGATTTTTCTGATGTTAAAAATAAAAAAAAAAAAATCCACTTCAGACTCATCATGATGTCTGTAACAAAACAAGGTCAATGACATTGACAAGATGAAGAGACTAGAACTCTCATGCATTGCTGCTGGAATGTAAAATGATGTAGCTTAGAGTCCTTGAAAGGTTGAACTCAGAAATCCATATGACCCACAGGATCGATGGATGCAAAACAGCTGAAAACAGGGACTAAGATAGACATCAACACATCAGTGTTGATAACAGCAGTGCTCACAATAGTCCAACCTACAAAAGCTAGAAAAGTAAGCAACAGATAACAAACCACGGGTACTTTCAAAATGGAATATTAATTGGTGTTAAAATAAAATTCTGAGCTCTTGCAGTTTGACGAAACTTGAAAACATTAACCTTGGTGAAACAAGCTGGACATCAAGAGCCAAGTATATAAGTGGTCTTAGTTGTCTGACTTATTCAGCACAATGCAGACAAACTCATAAGAAACAGAGGAATACAGGTTATTAGGAGCTGAGAGTGGCAGGGTGGCGGAAGATGTCATTCTGTAAATATGTTTCTCATACTGGTTAATGAATAAAGCACTGTTGGCCAATAGGAAGGCAAGATAGGCGGGACTAGGAGATAAGGAGGAGAGAAGAAGTAATAGGGAGGAGTCTGCATATAGAGATTGGAGAGAGCAGAACGCCGGCCCCACTCTCTGATAAGATGAGACCCTGTGAAAACACTTGGAAATGGGTTAGTATTTAAGACAGAGCTAGCTGATAAGAAACACTAGTAACAGGCCAACAGCTTTATATCTGATACAGAGTCTCTGTGTGTTATTTGGGGCTGGCACTACTAGTAACAGGCCAACAGCTTTATATCTGATACAGAGTCTCTATGTGTTATTTGGGGCTGGCATGACGGTGGGACCAGACCGACTGGCAGGAAAAACCTTACTAGTAACAGCACAGGGATGAGAAAGTCCTAGAGAAGACATTAATACTGATGGCTAAACAATACTGAATGCTCTAACAGCCACTGAATTACAAACTTCAAAATGATTGCAATGGTAAATTCCATGACTTATTCTTTTTACCACAATAAAAAAAAGAATATAAAAATACTTCATGAAATTTAGAAACAAAGAACAAATCAATTCATTTTACTACTCAGAGAGAGCTGCCATTAAATTTTGGCCCACGACTTTCCTCATGACATTTTCTTGATATAACTTCACAGTATTTGGAAGCGTTCATTAAAACAATCATTGTTTTCCTCAGTGTTACCCCGTGTTAAGGCACCAATCTGTTATGCTCCCTTGCCTCATATAAACAAAGAGTAGCTGTCTTCTATAAGAGACTTTCCTGTCCTTAGAGCTCTCTTGCCTCAGCGGTCACTGAGGAGATTAAGCTAAGTGGTTTCCAGTGCACTAAGAAAGAAGGAACTTTGCAGGCCAGAATGGGGACATGGGTCTCATGTCACAAAAGTACTCTCCTACCTCAGTTGCTGTATCCCTGCACTTAGAGGCTAAGCCTCAGAGGAACTGGCAGGAGCAGAGACTCTGGGGAAACTCTCAGTGTGCTCCTTGGCAAAATGTTCTTTTTGTGTGTAATACATCTATGTGTGTGCAGTATGCAAGGTCACAGGCACACATGTGAAAGCCAGAGGAAGATGAGGGCCTTCCCCTATCAGTCTGCCTGATTGCCTTCAAGCAAGGTCTCTCATTATCGGAGAGCTATAGATTCTGGCTAGGTTAGCTAACTGGCAAGCTCCCATGATCCATCTTGCTTTGCCTCTTCATGTTGGGGTTACAGGAACACGCAACCATGCTTGGCTTACTTAAATAGCTACCAGAGATTCAAACTAAGACCTCAATACTTGCTTGGCAAGCATTGTTAGACACTAGGCAGCCCAGTAAAGGTAACCTTAGCTGGCCCCAAACTCACTATGTAGACCAAACTGACCTCCACCTTCCAAGTGCTGAGATTTAAGTGTGAGTCACTTACACAGCTCAGCAAGACTCATTCTCTGCTCCTGGCACACACAGTGTGGGAGGCTTACACTTACACAATTTAAATGTTGGCAATGTATTAAAAGGGATAGAGGGTTTTCTCTTGACACTGCCTCTTGGACTTGGTACAGTATTTTGAGGAAGTAGAGGTCTAAGCAAAGCTAACAACTTTCCTTAAGCATGGTAGACCTGGATTTAGTGATCACATGTAACTATGACTTCTTTCAAGACGTCATTTTGAAAATTGGACCGTGCATGGCCCTTAGGAAGTGTCTACACCTTGCGGAAGATTCAATTAACAGCTATAGAAAAATTCAAAGGTTACCGGCATCTAGAGCAGAAATCTGGGGAAACTACTATCCTTCCCCTAGAGGAATAATGCTTGTGCATGTTTGCACAACACTGGAGAGTAACAACTACTGACAGCTGATTACAGAGTCTGTACATGCACTATACTTGTATTTTTATTACTCCATCCTCATGTAACTATCATCTTGACATGTTTTCAGTTATAGAACTTTTTTTTTTTTTCTAATACTCTATACTTGTCCACGCAAGCCTTTAAGAATGCACTGACAAATTTTACAGACATCTTTGGATTGAGATTGAAGTGCTACAGTTTCTACATTCGGTGACTTGGCTTTCCGAAAAGAACAGTGTCCAGCTTCGTGTGGGGAGGACAGCCATGGACTTGCTCAGATGGTTCACACCTGGCGGGAAGTGTGTAGGCAATGCCAGCATTCAGTCACCCACCAAGCTCTCTCTTCAAAATCTTCCAGTCTTGTTCAACCACACCTGCTTTAGGGAGGTCTATGTTTGAGGTAACTCTTTTTGTAGTAATTCTGAAATAAACTAAGAACATTATGATAATTCATGCCTCACTCCTCACCTGCAAAAGTTCAATGTGAACCTTTTAAAATAAAGGATGCTCGCTCACCCACACAACCACAAAAGTAACAGCGTTCTCATGTCTGAAAGAACACACAACTCTTGTCATGCTAGCTCATATCACACTGATACCTTTTCAATTCCACCTTCCCTTTTTATAAAACAGGGTCCAATCAAGGTTCAGATATTCTGCTGTCTCCTGACCCTACCCAACACTGGCTTTTTGGAGAAACCAGCCCACTTTCTGTAAATTAGCCCACAAATTTCGACTGATTTGCTCCTTGTGTTCTCTCCCCAGTAGACTCAGCAATTAAGTGTATTGGCAGATTAGGTTCAGATGACATATTTTTGCTAAGAAAGAACATGTCATAAACACATTACATGTTTCCCATGATTCAGAAGCTCATCACTGTTTTCCATCCCACACTTCTCTTACAATGCAATCTGACATTCCTTCTGGCAATAAGTGGGAGGGATGCTTGTTCTATCCATTTGATATTAAGTGGGCTTCTGCGACTCCTTCAACCAAGAGTATGGTAAGTGACTTTTGAGTCTAGCTGGTGAAGGGGGTACAGCTCCACTTTACTGTACGGTGTAATTGCTTGGCATCCATGCAACAATGACTTCTCTCAGGCCACCACGTGTGGAAACTCAGGCTAGTGTCCAGGAAGATCACAGGTAGAAGCCTCCGGCCTTCATGGAGAGAGATGTTCAGCCAACTTCAAGAGCTACAGCTCTGCCATCCCACTGCTCAGGCAAATATAAGGGGCTCCTAAGTTCCTGGCCCAGTGTTTATTAAGTACAATACAGACCAAAATAATCTGAGTTGTCCTACACCTTCTTATACTTAATATTGACTAACCTTAGCCATATTATTTACTGTTCCTTTTACCTATCCAAACTTTGATTCAGGGGCTGGATTCTGAGTTTTACCCCAGGAGTATAAAAGGCTTTGTAGGTGGCACTGACATTTCCTCCAGTTTTTTAGTTTCTAAAGTTGGTGAGTACTTCTTTTTACATTATGTTATTGGAGTTCAGAGTATCCACTGTCAAGTTTGGTTTCAACCAACCAAGCCAAGTCCCTAAAACCATTGTTAGCAGCTCAATCTCGATTGAACCCATGTTAATATATTACGTTTGAATTTTTAAAAATGTTATTAATTTGTATGCAGATTTTGAGTGCATGAATTTATGTGCCTATGGATTGATGGTGATGGGCTATCATTTGTGTGCTGGGGGCAAACTCCAGCCTTTCCAAGAACAGCAAGTGCTCTCAACCACTGAGCCAACTATCCTACATCGGAAATCCAAAGCTCTCCATGGTTGACCACTAATATGATCCATTTCCACACATCTTCCTGATATCTGCACTTATTCAGATTCTTCTAAATGTTACAAATGCATATATTGAAATATTTGTGGATTCTGTTTGTTTTGCTTTTTCCTCCTTTAACATAAAAATGTAGTGAGTCTGTATATACGACTAACACAATCTGGAAACCTACAAGAGCAAATACCGAGTTTATCTAGGTTATTTTAGTAGTGTGACTATTAGAAATGTTTAAAACTCAAGGGAGATCCCTGGGTTTCTATCCTTGCCTTAACCCTCAACAGCTGCTCTTTGTTTTTATTTTAATTCTATTGCAGCTGCTAGGAAGCTTCCCAATGTCCCTATGGTCCTTCACTGAGCATACCATTCTACATGAAAATGAGCAATTAACCAGTTTCCTATTAAATGCTATTGTTAGCCACAATCCTATTTTCTTTCTTCTTGGCTGATTTCCCCCTGTGCAACAGCCCTGTCTGGGAACACTCTCCATAGACCAGATTGACATTGAACTCAGAGATATGCCTGCTTCTGCCTCCTGAGTGTTGAGATTAAAGGTGTGTGCTGCCACCAAAAGGATTTATATTCAATGCCTTGTCCAGCTCTGTTTAAGATGTTCAAACTGAAGGATTTGAATGGCTATAGACATGGATGAAGGAAAACAGAGTTCTCAAATTGGAGGCCAGAACCCTGCTTCTGACCAGGAAGGCAGTTTGGATGGACAGAACGTGTCTAAAGAATATTTGTCCCATAACTAACTTTGTGATTCTGTGTTTTTCTGTCTTAAAAAAAAAAAAAAAAGATTTGTCATATCCCAGAATTTGAGACTAATTCCTATCACCAATCATTAACCTGTCATTCTTACTGATTTTTATTTGAGATTAAGAATATTTAAAGATATATAGAAACATACATTCATATCCCATGGCATTTGTATCAGTAGACATAAGTACTGTTAGCTCCTCCCTCCATTGCCCCATTATACAAGTAATATTTTTATTTAAGCTAAGTATGCTGCGTGCCAGAGTTATTAGACATGGTGTATGATCTACATTTTATATTTTATACAAACTGCAAAACATACATTCTAACATATTTGTCTACTTTTGAGATTCACATCTTTTTACACAGTACTTATAAAACAAAATCTTCTGCATCAAGCAACATTCATTATAAGCTGCACTTGGTAGCTTGTGCCCACAGTTCCAGCACCTGGGAGATGAAATGGGAGGGTCACTTGAGATCAGGTTATGAAATGAGATCTCGTCTCAAACAAGAGCCCCATTCCTTCCAAGTCTTAATCCAACCGAAAGAAACGAGTGGCAATGCTCAGCCCCTGGTGCACCTATGTTTTGAACACACAGCAGCAGTGGCAAAGGGTGCTTTGCAGGGTAAGCTGCATTCACCATAGCCTCAGTAGTCAATAGTCAGCTGGCATACAGGCAGTGTCTGTGACTTCTCAGACAGGGACAAAAGCACTTCTAATCATGTGGTGTGCAGCTCTTAAAGACGAGCTGACACAGGGGTCGTATTTGCTTGGAAAATGGCTGCTGCAAACTGTGTTAAGGGCAAGAGCCTGAAGCAGAGCAGGTACACACAAGCTCCTCTGCTTTCCTTCCGAGACAACACAGGAAGGACTGGCAAGCAAGCTCAGTGCACACTGGGGTCTTCCAGGCAATCTCTCTCGGCAGTGGAGGCAGAGAACTGACTTCACAAAGGCATTCAGATGTCCACACATGCTCCACATATCATGAAACACAGATAGGCAAATATGAAAATGAAACAAATCCTACCAGTCCACAAGTGTAAAGAGATTAGTTTCCACAAATAAAATTTAACCCCTAAAAATAGATCAGGGGATGGAGCAATAAATCCAAGTCACAGCAACACAGAGATCTTTAGAGACATCAAAAAAAAAAAAAAAAAAATTGTGAGGGGCTGAGCATACTATACTGCCTTTTAGCACTTGGGAAACAGAAGAAGGCAGATCTCTGTGAGTTCGAGACCAGCATGGTTTACATAGTGAATTTCAAGTCGACCAGGGATACATATTAAGACCCTGTCTGTAAAAAAATAAATAAACTGCAATTAAAATATCCACTTACCATCACAATTCTTACACACCATTTGGTGATATATATGACTCATTTACATAGTTCTTTGAACTCTGGATTCACAAAAAAAAAATTCTTGCTTTCATGTGTATTAAAATAAAATTACACTAATTCGTATTACTCTTGAGACTGACCTCAACAGTTTACAAATGATTCATTCACAAACTACATGTATTAATTTGAGTAATAACAGCCACTAAATGTTCATATATTTGAATGCTTACTCATCAGGGTAAGCACTACTTGAGAAGGATTAGGTGTGGCCTTGCTGGAGGAGGTGTGGTCTTGCTGGAGATGTATCACTGTGAGTGGGTGCTGATGTTTTCAAAAGTCCAAGCCAGGCCCAGTGGCTATCTGTTTTCCTTCTGCCTACTGATCCTGATGCAGAACTCTCAGCTACTTCTCCATCACCACATAGACCAGCATGCAGCCAGGCTCCCTACCATGACAATGGCCTAAACTTCTGAAACTGTAAGCAAGTCCAATGACATGTTTTCCTTTGTAAGTGTTGCCCTGGTCATAGTGTCTCTTCAAAGCCAAAGAACACTAAAACACTATCCAAACCAATTCATTTAGAAAGAATTCAGTGTTGTTCTACCAAAATAAATTGGCAGCTCTCATACACAGCAGCTGATAATTTTATTTTATTTTTTTAAAGATAATGTCTTGCTATGGAGCCCAGGCGGTGCATGTCTACCCCTGATTCTTTCATATATACTCATTAATAATTTAAATTATTTCTTAGCACCCAATTTATTCTCGTAACCAATTTAGACAAATAAAGAATACACAAGATAGCCAAAATTAGGTTATAGCAATTTACTTCACATAATAACAGTGTATTTCAGGCCTATGATTTTCATTGAATATCAACAAAAATAATCTGTACAGAAAACCTAAAGGCAATCATATAGCATAGCATGTAAAATGTGCAAATATACTTTAAAAATGTAATTATTGTGTACGTAGCACTTGCAAGGTAGAACTGCATAGCAATTCTAGTTAACCTAGTAATTGTTTGCATGTAGTAAATGCAAATGTCCAAGGCACAACTCAGAGTTGGTACACTCTGTGTGTGTG
The DNA here is from genome assembly GCF_943737965.1 of Phodopus roborovskii. Taxonomy (NCBI): domain Eukaryota; kingdom Metazoa; phylum Chordata; class Mammalia; order Rodentia; family Cricetidae; genus Phodopus; species Phodopus roborovskii. The sequence goes on along the minus strand of NW_026126583.1, from coordinate 3,860,996 downwards.
TGACACACACCCTCAGATCTTTTATTTGAAGACATTAAAATAACGTGATGTTATATTTAATGAGACATCGGTTTATCGCTAAAGCTTCATGAAATACCACATTGATAATGCTTGTGTGTCTAGGACAAACTGCTCCCTGAACTTAAAAGTGAAAAATAAGATTCTCGCTATCCTATATTTAAAAAATTATATATAATATATATATATATATATATGTATGTACATACACACCCACATCATACAGTGGAAACATCCTAAAGTCCAAAGGGAAGCCATTTTCTTATTATTAAAGGTTCCCATTACAGTATTTCTTAACAATTTTTAAAAAGGAATACTTCTTTGCCAGCTCTTTTGGTCAACCTTGGCTATAAAAAGAAACTGAAGTAGACAACTTTCTTCTTCAAGGTGAAGATGATGACTTAGAAAGCCTCTTGCACAGTGGAAGGTGTTGTGTGGTTATAAAAGCCTGCTGCCTTTTGAGAATCACTTTAATCTACACAGGAAGAATCAACCCACGGCAAAGTCACCAGGAGCACTGGGTGTGGCACAAACCCCAAATTCATCACCATGTTATGCGTTTTACTGCTCATCCCTGAGAGTGAAGATTCTATCATTTTTAATAAAGCAATAGCTTTACACTGGTAAGAATGCTTAAAGATTTCTTTTTTTAAGATATTTATATATCATTAGCTTTAGCCCTATTTCAATTTCCTAAATACAAAAAAAAAAAAAAAGAAAGAAAGAAGGAGGCCGTTGCTCTTTGAAAGTGTGCTCATGGTAATCCCGAGAGCTGCACATGGAGCCAAGCTTGAGGCTCTCCTCACTGTTTCAATTCCCTGCTGTTTTTCATGCTCACTTCCTTACAACTTCACAATTTTTGTTAATTGGAGAATTTAACAGGTAGTGTAGGAAAAGTACAACACGAACTTAATGGAACACTGAAGTGAGATGTATGTTGTCCTGTGTAAGAGTTTTACTGGAAATAATCTGAATGTCACCCAAGAAAGGCAAGATACCTACAAAAGAGAAGAGATGCAGAGTAAACATGTTCTTGCTGTCTTTGCACTAGCCTTCCTGGCCAAAATCCTCTGTAAACTTCTTTAACTTCAACAAGTCATGGTCATTGACGGTTGGCTTGGTGCTGGACAGTGACCGCAGCATATCCCACTGTCAGAGAAAAGAGAGCATGAACAATGGACTTACAACAGTAAACACTTTCATTAGTTATTAGTTACCAATTTACAGTCACAAGGAAAGGCGCAGCACCATGAGCTCCTGACGGCAGACCCTTGCTCCTGCTCCTCTGTGCACCTCTGGGTGCTCATTACCTATTGCAAGGACTCTCCTAGCAGCCCAGGTCATCACCCCCTGGCCATGATCTTCTTCCTGCCTAACTCTTTCCCTTCAAAAAGAGGTCTGCTTTCCACTAAATGTAACTCTGAAGGAAAATGGTAATTTCTCAAGAAATTAATAATTTCTTACAATCTCTGTGGAAATTTGTAACTGAAGCAGCAAATTCTGAAAGTCTATTAGCTCTTCAATAATAGAAAATCTTCTGCATTCTTTTAATCCTTCCCACGAAAACTGCACTTTGTAGTGTAACAGCACTGCATTCCCTCTGAAATGTACTTACCGAATCATACTCCTTTTTCACTACAAAAACACATTTATATGCATCACTCAGTTTTGCTTAAATGAAAACAATGGCACAAAGCAATGAGAATTTTTTTTAAGTTAAAACTAATAACGAAACTGAAGATATGCTAACATCAGAAAGTCATTAAAAATAAATGGTTCCTGTAAAATTGCATAGCAACTGAAATAAGGAAGCACTCTAAATTATTGTGAATACTTAAAAAAAATAATTTAATCTATCAAGGACAAGAGGGATTTCTGAATAAGATAAGCAGCAATGAGACCCACGCATACACAGACATCTATGTCTGGTGTCTGTGCAACCGAAAGATGTAAAACAAAACCAATACTATTTATGAACAGTACCATACAAGAGTTGGTATTTCTGGTTATTTTTAAACACAGGAGATTCAGGGGCAAAACTCACATTTTATTTAAGTTCTAACAATATTTTATGCAATATATGTGAGAATTTTGTGGATGACTTAAAGCCAGAAAATTTGCTTTCAAAATAGCCTTCCTAATTAACACAAGTCTCACAACTTAAGATAATTATTTTTACATCTAAGCACAATTACTATTTATAATTCTTCAAGTATTAAATATATAAGCCTAATCATAAAATTCTCTAGCTGATGTTACATAAATGAATGCTTGCTATTTGACAAATTAGTGTATAAAGACTGAATGTGTCCCACCATGGAAACAACTGGCTCCAAGAGTTTATCTCCAGGGACATCCATCCATGTCATTTCCATAGCACCAGGGTCCCCTGGAGAGCAGGGTGTCAGCAGGTCATTTACAATGCAGTTAGGATCAGCTCTTGAGGGTCCACAAACCTGTAATCACAGTAACTTCAATTTATCTGAGTAAATGAAATAAGAATTAAGAGTTTTGTTATTATCAGGAAAGTTAAAAAAAATACATTAATTTTTATGTTGTATTAAAATGTTTACTCCAGGAAAAATAGCAATATGGAAAAGAGGTTATCATTAGGTTGATTTAAAGTTTGTCTTGGTGCATTGCTATATACAATAATTTACGTGACTATTGGGATAGAAAGGAAAAACACACTGTAGGAGAAGTGGTTACTTCTGGCTAAATCTTCTCTTATTCTCCTGATGCTTATTAAATGGTAGTCACCTTACTGACCAAACACATTACAGAATTCTCCAAAGTTGTTTTTTTCCATGGCTGAAAAACTTGTGACATTTAGTATTTAGTTTTAAATTAGTCATTATCTGTCTCTTTCAACAAAGACTTTAAAAACAAACAAAAAAACCTAAAACCTGCATGTGTGGCGATTTCAAGGAGAATGTCCCCCAGTCTCATGTATTTGAATGTGTGGTTCCATATGATAGGCAGCTTAGGATGATTAGGTGTGGCCTTTAATAGAGGTGTGTCATTGGGGGTGGGCTTTGAGGTCTCAAGCCCATGACAAGCCCAGTTGGTGTCTCTCTGCCTCCAATTTGCAGATAAAATGTGAGCTCTCAGCTACTGCTCCAGCACCATGCCTGCCTGCCTGCCGCCACGGTCCCTGCCATGGACTCAGCCTCTGAAACTGTAAGAAAGACCTCAGTTAGAGTCTATGTTATAATCTGCTTTGGTCTTGGACACGTTGTCTGATCACAGCAATAGAAAATGACTAAGACAACATGTAAGGGCTATACTGGGTAGTATTTTGTCAGACACAAGTTAGAATCATTTAAAAAGAAGGAAACTCAATTGAGAAAAAGACTTTTATTTCTCAAACTGGCCTGCAGGAAAGTCTATGACTTGTGTGGGAGGACCCAGTCTACTGTAGATGATGGGATCACCTCTGGGCAGACGGCCTTGGTGTAAGGAAGGAGTGACAGGAAGCAGCACTCCTTCATGGCCTGGGCATCAGTTTCTGTCTCCAGGTTCCTGCTCTGGCTTATTTTCACCATGGACTATAAATCAGAACCATAAGAAATAAACCCTTCCCTCCCCAGACTGCTTTTTCACACTAACAGAAAGCAAACCAAGACAAAAATAAAGTACTTAATAATTTCTGTCATTTCATGAAACACAGCATAGTTAAAATGAGGTTTTAGCAATTTCTTAAAAAAGAACCTTTGTAACAAAACTGCATACAAATATTTAGATGGTAAAATATTTGCATCAAACTGGGATTGCTGTCAAGTTTATTCCATGACGAACTTTATCTAAGGGTTGGTGCAGATATAAAGTATACCTTTTCAGCTTGCTGTGAACATACTCATACTTAATTTACTTGACTTTATGTCTATCTTTCTTTACCAACTGTATGAGATCAGGAAGTTTTATCTGTTTATATCCTGGCATGGTACAAAAATACTAGATTCTGCTCCAGATTGCTATGGTCACCCCCAAAGCACATCTTCAACCATCAGAATGACCCAGAAATGCCTCAGATCATTTAATAGAAAAACACAGTACTTTAGGACCATGAATAATCTTCACTGGAGAAATCTCTCTGTCTCTGTCTCTCTCTCCACTTTCCCTCTTTTCTTTTTCTGGTCTTTTGAGACTGGGTTTCTCTGTGTAGCTCTGGTTGTCCTGGATATTGCTTCCAACTGCCTTTGCTTCCCAAGATCTGGGATTAAAGGCATGCACCTCCATGCCCATCAAGGAATTATTTTCAATGCAACAGAAATATATTTATTATAGAAACTTACTATCATGTAACATTGAAGCCATTCCAACTACTTTGAGAAACAAGCCAGGGACAGTCCTGAATCTTCATTTCAAAAGCATGTGACAGGGCAGATTAAAGCTGCTTACCTTTTTGAAATGAGTAGCTGACTGAACTTTTCTAACAGGCTGCATTAGTGCATCCCGTACAATGATACTGATATCTGCTCCTGAATAGCCATCCGTCTTCCTCCCAAGTTCTTGAAAGTCTGTTTCTGTGAGGCTGTTCTGAGTGCTGCCCAAGTGCAGTTTAAACATGGCTGCACGGGCATGTGCTTCAGGCAAAGGAATATAAATACGTTTCTCAAATCTTAAAAGAAATTATACAAGTGGTATTAAATACACATGCTTAATTTCTATGTAAAATTCGCATATTTAGAAAAGCCATACACATTTAGTTAGGTATTCTCAATTGTACCAGGTTAGGGTGAACAGCACCAAAGTTAAACATCCATATATTAAAGTGCATGTACATAAACACAGATACCTGCCTACCTCAAGAAAATACTAGCTATGATGTACCAAAAACTAAAATTAGAAGCAAAATAGGAAACAATTTTTGCCTGGTTTAATCTTTCACATGCAACTTTTGGATCAGTTTTGGCTGTCTGCATCTGGAATTCATGTCATAAAGGCAGGTCTCACAAGCTCTGCACCCTGAACTAGTGATAAACAGAGTAATGATTCACAGTATAAATTAAGGATTACCATAATTCTTTAAGTTAAAAATAGCAAAACTACTTAAAATCCAACAGAGTAAACATTATACAAAATGTTCTCTTCACTCTCGAGTTCATTCTGAACAATCCTGTACTATACAGCATACATAGTTTATTAATAATTTTACTTGTGGTGGTGGCTTGAAAGATATGGCCCCCAAGGGACTGGCATTGTTAGGAGGTGTGGCCTTGTTGGAGGACGTGTGTTACTGTGGAGGCAGGCTTTGAGGTCTCATATGTTCAAGATGCCGCCCAGCGTTACAGGTCACATTATGTGGCCTACAGCATGAAAAGTCCCAGCTACTTCTCCAGCACCATGTCTTCCCACACACTGCATGTCCCACCATGACAGTAACGGACTGGACCTCTGAACTGTAAGCACCCTCAACAAATGTTTTCCTTACAAGAGTTGCCGTGGCCATGGTGTCTCTTCACAGCAATAGAAAGCCTAACTATGACACTTGCCTTCATAAACTTCAGGCATTTGGAAACAGGAAGCGAGGAAGGACAATTTTCTGCAGACTCACTGTGGCGTTGATATTTTAAGGTTTGTCTTCTCTTTACATAGGCTTGCTTTGGAATCAGGCCACTTTCTAAAACTGCCTGACACAGTTCCTCTGGTGGCATTGGATGCTAACCTAGCACTCTGCCAAATCAACAAATGAAGGTGACAAAGTGGCACACACTCAAGTGCTCTTTTTATCATGCAATTAAAGAATGCTATAGAGAGCTGCAGAGCTGTTAGGAGTCTACACAGGTTCTACAGCCGAAGTTTCAATTTCACTTTAAAAATGACAGACTTGTGTTGTTTTAAACAGGGTTTATATAGTCTAAACTGGTCTGGAACTTGCTACATAGCTGAAGATGACCTTGAGTCCTTGATTCTCCTGGCCTTCTCCTAAGTGCTGGGGCTACAGATGATTGCCACTTCACCCAGTAACAAACAAACCTCCTTTTAAAACTAAACATCTATCTTCCTTGCCAAGCATGGTAGCTCGTGCCTATGATCCCAGCATGTGGGAGAGGCTGAAGGAGGGTTGCTATGAGCCGAGGCTAGCATGAGCTATAGAATAAGGAGTAGTACAACAGATCATTTTGCCATGGGCACCAGTATGGTCTCCAGTGGCAGCCTATGAACCTCAACAAAGCTTCAGAAGCCAGTACAGACCACAGACCATGTGGTCTTCGGTGGTAGCATGGACCATAGACATCAACATGGCCTTCTGCTCCCTGCTCCCTCTGATTGTAAAGGGCAAGGAAGGTTCTTTTATGGAGGCACCAATGATTGCAGGATCACAGTTGAGAAAAACAGACATAGTAGGCTTCTGTGAACCCCCCCCCCCTTAAAAGTAACATTCTAGACAGGAAGCTATAGAAGAGAACTATGAAAAATTGGGATAAGGATGCTGAAATGTAGCTCTCCCCAACTGAGGGCTTCTGGCAGGCATGGAGGTAGGAAAGGGCTTGGTTTTCTTTAAGGGGCTGCTGGCCACTGAGAGTTTGACCATGCTCCAGTGACTGTATGGACAACACAAATTGGACTTGTCTTTTTTTGGGGGGCCCACAAGAATGGGGGTGACAGGCCTTCGAGAACTGGAAAGTGAGTGTGATCAGGGTGCATTACATGAAATTCCCAAATAATAAGAATATTTTGTTTGGAAAAGGAAATCACTTTGTAGAACTTTATATGAAGGGTTTTCAGAGAGACAGACTGTTTTTGTCAGTTTTGAAGTATCATTCCTTCTAAACTTAATCAAAACTAAAGTTAAGCATAGTCACTAAGCAATGTACTTTTCAAAGTGGAAAACTCTAGTATATACAGTGCTCATCTTCAATACATCCAGCAAACAAAAGCAATGGTCACTCCTTGTCCCCCAACACAAGGGGAGAAAGAGCATTAGGACTGATTAATTAAAAGGATTTAAAAATAAAAAAAAATTGAAATTATCAGAATAAATTCCTATAAAGGGAAGGGAGATTATCATTTATTGCTACACCTCTTGTTAGAAATAAGATGTTTATTCTATCATCATACCTTCGTCTAATTGCAGAATCCAGAACCCAGGGTATATTTGTAGCTCCCAGAACCAAAATGCCATCATTGTCCACACCAACTCCTGCATTAAAATAGGTAATGTTTTAAATAATAATTTGATGCTTTCTTTTTAAAAAAGTTACTGGTGTATGCTCATGACAGGTAACAATGTTTTCATATGTATATAAGGAGCATACTCCCCCAATGTCCCATCTCTCCCCTACCCATTAGCTCTTTCTGTTCCCTGAGACAGTTTCTTCTACTTTCATGACATAGATACACATAAGTTTACATTTCTCATAAAATCCAGTAACCAAAAATATGAGGAAATATGATATCTGTCTTCCTGAAAGTGACTTAGTTTGTTTAATAAGATTATACACAGTTAAATCCATTTTCTGCAAATGATAATTTCATTTTTCGCGCACGCATGCGCGCGCGCGCGCACACACACACACACATTTTTAATCTACTCTCCACTCTGTGTATGTTCCATTAAGAAAGGTAGTGTTTTATGTAAAACTGAAGTACTACATCTTCACAAAAATGTAACTAATGAAGAACCACATGCTCAAGTACCAATCATACCGTCCAAAGAAGCAAATCTCTTAGATTATAAACACATACTATTAACATTTTTCCCCCCCAAAATATCCTTTCATGCAGTTCCTGGTACATTGGTACATGAGTAGAGATATAATCTGCTTGCTAATAATATCTGTGAATCCCGTAAGATAATTACACAAATGATGCATCCATGCAGGGAATACATATCTTTAATCTCAGTGCTTGGGAGGCAGGGCCAGGTGGATTATCTATGGTGCTAGCCTGGTCTACGTCGAAGTTAAAGGCAAGCCAGGGCTACACAGTGAGATCCTGTCTTAAAACAAAAAACAAGAATGGCCATAATAGATTTTAGAGCAATTCTACTTATTCCTTTCCATTAACGGTTAAATGAGAATGAGAAGCTATCCGAAGAAGCAGTAATGCTACCTTGCATCTGAACCAGGAATTCGGTCTTAATTCTCCGTGCAGCTTCACTTTCGTTTTCACTTCTGGACCCACACAGAGAGTCAATCTCATCAATGAAGATAATGGAAGGCTTGTTCTCTCTGGCAAGCTGGAATAAGTTCTTAACCAGTCTAAAAGTAAGGATAAATACAGCTGGGACAAAAGGACCACAACAAGGACATTTACCAGTATTATAAGAACCACAAAGACAAAAGGCCTAATCATGCTGTGGGGTAGGAAACAACAAATTACAACTAGATAGATAATTCACTGTCACACACACACACATGCACGCACGCACACACACATACATACTAGCTTTTCTCCTACAAAATAAATTCCCAGTTAGGTACTGAGCTTGACAGAGAAGTGAATACCTATATTATATTTCTTCCCTGAGTATTTAGCAATGGTATGTGAACCCTCTTAATGCACAGAATGACAGTGACACTTACTTTTCACTTTCCCCCAACCACTTAGAAACAAGGTCAGAGGAAGATATAGAGAAAAATGTTGAGTTGTTTGCTTCCGTTGCAACAGCTTTGGCTAAATAGGATTTTCCTGTTCCTGGTGGCCCAAATAATAGGATTCCTCTCCACGGTGTCCTCTTCCCTACAAGTTGTATTAGAAAAATATGAGAATTTCCATACTATTCATTTCAGTTACTACAGACATTGTCCACACTGAAGAATATTGTAAAAAAGATCTTCATTAGAAAGCTGTCAGTAAGATTAAAAAGATAGTCTAAGTTATGTCTTAAGTGTATGCGACTTGCTATGTCTAGAAACATCATCAAAAGCACTGACCTCTAATAGGAAGTTCATTTACTTGCGCACGCATGTGTTGCAATGCATGATACAGGCAATAGGATCTCTGCTCCCCAGGGACAGAAAGTTCAGTTAGAGGGTACTGCTCAACACTAGACTAATGCAAGGAAAACACAGTCATGGGGCAGGGCAGCTGCAAAGCCTTGCTTCTAAGTATCTGTCACCTGTGGAGGATGACAGGATGTGACACTCACATTCTAGAGTCCTAAGGAATTCCCAATTACCAGGAAACAGGCTAGAGTGACAATCAGCAGCTTCAATGGTTGGTAATGACATGGGAGGTATCACTGTACATCCTACTTCTACTTAAAAATGAGGGGGGGAAAATCAACGTTTTCTTATGCCTTAATTTGGCTACTCAGAAATTATATTGCCTAAAATATAGTAGGCTGTATAGAATTATAAAATATTCTACATATATATAAAATATAAATTAAAACCACATACAAACTGCAAGGTAGGTATTCATTGCCTGCAGCAGACCATCCCTAGATGACTAATGCAAAAACTAAATAATACTTATGAAAAACTTGATTGACTTTTACTGGAATTCTGCTTTTTTTTATTCCTTTTTATTTTATGTGCACTGGTGTTCGGGTCCCCTGGAACTGGAATTTCAGACAGTTGTAAGCTGCCATGTGGGCGCTGGGAATTGAACCCCAGTCCTCTGAAAGGGCAGTCAGTGCTCTTAACCACTGAGACATCTCTCCAGCTCCCTGCTTTTCCCTGCTTTTCTCTTCTAAATGCATACACCTGTAAGGCAGTGTTGCCCTAAGTGGGTACTCGGTGCACAGAATACTGGAAGGGTAGAAAATGATATTAGATAGTGTATACTTTTTATTTAACTGATTACCTTTAAATGTATATTAAATAGACACTTCTTTTTATTCATGGTCAATAGTAAGACTTTAAAAATAATTTTAATCATGTAAAAGTAAACATAATTTGAAGTTCAAATATAAGCAAACTCTGTGTATGATCTGTGTGTGTCATACCCAGAGTCTAAGGAGATTTCCGAACCTTTCCAGGATTATATAATTAACTTTTATACTATCAGTTTTATGTACCTGAGATTGGGCTGTCAACAGTGCCTTGAAGCTTGGGAAGCCAGATGCAGCCCAGAGCTGCTTTGCTCTATCTGCTCTCTGTGACATTACAGTTTGAACGTTCTCAGTTTGTAGCCGACAACATAATGTGTTCTCTACGTGAAGCAGCTTGTTTTCAAGAGCAGAAAACCTCTGTGTGTTAAGACTGTGGGTACACTCACATCACAGCCACAGTCACAAAAAGGACAATGTAAAGCCATTCGACACAGCAAGTGATCACTCACGCCAGAACTAGAGCTTGGGCTATGGTCAGCAAAGATCTCTTCACAGCATAACAAGTGCTTTCTTTGTCCTTTGTGCAACATCTATAATTATAACCCCAGCACTTATTAGCATTTTAAAGCCAACCCATTTACATCTACTTATGGAATCATATTGTATGTTATCATAACTTTCTTTCTGATCTTTATAATAGATGTGGACATCTTTCAGTAAATTATCCTGTGGATTGAAATTTATTAAATATGGATATATACACTATATTTTAATGAGTGTGTAGTATTTCAGTGACCTTCATAAGCCCTACTGGCTAACACTTAAATTATTCTGCAAATATAGACATGAAAAGGAACATCTTTATGAAGATAAGATTTACTACATTTAAACTGTCAATTCAAGATAATTTATGATATGGAACATGAACTCACAATGCTCGCCCTCAATCACTAATATGTTTGAAATAAAAAATGTTTAGAAGCCATTTCACCTGTAAATAGATGAGGAAATTTAATAGGCAGAATCACAGCCTCTTTAAGTGCTTCTTTGGCTCCTTCAAGACCAGCGACATCACTCCACTTCACATTTGGTCGCTCTATAACAATGGCACCTACAAGATATTGGGTCACTTTTAAATTGAGAAAAACTAATTCAGCAAAGTTAGAAAGCAACATTTAAAAACCACAATATATCACAACCCCAGAGAAGCTAGGTAACAAAGAAGACTAAGACTGACATACATGGATCCCCCTTGGAAGAGGAAACAGATAGAATAAATCAGGAGCATGGGGGGTAGGGGGTAAGGTAGAAGGGGAGGAGAGATTGGTAGCGGGGAGGAGGGCATGGGGAGGAGAATAGGAGTGAATAGGATGATCTAGTTGGGGTAAGGACAGAGAAGGAGCACAAGAAAAGAGATATCTTGACGGAGTCATTATGGGGTTATCAATAAACCTAGCACAAGGGAAATTCCTAGGAATCCTCAAGGATAATCCCCAAACTAAGTAAGACTAAGCAATAGTGGAGAGGGTGCCTGAACTGGTTTCCCCTGTAATTAGATTGATGACTGCCCTAATTGTCATCATAGAACCTTCATCCAGTAGCTGATGGAAGCAGATACAGAGATCCACAGCTAAGCACTGGGCAGAGCTCCTAGACTCAGTTGAAGAGAGGCAGGAGTAAAGGGATCAAGACCATGCTGGGGAAACCCACAGAAACAGCTGACCTGAGGAAGTGGGAGCTCACTGCATAGAACCGAACTAGGCCCTCTGAATGTGGGTGACAGTTGTGTGGCTTGGGCAGTTTATGGGGCCACTGGTAGTGGGACCAGGATTTACCCCTACTGCATGAACTTGCTTTTTTGGAGCCCATTCCCTAGAAGGGTTACCTTGCTCAGCCTAGATACAGGGGGAAGGACCTTGATTCTGCCTCAATGTGATGTGACAAACTTTGTTGATTTGTCATGGGAGGCCTCACCCTCTCTGAGGAGTAGATGGGAGGTGGGGGAGGGGGAAGCTGGGGGGGGTAACCAGGACAAAGGGAGGGAAGGGGAACTGGGATTAGTATGAAAAAAAGAAAATAAATAAAGCCAACATAAAACTAAATATTTCAGGTACTAGGACTTTCTTTGAAGTAGTGTTAATGATGTTGTCAGAAATCAGTAGGAGGCGAGAACTTAGGTGGTTGGCTGAGCAGCTATGGACAGGACTCAACGCCTACATTTCTGCTCCCTCATCGGTGAAATGAAAATAGTACTACCTGGCCACCACACAGACAGGGTAGCACAAGCATCAGGTGACACAGTGAGCCTAGAGCCAAGGACTGTACTTCTTCAGTGGGGCTGGCTTACTATTTCTCTTGTTAACACTCTCTGTTGAGAATTCCAGAGAATACACTTCAGTGATTTTTAACTAAAGGAGACGAGATCAGGAAAGACAGAAAGAATGGAAATCGGACAGAAACAGATAATGGAAAAGACATTGTCTCCTTAAAGACCTGCAATTCTTCTTCTTCTTCTTTTTTTTTTTAATTAGCAAAGTTACTTAAAGGAATGATTTAGTTTCTCAAAAACTACAATTAGCTGTTTCAGTAAAGAATCCAAGAAAAGAGTCCTGTAATTCATTAGAAGAAACCTCTAGCTATTTTCATCAAAAGCCTTTCCAATTTTCTAGTCCACGGAACTGCTTTGTTATAAATGACTTAACAGCCCGATAAGATGAGAAGTAGCACTCTACACTGAGGAATGCTCAGTCAGCAAAGTCATGCTGTGCAAGCACCCATGTCAAACTGTGGTGGCACTCTGGGGGTGTGGGGTGCAGAGACAGGAGGACTCCTGGAGCTCACTGTCCAAAAGTCAAGCTCAATAGATAAGCTCCAGGTTCAATAATAGAGCTTGTTGCAAAAACTAAGGTGGGGTGATCTAGGAAGATGCCTGAAGTCAACCGCTGGCCTCCATACACATGCACACACACAAACACACACAAAAAGATGATAGGCAGTTGTTTAAAAAGAACATAGACATCTCCATGTACATCAATCACTGATCATGATATTACTTTTAAACCCAATTTTTTGTTGTTAGAAATTATTACCTATGATTCTAAGCCTGTAGTTAGTAACTTAACTTTCCTAAAGTATAAAAATCTGCAGTCATTAGGCTAAAATTAAATAAAACCGTATTTTGCAATCTAAAAGTTCAGTTTGATACACAAAAGTCAATGTGCACTGTTTATGTTCCACTGAGATCAGTAACATCGTGATAAAAAAAAAAAATCTATACCACATGATAGGGCTTCATTTGTTAAATGAAAGTAAATTCTCTTTATCCATGTACATACATCATCTGGCTAACTCAAGAGTTTCATGTAATCTAACACCACGAGAAGCTGGAGAAACAGCTCAGCTGGTAAATAGCTTGCCTAACAAGTGTTGAGAACTGGAGCTAGGATTCCCAGCTCCATGGAAGTGCCAGATGGATGTGTGATTGCATGTCATCCCGGTACATGAGGATCCAGAGAATCTCTGGAACAAGATGACTAACTAGACTAGCTGAAAGGGAGATCTAGGTTCAAGTGTGAAACTCAGCCTCAATACACAAGGTAGAGAATGCTCACACATGCACATACCCTTCCCAACATGCCACGAGCACTAACACACATGAACATGCATTTACACCTTCTTCACCAAGTATGCATACTATATATCCCCTCCCCCTACCTTTATTGGAGACACGGTCTCACTGTGTAGCTCTGGCTGTTTGGCTATATGGCCAGCTCTGGATGGCCATAAAACTCAGAGCTCTGTCTGCATCTGCCTCTCAAGTGCTACAGGAGTGCTCAGTTTATTCCCATATTTAATATTTCTATTAAAGTTTAAAGGTGACTTTCCAATATTTAGTTGTGAAAGATTAAGTGCCAGACAAAACTTAATGGATTACTGAAAAATATAAACTGACTCTACTTCCAAGAATATAAAAGCACTGTATATTATATGGATGGCTCAGTAGATAAAGGCACTTGCTGCCAAGCCTGTGGATCTAAGCTCGATCCCCAGAACTGCATGACAGAAGTACAAAACTGATTCCTGAAAGCTATCCTGACTTCCACATAGGTGATGTGGTTCACACACATTCACACCCCACACACATAAAGGCACACACAATAAATACAAAAAATTAAACTCAGACATTTAACCTCATAAGTCCCTGAATTAGCTAACAGATTTAGCTAACAGAAAATTCAACCCATAATCTATTTTAATCCTAGTAATCCAAAACACAAGTAAAATGTTAAAATATTATTTCAGGAATAAAAAATTAAAAATGACAGAATGTGTGTATTTGCATGTGTAGGTGTGTAGTCCGTGTGTCTTCTGTGGAGGCCAGAGGGCAACCTCAAGTTCATTCCTCAAGAGCCCTCCATCACCTTCTTTATGAGACAGCTCACCTGGCAGGCTGGACTGGCAGGCCAGCATACCTGAGACATCAAATCCACCTTCACCTCTCAGCACTAGGATTATGAATGTATGCTACTATATCTGGCTTTAGTACGTGAGTCCTGAGGCTTCAACTCAGGTTCTCATGCTTGTGTGGCAATCATTTTACTGACTGAGCTATCTTCCCATTACTAACAAATAAAGATACTAATCCATTAATAATCATTAAATTTAAAACAAAACAAAACAAAATTTTTAAAAAAGGACAAGAGCCACACATGGTGGCACACACCTCTAATCCCAGAACTTGGGAGGTGGAGGCAAAAAGATCACAAATTCATAAAATTTAAGGCCAGCCTGGGCTATGAAAGACACCCTCTTCTGACCTCTGTGGGCATCCATTCCCACAGAGATACATACACATAGATTAAAAAAAAAAAAAAAAAACAAAAAAACCTCTGCTCGCTACCATAATTAATTATATTATTTTTAACATGCTCTCTACCATAATTATATAGTTTTTAACATAACAAGGTTTATAGTATTCTCTTACATATCCCAGTGAGGTGGGTAAGAGAAATACTAGCAGAATAAAGGAAGTAGTAAAGCAAGGTTACCCACACTAACTCACTATCCAGTAACCAAACTCAGCCTACAAAATGGGGATCCTTTTGTTAAATATTTTGTTAGCTAAGACTCAAAGGTGCAAATACGTACTACCAATGACTAAGCCTTTTATTTGCAAAGCCATTAGCTAACATACAAAAGAACAATTGCATCTCAGCAATTAAAGAAGCCAACAATTAAATAGATGCCTTTTTAGATATGCAGAGCTACCATTTATTAAGATTTTTGCATTATGTTGCTTTCCTTCCCCTGAAATAAATGTCCGTTTTCAAGATGGGGGACTCAGATTCTGAGAGGCTGGGGAACTTGCCCTCAATCTGAAAACTTGTAAGTGGCAGACCTCGCTCGGAGTGGAATCCAGATCTGTGTTTACAGCCACTCCGTTACGTCACTGTATTTAGGACAGCATAATCAACGAGCCTCGGCATGTGTAACAGACAAAAAGAAAAGGAAATGTAATGAAATAAGCATATCTGTGAACACTAGGAAGTGGGGGAGAAGAACAGGGCCATGGCAGTAGAGAATCAGAGGAATTCCTAATCCAGTCAGTTCCTTGGGCCTTGCTGTATGTTACTAAGTGTCAATGCTACCTATTTTACAAGGGGCAAATACATGAAAAAGAGCAACTGTTGGCAGCCTACTAAAGGCAGGTTTGAAAACAAGCCACTTTTAACTTCATTAAAAACAACAAAATATTAGAAAGCCTTGAGAGCAAATCCTAGTCTGGAACCAAGCCAGCATGTGACCCACCAGCAATCAAAGCCATTTGTTGAAACTCAGAGAAATAGAGGGAAACAAAACAGTTCAAGGAGACAATCCATGAGTCTTTTCAACAGGAATAAATTTAACAGTGAAATCCAGAGTAACCTTGAAGTTGATTCTGTAGTTTCTTTTTTTCAGGGTCATCAGATTCTGCTTCCCCATCACTGTCATTCCTAATGAAGAGAATTTAATATATGCAAAAGATCACTCACTGCTAATAACAATGCAAAAGTGAAGGAACGATAACCTAAAATGTTTAAGCAAGACGTTGACATTAAAATTACTTCTATTTAAGTGTTCCAAATGATGCTTTTTAAGAATATATTAAAATAGGAAGCAGGCAAATAATCAGTAGGGAACTATGCACTGGAATCAGACAAGATGGGGATGAAGTCAGACACACCTCCATACGCATGACATAATTGTGCACTTATGCATCCATAGGTTGTATGTCCCATACTTTCAATGAATGATTTAAAATAGAGTACAGGAAAGTTTAAGAAACTACAAAACCATCAGGACCAGGGCAAATATAACCCAACAAGACTTGATGCTAGAAGAAAACATACAATTCACAATTATCTACAACATAACCCTTAACCTAAGGTTCCCAAAAAGTAGATAAAGCTTTCTATAAAAATCTGAACATCCAAGAAAAATGGCAAATCCACTTGTGCTGATTAGTTTTTGCCAACTTGACACAAAGCTAGATTACTTGGGAGGAGGATTGCTCATGAAGGAACTGCCTCCACCACTCTGGACTGTGGACACATGTGTGGCACTATCTTGATTGCTGATTGATGTAGGAGGGCCAAGCCCACTATGGGCAGGTGAGCTTGGGCTATACAAGAATGATGGCTGAGCAAGTGAGAGACAGCATGCCGGTAAGCAGCATCCCTGCCAGTCTCGGCTTGCAGCTCCTGCTTGGGCTTCCCTTGGTGGTGGACTATGCCCTCTATCTGCATTAAATCCTTTCTCCACATACTGCTTTTGCTCATGGTATTTTAGCATAGCAACAAAGAAACAAACTAGAATGGCACTAGTTCACATCTAGGGGTTTACATTGAGGAGATAAATTTTAAAATTTCACTGCAAGGACAATCACATCTACAGTACACTAAGAAAAAAAAAAAAAACAAAACTAATTTATGTTGTTGCAGACATTAGCCTTACGAAACAATACTCTACAGTTTTAAAAAACGATATTGTAGAAACAATTAATGGAAAGAAGTTTCCTGATGCAGAGAAGAAAAGTCTTACCAACTTTTCAGATTTTAAGATACAAAGAGGATTTAAAACACTTGATGGACTTGTGTTAGGGTGAGAAATCTTGGTTATTTGTAGAATTGGCAGGGTTATGAATGAAGTAACTAGCAAGAGCTGATTCAAGTTTCTCATGCTGTAAGGACCATTTAAAACAAACTGCCATTTGTAGGTTCCCTTGCAGACAGACAGCTTTTATCCTCATCAGACTTGAGTTCCTCGAAAGTGGGGGTTGCTTGCATGAAGAACAAATCTTTAGGTACCATTGGTTTGCTCTGGGGAAACTGAGGCAGGGGTCTTGCTGTGTTTTTCTGAGCCCTAGGAGTATCTGGTGAGGGTGGTGGCAGCAGCAGCAGGATCTCTACTTGAATATAAATACCACAGGCATGAATTTTCTATGCCCCCATATGGTATCCTCGGTAGTTTTCCTAATGATGGGAACTCAAGGCTGATTCTGTCCTCAAAATTCTATAAGGTAATCCCTATTAAAAAAAAAAAAAAAAAAAAAAAAAAAATCAGCCTAAGTAAGCCCTGCTGCTTGGTAGAAAAGACGGGCTCTCCCTTGTCAGGCAGCCATGACAGAGCAGGTCATTAGTGGGCCCTCACTAACACACCACACTGCCCTAGCAGACAGGAAAGACCAGATGTTCCTGCTGGCAGAAGTCTGAGATGTAGAGGCCCTGTATGCTCATAATGGATGTGCATTTCATGTTGGAAGTTACTATGTGCAGAATGAATATATATAAGCAAACTCTTGGCATGTCATAGAAACTGTTTCCTAACCACATCTTAACAGAGAATATAAAACTTGGAGCTTATAATTTTCTTCAAACTCTGCCACACAGAGTTAAGGCAGTCACATCTAAATTTTATACTTCTCCTGTCCTTAACTTTAGCAATGCCTAGTAAAGAGCAAAATTCCATCAAGAACAAACACAGGGGAGGAGCACTGCCTATAGGGCTCCATCCCTCATTCCCTCATGACCTTGGGCATCATCCAAGAAACCTGCAGCCTACAGAACATGAACAGCGAGCACATAGACTCCAGAGCTCACAAGATCCTCAGTGCTTCCAACCCAGCCAGGCCACATCAACTCAGAATTTCGTTTTCCTAATGCGTCATCAAGGACAAATCTAGCTAGACCAAGTCCTCTTTGCTTAGCAGAGCTGGGAATGCATGCACTAAATGTGCAGTAAATGCTCTTTACATCTGCGATACCTCATGCATCTAGGAAGATATGTAAAAACTGGAGTTCACTGTTTAAAAAATGTGCTGTTGCTTTCTTCACAATGGCATAATGCAAATCTACCTTTAAAAACATTTGCATAAAATAGAAATTGGCATTATTGGAGTTCATGTTCATTTTGTCCACAGGGTCAGATTTAATCCACAGATCACTCGTGGGGTTTTGTGCTGTTGCTTTCTTCACAATGGCATAATGCAAATCCACCTTTAAAAACATTTGCATAAAATAGAAATTGGCATTATTGGAGTTCATGTTCATTTTGTCCACAGGGTCAGATTTAATCCACAGATCACTCGTGGAGTTTTGTTGGTGTCACGCCCACAGTGTTTTTCCAAGTTATTTGAAAACAATCAGGGAGGTATAAAAATGCAGTAAGCACTGATTAGCAAACTTTGCTCTTTGAGAGACTTGATGGTAAATATTTCTGGGTTTTGTGGTTTCTATTGTAACCACTCAATTCTATTGTCACAGTACAAGAGCTGCCTGGGGTGACAGTAAATAAAACTGTCTCAATAAAACTCAATGACTGAAATAGGCAACACGTTCTTTCTGGCCCATGACAAAAGAAACTTATTACCCAATAAGAGGTTATAAGATGTAAAATCTAACACTTTAGGATACGTACCCCTTCTCATCCACTGCACTGGACTGCTCCTCTTTCATGGGCTTCTGTGGCTTCTTCTCTTTTTTCTTCAGATAATCTTTCAGTTTTTCTGCTCTATCAAGGTACTCTGTACACTTGGCCCTGATACTTTGCTTGGCTTTATCACCTTGTGTTTCATCTGTAGAAGGGAATGAGACCCCATTTCGTTAGCATTTGTTGTGGTTTGAATATGAATATCCCCACAGGCTCATGTATCTAAACACCTGGACCCTGGTGGGTGGTGCTGTCTAGGAAGGTTAAGGAGGCAGAGCCTTGCTGCAGGAACTATGACACTGGGGTTAGACTCTGAGGTTTTACCATCTGGCTCTACTTCCTGTTCTCTAGTTTCCTAAGTGTTGATGGTATGTGACCAGCTAGCTCCCTGACTCCAAGGCTGGCCTCACACTGCTGCCACGCCTTCCCTGAAATGACAGGCTGGATCCCCTCTGGAACTGTATGTAAACCACAATGCAGCTTTTCTTCCCTAACCTGTTTTCTCCCAAGGTATTCTATCATGACATTAGAAAAGCAACTAATATAGTATTCAACAGAGAACAGTTCAAACTTAGAGCTATTCTTTTAACTAGAAATTTCTATGACGGAGGAGGAGAAGGCATTGCTAATTTGTTGTATCCAGTGATTATCACCCCTTTTTTGTTCCTTCTCACTGGCTCTGTCAAGGGTCGGAGGCCACCAGTAGGTGTGAATTTAAAACAAACAAACAAACAAACAAAATAGAACTTCAGAGCAAAATGGTAGGTATTTTAAGTTAATGTTATATAATCACAAAGTATTCAACAGGCTATAGGTTTCAAATTCTCCCCTTCACAGTTTGCAGATAGCTGAAAGCTGTCTTACATAATAAAACCAACCACAAGCTGGGCATGGCTGTGCACTCCTAGAATTCTGAGTTCAAGGCCAGCCTGATCTACAGAGCAAGTTTCAGGACAGGCTCCAAAGCTATAGAGAAACCATGTCTCGAAAAACCAAAAAACCAAACCAAACAAAATAAAAACCCCAAACAACAACAGCAACAAAACAAAACAAAAAACCAACCACAAGAGACAACATACAACTCTGAATGTAGAATAGTGATTACTAAAGGCTGGGAAGGGAGCAGTTAGAAAAATGGAAGCTGGATTTGCTCTCTGTACACTGCAGGCACATGCTGATTGATAAAAATTAATACAAGTGAATAAAAGTTTTAAAATATAAAAGATAATCCAAAGTAAAGCAATAGTAACTCCATTAACATATTTGCTTTATTCCAAAGTATACAGTGACAGAAATCACATACGTTATGGGCACAACATAGTAACCTTATTACTATGTCAAAGGCCTCTATCATGGCTATTTTGAACAATACAGGCAATGCATAGGCTTATTCTCATGTCTCTTACGTGTTGCTTTCATTCTCAGCTCACACTAATACCCCAATGCACCGAGTGTAAGACTGATGAGAGACCTTGCAGGTTATGCACTTGTTTCTCAGTGCTGAATCTCTAGTCCCCAGAACAGAGTCTAGCACAAGACAAACATCAAGTGTGCGTTTGAAAAATACACTTAATATCGCCCAGCCTACTCTTACGACAAAACCATTTCCAACATATGCTTAGGAGAGGATTAAGTTCAAATCATATAATCTAGATAGGTCATCTATAAAAACAAAGCTTTCTCCACTGAATACACAAAAAGATTCTGGGTGTATGAAGTAACAACTATAACAGCTGTCACATCTGTTAACAGTACTTAAAAGTTAGGAGAACAAGGACTTTCTTTTTAACGAGTGGTTTAGATCTTTAGAATTCTTTTGGCTTGTTAACAGTTTTTTCCCTTTTAGTGCACAAGTTTAAGTAAAATAAACATGCCTTACACTTAACGACATGGAGAAAATACTGAACAGCATGTTGGTAGAGTTGAAGAGCTTCCTCATAGTTCCCAGCTTTGTCTTCCTGGGCTGCTTTGCTTGCAAGATCTATTGCTTTCTGTTTGAGGGAGGCAAAAATAATAAACTTAGTATGAAAGCATAATCCCCAAGTTTGAAGCAAATAATATTCCCCCCAAAACACGCAGGGAGGGAGGCAGTTAGGGAAATTCTCAAAATGTAAGTACTGCAGGACTGGAGACATGGCTCTGGGATTAAGGGCACTGGCTAGTCTTCTAGCCAGTCTTCTCAGCATCCACATGTCAGATCACAAATGTCTGTAACTCCAGTTCAGGGAATGTGACACCATCTTCTGGCCTCTGTGGACACCAGGCACATACGGCTACACAGATACACATGCAGACATATACACATAAATTTAAAGAATTTGAAAAAAGTCTAGTGCTGCTTTGCCTAAAGCATAAACATAACGTACAGAGATTAAAAGACAAAACAAAACAAAAACAAGCAAGCCCATGGAGCAATGAGATATCAAGACTCTGAAAAGTTCTCAAAACTATACCGAGCAAAAACATTAAAAAACAAATAGTGCTGGGCAGTGGCTCTCCATACCTTCAATCCCAGCACTCAGGAGGCAAAGGCAGATGGGTATCTGTAAGTTCAAGGCCAGCCTGGTCCACAGAGCAAGTTCCAGGACAGCCAGGAACATAGAGAAACCCTGTAGTGAAAAACAAACAAATATATAGGAACTACTACAGAGATTTAAAAAGGGAGACCTTCCCAGAAATAGAGCCATACAAACATAGCCAAGGGTTATTTAAAGTGATGCAGAACCAAGTCAACAATAAGAAAACAGGCTTTTAAAATGGTACCATGAGGGTACAAAAAAAAAAAAAAAAAAAAAAAAAAGGAATCTTAACTTAAATCCCATGTGCTTCTGCAAAAACTAACTCAAAATGAGCACAGACTCAAACATAAAGCCTACAGAATAAAAACAACAACAAAAAAGTTCTTAGATTTAATCACAAAAGCACAGGGTATACAATGAAAAGATGTTAACACATCAGTTTAAAAATCTGTTTTCTAAAGGGTTCTAATGATGAAAACAGTACAGACTGGGAGAAATCCTGTGAACTTCAGACAAAAGAGAAACATCTACTAAAATGCATAAAGGGATCCTGAAGATGTAACAGTTTAAAAAGAACCCATTAGTGGGCTAGTGAGATGGCTCAGCAAAAAAAGGATCTTGCTACCCAGCTTGATTGAGAGACCTACACAGTAGAAGAGAGCCAATCATTCTTGCAAGCGGTATCCACACAGAAGCCTGCAGATGAATGAATGTTCTAGGTAGCCTTCAATGGTATCACTGCTAAACAGCTATGTAATACCATGGAACACTAGGCAGCAATAAAAAGGACGGACTGATGTGGATGAATCTTAAGGCTATTATGTTGTTTAAAAAAGTCAAACATTAGTCAATGCTAATGGTTGAGTATTAATGGCTCCATTTATATACTGTTCTCAAAATGTCAAAATCAGAGATGGGAAGTGATGGATTCTGCCAGGGAATTGGAATGTGAGTGAGAGAGAAAATGGAGGTTCAGTGTAGACTTAAGGGCAGCACGAAGGGTCCCTCTGGGAATACTCTACAGTGAAATGCCTGCTTATATACACTGATTATGTGTTTAGTCTGGGACACTAAACCTCGGTGATAGACACACAAACACAAAAGTACAAGTCAATCTGCGGGGCGAGTAAGAGCTACAGAGTGTCAGCATCAGGATCCTGATGTGACACTGTACTGGTTTTACAGTGTGCAGCTAGGGGAAGCGCACACTGAGAACCTCTTCTCACTTTTTAAAACTGTGCGTTGTCTCAAAACTGACTTTGTAATTTAGGGGCTGGAGAAATGTCTCAGGGGTTAAAAGCACTTCTTTTACATATACATATATGTCATTTTTATTTTACATCGATCCCAGTTCCCTCTCCCTCCCTTCCAAACCTCCCCCCTCCCACTCCACAGGGCAGGTGATGCCTTCCAGGTGAGATCATCAAAATCTGTCAAAGTCATTTGGAGTAGGGACTAGGCCCTCCCTCCTGCCTTTAGACTAAGGGAGTCCCTCCATGGGAAATGTGCTCCCGAAGTCCTTTCTTGCACCAGGGATCCATCCTGGTTCCACTGTCAGAGGTCCCTTAGACTGCCCAGGCCTTCTAACTGAGACCTCTCAAGTTTTTATCTAGGCAGGGTATGAACGTGGAAGTCACAGATAAGGTTGGTTACCTGGTGTTTAGGAGAAACTGTTCACATAACCATATACTCTAAATGCTCAATGGTTAAACCACATGGCAGAAACAAATTCCTTATGCAGACAGTAATTTTCTCCAGATCAACTTGAAATGCTGTGTTTCTTCAGTCACTATTCCCCCAACTCAGCCGAGTCTAATATGTTAAAACCTTTTCTTTATTTTTTTAAGACAAAATTTTGTTATGTTGCTCAGGCTGGTCTTGAATATATGCACTCAAGAACCCTCCAGCCGTATCCTTCAGAGTAGCTGGGGTTATGTGTACACCCCACCATACCTAGGTTACAGTAAAATTCTTATTTTCGGTGTGTGGTTTCAAACAATGCGTAAGACACACAGTCGAACAGCCTTACTGACAAAGCCTTTCGGTTCTGATCATGATGAATGCCCCATCTCACCCTTGGCATTGCTGGCACTCTGCACTTGAAACTGTGTCCTGCACAGTTTTGAAGAGTGAACTGTTCTGTGGGAACAGTCCTTTTCATTTCCCGTCACTCTTGCCTTTGCCAAAACTACCACCTAGTATGTGGACAGCCCATTTCCACTCCCGCCACCCAAACAGATCACCACACTTTGCTGTCTCCCCACTGCCGACTAGCAGAATACAAATGCTGGAGCACGGTCTATATGGCCTTACATGCTAGTCCCTAGCTCTGTACTGGAACATTCTAGTCCTACTTCAGCTGGTAAATCCTTAGAGAAGGCTCCCGGAATCGTCTAAACTAGGGCTCTGTTCCGTCCCTGCTGTCAGCTCTCCCTACATCCCTTTCTATTATGACTGCATTAGCTGCTCTTTGCACTCACAGCCGCTTCCTCAGTTTTCCCGTGAAGGAAGACAGACTTCTTTGCCTAAAGCATTTGAGCCCAGAATGGCTCTGGTAAATGATGGGCACACTGTTAACTTGCTGCATGACTGGAAACTCCAGACTCCTCCTGCTCTTAAAGCAATCCTGTCCTTCGTTATTCCTGTCATCTCTAACAACCCCTCTCCTCTAGGTATTTCCAGCAGCACACAAGCAGCTCTGCTTCAGGGTACATCCCTTACATCTGACACTGAAATACTTCCCCCAGAATTTGGTCTGAGGCTCAATTCTATTTATGCCCTCTCTAGCCGAGATATTTTTAAGGACTCATGGCTGACAATCTTTATGATGCTGATTCATTCCCAAATTTATTCCATTTTTATGGAGATGTCCATATAATTCCTATGAATAAACTTTCCAGGTTGCTCTAAGTATATGCATTTGTTTTTACTGTTATTTATCTCTCTGCCTGTCTGTCTTGTCTCTCACTAGACTGAAGCTCCATGAAGTCAGGGTTATATCTTCACTTTTGGATGCATTAACATAAGCCTGGCCAAGTGACTTCATTACCCCAAGGTCAGCCAGACCTAGCCATCAATATAAAGTACAAAGGTTTGGAAGATCTGAGGTTGGCTTTTTCTGAGTAGATCATGGAGCATCCATCCTAGAAAAATCCCTGGAAACAGCATCTGGACAAATAAGTTCCAACCCTGTCTCTATGTTCAGGAGTTCAATTCCATTGTACCCTTTGATATTCGCTCTATCAATGACATGCCACTGGACTGTCCTGCCTAACCCTTCCCTTTTGGTTAGGGTCTTCCCCTGAAGAAAAATGTGTTTAAGCTGTCTCAGATCTATAGATACAATATATATCCCATTAATAATGCACCAGTTTTCTTGTGTTCCTAGACTCCTCTCTAGCTGTCATCTTAGCATCTCTTTATCTCCATAACAAAATCCCAAAGAAAGCCATGTAGTGATATCTTGTTTATACACAAGCAAATAAAGCTTACCTAAAGATCAGAAGGCAGAGCCAGCCACTAATTAACCATAGAGACCTGGAGGTCTGTACAGACAGACAGGAAGTGAGATGGCTGGGTGGAGAGAGGAAGTTATAGAGCAGGAGACAGGAACTCTTGTCTCTTTTCTGCTGGGAAGTTGAGTAGGTAAGGTGGCTGTGGTTTTGTTCCTGTGTCTCTCTCATCTCTCAGTATTTCACCTATATCTGACTCCAGGCTTTTATTACTAAGACCCATTAAAACTTGTGTTACAAAGCCCCAAGTTCATTTGGGTTTCTTGATCTTCTATTCCAGAAATGCTATCTTTTGACTGCCAAAGCATGCTCATCTAACTTCCTCTCTACAGGACACAACACTAATAACAAATACCCAGACAGTCCCATTACCTACAGACTGTGATGTGTTTATTTTCCAGTGTCTATGATATGCTAAAGGGTCCTTGTTTTCTTCTTCTGTAAATTCTCTCTGTGTCTACTCTTATGCCAACTCCAGAATCCTTATTTCTCCAAACACGTACATTTGGCACTTTCATTTGGCTGTCTCAGCAAACAAAGTTAATTCAGCACTCAACTTCTTGTCGTGTATCTTCAGAACCAGCTTATATCCATTCTGATAGTCAACCCAGAACTCTTGTACAAAACCCAGACTCCAACTCCTCCTCCCTTTCTGTTGCTTTCCATGTACAGCAGAATGAGGACCCACCATGGGACACAGCACACAAATTCCTGTGACAACCTGTTTCCACTCATGCTCCTTCCTTATGCGTTCCTGTCATCAAATGGCTGGTACAACATAAACCAACAAAATCTACAAGTACACATAACATACATACAAAGAGTACACATAACATACATACAAAGAAGACCTATGCCATCGTCTCTGTAAAACTCCAGCGTTCGGGGCTTCAGTGCTAATATGACCCTCCTGGTGCAACACACTCTCCAGAACCAAACAGTCTGGTATAATATACTTCATAGATTCCTATGGTTGCACCTATGTGTTCCTAATGATTATATTCTGTTCTAGCGGTTGCTTTCTGCTTTTATATAAGCCATTAGAATTGTGTGGACACAGGCACGGCACATACACATAAAGTCAAGTCACACAATGGTGATTTTTTTTTTTAAGTCACACTCTCTTACTTGGGAGTTTTTTCCATCTCTCTACAAGTGGTTTTTCTTTCTTTTTTTATTTCTGCATTTTTCTCTGCCCAGAATGCCTTCGACATTCTTCAAGGACCCAGAATCTGCAGTGAAAGAAAACCGCAAGCTTGTAAGCACATAGGCCTGGATTCAAAACTAATGTCCGCACTAATTAACTGTGTGTATTCAGCACATCACAGCCTCAAGAAACTTGAGTTTCTAATAAAGTGAAACTGGATAGCATTCACCTGGAGGAGCTATTCTGAGGGTTCATGAGATCACATCAAACACTGGGGCAATTACACTCAGTGCTCATTTTATCCGGCATCATCACCTCATTGAGACACTTATTTGTCCTTGGAAGAGTGAGCTACACCCTTCCTGGGTGCTGAGCCACACTAGCCTCCAATTCAGCTAGAGCAGATATGGAACTGGTTTTTGTTGTTTGTTGTTGCTGTTTGTTTTGTTTTTTTTCCCAGGCAGTTCCACTGTGTAATATCCCTAGCTGGGGCTTGCTCTGTAGACCAGGCTGACCTCTAATTCAGAGATCCGCTTGCTCCTGCCTCCGAAGTG
The DNA here is from genome assembly GCF_943737965.1 of Phodopus roborovskii. Classification (NCBI taxonomy): domain Eukaryota; kingdom Metazoa; phylum Chordata; class Mammalia; order Rodentia; family Cricetidae; genus Phodopus; species Phodopus roborovskii. The sequence continues at coordinate 3,834,555 of NW_026126583.1, read as the reverse complement.
CTGGGATTAAAGGTGTGGTTTTAAATTCTGGAACTGGTTTGTTTTAGTAATTTGCATTCTGCATTAGACTTAAACCATCTGTCAACATTGTGCTTTGTTTCTTGGAGAAGTTACTCATTTCCCAGCTCTTCGCCTAAATGTCCTAGGTTAGGAAGTAGAGAAGGCTGGAGAAAAGCACAGCGGAAGCAACCACTAAATCACTCAACAACCCTCCTCTTTACCGCTCACACCCACACGTTTAATACTGTCAGTTTCCACCTGGCTCAGCAAAGAACGCCTAGCAATCCAACTCAAACACAATACAGTCTAGTTATACAGTCAATCTACACATGTTGGAAAAGGGAGACGATGAATGTTACAGAAGAAAGCTTTAATATCCAAAGGAAAGCTTTTACCAATAAATAAATACATTCACACACACACACACACACACACACACACACACACACACACACACACACGCGCTGCATTTTCTGACTAGGGTTACAAAAACTTGGTGGAAAATATGAACATACACAGGGAACTCACTCTTAATTATTAGAAATAAATCGTTGTTGCAATCAGACTTTACTAAAGATAGCAAACATTTTTATGATCTTTTAGGCTAAACTTCCGGATAAGAGCACCAGAAAAGCCCCTCCCTTTCTTTGTGTGTACTGCTCTCTGTTTAAACGGCCCTCCTTCGGGTAGAATTTCGTCAGAATCAATTATCCTACGTTAAGGAAACTGCTAGTTATACCACAACACTCAACAGATTCCTATTTGACAAACTACCAAGAGGCCGATATTGAAGAGTATTTCGTTCTACTCTGTGATAAGTAACTGACCCACTGTGCTAGAAGTCTTGGGTACCAAGCCACATTCAACCCCACTGACAATCCCACGACAGGAGGCACTGCTGTCACATTTGTTAATGAATGCCATCCCACGAAGGAGCAATAATCTTTTCCTAACATTAGCTATTCCATTTTTCTTTTTTTTTTTTCTTTTTTTCTTTCTTTTTTTTTTTTTTGTTTGCTGTGAGGGCAGGAAAGTAAAGATACAGATGAACACACTCCTTGGTCTTACATAATGTAACTTGGGAGAACGTACACAAAAACATACTCCTAATGAATTCGGTGTGTGTGTGGGGGGGGGGGTGTTGGCCGTCTCCAACCTCAGGTTCTCGTATTTCTATTCACCGGACACCTGGAAGAGCTTTGTTGATCGGCAGGGGAAACCAAGTCTACCCTATTCTAAACTGCCCCGAGTAGCGCTCTGCAAAAACTACGCTTCCTGGTTAGGGAGACTGAAGCTCTTCCTGATGGGACAGATCTGCCCAGTTCGGCCCAAGCTCTACCGGCTTGTTTGCCACTGTTACGAGCAAACCAGGAGTCCCCAGACACAGACGGTGAGGCTGGGACAAGGCCGACCCGTCCTGGCATTGCCTCCTTTCCTTTAGGGTCTGCGCAGCCCCGCCCTACTGGGCCCGGGACGGGGACGCGGCCCTTCCCCGCGCCTCCCTGGCGCCACCCTTCCCCGCGCCTCCCCGGCCGCTCCTTCCGTGGCCGAGGGGCCGAGGAGGCCCGAGGTACCTGGAGGTTGTTGCTCGTGGACGCCATGGCGGAGATCCGAGGCGGGTCGGCGAGGAGGAACGCGGGGCGAGGGCAGCAGCGTCGGGTGGCGCCGGGGTCACAGCCGCAGGCCTCCCGGAGCTGGTGGCCGAGACCCCGAGCAGCAGCCTCGGCTCAGGAGCCGCAAACCTGCTGGCAAGCGCAGCAGCCGCCCAAACTGCTAGCAAAACTTCCGCAATCCCGAGCCCCTTTGGGCTCTGGTCCCGCCTCTGGCCCGGCACTTCCGCTTCGTCATCCGCACGCGCGCTCCCCAGTCACCCCGGGTGCGTCTCGCCCTGGGTGAGGGGTCTCGCGAGATGAGATCAGGAAGCCAGGGTGCCCACCCCCAGGCCTGGCGGAAGTCGGGCTGAGCGCCGGCGCGTCGCGGGTTCAGTCTGGAAGGGTGGGGCGGCTTTGCGCGCCGAGGGCTGAGCCGCCACAGGGCTGGGACACTTTTTTAGGCTTCCGTTTATCCCTCTTTGCCGCTCGTGCATGTGTACTGTCGCCACTTTGGCTTTATGGCCCAAAAAACAAAAGGTTGCCTAGTGTCTGAAGCCCGTGGCCTGGGGACGTCGGGCTTGTTTTGTTCCGGGTCCCCCAGTTTCCGAGGTGGTGATGGGTGTCAATCACGCAATCTCTCGTGGTCAGAGCGCGGTGATCGGCGAGCAGGGAGACCTCAGGCACCCCAGCTGTGCTCGCCCGGGGAAGCTCGGGCGGGGTTTGGGTAAATACGTCCCGTGCGGCCGCGGCCCTGCGCTTCAGCGAGGGCGGGAGATAAAATACCAGTTAATAGTTCACAAAGGAAGCCGTTGGCCCCGGGGTACGTGCTTCGCTCTTGTTGGGTATATCGGGATTAGTGGCAGAGATGGAATATTTCTTCTTCTCGGTCCACTGCACAATCCCCGCTCTCTTCTGCTGTTCGTGGCTAGGCTTCTTAGGGGCGAACGGAATCACTCCCTAATTTTATTTCCTATGTATAACTTTTAGCCCTATCGTATTCTAAGTACGGGCTGTAATAGTATGGTCAACCACCCTTGAAATTGCTCCTTTGTAGTTCTCTAATACCCCTCTACATTTCCCACTGGCTTCTCTTTACCTTATAGTTACAGAATTTTCTCAAGTCCTATCTTCTCGCTACGATATCTCCACTCATCCTCCATAGACAGAAATGACTTCAAATTGAGATTTTGAGCCTACGCTGTCCTTTTCTTATCTACTATGCCCGTCCACAGGGTTTTACTTGGTACAAGACAAATTCAAAGCCAAATTAATTATCTTCCACCATAAGTTTCCTTCTTTAGTTTCCCTTTGGCATCGCCCTCCATAAATGAGCTCAGCTCTAAACACTTAGTGGAGCTCAATACAGGTGTTCAGTGGGCATCAACACTTTGGGCATGCATGTTCTTGCTACTTAAGAGTCTGAACATTAGTGGAAGAGAGAGGAGTTTGGACAAAGGCCTCTGATAAGATAGGTTGAGTATTAGCACGAGCCAGTCTGTTCTAGACACTGAATATCAAGTAATATCATTGATGCACTGTTCTCCCATGTGCAGTGAGGAAGGCACATTTTCGTTATGGTATTAATCCCTCCACATCTGTAACCCAGTCAATTATGAGAAAAAAAGAAAGTAAGTCTTCATAGGGTGTTCCTGCTTCTGTAAAATAAACAGAGCTCTATAAAAACATCAAGGTTATAAACGATGGAACATCTGAGAAGTTGTCCCAGATTGAGGACTGTAAGACATGCCAACTAAATGTGTGGGATTCCTGATTGAGTCCTGGTGCAGAAAAAAGGAACATTAGTTAAAACTGACGAAAGTGAGGGAGAAAATGTGTAGCTCAGCTAATGTATCGTGTGTTACCATCTCAGTTATTTACGATGCTGGGTAAAAAGTATATTGGAATTCTCTGTATTTGCAACTCTTCTGCAAACATTTCAAAATAAGTTTTTCTTTTTGAAATTACTACTATCTGGTCTTTACATTCTGGCACAATAAAAACTGCCTATTGTGTATATACAATATAAACAGAGCCTTCACGCTTACTGGCTAGTGTTCATGGTACTGGAAAGTACTCTCCACAGGACCAGAGGAAAAGAGTGACAGTCAACCCAGCCTCAAACCCTGGGATCTGCCACTGTGGCCTGCCTGCTGATATGCTGGTCCAATACTTGCACAAATGTGGGAATGACCAACCACTCTCTGATTGGATTTAAGACCCCTCCACAAAATGGAACCCAAGCTTGACACTACTTGGGTGGCTATGAAGTTTAGTCTGGATAATCCATGGGCCTAGGAGAAAACCAAATACTGTTGTTCTGATAAAGGAACACAGCAACAGAATGACTCCTAATAACATTCTACTATACCCATAGATCACTACTTCACTCATTATCAGAGAAGCTTCCCCTCATAGTAGATGATAACTAACGTAGAGACCCTAGTAAGTGGACAGTGTGCAAAGAGTGAGGGGCTTGAAGTACTCAGTCTTAAAAGGAATGTCTCCATCACACCCCCCAGTCAGGGCTCAAGAGCTATTCAGAGGAGAAACAAAGACTCTGAGAGCCAGAGGAGTTGGATGGCTCCAAGGAAACAGACACAGGGAGACTGATGCACATAAGAACTCAGACTGGCAGCATGAACAGGTGTGGTGAAATATTATTTATGATTTATTAAAGCTTGCCTGAGGATTCAGAAAACAAGAAGCCATAGAAGCGAGGCACACACCTTTAATTCCAACAGTCAGAAACTAGGAGGTGGCGATACACACTTTTAATCCCAGGGCTCAGGATAAAGAGGTAGACAGATCTGAGTTCAAGGCCACCCAGGGATACACGAGATTGAATCAGTCCAAAAGAGTAACAGATCATAATAATCCCAGCTCCAGAGGGGTATGGGAGAGAAGCAGGGTCTTCAATATTGAGTAGGAGCATTCATTTTCCAGCCACACTGAGGATAGGCGCATGGATTCTCCAGACACACTGAAGATAGGAAGGCTCAGTATCAAAGAGGATTGAAAGGCGTTGAAGTATCAGGATTCTCCAGCCACACTGAGGAGAGGCAGCAGTTTGAGGCGTGGTGAAGAGCTCGTGCGTGGATCAGCCCTTTCAGCCTGAGCTTGTGATGAGATCTAGTGGCTGCTTGCTTTGCTTCCCTGATCTTCAGGTTGAACACCCTGAATCGATCTCTGGGTCTTTTATTTTTTTGTGTTACAGACAGGGTTCAAGTCAAACAGCCCACCCACCCCTTACCTAGAAGCTGTCTGCAACTGACATCCACTTGAAAAGGAAAATTTAAATGTTTACAATGAACTCTCATTGGATATACATACCACACTTAGGGGTAAGCTCCATGTCAGCACAAAACAAACTTGATGGCATTTTTGTAGACTTTCTCATACTACTTTGCTTGGTCTTTTTGTTTCCTTCTAAATGTTCTTTTGCCCATATATTATAGTTTCTAATCTTGTGTGTTTATGGGATGTGTGTCTCATTGTGTTCTTTCTTTCCTTTTCTGCTGGTTTTCGTTCCAAAAAGAGAGAGAAAGAAAACAGCATGGAGGTGTGTGGTGATGGATTGCTTATGATCTAATAAAGCTTGCCTGAAGATCAGAATGCAAAGCTAGCCACAGCCACAGAGACCAGACAGTACACACCTTTAATCCCAGCAGGCATACTGGTTAGTCATAGATGCTGGGTGGTGGTGGTGTTCACCTTTAATCCCAGCACAGGACATCAGGGGCTCATGCAGTATTCAGTCTCCAGTCACTTTGAGGATAGGATTGCCCCAGCCTTGGTAAAGGTAAGAACTCTCTGGTGCTTGGCTGCTTTGCTTTTCTGATTTTCAGCTTAAACTCCAATATCTGTCTCTCGGTTTTATTATTTGTACTATTTGTATTATTTGGGTGGGTTTTATTGTGTTTACTACAGAGGTGTGTGGGTGGGGGTGTGGAAGGGATCTGGGAGAAGTTAGGAAATGGGAAATCTTGATTAGGATATATTGTTTGAAAAAAAACTTTTTTCAGTAAAACAATAAAATGGAAGTGGAAATTTTTATATGTATAGCAGTTTACAAAACACTTCTATATACATTTTATCTTACTGAATTCTGTGAGGAATGTTGTAAGTGTAATGGCTGATTTTGTGTGTCAACTTGACACAAGCAAGAGTCATTACGGAGGAAGGAACCTCAGTTGAGAAAATGAGGTCCAGCCGTAAGGCATTTTCTCAATTAATGATCGATGCAGAAGGGCCCAGCCCATAGTGGGTGGTGTCATCCCTGGTCTAGTGGTCCTGCATTCTATATGAAAACAAACTGAGCAAGTCATGGGAAGCAAGCCAGGAAACAGCAACCCACTATTGTTTCTGCATCTGCTCCTGCCTCCCGGTTCCTGCCCTGTTTGAGTTCCTGTCTTGACTTCCTTCAGTGATGAACAGCAATGTGGAAATGTTAGTCAAATAAAACCTTTCCTCCCCAATTTTGCTTTCTGATCATTGTGTTTGTTTCATCAGTAGAGACCTTAATTAAGATAGTAAGTGTCCATGTTCTACAAATAAAGAAGCCAATTGGTTGATCAAGAAAGCAGTTTGCAGAGCTGAAGAGTGAATTCAGGTCACCTAGCCGCAGAGGCAATCTCATCAGAGAACTGTGACAAGTGAATAGCACCATGCCATTGGAGAGGATGCTCAAGTTTGATGACTTGGACAGAGATGCCTTAGGGAGATGCCATTTGAACTGAGTCTCAAATTCTTAAATTCATTTCCGCAGACCAGGCCATTTCATACAGCAATCAGAACAGAATAAATGCAGAAATGAAAGCTATCCAACATGTTTATGGGAGGCTGGCATGCAGGAAGCAGAAGCACTTTGGAAAAAAGAGTAGCAGGAAATGTATCAGTAGGCACTGCTGGATGCTCAGGGATGCAGTTAAGCTTTTCCTGCAACCAGTAGGGTTTGGAGAAGCCCAGCATTATTGGTCCTTCTAGACTCCAGCGAAGTTGTGATTGGTGGGATATTGGCTTAAAGAAGATGGATCTGAGTATCTGTTAAGGGCAGACCAAGAGGAAGCAGGTAATAGGATGAAGTAATAGGCGCCTTGTGTCTACACTTTAGGAGAGAGGGCATAGAGCCAACAGTATACTCTTCATTCCTCCAGCACAAAGTTTGCTTCCTGACTCATGGGCTTTGGTGCTAGACAATTTTCTTCAATTGCTTTTGATTAACTCATCCTGTTTAAAAAAAAACATTCTTCAAGTGCCTATTCCAATGTCACTTTCTCATAAAGTCTTGGAAATGTCTCCATTGTCAAAAGTACCTTGGAACTTGCATTCCCCTTAGATATTGTGTGCTGAGTGCAAGTGCATCACAAATAAGGGAAAGCGTCTTTTCCTCTCATTGGCATAGTATCCTGCATTTCTAGAGGTAGACTCTCTGAGGTCCCACCTTTCTAGACTATAATCCCCTGGGCACTAAACTTTACATGGTTTTGTAACTCCCCCTGCCCTTACTCTCGACACACACCCACAGACTGTGTGCTTAAGTAACCAAAGTTAATTGAGAAAAGCTTCCCTTCTTCAAGGGAAAACTTTCAGGGAAATATTTTCAGCTTCAAGAATTTTGAAAGTGAGGGAGATCAGTGGAGCTCATGGGTGGGCATTGTGAATTCAGCCTTTGAAAGAGTTTCACAAAGACAGAATCCATCTCAGTCTTAATGAAAGGTTTAAGTGAAGCACATAATAGTAAGACCTTCTCTATATCCCGAACAGCCACACATGTATACCCAGAAGTCATGTCTCTACTTGCTGAGTTTTCATCTCTCTCATGACCTGGAACACAATGGTATGCAGGCCAAGGGTTGTCAGGGCTGGTTCTGTGAAAGAGTTGACTCAGCATTCTCCAGCTGGAAACCTCTTGGCCCATTTGGAGTGTCATACCTTTCTGAGTACACTAAAGCAACGTGGAAGCCTAGCCCTCTCAACGTAGACCATTTTCTTAGGTTTTCATTTTATTTAATTGATGTGGGTGGCTGGTTTGAATTTCTGTGCAGCACATTCTTGCCTAATGTCTGTGGAGGTTGGAAGAAGGCATTAAGTCACCCAGAACTGAAGTTACATATAACTGTGAGCCAAGATGTTGGTGCTGGGAACTGAACCTGAATCCTCTGGAAGAGAAAGTAGTGCTTTTAACTGCTGTGCCATCTCTCCAGCTCTTCGTTTTATTTTGTGCAGCTGCAGCAGGCTTGGGAGGTGAGATGTGTGTTCCATGATTGTCTTAGGGGTTCTACTACTGTGTGGCAGCATCACAATTTCTTAAAAAGGAAAGCATTTAATTGGGGCTACCTTACCGTTTCAGAGGTTTAGGCCACACATTCTCCAGTACTATCTCCTAATAGCATCACATTCTGTGGGCCAAGGACTCAATCACATGAATGTATGGGGCCAATTACATTCAAATCACCATATTCTACTTCATGGCCCCCACGGGCTTGTAGCCATAACATAATGCAAGATACATTTAGTCCAATTTCAAAAGCCTGTCACAGTCTCAAACTTGTTTAAAAGTCCAAAGTCCCCCGAAATATGCCTGACATCAGCAGTTTTCCTTAGTTACTCCTTAACTTGAAATCCAGAATGACAGGGCCAAAGCTGCCAAGCATTGCCACTTCTGGGGCAGGGACACGGATGGTCTCCTTGTTCAATTACATCTTCACCAGCTTTTTTGTTTTTTGATGGATTCCTTCACTCCTAAGTTTGGCTATTCTGGAACTTAGAGATTTGCTTGCCTCTGTTTCCAGAGTGCTGGGTTGGTAGGCTTGTACCACCATACTGGTCTCTAAGCTTTTCTTGAATTTCTTTTCCCAAGTTGGGAGCTTAGCTAGGTGGGATCTTGCCCTGAGATCACCACTTCTTTTAGTCCATTTCTTAATCTGTTTATCCCCTTGAACACTGGAGTTAGTTCCATTCCACTTTCCCCTCAATCATTATATTTTGTATTTTTACTTGCTCACCTTTCTTGTTTTCCTTATAAATCTTCATAAGAGTCAACACTAGAAACTACACTACAGTCTGTACTAGGCTGTATTGAGATAAAACTCTTGCTTTAGCCTCTGGCAGAATTTTCAGACAAGGACAAAAAGCAGACCATTTTCCACTGAACTATCACAAGAATGATCTCGAGGCAAAATACTAAAATTTTTCTCCTTTGAAATCTCTTGAGCCTGACCCCACCATTCAAGCCACTGTTGGCACCACTGTCTCCCATGCTTGGTGCCTAAAAACAGTGCACTTCTTTGCTAACCCAAAGTACCGTACATCAGTCCTTGATACTATAGTGTTTTATGAAACATGAGTGCGGTTGCCTGTGGAGACCAGAACAAGGAGGTGGATCTCCTGGTGCTGTAGTTACAGGTGGGATAAATCTTCTGACCTGGGTGCTGGGAACTCAACTTGGGTCTTCTGCAAGAACAACGTGCACTCTTAACCACTGAGCCAGCCTCAACTATAAACATTTTAAAATGATTTAATTACTCCCATGAAAAAGCACAAATTGGTTGTAGTTTTTGTTTGTTTGTTTGTTTGTTGTTGTAGAGCACATAGAGACACTTCATGATTCGGTCACTACCTGAGCACTGATGAGGTAGCCCTTTGGTAAATTTTTAAGTAAGATAGTACTCTGGGAAGAGGAGAAACGAAGACAGAGTGGCCCTTGAGGAGAAGCTCAACGTGAGTGAACTCTTATAAGTAGCAGTCTGGTAATGTTATTCTGTGTGATGGACCAGTTTCTGTGAGTGATATGTGGAGATAGATTTGGGGCAAGAGAGATGGCTGAGCAGGTGAGTACTGTTCTTGCTGAAGATCTAAGTTCAGTTCCCTGCACCCACATCAGGTGACTTAAAGCCACCAGACCATCTCCAAGGGTTCTAGAGCCTTCTGGCCTCCACAGAGAACTGTACTTGTCACAGAGAACTGTACTTGTACACATTCCCTCATGCATAAATATATAACTTACAGGCACAAACCCATGCACTTAGGTGCACATGATTAAAAATAAAATCTTACAAAAGGGGTAAATTTGGAGACAGCTTCAAAGGCTTAGATGAAAAACCAGAAACTGACAAACTTAAGACTTTTTTGAAGCCGATGTTTCAGAGTACTTTAAGGTAAGGGTTTTAACTCAGTAAGACGTTTAATAGTTGAGTCCTGCACGAGGTTTAACGAAGTTGAATTTTAAATCAAAACATATGACATGGAATTCTTTTAAAATTTTATTTGTGTGTGTGTGTGTGAGCTTGTGCGTGTGCGCGCATGCATGCGTGGTATGTATGCATGTGCATGCTTCTGATCTTGTTGGAGTCAGTTTTTCCTTCCACAGTGGATCCCAGTGGTCAAATTCAGGTAGGCACAGTGTTTACACACATTTGACATAAGAGCAAGAAGCCCAGGCCAGCATGAATGCTCAGTGTGGAAAGGACTCCAAGAACAGACATGCGAGTTGGTGACTCAGCTATGTCTGAACCAATGCTATTTCCCCACTAGCTCATCAAACAGTGCCGGCTGAGAGTCTGATGGGTATGCTACACATGAAATCTAACATGGTCCTTTCTGCAAGCCTGTATTACAGTTGGAAAAAATGAAGCAGAAAGCAGCCTTTGTGTCCCCAAATGATTAAGAAATACAGCGTATGCTTTAGGACTTAAGAACAAGCGGTAAGAAATGACCACAGACAACGCTGGGCCTGAGCTGTGCTGCAGAAACTGGATGCACTGAGGGAATTTACTTGCTCATATAAAGACACTCAGGGCTACAGACAAGAGCTTTCTTTTCGTGTTATTCAAATTTCAATTACAAAATGGAAGTCCTAAAAGCCCAAACATTTATTCATAATGTTGGCCAAAGTCCATGTTGGAGGACTAAGAGTAAGTTAAAAACCATTGCCAATTCAATTATTTAATTTCACTGTATTACAGCCCAAGTTGCCAGATGATCTCATTACCAAATTATATCCTAAGGTCATCCTGGGAAAATAAAGGTATCTGATGCCAAGCAAACTATCCCCAAGGATAATTCCTGGCCAATGGCATTTTCTGACATTGCAAAACGGCTGTGTTTTCCATAGGAAAATGTCATCTCTGCTTCTGGTACTCTCGGATATTTCTACAGTTTATGCAAACTAGAGCAGCAAAGTGTTAGCTCAAAGGGTATCACAAACAACCTACCCAGTAACCTGTAAATGGCAGTAGGCGACAGTCCAAAACACAATTTGTTATAGGTTTTGTGAAGAGGAACTTGGGTTTATAGAACTATGTGGGGGCTAGGGAACTGGCTTGGCCAATAAATTTCCAACTTAAATTCAGACTCCTAATGCTGACATAAAAATCTAGGTGTGGTTTTGTGCACTGAGGATGTACACATAGAGGGGCCCCGTAAGTTTACTTGTTAGCTATTCATGCTGAATTGAACTCCGTGCTCAGTGAGAGATGCTAAAAAAATGGAAAGCAATAGAAATAGGTACCTGATATTGACTTCTGGTCTCTATACCCATGCTCCTATACACACACATGTAACTCTCTCTCTCGCTCGCTCTCTCTCTCTCTCTCTCTCTCTCTCTCTCTCACTCTCTCTCTCTCTCTCTCTCTCTCTCTCTCTCTCTCCATCTCCCCTAGGGTTAATCACAAATGCCTTCCATATATTACTCTGACCCGGTATCCACAGTTATTAAAAGTTCAATGTTGAGATGCCAGACTTGAAAGCATTATAATAAAGACACGGAACACAGCAATGCTCGGTTTTCACTCTTCATGTTTGTGGCCTGTCTTTTCAATGGTGTGGCTTTTTTAGAAGCTGAAGGTTCAAGTTACCTTTTAAAAGAGAAAGTATGCTATCCCCTTTAAGGCAAGAAATACCCCACCACAAAGCAGTTTGGCTGTGCCAGAGGCAAGAGAGAAACTCTAGAAAATGGATATCATAAGAGCCCCCAGAAGGTAGATCTAGGTTAAGAGATATACCTTGGAGGGAGATGGAGACATTAGCTTATTCATAAGTTGGATCTCCTTGAAGACCAGAGAGTATAAAGTATCGTGTAATTGATCCAAGTGGCCGGTGTGCCAATCAAGGGATCTAAACTGGGTTGACTATAATGTGAAAGGCACATAACACTCCAAGGCCCTTCTACATTTCTCCAATGAGAAAGAGGCACATTGTACACGGATCATATAACTTATGGGTATTACAATACAAATACATCTTAGAAATAACAGTGATGTTGTGATTTTACTATGCTCTGCCTGCTCCCTGTGGTGTGAGGAACAGGGCCCTCTCTGGGCTTAGAGTCTTGAAGTTCTAGGTTTGACCCTAGCCCAAAGCCTTTCTTAGAGATAGAAGGCTGCGTGAAAGGACCCCATCTCAGAACTGCAACACTGTCTCGTTTTTTGTTTGTTTGTTTGTTTGTTTTCAGATTTCCTTTGGCCTCAGCGATATCAACCTCTCCACTCCCACCTGGAGGAGAACGCTGGAAAATTGGTTCCTCTGAGTATCCAGCCCTTCCCTGGCTGGCTTGCACAACATTGGATTTCTTCCAACAGGAATGGATGGTGAACTCTTCGAGAACAGGGACGGCATAGACAGGGAGGTGCCGAGGAAGTGATAAGACAGGAAGCGGTATAAAGGATGGCCCACTTGTGTCAACAATAAATCCTAATCCAGGCAGTAAGTGCTTGATAAAGCTGTTAGCTACAAATCAGCCCCCAGAAGAAGCCCCTACTGGCAAACGCGAAAGCTTTACCACTTTTGGAGAGCCATGGTGGGTGGGTAGAGAGAGCCCGGGAGATCAAGGGAAGTGGCCACGGATGGCACAAACATGCGTTCTATTCTGGTTTTCTGAGGGAAAGAGGAAACGCCCAACCGTATCCACAGAGCAGTACAGATGGAGAAGTGCAGGGAGGAGGGCCACGATCTGCCAGCGACCACGGTGACCAAGAGGAGCCTGCACAGACAGGAATAAGTGCTGAGATGAAAAGGTCTTATCCAGTCCGCAGTGTAGCTCCAGCTCCGAGCCGGTGGGAACTGGCCTAAACACCGCGGGGCCCGTGGGTGTTACATGTGTGTGCGAAGTAACTGTGATACACCACCAAGGCATTCTGACTACGGCGGCAATGCACTCCCAGCAGAGGCCTTTAGTGAGTTTTCCTAAACGTTCATGCTCAGTGGTCTGCATTACAGAGGAGAATTCTATGCTGTGTCAGCCACGCTGATGCCTTAAGCCAGCAGTTCTCAACCTGTGGGCCGCGGCTCTCAGGAGGTCGCATTATTAGATATTTACATTGCAATTCATAATAGTGTCCAGATTGCAGTTATGAAGTAGCAACAAAACACTTTTATGGTTGGGGTTCACCACAACCTGAGGAACTGTATTAAAACATTAGGAAGGTCGAGAACCACTGCTCTGGGCCCTTAATAGTAAAGGCTTTTTTTTTTTTTTGTTTGTTTGTTTTTTGTTTCATATATATATATATATATATATATATATATATATATATATTCTTCTAGGAAAAAGTGTTATTCTTTGCCATTAAGTGTTTTATAAAGGTAAAATAATAAATACTGCCTTCTCCCTACACCGCCGCTAGTCACTGAGTGTCCACCACAGGCCAGAGACCCCAGCCAATTGTCTCTCATCTTTGTAGCAGCTTTGCAAAGGAGGAATTACTGATCTCATTTGGAAAAATAAGATGAAATTTGAGAGTATGGAAGTGGCTGTCCTCGGGTCTCACTTCAAAGTCACCGAGACCTTCTTTCACATCTCGGTTCCTCGGGAGTCACCTCTAAGTGCCCACGCTGATCTCAGGTGCCGCAATCATGCTATGCTTTGTGGGACTGACTGAAAATAGCAAGCAGTTTTAGAGATAGGTAGCATGGATAAGGAAACCATAGAGAAGGCAGGCGAAATACGAGCCGGGTGTGGCCGTGTACAGCTGGAGTTAAGGCTCCTTTGGAGGCTGAGACAGATGGCATGGGCCCTGGAGTTCAAGGACTCAGCTTGAGGGGCTTGCGTGTGCGGCACTGGTTGTGGGCTGTGCAGGTCCCTCCTATAGACCTTTCGAGAACGTTTCATGTTTGTTTTGTCCCCACTCACTCAGTTCAGTTAAGGCTAACACAGAGAAGAAAAGTGAGTGTTGGGTATTGGATACCCAAGTGTGAGTAGAGCCCAGTCCTTTTCAGTCTGCTTTTGTTAACAGTGTGAGCAGTAGCGTGGAATACAGGAAGCTCCTGGGAGCAGCTTGTCCTGAAAGTGAGACGCCATCTCTCCTCCTGTTCCGTGTAGGTGTGTGTGTGTGTGTGTGTGTGTGAGAGAGAGAGAGAGAGAGAGAGAGAGAGAGAGGGAGAGGATGGGGTCGTGTTTATCTCTGTTTGTTTACAAATAATGTTTATGGAGATAAATGTAGTTGTAGTAGATTTTTAGGTTTCCTAGCTCTGTTCTTTTGAAATAGTTTTGTGATGGATTGAAAATAACTTTAAAAAAATTTATTTTTATTTTATGTGTGGGTGTTTTGCCTCTGTGTACATTTGTGCTCCACATGCATGCAGTGCCTACGGATGCCAGAAGAGGGCGGCAGATCTGCTGAAACTGGAGTTATGAGCCCCACATAGGTGCTGGGAATGAATGGAACCCTGGTTATCTGGAAGAGCCACCAGTGCTCTTAACCACTAAGCCCTCTCTTCAGACCCAAAAGAACTCTGAAAAACGACTTAGAAGATAGTTTGTCAAGTGCATTGATGCTTAAATGAAGACTGGAGTGTGTGGTCTCCCCTCTTCTTAACTCCCCTCCCTTATTCAAGGGACTCAGCTCAGGTTCCTCGGGTCACTGCAAACAGGAGGTGGCCTTAAACCACACTGTCTCAGAACTGTGGAGGATGGAGGTCTGATACCGAGATGTCAACATGGCCAAACTCTGTCTGAAGGCTTCAGACAAGCACCGATTCCTTGTCCGTTCTGATGGTCAGCACACCCCTAAGTATCTCCGCCTCTCTCAGCAGCATACGCCGTGCATAAGTCTCGGTGCTAAGTTCCCCTGTTTATTATAGCAACATCACTCAGAACCAAGCGCTCTGAGTAACAACAATATATCAAAGCAAACAAATTCATCATCCAGATATTTCCATAAGGTTCCAGAAAGAACCGAACTTCAGAACAATTAACTTCATAAAAGTAACTGCTATTGAGACCATTAACTATGCCAGCTCATAAAATATTGACTACTACATCTTCCTTGTTATAAATATTTTATATAAATGACAGGGTAAAACTCCTTTATAAATAATAACATCAGGGCAATTTGTAATCTTATTCATCAGTGTCTAGAGGGCAGAAAGAGGCATTTAAATTATTTTTTAAATTATAGTTCCGAAGATTTTACAGAAAAAAAATAAAATAACTTAAATATTGGTTTTCAATTTCAAGGTTTACGGGCTTATGAAAAGTTTCCCAATATTGGGTCCACCTGTCAATTTTACCGAAATGCATTCTTTCATTTAGTATAAGTTACTTTCACTTTCTCAGTTTAGTTTACTTATCTGATAACGAACAACCTAAAATTGGTTGAAAACAGAATTTCTATTTCAAACAGTGCCAATTGGCCACTTATGTTTTCAGTCAAGTGTGGTAAGATTGCCATCTACTGGCAAAGTTTAGTAACTACAACTTTTTATCCCTAAACTCAAACCTCCATAGAACCTCCATATCCCCCCCCCTCCCTTCCCAGCCTTACCTCTTCCATTTGCTCTCTCTTCTCCCTGCCCTGCAGGCCTGACCTTCCCGCTCATCCACTTCCCTGGCTTGTGACTGGCCTGATGAGTGTTTAAGGAGTAATAAACTAGACACCTTAGGTATCTGGCATGGCAGCCTGTAGTTGCTTTTTCAGGCAAGCCATGGAATGCCAGCAGACGCCAAAGCCACCCTCGCCCCAAACTTCATTATAGCTCTTCACGTCAGGCTCACAAACCTCTCCATACTTATCAGGGTAATTTTTAAAGAATTTCATATATGAGTACTATATTTATATAATTTACACTCCTCCCTGCAATTCCCCATTTCCTGTCAAGTCCATGACTTCTCTGTCTACGATTATTATTGTCTTACACACACATACACACTGAGCCCATTTAGTGTGTTTATGTCCGACCCCTTGGAAGAGTTGGGGCACCTATCTGGGACCTGTCCCTGGAGAAGATTGCTTTTTCCTCTTAGTTCTTTACCTGGGGTTGGGCCAATGCATCCCAGCCTGCTAACCGGTGCTGTCATTTTGTAGGTGCCGTTTAG
This sequence comes from Phodopus roborovskii, assembly GCF_943737965.1. Classification (NCBI taxonomy): domain Eukaryota; kingdom Metazoa; phylum Chordata; class Mammalia; order Rodentia; family Cricetidae; genus Phodopus; species Phodopus roborovskii. Next base: position 3,818,652 of record NW_026126583.1, on the reverse strand, counting down.
GCAGCTGTATTGCTAAGGTTTCGGGGGTGCAGCTCCCTATCGCTTCTAGAACACCGTCAAGCAGCAGACATCCTGGCCTTCTGGCCTTAACAGTTCCTCCACTTCCTCTTCCAGAATGTTCCCTCAACCTTAGGTATGGGGGTGTCATTGTGGATGTGCCGACTTGGTCTGTCTCCCCCTCCCTTCTCCTCCGTCCCAGTTACTCTATTCATTTTGGGCAGTTTTGGAGTTCTCTGGCATGTCTTTGACGAGAGGTGACAGGCACACATCTGTGCATTTAGAATGCAGTTATGCTGGTTTGAGAAAATGACAGGTAGGTTCTACTCTAGGGTCCATGGCCCCAGGAGCCACAGGTAGGTGGCTAGGTTTACAGCACCAGACATGAAGTGACTTCTTGTTGAGTCCAGTTAGGCAGCTGTTGGTTACCCGCTAGATAAAAGAGCCAGTAACCACATCATTTGGGATCTATTGCCGGAGGGGTTGTTGCTGTTTGTGGGCTTTTGTAGCACTATTGATTACTTTTCTCCTCTGTAAGTTGAGCAGCGCTTTCCAATGTTAAGCGAACTAGTTTCAGGAAGGAGCCCTCCACGTCAGCCCCAGCTCCACCCCTCCATGTCCTGTGTTGGAGGTATGCGGAGTATCCACAGGTTCAAATATATAACTTGAAGTAATGAAGAGGACAGAGAGTAGAAATTGACTGTGGTGGCAGGGACAAGGAGCTCTAGCCAAGGGGACAGGAGGACAAAAGGGAGGGAGGGTAATTCAGGGCCAGAGAGAGATAGACAACACTAGGGATGTTTGAAAAAGCCAGAGGGAAATACATTATTTTATATGCTTACTTTAAAACACCCGTATGCAATACATATGTGTGTAATGCTCAGGTACATGAGCACACATACATGTAGCTTAAAAGGATCAAACTGTGTGATGATGCTCCCTACCTCAAGAGCCATAGACTATCTAAGAAGATCCCAGTACCAGGCCTAGAAAGCCTCCCTTCATGTTGTTGGTCAAAGGGGTCCAAGAATCTCCTACAACAGTACACACAACTGTCACTACCTGGGCTGCCGCCCAGATGCTGAAGGTCAGGGCCCATCGGTGGGTACCCTAACCTAAGCGCCATGCTCCTCACGCCTCCTAGGCTGAGCATCCTCTGGTTTCCCCCTCTGCGTTGCTAAGCGATGCCCCCAGCTCTGCCTGTTCTCCAAAGAGCAAGAGTAAGTCACACTCAGGGTCATTTAAAATGGGCCTTCTCCTCCCACAGCTCCACCTGATGCCAGAACAGGTTCAGATAGTCCAGGGAAAAGCCCGGGAAGCTGAACTCTGATGTCAGGGATGGTGGGTACAGCAGCAGGAAAAGGAGGAAACGAAGTGGATGAGAGGGAGGAAGACAGACAGACAGACAGACAGACAGACACACACACACACACACACACACACACACACACACACACACGAGCAAGGATAGGCCAGTTAGTAGCACTGGTGTCCCTTCCCTAGGACCTCTTTACATCTGGATTAACCCCGAGAAGGTGCCATACACCTACTGGGAAGCTCTAAGCTACTTCTTTCTGGAAACAACTCCCCTCCCGCCCAGAGTTGTGTCTCTTATTTGCTTCCAGATCTTACTGAGTTGGCAGTTAAGATCAACCGTTGCCTCCTGTCATTCCAGACCCATCCTTCAAGGTGTAGGTGGGTTGAGGGGGTTAGGTGTCTTTTAGCCTCCTTTGAAGCCTTTCTATTTCATTCTAAATCATAGAGTCTTTCTGTTGGCGTGAGGCGGGATGAGGGAGACCTGGATCTTCTCTACTGTTCCCCTTCTGATATTTTTCACTTCACATTCTTGTCACCAGTTCTGGTCATGCCAAGACTCATGAGAAAGACTGAGTTTAAATTAAGGCTTCACAGGGAGTTCAGAAGTGACATCTAATAATATACACCACCAAACACAAATACAACCTCTGTTCACAAGAGAACTGGATTCTCTTGTGTGGGAAGTGGACAGGGGTCTCGTGAGTCTGAGAGGGAGAGAGGGAGAGAGAAAGAGAGAGAGAGGGATGGAGAGAGAGAGGGGGAGAAAGAAAGAGGGGGAGAGAGAGGGGGCGCTAGAGGGGATCAGTATGAAGACAGGAGCATGCGGACAGGGGTCTTGTGGGTCTGAGAGAGCTAGAGAGGGTCAGGATGAAGACACGAGAGTGTAGGACAGACAGGATCAGAGGTTTGCACCTAAAGTGCAGAACCTGAGCCCATGGGAGCTGAGCCAATGGAGATGCCACAGTTGGAAGATGGTGGGGGGATTCAGGGTAAACAAGACTTAACCTTCTGCTCTATGAATGGTTTGTATTACAAGTCTGGAAAATTCATTTTTATTCATTTTCCCATTTATTCCGTTTAGAGTACGGAGGTGGGGGAATGGAGGGAGAGATGGAGAAATGACGGAGATGGAGGGGCATTATGAGGGGGAGACCTGGTACAATGGAAACCCCTTGGATTCTATGAGGTGACCCTACTGAGGACTCCACTTACAATTTGTCCTGCCCGCAAGATGTGTGGGGACAGTGGGCAGGGGCAGGGCTTGTGTGAGTGGACAACCAATAACTGGTCCAACTTGAGACCCACACCACAAGAGGGAACCGACCTCTGGCACTGCCTGAATGGCCAGGAACCAGAGGCTGGACAGCCCAGAGACCTAGGATAGAACCACACATGACTAAAAAAAAAAAGTCAATGAAATGATTTGTAATGATATTCGGCTGTACTCATAGATCGGATCCTATTTCAATCATCATCAGAGAGGCAACTTCGTCCACCAACTAAAGGGAGCAGGAGCAGAGGCCCGCAGCCAAACATTAGGCCTAGCATGGGGAACCCACAGACGGGGTGGAGGAGAGGACTGTAGAAGCCACAGAGGCAAAAGATGCAAGGAAAATAGCCCATGGGGGCTCACAGAGACTGAAGTGGCAATTTCAGACCCTATATGGCTCCTAGTTAGGTCCTCAGGTTATAGCTGTGTATCCGGTGTTCTCGTGGACTCCTAACAGTGGGAGTGGAGTTATCTTTGACTCTGCCTGCTCTTGTGACCCTTTTCCTACTGGGCTGCCTAGTCCAGCCTTGATATGCTGTGTTCAGTTGCTATCCCGGGGAGGCCTGCTCTTTTCTGAAGGGAAATGGAGGAGGAGCAGATCTGGGGGAGAGGGGAGAAGGGAGATGTGGAGGACAGGGGAAACTGTGGTCAGGATGGAACATTTGAGAGAAGAATACGATTTTATAAAAGACTTCTATGCATTTCTCAAAAAAAAAAAAAGTATTGAGGTTGAAGACGCATCATTTACTTTAATTATTGGGTAGTAAAATGTTCCTTTAACTTTGAATAAATGCCTAGACATTTGATAACACAAAAATTAAAGGACATAGTATCTTATAGGAATTTTACTCCCCTGCCCCTCCCTGTCTGATGTGTCAATCTGAGTAATTTCTCTAAAAGTGCTGTCAGAATGAGATAGCAATTATGTCACTCATTGGCAATACGTACCTAGGGAGACATCACTGAGGGGAAGTTAAAAAGCATCCCCAGGGAAACATGTTGCTGTTTCTAGTTCCATGAGTTGTAAATGTATCTCTGAAGATGCATGTGCATATACTTTATTGCTTAATGCAACCTAAAATATATCCTTGAGGTAGGGTCCATGTCATGATGACAGATTCGAGCAGTTCACATTCATTCCTCAAAGTTATGATTCAATGACTGGAGGACTTGAAATCTGAGCTATTTTAACCGCCCCACAGTGCTTCTCCTATTTTTCTCAAAGCGTGAGCTCATCCTTGTGAGCCAAGATTCTCTGAAGATAGAGTGTATGCATCATGTAACAGAGAGGCGGCCATTGTTCCTCAGAGACCAGCCTTCTGAGAGCCTCATGTAGGGGCCTGTTAGGTTACTGTTTGGGGAACAAACCCCTCTTGGAACCGTGCCCAGCTCTACAAAGAACCTGTCCAATCCCATTTGTATCCTGCAGCCGAATGTCTTGTGAGAAAATCAATGAACTTTTAGAGATTTTTGGGGGCTGGGTTTGGCTGAGTAAGAGAGGAAGGGAGGCCTAGAAGAGAGAGGCACAAACCTCATTGGCTTAGAAAGAAACATCATTAGGTAAAGTAAAATATCTTATGGGATATTTTAACAAATTTGATATTTAAAAGTTATTATATATGACAGACTAAAAATACCTATGATTATTCAGCAACTAATTAAAAGTGTGTTTTTCTTAGCCCATATATATACATATATGCATATACATATATGTATATACACACATACATACATACAAACATATATACACACACACACACATATATATATAAAATCATAAATGAAAAGAATGATGCGAAGTCCTTTTTAAAAATATCAGCCAGGCATTGGTGTCACACGCCTTTAATCCCAGCACTCAGGAGGCAGAGGCAGGTGGGTCTCTGTGAGTTCGAGGCCAGTAGGGTCTACAGAGCTAGTTCCAGGACAGATTCCAAAACAATACAAAGAAACCCTGTCTCGAAAAACCAGTGTGTGTGTGTGTGTGTGTGTGCAAATAAGTGTGGGTGCCCATGAAGTCCAGAAGAGGGTGTGAGAACTCTTGGAGCTGGAGTTATAGGTGATTATGAGCTGCTCAGTAAGGTTCTGGGAACCAAACTGAGGTTGTCTGGGGAAGCGGTAATCACCCTTGGCTGCGGGGTCCTCTCTCCAGTCCATAGTTTTGATTATTAGGCAAACACAAGTCATTACTGTGGATGCATGAGAGTAAGTGTTAAATCACTGAAGTTGCAATTGGGGAAGACCTGTGACCCATCAATCCTGTGACAATGGCTTACACTGCATGGTGGCAGCTGTCCCAAGGTTTCTGAAAGGGCATGCAAGGGCTCTTCTGTCTGCAGGGGCCAGTGTGAATTCAAGAAGCTGCCTTGTGTACTCTGTTGATGACAGACTTGGGAAACGGTAACCGACTGATGGAAGTCACCGGAGTCATACCAATCAGAACTGTATTGAAAGGTCTCCCTGCTGGGACCTCGAGGATGGCATTTTATGATCTTCAATGATGGTGGTATGATGTGTGACTCACGTTGTGGGGTCCACACCCTCTTTCAAAAAGTGGCTAATGGCCTATTGTGATAATTTTTAAGATCAGGCTGCTCTCAGCTTGGCTGAGGAGAGCATGTGTATGCTGACTTGTGAGCCTCTTTCAACTCTTCCTTTTAGGTACCCGTTGACTTCCTATTTTATATTTCCCTTGTCTTTTTCCTCTCTGATTTCTGCATTACCCATTACTTCTGTGCCTTTTAATGGAAAGTGTTACATTGGTCACTCGCTGACACAGGTTTCCTCTCCCATAGTTCCTCGCAACATGTAGAACTAAGAAACACGTACATGGATACATTATTTTCCCATTCTCCTTTTATTACTTTATTTTTTTTTTTAGTTGTTGTAGCTTGTTGTTTTTACACACTTTTAATTTATATTACAAACAATCTTGTTTCACATATCAATCCCAGTTCCCTCTTCCTCCCCTGCCCCCCCCCATCCCTTATCCCAACCCCTTTCTGCTCCCCAGGGAGGGTGAGGCCTTCCGTGGGGGAATCTTCAAAGCCTGTCACATGGGTACATTATAATCTGTGTATATCCCCATGCCTCCCAAGGGACAGAAAACCTCGAATCTTTTCAATTACAGTGCAGTTCCATGGAGATGATCCCGCTGATTCTACAAAGGTTGTCACAAGCCCCCTTGCGAGTCTACAGCGTGGTGTCAGAATTTGTTGCTGACATGAGGTTGGGGGCAGAGCTGGGCCCTCGTGTTAAAGGAATCTTTCTGTGGATAAAAGAATGTCCTGATTCTTTCCCTTCTTCTCTTCTGGTTCCCATTTTCCTCTCTTCGAGTTGCCTTAGCTTTGGGAGGGCGGTCACAGTGGAGACATAGGAGGAGGAGAGTCCCCACTTTGGGTGAGGGAAACGTCTCCAGAAACGAGAGAGAGGCTCCTGTCCACACTTCTGGTGATGCGGAACCCTCATGTGGGAGCCGTTTTCTGAGACAAGCTCTTCTGTAGTCCACAGGTCTTTAGAAGATGGCTTTTAGTAGGGTTCTTACGGGAAGACAAGTTCCTGCCTCTGTTGGACAGAAGCCCGGGGAAAGGGGGAGCTGTTTGGAAACAAGGCATCAGGGAGAGTAAGAAGATGCTGGAAAAGCAGTTGGAGGCAACTTGGAGGTGGGCCACTGTGTCATTCCCTCTGTTCGCTATCACAGCCATTGGGAAGCAATCTCTCCAACTTCCCTTTGTAAAGTTTATTCAGCTTTACGTGGCTGAGGAATCGTTTGGAAAACACAGCAAGAGCAGCTTCTGCTGGGAATAGACCAGAACCTATTGAGTCTAAGAGGAAAGAATGAAGGAACATCTTTTGTGCAATGGACGGCAAGAATATCAATCAACAAGAGACAAACTCCATCTGGGAAGATGATTGAATTCTTAAATTCCCGTTTTCTCACCACCATCATCAACCCCATAATAGGGATTCTCTGCCGATGCAGTAAGCCAGATCAAGCCAAGTTAGCAAGTAAAAGACCAGGTATATTTGAGCAAAGCTTGCCTTTCCAGCCCCAGAGATGAGGCAAGGGAAGAGGACAGGAGAGGAATCACATGGCTGTTCTGAAGGAAGGAGGCACCCTGTAGGTGCCTGGCGATGACACATCCTCCACAAGCCGGGTTGGTGCCCAAGGCAGGGTCTTGAGCAGCTAGCAGCTTCCGGGGAGGAGCCACCGCCGCTGCCAGGAACTGGATTTCCTGAGAGGGCAGGGTTTGGAGGGAGAAATGGGGCCTGAGCTGGAGATTCCTGCTGAACAGTCATCAAAAATGTGGCATAAATCGCTAATGTATGTGAAGGTAATAAAATTGTTATTGAGAATAGCAAGTAGCTTCAAGAGAAATGGTGGAATGATCCAGAACCCTGGCTGCTTTGCCAGATGCCCTGGATTCAGTTCCCAGAACCCATGTTGGATTACTCACAACTGTCTGGAGTTCCAGCTCTGTGGGATCCGATGCCTTCTGTGGCAGACACATGCATATGGAATTTATTTACAGACACTACACATGAATAAAAACAACAATGAAAAAAAGTCTTTAGAAAGCCAAAAGAAATGCTAGAGAGGAAAAAGGATGGTAGAAATGGAACATAACAAGAGCTTTATTGAGAAAGGGCTGGTCAAGAACAAAGTCCTTAATCCCGGTCTGGAAGCTCAGAGTCTAAACAAATATTTGGAGGAAGAAGACTCTATTTGGTGGCTTCAGAATAGAAGAATGCAGAAGCTTTTGCTTACAAATCACCGTTTCTTTATCAGGAAGTTTAGATAGCTTACGGATATATCAGGACTAACAAGGAAACTGATTGGCTAATTAAGGGGAAAAATATTCATGTATTTTCTGGGGATAGGTAGAGATCATCCAGGATCGTAGCATCACTTCTTTTCTCTCCTTTTGTGTGGTGTTTCCCGTTATGGCACTGGTTAGGTAGGATTCTTTAGCCTCCAGGGAGGGTGGAAGGTAAGTGAACTGTGCTGGAGCTTTGGGCAGCACATTTATCAAAAGCATTCTCTTTACAGAGCTGAGTAGAATCCAATCAGATACATATAACAGCAGCGAAGTAGACAGACTGTAAGAGCAAAGAGGCTGAGCCTTTTCTTCCTCTCCAGACATTTGCAGACCAACTGGACAGTCAGTGTTTTTGGAAAAATGGCTTCGAGTCCCTCAGAAAGTGTTCCAGACAGTTGTGATCATCATAACCTATTCAGCAGAGGTATCATCTGAAGTGTAGTTATTGGGAGCCCGATAGAGCATTACTCACATGTGTGACCTTTTGTGGTGCTGGGGAGGGCTTGAGCAGGTGCTCTGTCACTGAGTGGGTAAAGCTCGGGGATGATTTAAGGTTTTTTTTTTTTTTTTTGGTGTGTGTGTGTGAGTGAGAGAGAAAGAGAGAGAGAGAGAGAGAGAGAGAGAGAGAGAGAGAGAGAGAGAGAAATACAAACACAGGAGTAAATTTAAAAATTTGAAACCCTAGCTTTTGAGTGTAAAGGACCAATGAAGGCATCACTGACATATAATAGAATTTTCAGAAATTTGCTACCTTTGAGAAACTCTACAAGGTGAATTGGGTTGGCAAGCTCACTGTGGGCCTTGACTGATTGCCACACAAAGGGTTCACCCTCATTCTTCACAGTGTCTGGTCTGAAGAAGCACATGCTTCCTTGACAATCGGAAGGGGCTGTTTCTGTGGTAGGGTCCTCCTGGACCTTCACCACCGGCTTTCATCTCCCGATTGCACTCAGCCCTGCCCACTGGATCCCGAGAGTCCCTGCTGCCCTCTGGATGGTCCCCTTTGCACTTTTGTTAAAAATCAGAATCTTCCTCTCAAACGTTCACCTTTCCTTAAAGCTGTGGAAGACGTTTTAAGGGGGAGGGGAGAAGACAGACAGCCCAACACACTATTAATCTATGTTTCTTCCGGATTAAGTGGGCTGCTGGCTTTCCATAATCTTGTTTTGTGGTTGTTGAAATGTGAAGTGCAAGTTGGTTTATGAGCATCTGTATCCTGGTTTTTGGTCATGTATTATGCATGCAATTATTTAATCAAGTAGCAGTGACGGGAAACAAGACGACTGATCCTCCTGAGTTGGGCACATGGTAAAGGACCAAAGAGGTCCTTCCCAGGCATAGAGAGTACTGGTTTCCAACTTCTCCTGTCTCCCTAGTTTTGAATTTTAGAATATATTAAATTACCTGGGGAAGTTGTTCATGGAGATTTTAGGGTTCCTCCCAGAAATTCTGAATCAGTAGGATTGGGTGGGGCCCTGCCCTGAATCCTCAGTCATCGTGGGAGACTATATTGAAACCATTTGCATGTCTTAGTTTGAGACCTCCTGTATCCAGCTCTTTTCAACCTTAGCTGCTATTTAGATTTTCACCTTATATATGATATTAGTGTCACAAAATGTAAACACGGTTCGAGGACCCCCTGCAAAGAAGTAGTGATTCTGAGATTCAAATTAAAGTCAGCATAGAGAACATATTCTCCAAAGGTAAAATAAACCAATAAACTTAAAAAAAATTGTCCAGAAGCGTTTTAAAAACTACTGGTGCCTGGATGCCATCCCAGATAAGTTTTTGAGGGAAGCAAGTGCTTGGGAAGTGTATTTTCTAAATGCTCTGAGATGTTGCCAGCATGCAGCCAGGACAGGGAAGATCCCAGCTAGACAACAATGCTGACACTAAATTGCATGCATGGTGTTTCCATTCAATTTAAAGTGTTTATCAAAACCTTGCAGTAATTCTCCCATCCAAGTACTAACCAGGCCCGACCCTGCTGAGCTTCTGAGATGAGATAAGATCAGGCATGTTTGGAATGGTATGACTGTAGCAAAACCTTCTAATAATTCTATGAGTCTGGTGTTTTGAAAACACAGGCTAGGGGCAGTTGCTGATTGGTGTAAGGATGTGTATTACAGAAGTGCTGGAGGTCTCTGGGGGACCAAATGCCTTTCCTGTGCATCTAATTGACTTCTGCCAAGAGTTGTTCTGCAGAAACAGGCTCACTGCTAATAAAAGTGCCTCTCTTGAAACCTATTTCAAATATTGTTTCACATTACAACCTAGATGACATGCTTGCTATGTGTTGAATGATCAGTGAGCTGGACGCAACCTTGATGCATACAGTCAGGGTTGATGATTCATGAGGAATGTTGACTATGAGGATATTATGAAGTTAAGTCTCTCTCATCCACTCTACAGTCTGTTCTGCCTGGCAGAGAATCTCCTAGGACAGGTACCTCTTGTTTCTCCAAGTTCAATGAATTAATTATCTTACATCTCAGTGAGAAGTCATTCATTAGTAAAAGAGCGTTTGATAGAGTGGCCCCCTCCCAGCTTCTCCCTGCAGTATCCTCTATAGATGGCATGACAACAGTCTAATCATCTTTCCTTTCCCTTGCCTATGATGGCATTGGCTGCTGTATTACTTACTTAGGTGTGGCTTGCACAGCTGTTAGCCTACTCATGGTTACTCATAGAGTGCACCCAATTGCTGGGGGGCTGATTGGACACCACCATTAAATGCCTCGCCCATTGCTCCATTGACTCAAGGATCAAGAAAGAAGCCCTTCTCAGCTAAATACAGAGATCTTACATGTTTCCTGCAACTGTACAAAGTTTGTGTGGGTAAACTTCACCCTGTAAGTCTCAACACAGACATTATTATGTTATGATGCATCTGAGTTTGTCAGAGGCACCAAGAATCCAGGTTTTTAATTTTTTTCAAGAGAATTAGGGAATGAGACCTAGATTGTGAATGAGACACTTTTTTTTTTCCTGATACATAACTGCAAAGAGGCCACACCTACTCTTTGTGTGTGTTGGTGTGGGTTCTTCCTCCCTCCCACACCATGGTGAGCAGTGGGCTTCAACAAGAGGCCTAAGAGGCAGTCTATCCTGCCCCCATGCCACCTGCTGTGCCCAAATAATGAACCCCAAATTACCAAAAGACCCATTCTATCTGATGCAATGCAAAGAGTCTTTTATTGTTTAATGGGTTAACTTGGTTCCCTTGTCCATCCAGCACAGCAGTTGGCACGAGAAGGACCTGGAGGGGCTGAGAGTCAGGGAATTTATTGGGGTGAGCAAGGGGATGTCTAGAGGTATGCTTCCGGTTTGGACGACCTGTCCTGAGTTGGTCAACTGGTTGTTATGGCCTATAGGCCCTCCTAGGGCAGTTGATATACTCTGCTCATCACTGTCACTCCACTGTTAATATAAAGCACCATAACGCTAGTTCAGAGCCCGCCAGTTAACTTCTGATTGGTTCCTTGCCATGTGGAGGGTAACTTCTGATTTGTTCTTTGCCACGTGGAGGGAGGGTATCTGAACTCCTAGTGACTGGGGCAGTCCTGCAAGGACACAAGGCCAGAAACTAAGCCACATATGCTGAGGCAGAGGCCTACGTCTTGCTGGGTCTTTTCTGCAGCCTGTCATGGCTGCCCAAGCAGGGGTCTGGGTGAGGGTCTAGTACCTTCACCATCCGCTCAGCCTCCAGGTTTGGAGGTCTACTTATCTTGTAGTTTGTTTTCTCTCTAGAATTTCAGTGACAGTCTGTGATTCTGTCAAGAAATGTTTAGCAAAGTTTAGTTTCCTTCCAGCCTGTAGCTGCAGCTACACATGACAAATACACAATATACATATATTATGTATATATACAGATTTTTATATTTTTATATTTCCCATCTAGTAACAGCCTTGTTGAGGTATAATCTATGTAGCCATAAAATTTACTCTTTAAAAATAGACTTTTTTAGAGTTTATAGAAATATAAAGATTTTTATTTTTATATAATTTTTTTTAATCAGAGAATACAAACAGAAGAGTGAAATCATATGACGGGATAATTAATCCTGGGACATGTGAGCAGCAACAGTGATGGCAGTAACAGTTTATGAGGCTGGCAGAACTGTGGCCACATCATGGATGTTTTCACTGTGTATAAAGTTGTTTATGAGGTCAGAATATATGTGAACACATAGGGACCTGCACCCAACCATTGGAATACATGTGACCTGGTTCATGAGATCAGAGGATGTGGGACATTCTGAACCCTTCCCCACCTTATATCCTACCACAATTCCTGAAGTTTGTGAGATCAGAAGGGATACCAATCCTAGATCATTCAAGATCAGTCACCCTAACCATCTACAATCCAGAGCCATGTGTCTCCACACCTGAGCTCAAGCCAAACACAGATAAGCCAGGCACAACCACACTAGGAACACTAAACACCGATCCAAACATTCCCTGAATACAAAGGCATCAGAAACACTTAGCCAACAAACTAAATCAGGATAAGCAATCCTCTTTACAAAAATAGGATTTTCATGAAGAAAGGGCACCCCCCCCAATGGCCAATCCCACAGTAGTAGCAAGCAGTAAGAACAACAGATAAAATTCAATACAAAGTGTTTAAAGAGTGATTTTGAGTATGTTTACATAAATTCAATGCATTTATCAGTATACAAATAACTATTCTGAATTCATTAAGAAAATAAATAAGAGCTGGTTGTGTAGCGCACGCCGGTAGGATTTGCTGAAGAAAATAAATAAGAAAGAAATTTAAGATATGAAAACAAATTAACAGAGAGACATAAGAATACATTTTTCCCCCCTAAAAACATATTCACCCACTTTGCAACCATCACTATACTGTCTGTATTCAGATGTTCAAAACCACTACAGGAAACCAGGTGCCATCATTAGTGGCCACTCATGTCTGCTGTAACGTCCTTCCTCCTGCTCCCAGACCCAGGGGGTCCCCAGTCTTCTTCGTGTCCCTGTTGGTTTGCTCTGTCTGGCATTGTGTATGAAGGGGGCCATACTCCATATGGTCTGCTGTTTCTGGCTTCTTTCACCTACTGTAATGTTTTGAAAAACCATCCATGTTTTAAGGCTGACATAATACCTCAATATATGGAGCTACCATCTTGTATTCAGCCACGCACCAATCCAGATCCCTCTAACAATGCTGTTATGGGCCTTCATGTATGAGTTTTCAGGGACTCTGTCTTCATGATGGGAGTGTATGTTGGAAACGAAACTGCTGAGCTATGTGACAACTCTCTACTATTTTAATGAAATATCTGTGGGGCCCAGAACAGTTTGGGCACACTGCTGCCTGCTGCCATGGCAGGCTTAACAAAAAGCCAGCTAAAAAGTAGGCCTGATTTTTTTCAGTTTACTAGCAGACAGCACATGGGTTCCAGGAAAAGCCATAAGCTGACACCACCCAGAGAGAGCCAGCATCTAAGGGGAAGTACCTGACATTCCAAACACCCAACCAGTAGATAAGATTAGATGTCACCAGATGTCCTTGAGCCAGCATGCACCTATTCCCTTTTAGCCAAGACATCCCTAAACAAATGTCAGCCAATAAAGATCTCGAATCCTGGAAATCTCCTCACCTCCAACCTCTACTATGATAAAAATCCTACGCCACACCACCCAGGCTGGGCACTCTCTGCTCTCAACCACTGTGTGGGACAGATGGAGAGTCCAAGATGGAGCTTTAATTAATACTTTTGCTTTTACATACTGATTCGGTCTCTTTCGTGGTCTTTGATGTGTGTGTGGTTACTCTCATTCTGGGCATAACAATATCAGATTGTTTTTCAAAGCATTTGTATTATTTTATTTCCAACTGCAAATATAAAGAGGGTGCCATTTCCTCTATATAGTCACCAGCACATCATTTTCTATCTTTTTTTTATTGTCACCATCTCAATTGTGCAGTGGGCTCTTGTGATTTTTTCCTTTGTGTGACTCATGCTTTTGATCATCCTTTCTTGTCCTTATTGTTCACGAGTATGTATTTATGCAAACTCCATTTTAATCCCTAGAATATTAGAAATTGGGTTGTCTTTTCATTGTCAACAGTAAGAACTCTGCATAGTTTACATGAAATTTCATTATCTGGTGTTCAAATATTTTCTCCCATGCTCTGAGTGTCTTTTCACTCTGTTGGTAGTTTCTCTCTCTCTCTCTCTCTCTCTCTCTGTTCTAACATAATTTTTAAAACTGATTCAGTAGGAATTTCACATCCTGCACCCCAACCTGACCCATTTCCTTGTCCCTCCAGATCAGCCCCTTCACTCTTGTAGGCCTCTCCAAAGGAAATAAAAAAGTAAAAACATAAATTAAAAAACAAAATGAAACAAGACAAAAAACCAAAGCAAACCACAAACAAACAACAACAACAAACCACATCTCCATCTTCCCCCCTCTCTAACACCTATTCTTGGTGGCACTGGGAGTTATAGTGTTTCATGTAGTATACTCTTTTGCCCAAACTCATTGCAATGAGTTGTTGGTCTGGTTCAAAGCTTCTTGATTCTGGTACTCCATCAATACTGGACCCTCACCAAAACTCCTCTTGGATAGCCTGCTGTTGCCCTGAGTTATGGAGGTCCCTGCTGCTATGGTTCCACAGGACCCGTCCCTTCATGCCCTCCAGGAGGTCACAGATGGGGTAGATGTTGGGGTGCGCCAGCTCAAAGCCCCGGATGTGGGCCTGGGTGGTAGGTGAGTTGGTGAGTCCAGGCCTGAACAGGGAGCTCCCTTAGGTGAGGGGAGGAGCCAGCTCTCCCCACCATCAGGGCTCTCCTGACATCATCGAGAGGGGTGGTGCCTACTCTTCTAGGACCAGTGAAGGGTGGGGCCAGCTCAGGTTGGCCTCCCAGACATCAACACAGACCCCAGTTACAGCAGGACCACAGACCCAGACATGGCCCTCAGCTGCAGCTTGGGCCCAGATTTCACCATGGCACCAGGGGGCAGGGCATTCAGATCTGTATGGCATGGCTACATGGTCTTGGGTGGAGGCCAAAATCCTGGGCATTGGCACAGCCTTCAGTAGAAACAAGAGTCATGGACATCAACACCGACCCCAGCTGTGGTAGGGCCACCGACCCAGACATGGCCCTCAGCAGCAGCAGCAGCAGCAGCAGCAGCAGCAGCAGCAGCAGCAGCAGCAGCAGCAGCAGCAGCAGGGTCCAGATGTCACCATGGTCCTGGGTGACAGTGCACCCAACCCACATCATCCTCACTGCCTTTTCTTCTTCAGTTCTGACTTCTCTTTCTCTCCCATTTCTCCAACATATATTTGCTTATTGTAATGTCACCCATGGCTGACCAGCACCAGGCAGGCCTATGGGTGTCTTCTGCCAGCTCAGGATGAGAGGCACCAAGCAGGTTTGTGGATGTCTTTCACCTGTCTGAGCCAAGCAGTGCCAGGCGGTCCTCCTGTGGGTGTCTGCCACCGGCCCAGGCTGAGTGGTACCAGGAGAGCCCCGGCAATGTCTTTTCAACACAAAACTTTAATAAAATCTGTTTTATCTATCTTTTGTCCTTTTGATGTCATATTTAAGACAGGGTTGCTTAATCCAGCATAGAAATTTAGTACCCTGTTGTATTCCAAGCTTTTAAATAGTGTTTAGATTTGGTGATTTACCTTGAATTAATTTTTGTTTGTATAGTGTAGTTAGGAATTCATATCCCTGAGGGTGGTCTTAGAGGAAAATCTTCAGGAAGAAGCTATCTGACTTTCTGTCACTTGGGTAGTATCTTTGAATTAATTATATGGTTACATGAATTATATTTTCGAATTATCTTTCCTCCTTTTGAATAATGGCATAGTTCCATAGCTAAGTAGCTATGTTATCTTGTCTATCAAACCCAAGGAGTGCAACGGTCCTCCTTTATGACATATTGTCTCCACTTCCTCAGCTCCAACTATCAGCATTTCCTTATGTCATATAAGCTTTTGTTGAGTTATTGTTCAGCTCACTGTTGTTTTCTTCAGAGCATTGTTTTCTCCTGTTTCCCTAAATGAACACTGATGACATTTGAAATCTTCAAGTTCTTGCTCTTTTTGAGTAACAACTCTCCTTTAGTTCATTATTCTTTATTTCTTATTTTTTGTATTGTATTTTAAGAATCCAAGAGAAACAAAACTGCTTTTTTAACGTCCTGGTTAAAAATTTTCTTAACTAAGTGTTCAATTATATTGCCCAGCATTTTTACTGCTATAAAACAGTAGAACATTAGATCAGTGCTGCTAAGATTTTTGACACTGTAGTAAAGGTCATCTTCCTGCAGTTTCAAATAGTGTCTATGGCTTAGTTAGGCTTTCTATTGCTGTGAAGAGACACCATGACCATGGCAACTCTTATAAGGAAAACATTCTATTGGGGTGTTACAGTTCAGAGAGTCAGTCCATTATCATCATGGCAGGGAGCATGGTGATGTGAAGGCAGGCACGATGCTGGCTACATCTTGATCAGAAGGCAACAGGAAGTGGACTAAGAATTGGGTGGTATCTTGAACATTTATGAGACCTCAAAGCCTGCCTCTACAGTGACACACTTCCTCCAACAAGACCTTACCTACCCCAACAAGGCTACACCTCTTAGTAGTACCATTCCCTTTGGGGCCCATTTTCTTTTAAACCACCATATCTTTCCTCATTATTCTGGCTCTGGCTCTTAATGTCCATGTTTCTAGCATTCATCCAAGAACTCTTCCAGAATCTAACCCTTGTACAGTATCCAGGTCCAGTATCAGTTATTTGTTACCAGATATCTCAGTACCAGAGTCCATAATAAACTATATTCTCCAGGGAAGCAGAGCCAATAGGGGCTATGCATGTATACTGGTGTATTTATTTACTACAAGGAAATAGTTTATATAGTTATGAATGCTGAGGAACCCCAAGGTCTTTATCTAGCAATCTTAAGACCTCACAGAGCTGACAGTATAATTCTAGTCTGTGTTCCAAGGTACAAGTACTGTGTTCAAATCTGTGTTTCCAAGAACCTGGCAGGCTGATGGCATCATGTCCAGTCTGAACTTGACTTCAGGCTGGAGAATCCTTAGATTTCACAGTTCAAAGATCCAGGCAGATGGGGAGAGATACTCTTGCCCTCAGTCTGTTTGTTCTGTTCAGGTCTTCAGTGGATTGGATTTGGCATGTCCATAGCAAGAGATGTATTGGCTTTTCTCTCTCTCTACCTACTCAGTTATTGATCATCTTATTTCTATCCATGTTCTTTCTTCCTAGGCTGCCAAGTTCTTTCTTTCTTTCTTCCTTTCTTCCTTCCTTCCTTCCTTTCTTTCTTTCTTTCTTTCTTTCTTTCTTTCTTTCTTTCTTTCTTTCTTTCTTTCTTTCTTTCTTTCTTTCTTCCTTCTCTTACTATATACCAGGCTTCATTTGCTGACTAGATATGAGGCCTACATGGATATCATCTTCCAGAGAGGATGTAAGTTTGCCTCTCCTATGCATCCAAGATTACTGCCTCATTAGACTACAATACTTGTGTGTCACAGAGATGACTCACGCTCATCTGTAGTCGCTGTAAGGGGACTTGAAGCACTAAATAATGTTTATTCCAGATTTATGCCCTTTGGAGATTCAAAGAAGGCTCTGGTAAGTTTACCAGGCTAGCTTTTGACCCTGAGATGTCCTCAGCATCAGCTTTTCCTCTCCTTTCCCTGTGGGGTGGTCATGGTTGCTACTCCACATCTCAGCCATTCCTTTCAAATGGGGAAATGCTGGAAAATCAGCATCAAATGTGGAAGTTATCTTTCTGGGCTGTATCCTTTGGGTTTTGAGATGATTCTGCATTATTGCTTAGTTCTTTTTTGCAGACTGTTTTAAATACTTTTCCAGCTCTTGTTTTCTGAGTTTCTGCAGTGGAAAGGTTGATCAGATTTATCTGGATTTCTGTTGCTGGAAGTGGAAATCCTCTGTTCATCCTCTGGTCTATCATTTTCCACACTGAGGTGGAAAGACGACTCCAACATCTTCCCTGGTCCTGCTGATTCAATGACAATCCAACCACTGTAGCTAGAACTAATGAATGAAACAGGCTTCCTCTCTGAAACATAAACAAAGTGGCATCGTACTTGTCCATTTCTTTCTGATTGGGAGATAAGAGCCTACAGACTTTAGGAGCATGAGGATGGTAAATTCATGTCACATGAGGATATTTTTCTTTGCTGCACTCATTGTTTTGGGTGTCAACCATGAAAAAAAATTAGTCCTTGTATTTTAAATGGGAAAGGTAATATAATATTTATTTGTGTGTGTGTGTGTGTGTGTGTGTGTGTGTGTGTGTGTGTGTCTGTGTGGAGTGTATGTACATCTCTGTGTGTGGGGTGAATGTTCATGTGTGCATATGGGGGTGCATGTGTGTGTTGGGGTGAATGTGCATATGTGTATGGAGGTTTATGTGCATGTGTCTGTGTGTGTATGTGCATATGTGTGCATGTGTGTTTATGTGTGTGCATGTGTGTGTATGTGCATTTTGTGTGTGCATGTGCATGTGCTCACGTGTGAATGTGCACATGGAACCCAGAGGTCAGATTCAGGTATGGGACTCAGGACCTGTGCACCTTTCTTTTGAGGAAGGTTCTTGTATGATAATTCCTGTCCTGTTCTAAAAACAAGGTTTATGAAAGACAGAATTTAAAACAGTGCTAGTTTCCCGAGGTTAATTGTTTACAATGTGAAAATCTGGTTGCCTTCCACAGATTAAGATTATGCTGTATGTCTCAGGACCAAAGCTCACACCAGAGACTGAGATATCCTTATTTTATGATGCAGATCTAACTGAACTATCTGACAAAGGGTCTCTCCTTATCTAAGGTCTATTCAGGCTAGCAAAGGTCAATTTAAAAACACATGTCTAACCTTGCTTTTACTAACACTGGTAAGCTGTAGCTAATTTGGTAAACTAAGTCATACAGAAAATTGTTATGTCCTACATTGTTGTACTAAAACATACAAGTTAACCATCGTTACCTCATAAAGGATCAACTTCTTTGATATGTCCACATTTAGCTTAAGTTGAGCCTAAACATTTGTCTACCTTAGATATACTTAACAGATGATCCCCCAATCCTCAAACACTTCAGAGATCTGAGAATATGGTATTTTAATTAAAAAGCTTCTCATGATAGACATATCAGATCCTGGCAGCACCCCTGAATCTTCTCCAAGGAAGGTGTGATTGGCCGTAGAAGAACTTCCATCTGGAGCTTGCTTTAAATGCAGCAAAGCCAGCCACAGGGTGGAGAACAATTTGCATTTTAACCGCTGCCAAGACGCTGTCCACACTGTGTACAGATAGGACTCTGGGGGATCGATTGTCCCCCTTTGCCTAGACAAGGTAATCTGCTCTCCCCACATGCTCCTACTTCACAGAAAAGTCTGTTAGGTCTCTTGGGCTTGGCAGCTGAACGCTGATACTGCCTTGATGGTCACAAAGAGAACTGGGGGAGATTCCTGGGTAGCCAGAAAGCTGTCTGTCACTTCTGCTTACTCATGTACATTTATCCTTTTCAGATCTGATGGTGTTTGGGGCCTAGGATACTGACAGATTTACCAATTTAACAGCTCTCCCCCCTCCCTGGCCCCCAAGGCTACAACCACCTTAGTAGCTCATTAGTCCATTAGTTAAGTTTCCCATGACAGGCTTGCCACATCCACAGGCTTCATAGTACAGGATGAACAGGTTTCGGAAGTTCAGAGTTTTAACACTGATAAGAGCAGTTTTGATAAACTGATTGAGCACTGACTACAAAAAGTTTTCAGAAGTCCTTACATTTCTGTGGATTTTACTGATCCCACCTTTTAGAGTTGTACAGAGGCCTTTGTAGCATTACTGCACCATCTCCAGCCACATATGGCAAAACTCTGCTAAAATGCCAACTCCTCCCCATCTGAAACAGGTTAGCATTAAAGGGGGTATGGAATCCTGCAGGTGTGTTCAACTCTGTTCCTCCTCTTCTCAGCCTCTTTCTCCTCCTTTGCTTGCCCAACCTCTTTTGTTCAGGACATTTTCTCTGCTCGTGTTCTAGGTACAGACTCAAAGGTATGTTTCCTCAGGCTAAAACCAGGCCCTAGGAAAAATGTTTTGACCCAAAGACATAGCTTCTGCTAGGATATGAAGTTGTAAATCTGGTCCAGCTGTCATAGAAGGGAAAGAATTCCGGCATTCCTGGGAAAGGATTCTAGATCCCCTCTTTGACCCCACCCATCTTTGAGCCCATATTTTGCAGGTCTGCTCCTCTCCTCATGCTAAGGCCATCCCACAGGGGACCCTTCAGACATGCCAGCTCCTGTACCAGTTCAGAGGATACCAACCAGGTGAGTACTGACAGGTTGACTTCACCCACATGCCCACCCACAGGCTCCATGATCTCTCCACTCTTACTGACACCTTTACAGGATGGATGCACCCTCCACCTTCTGGCAAACAGCAGGCGTGATGGCTCAGGTACTCCTGAACACATCATCTCCAAACTTGGTGTGCCATCCACACAAGCTGCTGGGGTATCAGTGCTGGTACCACTTCTCCAGACTCAAGGGCGTATCTGCTCTTTTGTCTGGCTCAATCACCCTTGCCTCTTCTGTACAACCAGGACACGTCTCCATTTCATTCTCTTGGGTAGGCTTCACTCTTCCCACAACTAGTCCCATCCATTGGGTTGCTCTGCTCTATTAAGCCTGCTCTTCTTATTAGTTAGTTTGAATTGGATTACGGTCAGCAGAGAGACTTAATATCAGGGTATGGAAACCTTTTTGTTTCCTCACCAGAACATGGGTTTAGTTGACTGGGCCCAGGAGCTACCCAACTCCACATCCCCAGCACTGTGACAAGTCACACATCCTCCTTTTGCTTGTTTACTTGCAAAGTTTCTGGGGATCAAACTCAGTTTCTAATGCTTGCACAGGAGGCTTTTTACCAACTTAGTCATCTCCTCAGTCCCCAGTAATGCCTCCTTTATGTTCCTCATTGGTAAACATCTCATTACTTAGTCAGGGTTCCATAGTAACCATCACTTCATTAAATTAAATGATGCAATGAAATTATTTCAATTTTTCTGTTATACTATCTGATGCCTATGTTGGATTGCAAGGCAATTATAACAGACATGTGAAGAGATGCTTTTGATTCAGAGTTCTTCACTCTTCAACATTGTGTAGTACTGCGGATTGCTTCATATTTTGGTAATAGGTGAGCTTTTCTGAAGGAATCACATATGCAGCTTATAGAAATATAAGAAAGGGATTCCATGAGTTGACAGATGTTTGAGATCAGAAGAGATGCTGAGGATCCATGAGTACTCTCAGTAGCTACAGCCCCTTCTCTCCTGTGGGCTTGTGATGACACTGACTCTCGTACCTCAAACCCTTTCCCCAATGTAAACATTTTAACCATAACCTTGTGACAGCAGAGATTGATGTTCTTCTCTAAGTGTTCAAACCAATATGTAATAATTTGTATTTGCCTTAGACGTTTGAGAAAAAGGTTATTTTCACCGTGCATAAAGGGTTCTGATAGAGCTGAATCCTCACTTTATATGATTTTGCTCATTTTTATAACACATATTGATTATTTCATAAGTGGAATTATTGTCACATCATAATTAATAATCATAATACACTTGCCTTCATCTAGAATATCTTCACCAAACACAGGACAATTGACCTCACTTGTGCTGTCGGGAGTTACTACCACCATTACTGCTATTATTGCGTGTGTTTGTGGCAATTGTATATGCAGCTGGGCACTTTATTGTATGTGTTAGCAGAGGTCAGAATGGCCATTGGGTTCTTTGTCCACTGTAGCCCTCACCTCAGTTTTGAGACACTGGGGCTCACCATTGCTGCTAGACCAACTAGCCAGCAAACACCTGGGGTCCCCTATGCCCCAGTACTGGGGTTACAGACGTGTACCCTGCTACTGGACTTTAAGTGGTATTGGAGATTCAAACTCAGGTTTTCATGCTTGCAAGCTCTTCAGCTTCCCTGCCCAGAGATGATTACTAAGTTTACAAATAAAAATAAAAAATGATAAAAATGTTAATTGAGGCAATTGAGGCACATCTAAAACTCAAGAAAGTGAAGAAAAAACAAACAAACAAACAAAAAACCCCTGAACTATTCTACACAAGGGAGTATCTGGGTTCTCTAGGAACTGCCTGTCTTTGGTTACTGATGTTGTTAGCTAAGAGAGGGCTGCCTCTCACAGCAGAACCTGAGCAGTTGGGAGAGTTCAGGAACAAGCCTGCCTTCCTTGGAGCTGAGGAGCTCAGCTGTGCGAGGAGATGCCTCACTTGAACTTTCTACCTATATTCCTAGCTATTAGACCAGGCAAGGTTTCAAATTCTGACCAGTGGCTTACTCTGGCTTCTTCTGGGCTCAGTGGGACCTCTGGGCTTGTTTCTAGGTCAGTCTGAGGCTCAAGTACTTACATATGCTCGTTTGGATTCAAAACGTTTGATTTGATGTTCCCAATTCAATTGTATTAGTAAATAAGAGACATTATAACTAAAGTTAAACATTCTACCTAGATATTTACAAATATTTTACTGCTCAATTAGAAATTTTACAATGGTAATCTGCAGAATTCCCATATAACTTCACCCTAATTCTTCAAGTGACATTATTTACCACAATTACTGTGTTATTTCTCCTGTGCTTTCCTGACTTACTTAAGAATAGCTGCAGACACATTGCTCTGTTAACGCTAAATATTTCCTCAGAACAGGAAAATTTCGTGTACATTTCTAGTCAAGTACCAAGATCAGTGAACTGTCATTGTTCATCATAGATTGCCAGTCCTATATACTTATATACTTATCATATATCACCCCCAAGCTTGATTCAGATGCCCCTCTCTCTTCCCTGGGCAGACGTGTTTTTTTTTTTTTTTTTTTTTTTTTTGCCCTCTACCCTTCTTTGATGCCCTGAGGCCCTTGCCTTATTGACACAATGATCTGACTTCAAAAAGGACCAATCTGTCACACTCCCCCTTATGTCTTATATTTGTTTTAAGCATGTATATTTTAGGACATTTCAATAATATATAAAAGTAAAACTAAGTCTACAATGAAGTCTTATTGTATAGAAAAGAGCCAGCGGTCTCTTCTGTTGTGGCAACGCTGGTGGATGGGTACCAGCTTTTGCCAGGCAAGCGCTCTGCTCCCAATCTGCATCTCCTCCCATACTGATTATCTCTGCTTGAGGAGAGTTTTAAGAAACTGTAATCTGAGCTAATAATCATTTTAGTTTAATTTTCACTTTATTATTTTTGCAGTGCTTGGGGTTGAACCCAGCGCTCTGCCCGTGACAGGCAGACACTGAGGCCTACACCAGTTTCTTATAGCATCCATATTGGATGAGTGTTCAAGTTTCTTTGGCTCTCTCCCCTCTTCCTCCTCCTCATTATGATTCAGCGGCTTGGATGATGCAAGATGCACACATCTGTGATTACTTGACATGTCTCATAAGTTCATTTGAATTCATAGGTTTCCTCTCGAGACGATTTTGTCCTTGAAGTTTAATTATTGAAGAACTTGGCTGTAGGTATTTTCTGTAATCTGATTTAAAACTTTTGAATTTCTGTGGAGGCATTTTCTGGTCTCTTCGCTTCCTGAAATCTGTAGTTAGACCTTGAGTCTGCACTATTTTTAGCTGTGATTGTTTTGGGAAAAGTACTTTAAAGGTGGTGTGTTGACTCTTAGGAAATGAACAAGGTACATTCACTTTCCTTTTGTGATGGTGACAACTCTTAGTAACTGAAACCCAAGATACATTAATTATTAGGGATCATACCCCTTTCACCTTCTTTGCTTATTAGCCACGTGAAAGTCTCCCTTTAGCGAGTATTTAGTTATCTAAGGTCCATAGCAAATTAACAGAGGCATATGTTCTTTCTCTTTGCGTCAGTGTTCAAAACACTAAGTTGGTTAGACAATCACACTTTTCAGTGGCTGTAGGAGAACATGCCACTTCACCTGGGGAATTCATCACCAGAACAATGACCATGAAAGCAACAGGCTACTATTCATCTTCCAACTGGGTATCCCGTCTAATTATGGACCCGTCTCCTCCAAGAAGTAGGTATTATTAACCTCATTTTAAAGATAAGAGGAGGGGAAGGCCTGAAGAAGGCATGAGAGCAACTTGCCCCAAGGTATGAAGGAGGGCGTCACCCTGAGAGAGGTGACAGAGATTCTATGCTTGGTTTAATGCTTAGTTGCAACACCAAGAAGGCTGTGGTCCACAGGGAGCCAGAGAAAAGGAGAGCTAGAGATTTCTGACTCAGTTTTGACACCATGAATCATACAGTATGCAGAAACTTGAATATAGATTAAGGCACAGCTGTTATTGATAAAGGGTTTGGCATCACGGTGACTGGCGCGTGGTAGATGATGGGAAAATTCCAGACGGCTTATAAACAAGCAATACCCACATCTCTGTCTTATGGCAGAATAGCAGTAAACTCTACTGTCTTCAGACTCAGTTCCTGATGCCAGGCAGGGTGGGGGTGGGGGTGGCAGTCCCTTCCCCCCCAGGAAGTTAAGTCCTCTGTGGATGTTGCACACCTGTTGTGTAAAGCCAAGATAATCTTTCTAGTAGACTTTGAATGAATGCCGCTCATGCTGAAAGGTCACCTGTGACTGAGGACTGGGTGCAGATGAGCTGCTCTGACTTGGGAGTCACCATCCTCACACCTGGCTGGGTGCTTGGGGTTTTCATTGTAGAGGCGTTAAAGCTAAAAGGCTTTCATCCATCTTGGAGTTTGAATATATTAAACGAATGCTCCCCACCCAGACTAATTGCAGCAGCACCCTGTAATTGTGTGGCCTTGAGTAAGCTTGTCTCATCAGCACAACCCCGCTGTTAGCATGTGAGAGAAGGGCGAGACACACACACACACACACACACACACACACACACACACATGGTGCTTCGGGGGAGGGGGGCACGCAGACACCTCCTTCTGTCTTATGTTTTCATTAGTTGTCTAACGATGCCCCCTAGCCCATTTGTAGAAGAACCAGCATCTTCTGTATACTGCAGACCCTTATCTCATGATGCAAACCCCTCCCAGCTGACCGAACTGGTTAGAACAATCTGGTTAAATTTGCACTCATTGAATCCCCAACAACAGTACTCATCGGCTGTCCTGTGTGTAAGGAACCACGTTTCCTTCTTTTTCCCTGACTTAAAGCCAGTTTTAATTAGGAGCTGCTCGCTGTTTAAAGGCATCCTTTTAATCATTCTGATGGTAAACTGGAAAGGATAGGGGATCCCAGAGTCCTCCCACAGCCTTCTCCTTCGCCAGTCTACTCAGAGACTGGCTCTCCTGCCCTCAGGCTTCTCCTCTGACTGGGAACCTCTTCCAGGCCTCCTGAGTCTTGGTAACAGGTCAACACTGGCTTGAGCATAAAGAACCTAACGGAAGGGACTAATATGAGAAATGCACTTTAGGCCCAAGTGGAGAAGCTATCGGGACAAGATGTGCCCATCAAATTCCTACTCTAAATAGTTGTGATTACATCCATAGATTAGTGCTGTGGTCATTTTGGGGCAATTTTTTTTTCCCCCAGTGGACAGCAGTAAGTTCAGAGACTCAAAACTGACCAAAAGTCTGTGAATCAGGGACTACTCAGACATAAACAGGATTTCAATATCTCCTCCTTCAAGACTTAGGAAACATCCAGAAGAGGGAGCAGAGAGAGCCTTAACGAGGGTGGGATGGAGTGAGACAGAAAGAGTATTGTGTTTGCATGTGACATCACTGTTGTTTTCAGTACTACAGTAGAGGGGATCTGCAGAAGATTGGCCTTGTCAATATCCTGCCAGCAGGGCTGTGAGAAGGGATCATGAAGCCCTCTCCCCAGAACTTCCAACCAGAGGAAGTAGGGAGGGGCTCATGAGGCCTCCCTGAATGGCCATAGAGATTGCGTGGTTGCTGAGGGTGGAAGAGGTATTTTCTTCAGTCACTCCCTCCCCCCAGGAAGTTGAAAGTCCCCCGTGGATGTTGCATACCTCTTGTGTAGAGCAAAGATAATCTCTCTAGAAGACTTTGAATGTGCGCCACTCATGCAAAAGGCCACCCAGGACTCTGTATGTGGCTCTCATGAAACCCACTGCATCATCAAAATCAATCAATCAATAAAAAAGTAAAGGTAAAAGAGCTGGTGGGAAAAGCAAGGGGATCAGTGTGATTGCTGAAGGGGGATGGAGGGTGTATGTGACCAAAACACACTGTATACATGAAAACGCCACATTTTTCACTATTATGAAAAATCAACACATGCTACTAAAATGCACACATTGTACAAGGAAAACAAATATCCTGTCCTTCTTGCACACACAGCTGGCATAGGTGACAATACAGTCCCCATGGGAGTTAATGTGAGTCAGCTGCCATTTTAACAAGTCCAGGCAGAGAAGTCTAGGAGAGGAATGGACCTCTTGAGGGGACAGCCTCAATGACGAGAGACTTCCCATTAGGGCCTTACGTCTTCAGGTCACACCACTTCTCCACAGTGCCAAGCTTGGAGTCAAGTCTACAATATGTAAGCTGTTGGGGGCCACTGAGGGTCCAGAATATCAGGGGCTGTGAGAATTTCTGCCCCGTAAGAGGAGAGCTGATTGAGAGGGGCTGCATGGCTTCACTTTGGATGAACGGCAGCAAGTCCTTGAGATGGGTGGAACTTGATGCTCCCTCCAGCATCAGTGTGGTTTGGCCTCATATTGAGTCTCCAAAATGTCCTTTGAAAGGAAAACCGACAGAATTTCAAGGGGACCTTCCTTCCTCTCTTCCTGCCTTCCCTCCTTCCCTCCATCCCACTCTCCTTCCCTCCCTCTTGCCCTCCTTCCCTCTTTTCCTCCCTTCCTCCCTCTATCCTTCCCTCCCTCCCTCCATCCCACTCTCCCTCCCTCCCGCCCTCCTTCCCTCTTTTTCTTCCTCCCTCCCTCCATCCCTCCATCCCTCCTTCCATCCCTCCTTCCTGTCTTTCTCTTTCAATTTCTTTCTTTCTTTCTTTCTTTCTTTCTTTCTTTCTTTCTTTCTTCCTTCCTTCCTTCCTTCCTTCCTTCCTTCCTTCCTTCCTTTCTTCCTTTCTTTCTTCCTTTCTTCCTTTCTTCCTTCATTTCTTTGATTTTTGAGACAGTGTCTTTCTATCAGGTAACATTCACTGTCCTGGAACTCACTATATAGATTAGGCTAGCCTCACAGATCTACCTGGCTATCTTCTGAGTGCTGGGACTCAAGCCATCCAAGGATACTTTTGATTGCTTCATTCTTGAGCAGTTAGGATTCCGGATCAAATCCCATCTTCTCTAAATGCAGAGAGAGGCTTGTGTAGTTTTGCTGAGTTCCGGGTATGAGCTTGAGTCCTCCACTCAGCTGAGTTCTGAGTGTGGAGCCCTCCTCTTGGCTGCTATTTAGTTTCTAATATCACTTTCTTTTGGCATTGAGGATAGAACCTAGAGCCTTGAACACATAGCAAATGACCTGCCACTGAGTTGCCACCCAACTCTCTAATGTCACTTTTCTCCTTTGTAAAATGGCTTGCTCCATAATTATGACTGAATGGTTACTGTGAGATTTGAGAAATATAATACATTTTACATTACAGCTTTGGGCAAAAGGGCAGGTACACAGAAGCAACTTACAGATTGCAGAGTCCCATAATTACGATAAGTTACTATAATGGCAGTGATGCTAATATTCATAATTTGAATATTGTTATAATATAAAATATTAAATATGCCATTCTTGAAATCCTCTTTCTTTTTTATATATGTAACACAATTCTTTATTGATTCTTTGGGAATATCACAGCATGCACCCCAATTCTGCTTACTTCCCAGTCCCTCTATATCTGCCCTTCACGCCTGCAGCACCTCCCCAAAGAGAACCCCCAAAATAATGAAAAATAAAACAAAACAAACAAAATCCCACCTCGTTCCTTTTCCCCCTCTCTCCAACACCTCTTCATTCATCCCTGTGGTATCAGGAGCTGCCATGTGTCACACAGTAAACCCTTTTGTCCAATTAGCCCCACCCACGAATGTTCATTGCAATGAGTCATTGGTCTGCTTCAAGGCCTCTGGCCTCTGGCACTGGATCCTCATTGGATATTGCTGTTGCCCTAGTCATAGGGATCCTGCAGCTATTGTTTTACAAGGTCAGTCTCTTTATGCTCTCCAGCAAGTTCCAGATGGGGTAGATGTTAGGGTGGAACAACCCAAGGCTCAGAATTCAGGTCTGGGTGATAGCTGAGCTGGCCCTCAGACAGCAATATGGTTTCAGGTGGCTGACCAGACCCCCTGGCATCTGCACAGCCCTTGGTAGTAACAGGAGCCAGGGACATCAACTCAAACCCTGGTTGCTGCGGGGCCATGAACCTGGACATGGTACTAGGTAGCAATGTGGGTCTGGTCGTGATCATGGTTCCATGTGGCAGTGCAGGTCACTAAGACCAGCATGGCCCTGGGATACCAGCATGGCCAAAGGTTGTGGCCTAGACCACAGGCAGGCATCTGTGTGGCCTTTGGTTGCAACATGGGCCATGGACATTAACACAGACCCCAGCTGTGGTAGGACCACAGACTCAGACATGGTCCTTGCTCACAACCTGAGCCCAGATGTCCCCATGGTCCTGGGTGGCAGCACAAGCCACTCAGATCAGCATGGCCCCAGCAGTAGTGTGGCCCTCGGACACCACCATGGTCCCAGGTGCCAACCTCTCCTTGAGATCTTAATTGGGCTTTGTAAATATACACACATTTTTTGTTATTCTCACTTAGTTTGCTCATAAGACGCCATGACCTAAAGGAAGAAAGTAAAACTGTCACACAAATTGTGTATGTGTGCAGATGTGCATGTGTGTATGTATGCAAGTGTATATACATATATGCATGTCTCAGGCTTTAAAGACTGATCACTTATTTTAGGTAAAAGTAATTGACCCCTTTCTTCTGCTTCTTCTAAAGAAGTGAGACAAGTCTCTCTACAGCTTCATTGAGCAGAACTTGACTGTAACCTCTGCCTGTTGCACATTGACTTAGGATGGGTTCAAGCACTTCCATGTTCCTCATTCTGGCCCTGTGAGGAGTTGCTAATGTAACTAACTCCCTGTTCTACAGATGTAAGAGCCGGGGCAAAGTGAGTGAGTTTATTGAGCCCAGAGTAATTGAGATATTAAGAACCATGACATTTTATGCTATAAGTAACAAAGATCATGGTCAACCTGGGGCAGCACAAAACACTCCAGTGGCCCGTGGCTCTAAATGTGAAGGTCTGCAAACAAACAACCAATGTCATTTGCACTAATCCTGATTCCTGGGTTTGACACAAGATCTCAGCAATTGCATTCTCTGGGAGTTTGGGTCTAGGACTAACCGTTTGTGTGTACTTCTTCCCACCCCACCCTCCCCCATCTTCCCTTGTGATTCAGATGCAAGAGCATGGTGAGGAGCTGGTATACAAGCATTTCCACCTAGTTGGAGCAAAAAGATTTGATTTCCTTACTGAAATTCTTTTTTGGCTTTTGCTTCAGAATATTAAAATAGAGGCTGGGGAATGGGTCAGTGGGCAAGTGTTTGCTGAGCAAGCACAAGGGTCTGAGTTTAAATCCCAAGCACTCATGTAAAAAGCCAGGCATGCAACCATATGCAGACACAGGCAGATCCCAGAATTTAGCTGGCCAGCCCGGCCAGCCAAAATGGAAGGTCTAGGTTCAGTCCGAGACCTCTTTCAGGGGAATAAGCAGAGAGGGGTAGAGCAGGACAGCCAATGTCCTCTTCTGGCTTCCATGGGTAGGTTCCCGTGTGCACGCTCACACACAACTAAAATAGTGCCTTCTCCTTCATAACATTCTCTGTCTCCACTATGCCATTGCTACACAATTAACTGGTTGAGCACCCCAAACCTGAAAATCCAAAATCTGAAACTTTTTGAATGTTGACATAAATGGAAATGGGGCAAAGTTAAGAGGCATGCACTAAAATATTACATAAAATCACTTTCAGGCTGGGCGTATAATTTGTGCATGAAAATATATAAATGGGGTTTTTAATTGGTCTAGATAATAAAAACCCAGAGTCAGATATAGAGGAAAATGCTGAGAGATCAGAGAGGAGAAGGAGCAACCCACCACACTTTACCACCTTAGCATCTCAGCAGACAAGAGAGTGAGTTCCTGTTTCTCCCTGCTTGTATCCTGTTTCTGCCCAGCTATCTCACTTCCTGTCTGTCTGTCCAGACCTCCAGACCTCTATGGTTAGCAAGCTCCATTCTCTGACCTTCAGACAGGCTTTATTTGTATAAGCAAGATATCACTACAAAAATATGTGAATTCTATGTTTAAGCTTGGTTCCCAGCCCCAAGGTATCTCATTCTTTATATCAGAATATAAAATTAGGATAAAAAAACCATGAAATACAAGAGACTTTGGTTCCAAGAATTTTGGAATTCTTGGTATCCCTTGGTATCTATCCCTTCCTGTGGCCCATATTGGCCAAGAAGTTCAAGAACTTTATTTAAAGTTTACTGTGTGAGCTATAAGAAAGGGAGTATGGATATACATGTGTTGGTAAGCTTTTCATTTCTGTGACTACACACTTGAAATAATGTAAGAATTAATTTTAATTCTTTGAGAGTTTTGTACAATGTGTTTATGTTCACTCTCTGCCCCCCCTTCCCTACCCACCCAACTTTGTATGCTTAAACAAAACAACAACAAAAATCCACAAACAAAAATAAAACAAACAAAACCCACCAATACTGATTTGTGCTGCCCAAATATTATTAGGTGTATAATTTCCCACCCAAGTGTGGTCAACTCTTGGAGAAAATGTTCTTTCCTTCCCTCGGCAGCTAACAGTTGCCTCTAGCTAGGGGTGAGATTTTTATACCCAAGATACATCTTCATGCTGAGATTTTGTCTGGCTTGAACTTGCAAAGGCCTTGCTAATGCTTTTGAAATCAATGTGAATTCGTATGTGCAACTGTCCTGCTGTGTCCAGAACACAGTTTCCTTGTATTTGTGCACTGTCTCTGTGCCTCACATCCTTTCTGTCTCCTCTTCATCATGATCTTTGAACTTGAACTTGGGAAGGGTGTGTAATACAGGTCTCATTTATGGCTGGACATTCTACCATGTGCAATTCTCTGCACAGTGGTCATCTTTGAGTCTCTGCGTTAATGGCCACTTACTACAAATAGACTCTGTTCAGATGGGGGATTCATGCCTTGATCTATGGGTATAATGATAAGTCATTAGATTAATGGTATGTCCATTTAGTAGAATAACAGTAAAAGTTTCTCCCGTAGGCCTGTGACCTGTCTAGCCATAAGTTCTTGGCTTGGTGATGATGTCAGTCAGGTATGTGTTTCATTGTATAGAATGGGACTTGAATCCAATCAGAAAATGGTTGATAAGTCCCATGACATTTGTGCCACTATTGTTTCAGTGGGCATGTCTTGCCAGGCAAGTCATTATTGCAGCTTGAAAGTTTCACAGTCAGCTATAATTGATTACTTTTCTCCTCAAGTAGTTTGCACACCACCACCCAGCACTATGAAAATGAACCAGCCATAATGAAGCTTGCAGGTCAGTACCAACTTGATTTTACCATGTTGTATGACTCATGAATGTGGTGTCTTCAACAATAGGGACTTAGCATCAAGTCTTGGAGGGTAATCAAGAGCAAAGAGAAGTGACAGTCATCTGTGATGTTTGAGGGTTTTTGGTACCTCTCTGGCCAAAATAAGTAACTCCAAAATAAGTAACCCATTCTTGGCACTGGGCTCTTTTGTTAGCCTCTGATGTCTAGCAGGAGCACAGGTGTCCCCACTGTAACACCATTTTAACTTTTATGTCACACACACACACACACACACACATATGTATACACACACACACATATACATACATACATATATATATATATATATATATGCATAAGTGCATTTTTTTTTCTGTTTTAGGAAGCTTCCATAGTAGAGGTTTTCCTCTCTATTCTATCTTCTCTACCTAGGACTGTTTTGGTTTTTAGTTGGCCTAGAACTCACTATGTAGCTTAGGTTAGGTTGGCCTTGAAGGCAAGAAACCTTTTAATCACCTTCTTCCTTCCTTCCTTCTTTCCTTCCTTCCTTCCTTCCTTCCTTCCTTCCTTCCCTTCCTTCTTTCTTTTAAAATTTTATAGTATGTGCATGAATGCTTTGCCTGCGTGCATGTCTGCATCCATGTGCATGCCTGGTACCCATGGAGGCTAGAAGATGTTGGGTCGGTCCCTTGAAGCTTGAGTTACGGATGCTTGTGAGCTGCCCCATAGGAGCTTGGAATTAAACCTGGTCCTCTGGAAGATCAGCCAGTTTGCTTAATCACTTGAACCATCTTTCCCACCAACAAAGATATATTTTTTTGCCTTATGATTTCTGTATAGAATCATGTCATCCTATTGCTGTGGCTTCATCATAAGCCTCACCACAGGCCACAGCAATAGGGTAAAATATTCTATACTGACATCAAGGCAGAGAAGGTGTGGAGAGAGAGAGACACGGGGGGTAGGGGGAAGAAGCGACGTAAATATGTAGTGCATCCCCAGATCCCCAGCACTTCCAGTTCCTGCCACCTCTCAGGAGTCTATTCAACTGTGACTCTATCAGAAGATTCCTTCCCTCCAGGAGGAAGCAACATCTGAGCCATCATGATCCTACCACTTTTCTTGGCTCCGTCTTTCAACAAGGCTTTCAACGTATGAATCATTCTGAGGACACTATATAGCCAGATCCTAAGAACACATAAACTATGGACCCTTCCCTTCATGTGGTTTGCAGTTCAGGAAGAGGCTGGACTCAAATACAAATAATATGTGCACATGGATTACAAAGCAGAAGTATAGACCAGGGCTCAGCAAAGTGTCTGGTGTCAAAAGGGCCTTGCAGACACATCCCCCATGGAGGGACACTCCCTTAACCTAGAGACAGGAGAGAACTCCTAGTCCTTACTTCAAATGACTTGACAGATTTAGATGACCCCTCCTGGATGGTATCATCCTACATGTGGAGTGGGGGGATGGAAGGGGAGGGTGGTTGGGGTGCATGTGAGGGGGGAGAGAGGGGAATAGGGAGGGAGGGAAGGAGGGAAAGGGAACTGGGATCGATATGTAAAATAAATAAATAAATAAAATCAATTAAAAATGTAAAAAAAAGGTAGTGTCTTGTGTCAGTTCTCTGTATTAGAAGCAACTGTAGTCAGAGTAAGAAAAATACCCCCCCCCCCGGGATGGAAGAGATATAGGATGCTCGACAGGAGGGAGAGCCCGGTTTTAGAGTTTTTATCTAACAAGTCCTCATGGAGACATATGTATGAGATAACTAGATTCATGCCTCCTGCCAACACAAATTCCTTTGATGCCCTCTTAAAAATTTTCTTCTTTCCCAGCTGTTGAGGTCAGAGTTCTATACTTTCTATCTCATGGAACTGATCCTGTCATCACATGGTTATGAATGGTTTTTACGATAAAGTGTCTTTCTTTCAATTCATTCAGATATAGACATCTTAAATCTAAGATCAATGGTCGGAGAATTGCATAACATAGAACACTGTATTCTGGTTTCAATATGTTTATACCATTCATTACATTGTAACATGGAAAAAGTTACTCAGGCACACTGCATACTTGTGTTGTTTTCCTTTTCATCTAGATGGTTTTATAAAAATAAACCTTGTAAGTCTGAAGTGGTGGCTCATAACTTTAATCTCAGCACTTGGGAGGCACAGGGAGGCAGATCTTTGTGAGTTCAAGGCTAGCCTGGTCTATATAAGTCAGTGACTCAAAAATTAAAAAAAAAAAAAACCAAGAAAACAAAAAAAAAAAAAAGAAAAAACAAAATAAAAGAAATCTTATGTAAAAGAAGCTCTTGCAAGGCATGTATAAAAGGCCTTGTTAATGCTTTCTCACACAGGGCACTGGGCATGGTCCTTTAATCACTTAGAAGCACTTTTTATATTGAACTCAATGATGTAAGATTTCTTCTCTTAGGAAAAACCCAGGACTTGTTAATAGAAACAGCATGGAACTTGGCTTCTCACAGTGGAGTAGATACATTATGCAGCAAGAAGAAGATCACTGCCTATGATGGAGTATAGCTTCATGATTTAGAGATCTAAGGCTTAGGCAGACAGAACACCATATGTTGGTAATCCCAGCAGCCAGTAGGTAGAGGCAGGATAACCAGTATTTCAAGGCCAGCCTCCATTACAAAGAAGATCACAACCACCCTGCATTACATGAGGTCTGTCTCAAAAGTGTAACACAATAAAACAAAAACAAAACCCAACCAGGGAAATATTTATGTATGCATGTATGCATGTGTATAAGTATATATATTCACATATAGTAGATATTTTTCTGACTTAGTCATAAACCTCAGGACAATTAGTATTTCCTTTTCTTGCCTGGCTGGGTTTCTTCATAGGAGCAAAAGAGAAAATGGTTCTCAATGAGTGGATGTGAGCCTTGTGAACTTCTTGTGAACTGTTGGAAAAGTGCAAGGTTAACATTATTCTTCTCTTTCCTGCTGGGGAGTGGTC
Source organism: Phodopus roborovskii (assembly GCF_943737965.1). NCBI lineage: Eukaryota > Metazoa > Chordata > Mammalia > Rodentia > Cricetidae > Phodopus > Phodopus roborovskii. The sequence goes on along the minus strand of NW_026126583.1, from coordinate 3,784,623 downwards.
ATAGGAATCAATGAGAATCATATTTCTCAGTGAAGCTCAAACACTCAATGGTTTATAGATGTCTCAGGAGGATGCTTAAGAATGTATGAACAGGAGAGGAGAGGGGAGGGGAGGGGAAGGGAGAGGAAGAGAAGAGAGAAGAGAGAGATTGCACTGACAAGCATGTCATAACAAAGCTCCTTTGAGTTGCTTCTGGGAGTGGCTGGGTGTGTCTAGTCATCCCTTAGCCAGAATGCTGTGTAATCCAGTCATAACGTTTGTAATGTTTAAACCCACAGGCAAGAAAAACCACCAACAAAACAGTCACCTAGGTTATTAAATGTTTGCTCCACAGACGACTTTTGTTGAACTAAAAGAAACTCACTTGATAAAAGAGCTATTACGTGCATTATAATTCATTCTTCAAGCTGTGGTTCTTCCCTTCACCCCATCATCCAGCCACTGTTTTGATGTGCATGGTCTGTAAAGTGGACTTTGTGCTTTACAAGAAAGAGACCGTAATGAATTGTTTGGGGGAGTTATAGAGCGAAGCAATTTTTTTTTCTACAAACTATATCCTTTCCCACTAAATTTTCCTAAAGAAATGGAACATGGTTGGAGGAATAAGATGAAGCAGCCTTAAGAATTTATAAAGAGAACTGACAGAAAGTTAGCTGTGTTTAAGGGAATCCTGATTTCAAATTTATGGGTTGGCTTCATCATTGTTTGAATCTATGTTGCATCATACCCTCCCACAAAGGAGTCATTTCCCATTCATTAATTCCACATCCACTATGCCAGAGACCATTCAGAGTTTTGGGAATAGTGAACCCTGCTTAGGTTTTACCTGAAGGAGGCAAATGGCAGTACACAGATCATAGAGTGTAGTGTTGTATGGTATGGTATGGTATGGTATATGGAAATCATATAGCACAGTGTCGTGTAGTATGGCATAGCATATGGAAAACTGTCAAAGTTGATTTTTGTTCTCTTTGTTCTGTTTCCTATGGGCTCAAATTTTATTAAGAGCAAAGCACACAGAAAGTTCTCACTAATTGGATTTCCATGAGGCTGCATGGCAAGGGGTTGACAACTATAACAAGAACTAAATTACAACCCTTTAGTAAAATTGGTGTGCACTCATCACGTAGTGTTGGGTTTCCTGAAGACAGTCTTCCAAGAATATATGTATTGGAGCCATATTCATCTCTCACCCCCTCTCTTTTTCACACACCTCTAGTTTCTGCTCTCTCTCTCCTGTTTTCATGTAAACGGCTTTATGTTGCTATTAAAATATTGGATATGTTTTAACAGTCCCATTCTTCTAAGTGTTCATGCTAACATATCTAATAACATTGTCCTTTCCAGGATTCCCCTCCAGGCTGTGTATTTTCACACTACAATGATGATCATAGATGTCAGACTTGGCATTGGAAGCCAAGCTCCAGCATCCTTGAAACCCATATATAGGTCTTCATAGTCTCTTGATGTCCCAGAGATTTGATCAGGTCTGACACACCCAACAGAGGCTTAGTTTTTACTTACTGTATTTTATTTATTTATTCTTCTCTCATATAATACATCCTGACAAGTTTCCTCTTCCACCACTCCTCCCAATCCCCCCAACATTCCCTCTTCTGCAGATCCCCTGTTCCTCTGTTTCCTTTCAGAAAAAGATTAGGTCTCCGAGGGATGTCAACCAAACTTAACATAGTAAGTTGCAATAATACTATATATCAAGGCTGGATGAGGCAATCCAGTAGGAGGAAATGAGGGCCTACGAGTAGGCAAAAGATTGAGAGGTATCCCCACTCCCACAAAAATCCCAAGCTAAAGAACCACAGCATGTATGCAGAGCTGTGCAGGCTCACAACCAAAAACAGAGGTGTATTTAATCAACTTAAGACTCCTGTCAAGAAGGCCCAGTTGGAAGAGAGGAGGCAGAGTAGGACCTGACATGTCAACAGCAGAAATTCTCTCCAGACCGTTCTCTCCTACAATTAATCCGTTGTGTTTTCTACAGACTAGTTTGGAAATGTGAGAATCGAGACATGTGAGATTCCATTCTTTCCCACCTCTCTCTTTTCTTGTGTCTTTTAACATGGAATATAATAATATTTACATTAATTTACCACAGAGATAAATATCCCAGGGAAATTCTTTCCAGTCAAGTAGGATCAAAATTGTAATTTCCCTACCCACGAAGAGGAATCACTTTTTCCTCAGTCAGTAATTGTGCTTGTCAGAATGTTACACTGAACATCATCTTTGAATAGAAGGCACAGCGCTTGAGTACACCGTCCAGAGACACCGACAAGTGGAATGCTCTTGTCGGGGAAAGCTCTGTTTAGCCATTCGCTGCCATACCTGTCTAATTCGTCTTCTGCGGTTTTAACTATACACTCCTCATTCTTTGTTTCTAGGCCTGCCCAATGTCCAAGGGCCCTGCTTTGATGTCCCTCCAGCACTCCAAGGCTGACAGAGTTGTGCTCATCTGTGAACTACAATAATGTTTGTAGTCATATGCCAATTTTTTTTAATTTTTTAAATTTATTTTATATAACCAAGTCCATTTAAATGAAAACAAACATTTATAGACAACATTTGGGAATTTGGACATCGTTCTTTCCAAACTACTTCCTGCTGGTAAGGGGCGCTGTCATGGGGGATTCAAAGAAGATGCAGAAATCCTGGCTGTAGTCTGTAAGGCTGCTTTGTCCAGCTGTTTTGAATGTAGAATCACCTCGTACTCTGTTTCAGGTAGTCTGGCTTGATCAAACCACATTAGTCTGGAAGGAATCCACATCTTTTCATTTTCTGTGGAAACAAAAATAGAAATCCTTTTCCCCAGTAACTTGTCCTTGAACTTAAATTTTGGAGTCAAAGCATTTTTTTAAAATTTAATTTATTATTTTACATGTCGATCCCAGTTCCCTCTCCCTCCCTCCCTCCCTCCCTCCCTTCTTCCCTCCCTTTTACCCTCTCTGCCCTCTCACATGCACTCTAACCACCCTCCCCTCCCATCCCCCCACCCCAATTCCATATGTAGCGGAATGCCATCCAGTTGGGGTCATGTAGATCTGACAGGTCAGTCACATGCCAATCTTACTGTGTCTGTTGGTATACGCCATCAGGTACTTTAATTCATTTGTGTCTTCCTATTGTGGTATTTGTAAGTCCTTCAGGGAGAGGGGACACAACACATCCCTAAGTACATGGCACCTCTAACTTTCAAGCCATCAGAGCCATGCCATGCTCAGGTTGCTTGGGACTTGATAAACTTCCATCTCTGGAAATGTTTCTTTCCAGTCTGGGCAAACAGTTAATAGGCATGTAGCAGAGGGAATTAAAACATCTAGAGGGAAAGTTGACTAAGCACTAGGATTTAAGATTTATGATCCTGGTCTGGAGAGATGGCTCAGAAGTTAAGAGTACTGATGGCTCTTCCAGAGGTCCTGAGTTCAATTCCCAGCAACCAGATGGTGACTCACAACAATCTGTGATGAAATCTGGTACCTTCTTCTGATGTGTAAGCATACATGCAGGCAGAACACTGTATACATAATAAATGAATAAAACCTTAAAAAAAGTGTTGTAAAACATTTTAAGATCTCTTGAGACCTTTGGATTACAGTAACAAGCAGGGAGCAGTCCAGTGCTGAGCAAATAGTTGTGGTGAATTAAATGTTAATATCCCGTTCCAGGCTCGTGGCCACTGTGGTTATTCTCTGAGTTTTTCTGAGAAACAAGCAAAGTGGTAATGACTGTCTTCGTATGTATGCACATGTATACTTCACTTTACAACTGAAGAATCTGGGGCCAAAGAGATTAAACACTTTGTTTGGGATTTCTCCAACAATCAGTGGTAGGCACAGTTTGCAAACATGACACTTCCCTCAGAGCATTTCCCCCACTATGGCTAGATACCCTGATATTTTACCAGGTGCACTGCCCATATCCTCTCTTTCAGATCCTAGCAGCCAGTGTGGAGGATGATGACACAGACTAGCATACAACAATAGGAGCATAGACAATCACTCCTGTAAAGCAACTGGCTCACTTTTGGGTGCTTCCCAGAAAGCAGTGTAGGAAAAGAACATATCCCATGCAGGGATCAAGGAGCCGAAGGAGATCTGGGATTGTCAAATTAGGCTCCCCTGTATCCTCTACGGGACATGTTCTCTCTATGATTTTATCGATTTATTTCTCGTAATCAATTTTGATAGCGCACATTTTGCCTGTAATGGTGGGCATGTTATCAGACCGGAGATGGAGGTCAGAGTTATAAGTTTCCTCCTGTTTACCTTCTGTGGCTGGCTTTGCAGGTAGGGTTGCCTTTATTTTACTCTAACATGCATGCGCTTAGCTTAGGGCAGGCTCCACCGACAGACTCTTCCTGCCCGTGCTTGTCCCAGGCCATCTGAAGCTGTGCAGACAGCAGTAGCAAGTTCGGCCTGAATCATGTCTTCCAATTTTGCCCAGGCTGCTAAGAGTTATGAGTAAGAGAGCAGCTGTGGGCGGGACCGGGATGGGAGGCGCGGGCGTGGCCACAGGTGAGCCAGCTCCCCAAGCCTGGAGCACAGCTTTCACTGCCTCTGAGCGCCTGGCCTGCCAGCCTTTCCCTTTGCAGAGCTTTTCCCAGGATACCAGCAGCTCAAGGTACGCAAAGTGGGGTCACAGGGCTGGTGAGTTCCCTTTTGAGGACAAATCATGAAATAGTTAGGGGGTTGACTCCAAATGATGAAGAAAGTAGATGAGTTTTATCAAGAGTAGCCTGGCTTCAGTACGATGGGCCGCAGTCCCAGCTCCTAAGGCCTTTGTGAGGCCAGAGTGGTTCTGGAAAAAACAGCACCGCGGCACGGAGCCACCTACACTCAGAACATGAAGAAGGTAAAGGGCACAGGACATGAGGTTTGGGTGATGGTGGTGTGCGGGGAGTGGTGATTTCGGGGATACTGAGATTGGTTCCAGCCCTACCGTGGAATGCCAGACGGATTTGCGACCGGTGTCTGAAAGGGTGTGGTCCTTAAGGCCTTGGCGCTTGGCAGCCTGGGTTGCCCTTCCTGGTGGGGACGGTGGAGTTGACAAGTACAGTGCTGTTTTTGTCATTTTACACATTAGATCAGCATTTCTTGTCTGACACCTGTGCTCTAGGCAGAACTCATTCCTCCTCACCCCTGTGAGATTCAACAAACTGGAAAAGATCCATCGTGTATTTTAACACAAATTCCTGACCTTCTGGACTGTGCTGATTTGTTGTCTCTTTCTCATGGGTTTTAGTACAAGCAGTAGTAGTAGTAACAACAACAACATAAAAGTGTTATCGCTTCATTCAAGCATTTCATACTGAAACTCCATTGAATACAATAGGTTGTTTCATTTGCCTAAACTGGATCTCAGAACTGGGGGATCCTGATCAATTGTTGCTCAACCACTCAGGTTGAAGAAAGACTCAATGGTAATATGGTGTCTAAACTCACAGAGCTTGAAGACCGGGTGGCTTACATGGAAGAAGGCTTCAGACTGACAGCCAGGCATGTCTTCATGACACAATTTCTGATAACTTATTTTTTTTATCCCTGCCATCTTAAGAGAAAATTTTAACAAAATTGTGCTACAGACATCAGCCACCTATCTTCAAGTAAGTATGAGTGCTGATGAGTTCCTGGGGGGGGGGGGGAGAACCCAGCAGAATAGGATTCTAGAAAGTGAGTCAGCATCTTTGTACTGCGCTTCCTAACGCCCCACGGGGTGCCACTTCAGTCCCTCAGGGTTTGGGGTTGACTTTGGAGCATGCAATCTCAGCAGTTTGGGCTACCCAGGTGTGGCCCATCTGGTATAGTCTGGCAGGAATGTCGTGGGGTCAGCAGTTATGGTCAGGATTCATGCCGCCAGATGAAGCCGTGATGGGAGAGACTCTATGAGCAAAAGTGGACTCCTCCCAGGGTGAAAGTGGCCCATTGGCCTCATTGCTAATGCCTGCTTTGTGCTTTCCTGACATGAAGGCACTTTCCAGATGCGTTTACCCAATCACTTCACTTAGTTCTCATAGTGTTGGAGAGTCTCTTTTATACCCGGTACTGATTTTTCTCCTCTGAGAGTCAGAAAGTGAACCTAGAGACAGTGTTCTGTTGTAATACATGGGGTCATAGCATTGCCCAAGGACCAATTACATCAAGGCCCCAAGGGCGATGGGCTTGGTGGCCGAAGCCTGTGATCCTAGCCTCTTGGGAGGCTGAGGCACCAGAATACCAAGCTAAAGGCCCACGTGGGTGAGAAAGGGACTTTAAGGCCAGCCTGGGCAACAAAGGAAAAACTCATTTTTAAACAAAAGGTTAAAAAAAAGTGGTAGAACACTTGCCTAATGTGCATAAGGCTCTAGGTTCAATCTTCAATTCAACAATGAGTAACTAACTAAATAAACAAACAAATACCTAAAAGAGATTTTTCTGCCAAGTGTCCAGTCTGTACGATGAGGGAAATTGGGCCACAGGATAGTCATAGAACTCTAGTGCTGAAAATTGTGTTTTTTGTTTCTTGAGACAAGATCTCACTGTGTAGCCCTGCCCCCTAAGCTGACCTAGCACATCTATGTATGGCAGGCTGGCCTTGAACTCATGGCTCTCATGGCGATCTTACTGGTATAGTCTTCTTGGTATTAGAGAAATCATTTAGGTTTTAAGAAATGAAGAACTATGCACATAGTCCCGTGTGTGTGAGTGTATGTGTAAGTCTGTGTGTGTGTGTGTGTATGAGTGTGTGTGAGTGTGGATGTGGGTACGTGTGTATGAGTATGTGTGTATTTGGGTGTGTGTCTAGGTGTGTGTATATGTGTGTGTGGGTGTGTATATGAGTATGTGTGAGGGTGTGTGGATGAGTATGGTTGAGAGTGTGAGTAGGTATGTGTGTGTGTGTGTGTGTATGAGTATGTGTGTGTGGATGTGTGTGAGTGTATGTTGAGTATATGTGTGTGAGTGTGTGTGGGTATTTGTGAGTGTGTGTGTATGAGTATGTGTGAGAGTGTGTGATTGTGTGGGTGAGTGTGTGTGAGTTCATGTCTGTGTATCAAATGAGTGTGGTAGACAGTCTGTAGATAGGATGGATCTATATCATTTAACTGTGAGCATGCAGGAAACAGCCATAAACCAGGACTGTCTCAGGCAAAGTAGGGGCCTTCCCCAGGGAACCATCTCTCCAGACAGCCTAAAGATGAGAACACTTGAGGACCAGAGCTTTGCACACTGGGGAAATCTTTACATACGGGGCATCATTACCTGTCACTCCAGAGAACTGAGCTCTCCTTCCTCATCCCAGTGCACGCAGCTCCATTCATTTATTTTATTTTAAATTCATTTCTTCCTACCCTTTTTTATCTCCAGCCCCTCCCAGTTACCGTTGCTTAAATCCCCACACTTCCCTCACCACATTGACAGCCTCTATTTCTTTGATTTTATTTGTTACACAAACACACCACATAGATTTGTGTGCATGTGTGTGTGTATTTGTGTGTGTACATTTGTGTGTGTGTGTATGTGTATATGCATGTGTTGCAGAGTTTCCTGAAACTATTTAGCTCCAAGTAAACACACAAAGACTTATTAATTATGAAACTGTTGGCCGATGACTAGGGCTTCTTATTGGCTAGCTCTGTCTTACTTATTAACCCATTTCTATCAATCTATGTATTGCCACGAGGCTGTGACTTACCTGGTAACGTCCTGGCATGGTGTTACTCCTCCAGCAGCATTGTGACTTTGTGTGGCAGGCTCACTCTGCCTACCTTTATCAGAATTCTCCCTGTCCCCTAGACCTGCCTATTTTCCTGCCTCATTGTTTTATTCATTAACTAATAAGAGAAACATATACACAGAAGGACATTCCCCAGCATGTGTACACATGTTTGTGTGTGTATGTGTATTTATGTGTGTGCATGTGTGTGTGTGTGTGTGTGTGTGTGTGTGTGTGTGTGGTGTATCTAAATGTATTTATAAGTAGAACCTGCTGAATCTGGTTTTGTTGTTCTGTGTGTATGGTTTCCGGGGTGACCACTGCATTGGACAGCCAATAAAGGGCTGGGAAGGACGTATTGTCCTTCTCCCAGAAGTCAGTAAGATGCCTACAGTTCTTTGTCTAGGTGTTGGACTCTCAAATGCCTCCCCTTTCCATGTTAATGTGTCCATTGATATTGTCATTGTTCTTGTCCTGTTATGCAGCCATTTCTAAGAAAGACTGTTTCGCAACAGACTTCTTGGTATTTTGGATCTTATACCCTTTCTGTCTTTTCTTCCAAAACATTCCCCGAGTCATGGATGCAGGAGCTGTAGTGTAGATGTCTGTTGGGGCTGGGATCTCTACATTGTGTCCAGTTGTGGTTTCCAGTGGGACAGTTTCCATTTGCTGTAAGAGAAGGTTTTGTGATGAGGGGAATAATGAGGAGGAGGCTCCAGGTGAGGAGGAGAGAGGGAGGCTAATATAGAAGGGAAAGAGGGACAAATGATACTAAGGTTATTTGATAGACCTCAAGGAATTATATGATTTTATATTTACTTAAAATTATATACAATCATATAAGTGTGTGTGCATATTTATGGATATATCATCTATCCATCGTTCATTCTATAATCTTTTTTATAAAGATGACCTTATTTGTTTATTTAAGATTTATTTATTATGTATACAGTGTTCTGTCTGCATGTGTGCCTGCAGGCCAGAAGAGGGCAGTAGATATCACTATAGATGGTTGCATGCCACCATGTGGTTGCTGGGGATTGAACTCAGGACCTCTGGAGGAGTGGCTAATGCTCCCATCTCTCTAGCCCCTCATCTGTCTATCTTAAAGGAAGTTAAACCACTTGGACTGACAATGCTCCCCACATGAACAATAAACTAACAAAAAAGGACAAGAAGTCCTTCGTCAGAACAAGAAACCTTTCAAAGTGTTGGTCAGTGTAGTCCAAGCAACTCCCAGAACCATATCCATAATTGGCTTAGCCTTTTTTCCCTAGGAGGGTTGAGGATGGACCCCTATTGCTGAAGGTCCTATATACACTTAAGACATGACTCAAAACTGGAGCTGGATCTGACCGGAATGCTCTTTCCTGCAGCCTGGCTTCCATGGCTCCAGAAAATACTGTGCAAGCTGATGAGGGAGAGAAGCTGTTAAACAGTCCTCTCCAGCAGTCATACCTGTGAACCACGACAATCACCAGCATGGCAAGGCATGCAAAAGGTGCAGGCAGTGGCCCTCATGTGTCAGTGATAACCAGCAGCTGTCTAACTGGACCAGAGGCCACTCAACAGGATGGAAGCCACGCCTGGTCCTGGGTTAGTGAGGTCATAGGCCTTAGGATGGAATCTACAGTCTCATGTTGTTGGACTAGCATGATTCCTTACTACACTCTAAACCTTATCCTCACACCCATCCGTAAGCGTGGCTCTGTTCATCTGTTTCAATTCTCTGGCCTCCACTTTTGTCTGAGTGAGTCCTTCTTATCCTTTTAGTATGACTCATGACAATGTCAATGCTTCTCAAAAGGTGTCACTGAGATTTCCTCTAGGGTGAGGTGTTGCTGAGAGTTCCCGTGGTAACCAGTACATGTGATCACACTAGCTGATAGCTGCTAGGTTGAGGCAGAACCTAGGATGTGTGCGCCTTGGGATGCCTTTCCCTCAGTTATTTTCATTTATTTATTTTTATTTTATGTGTATGGGTGTTTTGTCTGCATGTATGTCTGTGTGACACATGAATGTAGTACCCGCAGAGGCCATTAAATCCCCTGGAACTGGAGTTACACATGGTTATGAGCCACCTTGTGGGTGCTGGGAGTCAAGCCCTGTTCTTCTGGAAGAGCAGCATGGGTCTTAACCACTGAGCGATCTCATCTCTCTGTACCCCCACCTTGGAATTCCTATATCTTTGGTTGTGAGCCTAGCCTTTAATGGCTGAGCCATCTCTCCAGCCCCACCTTGGAATTCTTAATGCCTACTTCTCCCTGGCTTGAGTTAGGTGCTCACACCGTATAGAATGAAAAAAATCAAAACATTGGCAGCTTGGAACATCAGAGGCAGAAAGGAACCAGAACTTTCTCAAGTAGGAAAATCTTAGGGGAATAGTCCCATGTTATTAATAGCAGCCAACTGAGAAAACAAACAACCATGAAACCCAAACATAAGCAATATCCCTCCTACACACAGAGGAAACCTGGGGATCTTTGAAGGGGATCATTTAGGATACAGGGTTTTTGGAACCTGAGAAACTTCAGAAAAGCAAATGGTGGCAAAAACCCAATTATGAAGAAAGAAAGGGAGGAGGTGTGGTGGGGAGGGACTGGGCTGGAGCCAGAAGAAGTGAATTCTAGGCTTGGCCTTGCTACTTTCACTCCCTGCGTGGGTGGCCTGGGAGAATCACTCCATCTTCCTTCACTCATTTGCAAAGTGAAGAGGCAGGGCCGGGCTAGATCCTGCTGCAAGATCTTGTTCCATATTGAAGGTTTATGATTATACAATGCCTCAGCGCAGAACTGCAGGAACTTTGAGTTCTCATTTTTCTTTAGAGTTGAAAAAATTAATTAAAGCACAATCACATCATTTCCCCCCTCCCTTTCCTCAGTTCGACCCTTCTTTCCCCCTTCCCACTTCCTCTCCAAGTTTCGGTTTCTTTTTATAAACACATAAACATTTAAGGGCAACCCATTGAATCTTCAGTGTTGCTTGTGTGTTTATGATGTCAGGGCTGGCCAGCTTGGTGTTGAGTAACCTGTTAGGGGGTTTAATCCCCTAGTCAAAGAGCTGTCAATTCTTGAAAACTGCATTTGTATTACTGCTTGAGGAGTCATCCGACATTCCTCCTGTCAAGATGAAAGTTAGTGCTGTGTGGCTTTGAAAGGTGCAGTTTGGGTAAAATAGAATAGTATCTTTTTGTACTTTGGTTGTGAGCCTGGCATTTAATGGCTGAGTCATCTCTCCACCCTGAAGAGTATCGTTAAGAAAAATTCTTGGATTTTCATACAAATGAAAGAAGACAACCTTGCGAAAGGTGATATTAAACCGGAAACAATTGAACTGAATTTAGCGTTTCCAGTGCAAACTTTCACACACGTAAACTTGCTGCATGGGCTTAATTATCCTAGATGTAGCACTTACACATTTTTAAATAGTTTTAGAATAGAATTTGCTTGTACAAAGTGTCCTATGGAGGAGCTTCACACTGTTTTTCTGGGTGTTACTGTCCACATGTCTGAGATTTGCTTAAATTCCTTGTCTTACAACATGGGGAGGTGCCAGTTGACCATATTCATAGACGTCTCTCAAGCTTTCTCAGACAGCACCACATTTACCATGTTTCTAGGTCACTGGGGACAAATCACAGAACCACTGATGTGATTTTTCCATTTGATAATTGGTTGATTTCTGAATTGATGGCAGTTTGTCACTCATCTAGTGACAAAATGCATGAGGCAAGCAACTTAAGGAAGGATGCGTTTCCTTTGTCTTTCAGTTGCAGGAGGGACAGCCTGGGAACATCAGCAGGGGTGGGGCAGGGTGGGGAGGCTGGCCACATTGTGAATATGTAAGTCAGGAAACAATGTGACAGATGTTTACGCCCAACTGGCTTTCCCTGTTTTGCTAGGTCTGGGACCCTGGCACCTAGAAAAGTGCCAGGTAGTTAGGTAGTCAGTCCTCTACCTTACCTCACAGGCATGCTCAGAGATTTGCTTCTATGTGATGATTCTAAACTACACGAGTCCACAGTGAAGAAGATCTATCACACCACTACAACACTGTTCATTTATGTGCAGATCTTGCATTTGACACCTTTGGGCTGTATCAGGCAATTGTGCTGTAGGGACCTTACACATCAAGGGCTGCTGACTTTCTTCACAGCCAAGGAGAATTTTCTGAACAAGGAGCCAGTTGTCAGGCAGACAGGTGGGTTTGGACTTCCAGTGCTGAAGCTACCATGCAGAAGAAGGTCCTCTGTGGAAGGGAAGGTCTGGCTGATAGGAAGGAGCCATGCTGCCTGTCAAGTGTGCATCCATTTACATTTTCCAACCAAAACCTGGATCCAAGCCTCACATTGCAATATAGCACTGATGTACTTTGTAATTAGCCTTATTAAAAGTTGAGTGAGTCTGTGTACAGAGTCATTTGGGTTCAATGAGTCTCAGCATGCTGTAACTAATGAGAGGCAGGCTGAACATTTCCTTGCACTTTGGCATGCTTCCTAGATGAAGTATTGAAAACTTTGCAGGGATCTGAGTTTAGGTTTCTCTGTTCAGTGAGAAAATAGTTCATCATTTCAGACTCATTCACACTCATGTTGAGTTGTGGTTGTGGGTTAAATTGTCAGGGTTAACTACATCCAAACCCACCTGTCTTCCGTCTACATATAACCCTCTAAAGAGAATTCTGAACACCGATCACACCAAGAATTTGCTTCTTGATTTTATTCTCTTGTCTTTGCATTTGTAATTTCTGTTTAGGTCTAAGATGCTTGTAATTCTGTCTATGTACTTGACTCTAACACACTTGTGGGGCCTGGCTAAGGAAGCCTTTGACCTCGAGTACTAAAACTATGTCTCTAACCTTGGCATACACATCCTGCTCAAGATATGTAATGGTTTGCTCTCTGTATGTATACCTGTTATCTTTCATTTTTGTGCATCTGTATCTGTATTTTCTTTTCTGTTCTTGGAAAGACACTTGTCACATTGGATTAGCCCCATCTAACTCTAATGTGACCCCAGTTTAATTAGTTAAAATGGAAGAGACCTACTTCCAAACAATGTTAAATTCATAGTATTAAGAATTAGGAATTCAGTGATTCTTTTTTTTGAGGACAAATTTATACACTTAATAAATATTAAATAGAACAACACAAAAGTGATACAATTACTTTTTGATATACAAATTACTATTTTGCATGATTTAACCAAATATTAATTGGAATATGTGCTTATAAAATTAAGAGTTTTAAGCTTAGCAGTGGAGGTGCATGCCTTTAATCCTAGCACTCGGGAGGCAAAGGCAGTCCGATCTCCATGAGTTCAAGGCCAGCCTGGTCTACAAAGTGACTTCCAGGATAACCAGGGCTGTTACACAGAGAAACCCTGTCTAGTAAAACCAAAAGCAAGCAAGCAAACAAACAAACAACTCCCCCCAAACAAACAAAAAACCCTAAAAAATAACCCCAAGCAAATAAACCAACACAAGGGAACTGAGTTTTGCTAATGCTGCCAGCTGCTCTGGTCACTTGCTGAGGAGTGGCACCATGGCTGGCCACCTGATGCTGGTCACAGTGGCTAAGCAGAACGTGAGATGTGGAGAACAGCACACACAGAAGACACCATGTGCCTCAAGACATTTGCCCAGAGGTTTCTTCACGCCTGCCTTTGTTTTGGAATTTACCAAAAGTTTCTTCTTGTCTCCAGCCCAAGATCATTGCTTCCCAGAAGTAGAACTCTTATTGCTGTTGGCAGGATGTAGCTGGGAAAACACTTTGTATCGAAATTAAATTTTGTGCTTGGTTTCAGGCCCACGATGGATGCCCTGAGACTGGCAAATTCAGCTTTTGCTGTTGACTTGTTCAAACAGCTATGTGAGAAGGAGCCACTGGGAAACATCCTCTTCTCTCCAATATGTCTCTCAACTTCCCTGTCGCTTGCTCAAGTGGGTACCAAAGGTGACACAGCAAATGAAATTGTTCAGGTAAGCTGCCCGTGCTTGTCTAGACTTTGAAAGGGGATAATTCCTGGAATTCATAGTCTAAGATAGCAAACGAGTGGCTGGCACTATTCAGGACTGAGAGCTACGCCATCCCCAGGCCTTTTCTGTCTACTCTAAATGTGAACGCTCACTGATGGGTAGCATGGTCTATATTTAGACTGGGTACCAGGTTGGATGGAGAATATGGGGATTTGACAGGTGTTCCTGCCATTCCCCAGTGTCTGTCAGCAGGTCACACAACGTCTCTCACCTGGCATGTTTGAAGATGGATCAATGACTTATTAATACTCCATTGCACATACTCTTAGTAAATGGGAAAAGTTGTCCCCTGCCCCCTGCCCTATATTCAGAGAAGGAAGCACACACTTTATTAATAAAGAACACACACTTTATTTAGAACATCAAACTTAATATTAAGATGTGAGCTCAATTGCATTCTACCCTAGAGTATTTCCAATCTCAGAAGTAACATTTTAAATGATCTGCTTTCAAACTGGAATAGATCAAATAAATTGCATGCACATATGTTTTAGAACCCTGGAGGCTTGATTATCTTACTTGAGAGACATGGACTAAAGCGAATTTCCCCGGGCAAACACATACATATGTATATAGATGTTTCTGAGTTTCTTTTGGGCTATGCTTGATTAGTTTTGTAACGTTTTGGACCTTCAACTGAGCTGATTTCCTTGACTGCTGTTTCAGGACTTTACAAGTTCGTAGCTCCAATTCAGTTCTATTATTTTCTTTATGCAGATTGATGTAAGGTTAAAAAAAACCCTTTCTTTTATACAAATTTATTGCTATTTAAAAATCATCAGTATCCACACCATTATGACTCATACATGTTGGCTAGGTCAGGATGAGACTGTGAGGCAGAGGAGACTACTTCAGTCCTGGCCAGAGGGGTTGTATTTTCCTATTTGAACTCATCTCCATATGCTAAACACTCAGCTTCCCCTCTTCACTGCTCATCTCTTTGTCCAGAGGCCTGCAAGGGCTGGGGCGGGGGGTGGCTATCCCTCAACCACAAGAAGATATTTCAGTGCATGCGATATATCTGTTTTTACCAGCACAGCTGGCCTTTTATAAGCATTAATTTTTCTTAATTCTTGAGAACTTTAATATATGTATACAATGAAACATGATCATACCCATCCCCATTTAACCTTTCTAACTGCTTTCAAATCCCCCTCAACATGGCCTTTACCAAACTTCGTGTCTTTTCCCCTGGTAATCTACTCCGTCCAGTTAATGCTGCCTATATGTGTGTAGGTGAGAGGCTATCCATTGAGGCATGGGAAACGTGCCGGTGGCTATGTGTTCTCTCAGCTCTGAGAATCCCCTTTTGCAGTGGGCAGCAGCCAGGGCTGAGATGCATAGTTGGTCAGAGTTTTGATATAAGAGACAGATTACTCAGTACAAATGGGACATCTTTCTTGACTTCTCTTGCCCTTGCAACGTGAAGGCTCAGAAAATGTGGAAGAGGAGGCAGAAAGAGTGTAAGACACAGAGGATGTGGAGAAGTGCTGTGAAATGCAACTTCTGGACTTGACATGGTTAGAGCACCCATAAACTCCCAGCAGCGGTGCTTATCTGCCCAAGACCTCAATAAGACTGGTCCAGACCAAATGCTGGCATAGATAGGGAGGGACTACCAATGCCTGGGTTTATTTTCTTTCTGGTTTATTTTCTTTCTTTCTCTTTCTTTCTTTCTTTCTTTCTTTCTTTCTTTCTTTCTTTCTTCCTTCCTTCCTTCCTTCCTTTCTTTTTTCTTTCTTTCTTCCTTCCTTCTTTTCTTCATCCTTCCCTTCATCCCTCCCTTCCTCCTCTCCCTCCCTCCTCCCTCTCTCCCTGCCCCCCCCCCCCCCGCCCACTTCGTTCCTTTCTTTTTTAGAACATGGGATCTGGGGATCCAGTTCAAGGCAGAGCACTGCATCTCCTCAACCCCCAGACCAATGTTTTGTTTTGTTTTATTTTTGTTTTTGATAATGGATTTTTTTTTTTCTAACAGGTGCTTCATTTTGAGAACGTCAAGGATGTACCCTTTGGGTTTCAAACAGTCACTTCTGATGTAAATAAGCTCAGTTCCTTTTATGCTTTGAAACTCATCAAGCGACTCTACATAGACAAATCTCTGAACCCTTCTACAGTAAGTTGTTTATAACAGCCCTGTTGTACGCTGTTCCGGAAGGTCATTTTTCCCTGCAGGCCACAGCTTGTCCCAGGATGGTTCTCTCACAATGTCAGATAGTTTGAGGCTTTTGAAAGGAAAGAAGCTCCACTGCAGATGTTGGATGTTGGCAGATGAAACAGGGTTACATCTGGCTAGAAATACAGAAAAGCTTGTCCCCCACCCTTACTTCCTTTGGAGAGAAGGGATAATGGAAGGGCCAACTATCTAGTCCGTGGATCTCCGTAAGGGGCTCAGAGCGATGGCCTGAGGGTGTCTTGTACTTCCTAACTCACTTTTCTGATGGATCAGATAGCTTTTAGAATCAGTAAGAAAATAACCACCACAATGACCAGTTTTCATTAGATGTGAGTCGGTGCTGTTTTCCTAGACTAGTTGGAAGGACACTGTACAAAGCTTCTGTAGCCATTTAAACCAAGACATTTCTTGAAGCAGCCATGTGAAGAGCATTGGGGTCCCCTCTTGTTAGACCCCAGTGTCTAGCATCATATTTTTAAGATCTTTATTTTGACATGTAACCAACATTCTTGATAGCAGGACATTCCCTTCTCTGGTAATGTAGAACCGACTCAGCTCCTGTTTCTGTGGTCACAATTTCAACCTTCTAGATTGCTAAGCTAAATGTCCCCCCCCCCCCCCCCCACAGCATGACAGTGTTCTACATTCCATGTTTGTTTGTGTGAGAGATCTTTGACAACTAAGTTACTAGCTATTGTTGTGACTTTACCCTAGTGGCTTGAAGACACATATGCACCACTATTTTTGTTCCAACCGTCACCTAGGAAATTAAAGAACATTGAGATGAGAGTTTCAGCTGGGCATGGAAACATGTTAAAAGCTCCCCAAGTGATGCTTAAAGATGTGTTGTTGTTGAGAGCGGAGGCTTTTCATTTGCAATCTTTCTGATGGTCTTAGGTACTGACTTAGGCCGGCTGCCTCCATCAGTCCATGGTTGGCTTTCAGTTACCTGGAGCTGTTAGCTGGCTTACAGTGTTGCTATAAGGAAGGAATTCAAGGACAGAGTGACGTGGCATCCAAGTCATGTTAGCTTGGTTGGACTTCCATTCTACAGTTAGAATTGCTTCTGTGAAATTTTTCTTTTCCTTCTTTTTCTCTTCCCCTCTCTTTCCCTTTCCTCATTTTCTTCCCTATTCCACCCTTCCCTTCCTTTCTTTCATTTCTTCTTTTCCCTTTCCCCCTCCACTCCTCTCCTCTCTCCTCACCTCTCCCCTCCTCACTTCTCCCCTCCCCTATCCCCTCCCCCCTTCCCTTCCCTTTCCTCCCCTCCTCTCCCCTCCCTTCCCCTTCACTCCTTTCTCATCTCCTCCCCTCCTCTCCCCTCTCCCCTCCTCTTCCCTCCCCTCTCCCCTTTCCCCTCCCCTCCCCTCCTATCCCCTCCCTTTCCCCTCCTCTCCCCTCTTCCCTCCTCTCCCCTCCCGTCGTCCCCTCCCCTTCTCTCCCCTCCTCTTTCCTCCCCTTTCCCCTTCCCTTCCTTCTCCTCCCCTCCTCTCCCCTCCCCTCCCCTCTCCCCTCCCCTCCTCTTCCCTCCTCTTTCCCCTTCCTCTCCTCTTCTCTCCCCTCCCCTCCTCTCCTCTCCCTTCCCCTCCACTCCTTTCTCATCCCCTCCCCTTTCCCCTCCCCTCCTAGCCCCTCCCCTTCCCCTCCCCTCCTCTCCCCTCCCCTCTCCCCTCCCTTCCCCTCCCTTCTCCTCCCCTCCTCTTCCCTCCCCTTTCCCCTTCCCTTCCTTCTCCTCCCCCTCCCCCTCCTCTCCCCTCCCCTCTTCCCTCCCTCCCTCCCTCTTTACCTTTCTCATTCCTTCCTTCCCCTTCTTCTCCCTCTCTCTCCTTCCCTTCTCTTCCCCCTTCCCTTTCTCTTTCTCTTTTTGTGTTTTTCATTGCTTCTCCTACTATGTAGTACTTTCACATCTATTAGTTAATAGTACAAACAAATGTGCTCTGCGGAGCATCACCTGAATTTAAACCCCCCAAGTGCTTGTTTTAAGACTAAGTCCATAGCCTCAGATCTCTTGCATCAAGATCAGTGTGGGTAGGGTTTGCATTTTAAACATGAATTAAAGTTAGACTCACTGCTATTTCTTTATATCCCTGTGTTTCCCACCTCAATGTGCAGGGGAAACTCCTGGAAATCTTGCTACAGTGCATGGTCTAAATCAGTATATCTAGGGGCCTGGGAGTTCATTCTAACAAGGTGTCTCAAGTGATGCTTGACTTCTGATCTTTGGACCATATTTTGAGTGTCAGGACGCTAAAGAATATTCATTTATTTTTGCAAAGATAAGGAATTTCTTATTGTTTTCATTGCTGTTTCGTTATTTTTGACACATGTGTTCATCGTTTGTTCTTGTTGGTGTGATAACATACCTTCTAGAAACAACTTAATGGAAGAGAGACTTATTTTGCCTCTAAGTTTCAGAAGTCTGTGACTGCCTGTTCCCATTCGCTTGGGCAGATAGCATGTCAGTAGGAACATGTGGCAGAAGACAGATGTTCACATCAGGAAGGACCAGGAAGTAGAGGGCGACAGGAAGTGGCAGTGATATATTAGCTCCAAGGACCCCAGTGACCATTGTCCCCATTGTCCTCCAGTTAGATCCTATTTCCCAAAGTTTATAGAAAAATCTCAAAATAGTGCCACAAGCTGAGAACTAAGAGTGTAAGTGTTTTAGATTAAAACCACAACTACATGTTTATATCATGCATATAAAATATAAATAAATATTTTTGAAATAATTAGGATTTATACTTTATATATATAGTGTAGTTTCTTTTGTTTTTGACAGAGCAGATAGCCAATTGATAATTTAATAATTGATATGTCATAATTGAAGAAATAAAACATTTAATACAAAAATACTTATTTCTACATGAGGCTTCATATAGTGTGACCAACTTTTGAAAATGTATGCACAGTAATAGACACATAAGGAATTTGTTTTTTAGTACCATGTCATACTACATCTACAAAGCTTTGTGACTTTGTGAACTGGATGTTTTTCAGGAATTTATCAGTTCTACAAAAAGACCATATGCAAAAGAATTGGAAACTGTCGACTTCAAAGATAAACTGGAAGAAACAAAGGGTCAAATTAATAGCTCTGTTAAGGAGCTCACAGATGGTAAGTACTCTTTAGTGTTTTTCTATGAACTGAGTAAAGAGGCCTCCCTGCTCAAGAATCCTTGCTCCAAGCCTAAACACATTTAACATCTGGAAGCTTCCTTGGATATTTTTAGTATATAAGCTAAATTCTTTACCCATCAAGCCATGTCAACAACTTAAGTTTCTGGGCATTTCCTGTATCAACTCATTACTTGGGAAATTGTGAGCTTTGTTTTAGCATGCTTTGCATTGCTCTCTGACAAGCTGCCACATGCCCTGGTAGGGGCCCAGCTGTTCCTTTTGTAATGTGGCTTCTGGCAAATCAGGAAGCTAGGTTTTAAGACTGGAAATGGAAAGATGATCCTTGAATGTACTCCCAACAAAAAATTTTTACAGCTTTATCAAAACTGAAAAAGAAAGAAAGAAAAAAAAAAAAAAGACAAAAAGTCTTAGACAAATGTAAATCTAGAACAAAGCCAAATCTAGCAATCATAGTGGATGTTTGTCCCCCAGTCTCACACCCTCTGTTTCCTTCTCAGCCCCCTCTTTGCCCTTACTTCACCTCCCTCATTAAACGTCCCTGTGAGTTGTCTTACTTGCCAAGAAAGAATTGGAACTCAGATGGCTTGGATTGCATAGTAACTAGCTCTCCTTTCCTAGAGATGTGTTTATAGTGTTTGCACAGGGGGAGCCTTTGGGAAATAGAAAGTAATTATGAAGGACTGGCAGTCCCTGCTGGCTGTGGAGGGCTACGCTGCTGGGGGTGAGGAGACACTTCTCTTGAGAGTGCACAGCATGGCAACCCATTTGAATACTTCCTCATAAATGATGCCCACCTCTTAAGGCGGCGATGGCAGAACACTGGGCATTACATGAAAATTAAAGATTAGGTAAAGGACAGCTCTTTGCAAAAATGCTAGGTGCCATTCAAAATAGAGGCTTTTATTAAGGGGGTTTCATGGTTGTGCTCTGTAGGCTGTTGAGGTTGATTTAAGTTCTAGGGTAATTATAGCTGTGATCGAACCTGTGGATGTTACAGTTGACCTTGAGTCCATCAGCTGACTACAAAGAGTGAGCTGGGGAAAGCAGTATAGAATTGTAGGGAAAGTGGTACTTCTCATCTGAGCACAGTAGGGCAACTATTGACCCCTCTGAATATCAGTTGTACTTCTCATCTGAGCACAGTAGGGCAGCCATTGACCCCTCTGAATATCAGTTGTACTTCTCATCTGAGCACAGTAGGGCAGCCATTGACCCCTCTGAATATCAGTTGTACTTCTCATCTGAGCACAGTAGGGCAGCCATTGACCCCTCTGAACATCGGTTTTCTCAACTGTAAGTAGAAAACAGTGAGGCAGTGTGTGTGTGGAAATGCTGAGCACAGCCAGTCGTGAAGAAGCTCATGTCTACTCAGTTTGCTCAGGCTGAGTGTCAGAAAGGGCTTTCTTCTCTCTGAGATGTCTGGTCTGGCGTGGCAGGAGAACAGAAACAATTCTAGATTGAACAGCCTCGGCTCCCAGTCCTTCCTGGTGTGACATTGATGCCCAGTAAGCAAACAAGCCTGCAGCAGCAGGCAATGTCAATGAATGAGTGCAATGTCTGGTTTTCTATAATCATTTACAGGCCACTTCGAGAACATTTTATCGGAGAACAGTGTAAGTGACCAGACCAAAGTCCTCGTGGTTAATGCCGCCTACTTTGTTGGAAAGTGGATGAAGAAATTTCCTGAATCAGAAACAAGAGAGTGTCCATTCAGAGTCAACAAGGTATGTGCAGCATGAAGTAGGAAGTACGTTTCAAAGTCATGGCAGTGGAGAAGGGCACATGGATGGCTCTCAGCGTGGACAAAGACTTCCAGAAATCAAAGGAGGGAAAAGGAAAGGAAGGAAACATAGAAACTACTCTGAAGGCCTTTGTGTTATCAGGAAAGTTAGAGCAGTTAGGAATTCCTGATCCAGTCCCTTTACTTATTTTATTTTACACACTAATCCCAGTTCTTCCTCCATCCTTCCTCCCGATACTGATACCCTCTGCTCCCCCTCCTCCCATTCTATATTTGCTCCTCAGATAGGGTAAGGCCTCCTATGGGGAGTTAACAAAGTTGAGAAAGGACCCCCTGTGTCTAAGCTGAGCAGGAAATGTGCCCCAAAAAGCTAATTCATGTACAAGTGAAAGATCCTGGCCTCACAAACTGCCCAGGCTACCCACTGTCACCTGCATTCAGGGGGCCTAGCTCAGGTCAGCTGTTTCTGTGGGTTTCTCAATCCTGGTCTTGACCCCTTTGCTCGTATTATCAATCCTCCCTCTCTTCTACTGGACTCCTGGAGCTCAGGCCAGTGCTTAAGCTATGGATTTCTGCATCTGCTTCCATCAGTTACTGGATAAATGTCCTATGATGACAATTTTGAATCTCCTCCTACCTCTCCTTGAATCCTCCTGGTCTCCTAGCCTATCTTGCTTTCCTATTGGTCAACAGGGCTTTATTCATTAACCAATACGAGAAACATATTTACAGAATGACATCTCCTGTCACTCTCCCTCCCATACTCCAAATTCACTGAGGAGATCTTGTCCCTTTCTCCTTTTTGGGGGTCCATGTATGTTTCTCTTTGGCTCCTCCTTGTTTCCTAGCTTCTCTGGGGTTGTGGATTGTAGGCTGGGTATCCTTTGCTCCTTGCCTAATAACCACTTATGAGTGAGTACATACCATATTTGTCTTTCTTGGTTTGGGGGTTACCTCACTCATGATGGTTTCTTCTAGTTTCATCCATTTGCCTGCGAACATCAAGACATCATTGTTTTTATACTGCTGAGTAGTACTTCATTGTGTAAATATACCACATTTTTCTTATCCATTCTTCCCTTGAGGGACATCTAGGTTGTTTTCGTGTTCTGGCTATTATGAATAATGCTGCTATGAACTTAGTTGAGCAAATGTCCTTTTGGTATGAGTATGCATGTCTTGGGTATATGTCCAAAAATGGTATTTTTGGGTCTTGAGGTAGGCTGATTCCCAGTTTTCTGAGAAACAGCCATACTAATTTCCAAAATGGCTGTACAAGTTTGGAGGAGTGTTCCTCTTACTCCACATTCTCTCCAGCATAAGCTGTCATCAGTGTTTTTCATCTTGGCCATTCTGACAGATGGCTAAGGATGTTGAGCTATTCCTTAAATGTCTCTCAGCCATTTGAGTTTCTTCTCTTGAGAATTCTGTTTAGATTTGTACCCCATTTTAAAAATTGGATTATTTGGTATTTTGGTGTCTAGTTTTCTGAGTTCTTTGTATATTTTGTATATCAGCTGTCTGTCAGATGTGGGGTTAGTGAAGATCTTTTCCCATTCTGTAGGTGCTATTTTACCTTGTTGACCATGTCCTTTGCCTTACAGAAGCATCTTAGTTTAAGAAGGTCCCTTTTATTAATAGTTGTTCTCAGTATCTATGCTACTGGTGTTATACTTAAGAAGTGTTCTCCTATGTTAATGTATTTAAGGGTACTTCTTACTTTCTCTTCTATGAGGGTCAGTGTGGTTGGGTTTATGTTGAGGTCTTTGATCCACTTGGACTTGAATTTTGTGCACAGCAATAGATGCGGATTTATCTGCATTTTTCTACATGCTGACCCCCAGTTATGCCAGCATTGTTTGAGGAAGATGTTTTCTTTTTTCCATTGAAGAATTTTAGTGTATTTGTCAAAAATCAGATGTTCAGGGTCTTCAATTTGATTCCATTGGCTCACCTGTCTGTTTTTATGCCAATACCAAGCTGTTTTCATTACAGTAGAATAGAATAGAAATAGAGTTTGAAGTCAGGTGATGCCTCCAGAAGTTCCTTTATTGTACAGATTATTTTGGCTATCTTGTTTCTTCCCCCTCCATATGAAGTTGAGTATTGTTCTTTTGAGGTCTATGAAGAATTATATTGAGATTTTGATAGGTATTGATTGGATTTTGTCAAAGGCTTTTTCAGCATCTTATGAGATGATCATTTTTTCTTTCAGTTTGTTTATATGGTGGATTACATAGTCACTTCACTTTTTTCTCATTTCTCGCTTAGCTATTGATTAAAACCTTCCTTCCCCCTTTGGTAGAGCCCAGCCTAGCCCAGCCCAGCCCCACCCCTCCCCAGCCCAGCCTAGAGCATTTAAAATATGCTTTGAGGCATTGGTTGACTATGAAGAAAAAAAAAACAACATAGCTTTACTCATCTACATTACCAGGAGTCTTTATAGAAAGAATTAGAAGCTTGTTTTTGGGGCAGTAGTAGTGGGTGTTTGCCTGGCCCCATGACTTATCTACTCTCAGGTTCTTCATGCTAGAACCCAGGAGAAAATCACTTTCAGATACCAATGTGGC
This sequence comes from Phodopus roborovskii, assembly GCF_943737965.1. Classification (NCBI taxonomy): domain Eukaryota; kingdom Metazoa; phylum Chordata; class Mammalia; order Rodentia; family Cricetidae; genus Phodopus; species Phodopus roborovskii. Next base: position 3,761,255 of record NW_026126583.1, on the reverse strand, counting down.
CCAGGTTAGCTAGAGTGGCTTCCATAATTCCCCAATTTCTCCCACAGACTTTATGTTCCTACTCCACTCACCCCAAATGCACTTTTCTTAAGACAAATTTGCTTTCCTATTTCCTCCATTAGTGCCCGGACTTTGTAAGGTTAGGGCTGTGCCTTCTTACCTCAGTGCCTACAGTGTCTTACAGCTAAGCAATCTGCATACTTTTGGGTGAATAATCAATCAATTTTCAAAGGTCAGCCCTGATTTTTTTGAGACAGCCTCATGTAGTCCAGGCTCGACTCTAACTTTATACCCCCAAATGACTCTCTTGCCTCCACGTCTTCAATGCTGGGGTTGCAGGCCTGCACCACGACACTTGGTTCTTGTATTGCCATGTATTCAAACCAGAGCTTTGTGCATGCCAGGCAAGCATTTAACACACTGAGCTGCATCCTCAGCCCAAAAGATAAAACACGACAGTCCGTGATTGCATAGTAGTTCAGGGAGGTAGAAATGCTGTTACTGCTCCTAATGGATGCAGTATCTCCCAGGGTGCTGGCTGAGTGGGCAGATGATTCTTCTTACATTTTCTCTCCTTGAACTTTTGACTGCCTTGGACTTACCCAACAGCTAGGGACAGGACTGGCTGCCCACCAGATGTGTGTCGTTGACAGCTGTCACACTGTAGACACCTTAGACACTGCAAGTCCACCCGCAGTCTTTTGGCATGGCTCCGGACATTCGTAGTGCTGTCTGTCATTGCGAGCTGGGGCAGCATGTACTTTGCAGCCTCTGCTATCACAGGGGCAGGGGTCACCCCACTGTCAGTCATGTCAGGATGACACGGTTCATTTGATTGATGGTTGACACTCCTCCCTGGGACAGGCAAAGGGTCCCAGAGTATGAGGGAAATCTCAGGCATGTGGCTCATGGTGTCTCTTGTGAATTCCCCCCGGGGTCACTTCATGAAATGCCCGTGGGTGGGACTTGGGTTTTGGTCATGTTAAGATCTGTAGTTTTTATATCTGTGGAAGTGCCAAAGCATGTTTCTGAAGGGAGAGGGAGGATGCGTGCTCTCCTTTTATTCCTAAAGTCAGGTGACTTCAGAGCCTGGAAACCTAGACCATGAGCAGGGTTGATGTCATGTAGTTCAGGGTCTGCCTAACAGGCAGTTAAATTTGACTCTGGCCACATGGGGAAACACACTCCTTTTGAATACATCCTATTAATTCTCTCATTTGAAAACCACATTTGCCAGTCACTGAATGTTTTGAGAAATGGTACTAAACTGTTTCTCATGTCCCTTGGTGTCTCCTTTAAGGGCTAGACTACAATGATGAAGTTATAGTAAGATCTTTATGTGATTTCTATTCTGAATAATTACTTATAGATCTACAAGTTATATACACCTATTCACCTATTTTCCTAAATGCTTGTGAGAAGAAATGGTTCTGGGTTAAGACTTTTTTTTTTTTTAGATTTTGTAATATTTCCATTTATTTAATCAATTATCTTGGGAGTTGAACCCAAATCTAAGAAATTTGTTTATATTTTATATACATACTAGAGACATAGTTTGAAAATAATTTTATACATTTTTCTCTCCCTCGCTCATTGTCTCTTCTCCTGTGTGTGTGTGTGTGTGTGTGTGTGTTGCTAAAATGTTGAAACCAGAGCTTTGCACTTGCTAGGCAAATGCTATACTCCTGAGCTCTGTCTTCAGTCTATGTTTTTTAAGACACGGTATTTCTATGTAGAACAAACCAGCTTTGAGTTTGCTATGTGGCACAGGCTTGCCTTCGATTTGTGATTCTCCTGCCTCTGCCTACAGAGTGCTGGGATTACGTGTGCCTGCTAACATACTCACATTAATTCCCACATTTTGATTGCTGTTTGTCATATGACAGAATCAAATCATCCTATTTTTCCTTTTATATGTATATATAAATATAGTAGACATAGTTTTATAATGAGCACATGGGATAATAAAGTACATGAATGACTTTCAAAGGAAGCCATAAGTGTTTCACAGAATGCATACAGTATGGAGTCTCCCGCATACTTAAGCCAACAAGAGGAGTTTGTATATTCACATTTCTGTTGTCATTTCTATCTTTATTTCTGTCTCTAGCATAAAAATCTGTATCTATGTTTGTATATATGTATTTATATAGTTGTGTATGTACGTGTGTATATTTATGTATCCTTTTGTAAATTAAAAAGTAATCCTTTGAAAATCTTCTCTTCTAACAGACAGACACCAAACCGGTACAGATGATGAATCTAGAGGCCACGTTCTGTTTGGGCAACATCGATGACATCAACTCGAAGATCATAGAACTCCCCTTCCAGAATAAGCACCTGAGTATGCTCATCGTGCTACCCAAGGACATAGAGGATGAGTCCACAGGCTTGGAAAAGGTCAGGAGGCAGCTGGGCACTTAGTAAAGAAGTGGGAGGTAGAATCCAGGGGGGCTCAGAGAAGTCTGCCATATCTCTGTCTCACACACCTAGCCCAATCATCTTCCAGGGCTTTGAGGTCCATGCTGTATCTTTTCTTCTTTAAAGTGAAAACAGCCAACATTTATTTACGATGGGGCCAAGGTTGCTACTAAGTTCTTCAAACAGTGTTCTCATTTAATTCGTATGACATTCCTAAGAATTGGAAACTATTACCATGCTCATACTTACCAATGAGGAAGGGAGTCAGAGAGGCGAGTAACCAGCTGGTGGTCACGTGATCAGTCAATGCCAAGAAGACCAAGAGTTTGAACTCAAGGGGAAAAAGAGCTCTCGGCCTGTATTCCATGCTTAAGTGGTGAATGAATAGGACAAGTAGCCCATTAGCTACAAAACTAGTTAACGAAGGTGATTTTTTTTTATCCTAGTAATTTGTAGCAAGTGAAAGTGAAAATATTAATTGAAGAACAATTGTAGACCAATAAAAGAATAAACTGTTCCTTACCTATTAAAAAATGCACTTTCATTAGCTCGTGACCTTGCCACGTCCTTGGCTTTCTCTTGCACCAGGAGAGTTAACACTGGTGAAACATCGTTCCATGTTAGTGACAGGGTACTGTCATTCTTAGTGCAATCACAGGAAGGTCAAGGAGCAATTTAACTTCATTTGCTCCATGAAGAATTTTATGACTAAGTCATTTTATGCTTCGTTGCATATCTATCTTTTAAAGCAGTTGAAATGGTTGCACTCATTACCTGCGGTCTTAAAGAGCAGATCAGAGCTAGTTTGAGTTCCCATCATAAAAAAAAAAGAAAAGGAATAACTTTTAATTAACTTTGGTGGTAAGCCTAGGCCATGGATAATAGGAACTACTTTGTAAAGAAATTATAATAAACAATCAGAAGATCTATACAAAAGCTTCTAATTTTATATTTATTTTACTGTGGTCTATGTAACATTATAATCTATGTGTGTTTATGAAAAGCCTACTCTATAAGCAAATAAAAGTCACGCTCTCAAACATTGCTCAGGAGAGAGCCTTCCTATGGGGTGGGGAAGAGACGACATTTGGTGGCTGGTGGATCCTATATGAGGAACTTGCTGGGTTATCCAAACCAAACCAAAGTTGATTTAAGTTCTTTAAAACTGGACTTATAGTAGCACTTTGTGTTTTTAATCAAGCTAAATCTTTCTCCTTCCTTCTTTCCTTCCTTCCTTCCTTCCTTCCTTCCTTCCTTCCTTCCTTCCTTCCCCTTTCTCTTCCCCCTCTGTCTTTCTCTCTCACACAACCAAAAGTCAATAAAATTAAGTTCTTTTCCATTTTGTCCTTCAGATTGAAAAGCAACTCAACCCAGACACACTGTTGCAGTGGACCAACCCCAGCACCATGGCCAATGCCAAAGTCAAACTCTCCCTCCCAAAGTTTAAGGTGGAAAAGATGATTGATCCCAAGGCCAGTCTGGAAAGCCTGGGGCTGAAAAGTCTCTTCAATGAAAACATATCTGATTTCTCTGGCATGTCAGAGACCAAGGGAGTGGCCCTATCAAATGTGATTCACAGGGTATGCCTAGAAATAACTGAAGATGGTGGTGAGTCCATTGAGGTGCCAGGATCCCGCATTTTGCAGCACAAGGATGAATTCAATGCTGACCACCCATTCATCTATATCATCAGACACAACAAAACACGAAACATCATTTTCTTTGGCAAATTCTGTTCTCCGTAAGTGGCAGGGCTCTGCCAAGTCTCAGGTAGCTTGTCTGTAGTTGCAGATCTCTGTAAACTTTGTATGCAGACAATTGTTTTCTATACAATAAATTGTTAATTTTGCTGAATCAGGAAACATTTGGTACTTGTCATATGTAGCCTTCACACTAACAGATACTTCTTTCCCAATTCCTTCTTATTTTCCTTTGTCAAAGAAAATGGCACATATTTGTAATGAAACAGAATCACCTTAGCAGAGAATGTGTGTTCTTCATTTGTCAAAACATCTAGAGCTAGTGATGGAAGTGCAGTTCAAGGGAATTCCTATAACTGTAATGTGGAGGGTATTGTCCTTGGAACTTCACTTTTCTTCACTGAGATAGAGTAACTTCTGCCAACATGTTCTAGACATTTTCACTTTTTTAATGCCTTAAGAAACTCTAGAGTATGGGACCCACAAGAGTATCGTTTTCCAGTGAAATTTCTGTATGTGTCATAATGCTGTGGGTCCAGAAGTCTTCATGTTAAACCCAGAGAAACTGTTTTTTTTCAAGATCTTAGTGGGATTTTTTAGAAAGATGATATGTTGTAAATACTATATATTATGGAACTCTACAAATACAATCTGAAATATCACCCTGCTGTAAACCCTTCACACATACACCTTTTTCTTTTCCTTTCTTTCTTTCTTTCTTTCTTTCTTTCTTTCTTCCTTTCTTTCTTTCTTTCTTCTTTTTTTTTGGAGACAGGGTTTCTCTGTAGTTTTGGAGTCTCTCCTGGAACTCGCACTGTAGACAAAGCTGGCCTCAATTCAAAGAGATCCATCATACTTTGCCTTCTGAGTGCTGGGATTAAAGGCATGTGCCACCACCTCCCAGCTCAGCCTGTAAACCAATACTTTAATATTTCTGCCAAAATATAGACTATTCATACAAAGTAGGTACATAAAGATATTTCACAAGTGATCAAATATTTTCCAAAAAAAAAAAAAAAAAAAAAAAAAAAAAGATGAGTAAGTTGTCAGCTCATTCTAGATCTTGGAGCATTGAATAAAGAATTCTGGGCCCATTTTAGCTGAAGACTAAGACCCTGGGGGGTAGTTCATTGGCTTTCTTTTTCCTAGCTGCCATACCTGGTCATTTGGGTGGTGCTGTTGTTGGCAGGGCATCTAGCCAGATCATAAGGTTCTAGACATCTCCAGCACCAGCAATTTAAAATCTACAGGGATTCTCTTGGTAAAAGAGTTTTGTGGCTGTGGCAGGAACTTTCCTTTTTGTCTAATGTGACAGGGGGAAAGGGAAGGGACCCCAAACCTTCAGAAAATACAAACAGAACTATTTAAGTACCCATGATCCTTTGGCAAAAATTATTTTTTTCAAATCTAGCTATTTGATAGCCGACACAAATAATTTATAAAATGATTCTGGTAAGTAAGTTGTATTGCAACCTAAGCTAGCGTTTTAACTCACCCCCAGAAGGAAGTATTTACTGTAGTCTGTCTGGAACTAGCTTTTGTAGACCAGGCTGGTCTTGAACTCACAGAGATCCTCCTCCCTCTGCCTCCCGAGTGCTGGGATTAAAGGCATGCACCCCCAATGCTCAGCTTGCTGTAGTCTCTCTTAAATGCCCCCCCCTAATCCATTGCCACTTATTGTAAATAAGGTCTTCTTTCTTCTGAAGGCCCAAATGGTGACTGTTTTTCTGTGCTATTGATAATAAAATATTATTGAATTGTGTGCCTTGTTCTCCATTGGCTTAGAGTTCCTACCTTGAAATAGAATCAAGACACCCCTTTATTGTAAACATTTATATATGTAAATACCTTCTCAGAGGCGGTTAATGTGGACTAAAATGAATACAAAAAAGTTATGCTATTATTCTTTCTCTGACCACTGGCTGTTATAATCTGCTTATTCCAACAAAGAAAAGACCAGGAAGGTGTCAAATCAGTTAATTTATAAAGTGTCAAATCATTTACGTTCTTACAAGTTATTCTCCCTCTCTTTTCAAATTTAAATCGGAAACAATCTTGTTTTACATATCAATCCCAGTCCCCTCTCCCTCTCCTTCCTACCACCAACTCCCCATCCCACCTCCCATCCACTTCTCAGGGAGGGTGAGGCCTTCCATGGGGGATCATCCAAGTCTGTCACATCATTTGGGGCAGGGCCTAGGCCCTCTCCTGTGTGTCTAGGCGGAGGCAGTATCCTTCTATAGGTACCTGGCTCCCAAAATCCATTTGTACACTAGGGATAAATACTGGTTCCACTGTTAGAGGCCCCATAGACTGCCCAGGCCTCCTAACTGACATCCACATTCAGGGCAGGCTGTCAGTGGGATATTCACTTTGTCTCCTTCTGTGGCACTGACCACGCCCATTGGGGAGGTGGAGCCAGGGGCATAAGTGACCTGTGGAACTAGGTCTGAGGGGGAGCGGGTAACCCTCTCTTGCTGGCAGCAGGGGACAGGAGGACTTCCTGAGGCATCCTCGGGAGCAGGAACCTGCTGGTGCTCACCTGTCTATGTTGTGAGTTATTTCTCCCCGAATAAATATCTGTTCGGCCTAATTGTTTATCCTGATCCTTATTAAACTGCAATAGCGGGCCATTTCTCTGTAGGTCCCTCCTCAAAAGTGTAACTTTACCCACAAGCTTATGATGCTTTCTTAGTCAGTACATTTTTCTCAATGTCATATTGAGAAAGTAATTTTTAATTACTTAATATGTACTTGACCTTAATAGTCAACACCTTCACAATGTGTGCAAAATGAACATGTCTTGCAATAAATATCCAAACATGTCCACCTTGTAAAACGGAAATGACTAATTGTACAGGACCGCCATTGTTGTCCATTGTCTCCATTCCAGCCTACAAATAAAATATGGGATGATTCTGGGAACAGTGAGTGTGAAGGGGAGGGAGAGGTAGTGCTTCCTGGCCATTGATTGGCCCAGGGACCCTCAGGTATCTCCAGGGACTTGGAAACCATTGACAGTTTTTCCCTGGGACAGTCTACATTGGTTCTTCCCAACCACGGGGAACTTCTGCCCTCTAGAGGATTGAATTTCTCCCTCCTGTTCTTCTTCCCTCCCTCCCTTCTTCCCTCCCTCCCTTTCTTCTTCCCTCCCTCCCTTCTTTTTTCTTTCTTTTTGTTTTTACTACTGGGAGAAGATCTCTTGGTGTAGTTAATTCCTGCAGTGGCCAGAAGACCTACAGCCCTATCCTACTTAAGGATGTCATCCAGCTCATCATGCCCACGGTGCAGAGGACATACCTCTTGGGCACTTGCTAAAAGACAGATGCAGTGAGAACATCCCAAGGCTGAGAAGCACAAAGGATTGGATCTATAGTGGAGGATGAAGGCTGTCTGCTTGCTGTCAGTTACAATAAGACCTATAATTTATTTGATTGGTTATTTTGGTGGATCCTACTTAGAGGAAGATCTGTCCAGTGTGGGTGTGGGGCCCAGTGAGATACAATGGTATTTAGAGTCCCATGAGGGTCCCCTGTTGATGAACTAACATTAGGCTCCTGTCACTCCCAATAGTCAAGCAAGGTCTTTCTCTTCTGCCAGCTCTATAGTTATTGTGGTTTAATAAGGATCTGGATAAACAATTAGACCGAATAGATGTTTATTCAGGGAGAAATGACTCACAACATAGACAGGTGAACACCAGCAGGTTCCTGCTTCCAAGAATGCCACCGGAAGTCCTCCTGTCCCCATGCAGCTTGCAAGAGAGCATTCCCCTGCTCCTCCTCAGACCTAGTAACCCAGGTCACTTCCATCCCTGGCTCCACCCCCAATGGGCGTGGCCAGTGCCACAGAAGGAGACAAAGTGAATATCCCACTACACATAGTTGCATGTGGAGTGGAGAGGAAGGGTGTGTGTGGTTGTGAAGAGCAGGAACGAAGTCCACTCCTTCCACTCCTACTGCCTTCCCCCTTGGTTGGCAAGTCTCAGTCAGACCCAGCTGTGAAGGACAGTGACAATTTCTATCAGAAGGGACTCAGTCCTGACTTTGTTCATTTCTGCAAATGTCCATATGACACTTGACAGTGGCTGGGAGAACTTTAGTCCAAGATGGAGAGAGTTTCCTCTAAGGAACGGGGAAGAAAGTGGGTAGGAATGGGATTGAAGAGGGCGTTGGCTCTTCTAAAGAACTAGGAGAGCCAAGACGTGTTTGCTAATATCCTTCCTGATTCAGCTCAGCAATAAGCCACTCACACACATTTTTATTGATTCTTTGTGAATTTTATACCATGCACCCTAACCCCACTCAGGTCTGCCTCTGCCCTTGTAACTCCCCCCCCCCAAAGAAAACAAAAATGATAAAAGCCATAAAAATGAAAATTAACAACAACAACAAAATATCTCTTCATAAATGTTTTGGTAAGTCATGGTGAGTCTCCCAGTTTGCCCAAACAGCTTTACTTGCCAGTGTTCATTGCAATGAGTCATTGGTCTGGTTCGAGGCTTCTGGCTTCTGTTACACTAGCCATACCAGGCTCTCACAGGGACTTCTCTTGGATGTCCTGTCTTAGTCGTGTGTCATGGAGATCCCACAGGTTTGGGTCTGCTGGACTGGCCCTTCACATGCTCCAGCAGATCATAGATGGGTAGATGGCCCATAGATGTTGGCGTGGCCCAATTCAAAGCCTTGGGATCTGTGCCTGGGTGCTAACTTGGGGGGGGGGTTAGCCTGCCAGCTCTCCTACACCCATGCCACCAGGTCCTGCTTTGTCCTGCTCTTCTGCCTGTGGTAGTTTGCTAGGGTGGGGCCAGCTGTCCTATCCACATGCTATGAGCCAGCTCTCCCACACCACCAAAGCCAGGTCTCCAGCACTGCCCTGGAGAGGGGGCAGGACCCCCTCTCCCTACTGGTGTAGTTGGCAAGGGATGGGGCCAGGATCTTCTGCTCTCATGCTCTTGGGGTGTGCTCTCCCAAGTCCATGCTGCCAGGGCCAACTCTACCATGTTTTCCCAGGCGAGGTGCACCTGGGCAGCACAGTACAGCTCGTGTGGGTGCGGGTGACCTGGCCACTAGTCACTTAACCCTGCAAGGGGGACCTTATGTTGTCATCATACACACACAGAGAGGTCAGTCTTCACCATGAGTTAATAGCTCCTGTCTTTTGAAGTTTTAGTTTCATTACATTAATACTAAACATCCAAACGAGAATTTGGAAACAGGCATCATTTTGTTCTTCTCGTTTCACTGACTGTGCACATGCATTGTTTCACTGAAATACTTCCAAAGCCTTCTATTTCCAGTGCAGTGAGTTTTCCCTCCCGCTAATGCTTAAAATCTACTGCACTTTCTAGGAAAGGTGCACTTTAACAGCATCCAGGGTTTTTTTCCTTTTTCCTTTTTTCTCTTTTCTTGCCAGCAACTGTTAGGATGAATGTCTCTTCTCTTGACTATGGGAACCGCCTTCCCCTCATTTCCTTTGATCTCTCATACTTGTGGCTTTGAAGCCATGCCAATGAGGAAGCCATAGGCTACCTTATTGGCTAGGATTGTGTGTGAGAACTGGCTGGGACATTAACAGGTAGGGTGTCCCACCGTCAAAACACTAGAGAACCCCCAGTGGCGGTGTACCATTAAGGAAATTCCACCAGGATTCCACAGGAGTGGATGCATTCACAAGCATTTGCTTTATATAAAACCCCAAGAAGCTAGTGACGTGACGCATGACAGATCCTCATGGAAGAAGCTGAGTCTCTAATGCCTTGCAGCAAGGAGATTGCTTCCTGACTACCCGTTCTCTTACAAAACAACGGCATCCTCTGTATGTTCGTCTATCAATATATGCTTTCAAAGTAGAAACATGTGCAGAAAAGGACATGTATACACCTGGTTTCCACACTGCATACATCTATGCTTCTCTTCAGGAGCATCAGCAACAGTTCTGGGCTTGCCTCTCCTGCTGCATGCCACCCCCTCCCCCCATCCAAGGTGAGCCAGCATCAACCAACAACACAAAGGCAGTGTCTGTTCTGCTTTTGTGCATTGTACTTGTGGCGTCGTGGTGTGTTCTCTTTCTAGTTGGTTCTACAAGGGTCTCCCACATTGCTGCCTGCAGTTCTGGGTCATCTTTCTCATTGCTGTACTGTTCTTCAAAGTTGTGAATAAGTTAAGCTGCGAATAAATCCTGCAATTTATTTCTATTCTTTTATCAATGGGTACCTGGGGCTTTCCAGAATTTATGTAACTGGTACTGGTATAGACATTTTGGCACTTTGGGGGAAATATGTATGCAGCATAGACATCTATTTGTAGATGTAACATATAAAACACATGAATAATACTCGTGACACTTGAGAGCCAGCCTACGGGGCCATAGACAACACATTCAGCTTTGTTAAATGGACAGTTTTCTAGTGTTTTCTTTTCTTACTTTCTTTTTTTTTTTTTGCCAGCTCTTATTTATCTTTTGTTATTTCTATTAGATTATTATAGACTTTTTTTTCAACTTTGACATCTACCATCACTGTTCATTCCCAGAGTGATTATTAAGATGTAGGCTCTTTGCTGAGAGTGATGTATACCATAATTCAGACCATCTGCTTGAGATGAAAAGGACTGAAATGAAATGAAAATCCATTGAGAAAACCTGGAAAGCAAGCTTTTTTTTTTTTTTTTTAAAATCACAATTAAAACTCCTGGGCGCTCACTCCACAATCCATGCTTTTAATCACCAGGACTTGATAATAAAACTGTTTCTTGGTGAGTAAACCTTCAAAGACAGATTTTCTTCTGTGTTTATGCTTATACTCAATAGAAGACTGTGGAGTGCATCTAAAAATAAAAGCAAAATAATTATGTTTAAATAAACAGACTTTTCAGATACTTCAATGTAACGCAATCTTCAAAAGTTCCATACTTCCCTTAGGGATGGCATTCAGTCTATTATGTGTTTACTACAACTTACATCAGATTAAAGTTTTCCCTCTTTCAGCTTTAGCTCTTGGACCAGGAACTCTTATTGTTGTTGGTGTCACCCCACTGCTGTAGAGGGTGTGCAGGTGGGTGTTTCACTGTTCTGTGGTGCTTGCTTTTCACCAGTTCTGCCCTGACAGTGGTTGCCTGGGCTTCAGAGAGCATT